>NC_092873.1:92293210-92977210 GCF_028372415.1 Notamacropus eugenii
TTTTATTTTGTGCATTAAAGACCATTCTGAGAAGGACTTTACCAGATTTCCAAAGGAGTCTGTAACACAAAAAATGTTAGGCCTACTCTCATTATGAAAAATTTCTAAGAGAAGGGAATGTACTTAACCACATTTACACAGCTAGCTCTCTTTCTTTCTGCCCAGAATGGAACAAGAAGATGGAAGCTTAAATTGATAGCAGGGAGGCTTTAGGTGACATGGGAGGAAATTTGACCAGGGCATTTGTGATGCCCCACTGTGCTGTGAGCACTGTACTTGGAGAAAGAAGAAAGCAGGAGCCTTGTTCTGAAGGAATGTAGCATACGTGTACAAACCTGAGGGAGTTCAGGAAGAATTATAGAGAGTCAGGAGAGTTAATACAAGGCCACCTTTGTGTGAGGAAGGGAAGCACGATCATTTGTTTGAGGTTAATTAGAAAAGGTTTTCTGGAGAAAGAGGGGGGCGTTGTTTAGTTTTCAGTTGATTGTTTAGTTACGATTTGAAAGAAAGCAAGTATATGTAAGTTATTCAAGCGTGACCTCATTTGAGGTTTTCTTGGTAAAGGTACTGGAGTGGTTTGTCATTTCCTTCTCCCAATCATTTTACAGATGAGGAAACTGAGGCAAACAGGGTGAAATGACTTGCCCAGAGTCACACAGCTAGTAAGTGTTTGAGGCCAAATTTGAACACAGGAAAAGGAGTTTTCCTGATGCCAGACTCAGCACTCTATCCACTGCACCACCTAGCTGCCTATAGACAGGAAAAAAGCACTAGAAATGAAGAGGATTGGGTCACTGAACCTCTCAGTATGCTCAGGTAACTCTCTAAGACTAAGTTTGAGGAGAGCTGCCAGTAAGCGTCAGTGGAGGGATTACCCTTCATTCACAGGTCTAGACAAATTTATGTGTGTGTGTGTGTGTGTGTGTGTGTGTGTGTGTGTGTGTGTGAGTGTGTGTGCTCTAGACCTGTGATTCCCTACAAATTTTATTTATGTGTGTATACATACACATACAATATGTACATGTATAGATATACACATGCATGTGTGTACAAATACACGCACTGCACATGTGTGTATGCATGTGTATTGCGCACATGCATGTGTGTATACGTGTGCATGCATGTATCACTCTGATGCATGAATTCTTCCTGCTTTGTCTTTACTTGCCTTATTTTGGCTTTTATCCTGTGAATTGGGCTGAGGCAGTCATTCTTCTTGGATACTGCCTAGCACTACCCATAAGTCCATGGAATTGCCCACAGTTGGCAAGCTCCATTCCTCCCATCTTGGGATTGTATCACTACAGTCAAGGGCAGGAGGTAGAAGAGTATATGGTTATGTATCCTCCCTAACATCACCCTCACAGGCTATAATTAGTCCCCAAACACCTTTCAGTGATCTGTTCTGCACATGTCATTCATGGATTTTCTGCCATCTTTCTTGACCTAATTGATTCTGACACCTCAATAGATCAAATGTTGGAGGCATATATTGGAGGTTATGATGCCATAGTGTCAAGGCCATAGAACAAGACTCAGCTGAGCATGTAGAAGAGGGAGGAATCTACCCCTTGGCACTACACTTACCTCTTGTCTGCAGCAGTGTATATAGAGCACCAAACTTTGATCAAGGATTCTTAACATGGACTCCACAGGTCCCCAAGAGGTCCATGGATAGAACCGAGGGAGGGTCCATGAGTTTGGACAGGAAAAAAAATCATATCTGGATTTTCATTAATCTGTAATTGAAATTTTGGGCAGGTCGGTGGTGCAGTAGATAAAGTGCCAGGCTTGGAGTCAGGAAGACTTATCTTCCTGAAGTCAAATCTGGTCTCAGATGCTTATTAGCTGTGTGACCCTGGACAAATCACTTAACCCTATTTGCCTCAATTTCCATATCTATAAAAATGATCTAGAGAGGGAAATAGCAAATATCTTTGCTAAGATAACCTCAAATAGGGGTCATGAAGAATCAGACATGACTGAACAACAACAAACTGAAATTTAGCATTTCCTTCAATTATGAATCTTAAAAAGTAAAATTATTCTGAGAAGGGACCCATAGGCTTTACTGGATTGCCCAAAGGGGTCCATAACACATAAAAACTTAAGAACCCTTGAATTAAAGTCTCAAAGACCTAGGTTTAAAATTACCTGTAACACTTATTAGTTGTGTGACTCTGGGCAAGTAATTCAACCTCTCTGATATTCATCAGTAAAATGGTAATTTTAGCCCCTACCTCAACAGGATGGTTGTGAAACTCTAATAGGGTAAGGAAAAATCCTTCAAAAATGTTAAGGGGCTACATAAGGACCAGTTATTATTACTGAGGTGGCAGAGCTTGGGGATACATTCCTCTGAAAAGCTCCTCGTCCCACCTCCCTGTACCTACTTGCATGGCCACAAATAAATGAAACCTTGGCTGTTGGCTCTGAAAGGCTGCCAACACCTGACTTAGAGTACAGAAAGCTGCACTTACTCTTATTTACCAGAAATTTTCGTCTCTTGAGCTTTAAGGGGCCTCCTTGTTCTAGTAGGGCCAGGATTTCTCAAATGAGCCAGTGTTTCTCCTGCCCATTCCCGTCATGATTTTATAAACTTTGATCTGATCCCTTCTCAGTATTTTAAAAACATATAGAATGTCACAGAATCATCTCTTTGGAGCTGGATGGAACCTTAGAGGACACATTATGTGTCCTCTTCAATTTTACAGGGGAGGAAACTGAGATCAACAAAGACTAATTGACTTGCCCAAGATCACTCAGCTATCTATCTGAAGGGGACCTTTGAGAACACCTACTCCAAACCCCTTCATTTCGCAGATTATGAAATGAACGCCCAGAGCAGTTAGTTAAGTCACTTCGAGCACATGTACAAACATGAAATATCTGGAAAATAATTTAACAGAACAATATGCTTAGAAGGGTGGGTTATTAACACTGCTCCCTTTGTGCTACTGAGAAACAGCATGGATTAGTGGAGAGAAAATTGGTCTCCAAAAGCTAAGAAGACTTGGCTCCATGACCCTGGGTAAATTGTTTAACCTCTCACTCTGAAACCCTGAAGGGTGGAGAAGGTGAAGGCTTTCTTCCTTTGCTAGATTGAGTTGAGTCTCCCAGGAGTTCTATGTGTCTAAGAAAGCACAAATCAAGTCACTATCCCTTTCCCTACCTTAGTGTTAAGTGGGAAAGCACAAAATGTGCTTTAATCACAATGATGGGAAGTCACAGAGATTGTTTAGTTCAATGTCTTCATTTTTCATGTGGGGAAACCAAAGAGGAAGTGACTTGCCCAAAGTCACACAATGGCAGGACCAGAGAGAGGATGTCATTCATTGCCCAAGGTCATATAATGAGAGTGCCATTGCTTTTCCCACTGCATCAAAATGTCTCTCATGATTTGTTTCTTAGAGCCATTCCCAAAGCCCACCCCTTTGGTCATTTGAAATGTACTTCCCTGGATCTTCTCCTATATTCATCTTTAGGTCTTTCTTGAGGTACACTAACCTGATAGTCCCCCCTGGCAGAATTCCAGGGTATAGAAAGTGTAAACACTGCTGGAGAAACAATGAGTATTTGATGGAAACGAGGCTAAGTCTTGGTACTTCACTCTACCTGGGGATTGAGGCCCCACCTAGATCCTTTCAACCTGTCATCCTAGGAACCTATGATTTTTCTAAGCATAAAAGATGTTCTCATCCAAGTGGCCCTGGGACCTTGGTAGCCCTCATCAAGAGTCGAGGGAAGGGGGACCTTTCCCATACTTGGCAAAGACAGTCCTGTGGACAATGGGCTGGAACAGAAACCTTTGGCAAAGTTTCTGTTTGGGGACTGGAGGATTAAAACAAGGACCTTTTTCCCAGGTCTTGTCCCACAACTTATACACAGTGCTGCACATCCCTCATGACCCTGTGGCCCTAGAGGAGCACTTTCGGGATGATGATGATGGCCCAGTCTCCAGTCAGGGTTACATGCCCTATCTCAACAAGTACATCCTGGACAAGGTGAGAGCTAAGCCCTGGGCCCCAATCTCTACCCTTATACCTACCTCTTTTAACCATCTTTGAAACTCTCCTCACCTAGTTGCTACCTCCATCTATCTATATCTCTCATTGACCCCACCCCATTGCCCTGGTTCCCAAACTGTAACTTCCTGAATTCATCCAAATGCTCCCACCTCCTACCCTCCAATTCCCTTGACATTTCTATCCTCCTTCCTCATTCAAGTTAATCCAGGTTATTTTGGCTGCCAAAGTGCCATTCCTAACTTTCCTCACTACTCAAATCCATATCTTGCTTCTCCCAACCTCCTACCCCAAACCCTGCTCATCTCCCTTGACCGCTACATATCTACCTTCACTAAGCTGACTCCAATTACCCCTTCTTCTTACCCAGTTTTATCTTTTTATTATGCCTCCTTCCTCTGTTTCCCCTTGAATCCCAAGTTCCCATGAGTTTTGCCTTGTCTCTCCCCTTGACTGGGATGGGGACTGGCAAGTTTTGGACCCAGACAGGCTGACTTCACATCAGCTCAGCTGTCTCCAAACCTAGAGCTCTGGTACCCTAAGGGCTTGGCAGGGTAAATCAAGTCGAGACCAAGTTTGGGATTGTGAGACTGGGCTGACGTCTTGGCTCTGATCCCAGGTGGAAGAAGGAGCTTTTGTCAAGGAGCATTTTGATGAGTTGTGCTGGACTCTGACAGCTAAGAAGAACTATCAGCCCAACCGAAATGGGAATAGCACATTATCCAATCAGGATGCTTTTCGACTCTGGTGCCTCTTCAACTTCCTGTCTGAGGACAAGTATCCCCTCGTCATGGTACCTGATGAGGTAAGGGGGTGGAAAGGGGACAGGAAGAGGGACTCAGGGAATAGTTGGGAGAGGTAACAGATAATTCCAAGGAGGACTGACCCCTAAGAGAGCACTGAGTTCTTCACTTTTTCTTTTGTCATCCTTTCCCCATCCTCATGCCCACCCCTTCCCTGCTCCCAGATGCCTGGTTGCTAGTGACTTAAAACTACTTCTGAAGGTATGACTTCCTCAAAGAATCAATCCACAAGCATTTCTTGAGTGACCATGATGTGCTTGGTACTGAAGCGACAAAGACAAAAATGAAAAGTTCTACCTTCAAAGAGGTTACATTTTATGAAGGGATAGGGATCTGGACTAGTGATTTTGGTGGTGGTATAGGGAAAACTCCCCAGTGAGGACGTACACTCTATCAGTACAAGTTGGTACCTTCTCCTCAATTTATAGTCTTGGAGGATAACAACAAAAGAGAGATGTTTAGGGCAATGAGAGGTCAAGTGACTTGTCCAGGATGTGAGAGGTAGAAACCCTGGTCCTCCTGTTTTTGAGGCCAGGTCTCTATTGGTGCCACCATACATAAAAAAGATATTCAAAGCAAATACAAGGCAACCTTTATTTTCCCCTTTTCTTTTTTGAAGGGGAAGAAAAAGCACTAACAGGTGGAGAGGTCTGCAAAGGACTGATGAGGGAGGTGGTGCTTGATCTAGGAGTTAGAGGTGAAAATTGACCAGTGGCCCAAAACCATCCCTTTCTAGATCCTCAATCCTTGGCTATCTTCAAAGAGAGCTGATGTGGCTGTTCACGTGAACTCTGAAGGTGGCACAGTAGATAGAGCAGTAGACCTGGAGCTAGGAAGAGCAGAGTGCAAATCCCGCCTTAGACACCTACCATGTGTGTGACCATGGGCAAGTCACTTAACTTCTGCCTGCCTCAGTTTCTTCAACTGTAAAATGGGAATAATGATAGCACCTATCCTCCTATCGTGAGGATCAAATTAGAATATTTGAGCACTCAGCACAGTGCTTGGCACATAGTAGGTGCTGAATAAAATGCTTATTTCTTTCCTTCCATGCTTCTAAAGGCCAAATCCCATGATGCCATAACTAAGAATGTTGGACTTGAAATTAGGAAGGTCTTAGGCCAAGTCTCACCTCTATCACATATTACTAGGACAATCCAGGAAAGTCACTTAACAAGTTTCCATATCTGTAAAATGAGGATAATAATACCTTACCAAGCTGTTGTGAGGCTCAAAGGAGATAACATATGCCAAGTGTTTTTATAAGCCTAAATGTCAATTATTTATGCTTATTAAAGGGTTAACCTGGGTCCCAGTGTTTGCATTTTATAAGCGGTTACCTGAAGAGGCCCTTCCCCCAAAGGAATGAATGGTAGTGTTTGGAATTTCTGGCACTTGATGTGCTGGCAAGCTGGGAGGGGAGGTGTTTGGGATCCAGGGAGGCTCATGTTGGACCAGTCAGATCATGCCACTTAGGCAACATGATTGTCTTTGGCCTGGGGCATTTCTTTAAATTATTTTCCTTATAAATTTAATACCAATTGCAACTATTTAACTCACATTTACAGAGCATCGTAGAGTTTCAAATAAAATCAGTCTCCAATAAAACCATAAGCTCTGAAAGATTTGTATTTTGCGGTGTAACCCTGGGCAAGTCATGTGATTATAAACATGTATATACATACATATAAGTAAGCGTTATCAAAACCAGGATTCACTCGGGACCAGGATTAGCTGGAAGGGACTTCAGAGGCCGTCAGATCTAAGAAAATAAGACACAGAAAAGTTAAGTAATTTGCCTAGACTCACACAGTCAGTGAGTGTCTAAGAAGGCTTTTATGCATCCGCAAAATGAGGGTGTTGGCCTCGGTGGTCCCTTCTAGTTCTAAATCTAACATCAACAGCCACAACAACAAAAATCTAAGATCTCATGATCCTTTCTGATCATTGTTTTGGCTATGTACTTTTAAAAGTCTTATATTAATTATATCACATAAATATAATTATTCTATTAGTAGTCTTTGGCTATTTTGCATATAGTCTATTTGTGTATATATCTTCTAATTCCTCTTTCTTTGATCCACATCCATTCGTATATCTTTCTTCTATGTGTCTTTGTATTTTTCATATTTGTTAATTTTTATAAAGCAGTAATATACCATTCTGTTGAAATGTCAGCCTTTATCTACTCATTCTTTAATTGTTACAAATATGAATTGTTTCTAGATTGATCGTTAATATGTCATCCTTTATCCACCCATTCTTTAATTGTTACAAATGTGAGTTGTCTCCAGATTGGTTGCTTGCAAATGTGCTCTAGCTCATCCTCCACTCAGTTGCCCAAATGATTTTTCTAAAGCACAGGATTAACCACGTCATTTCTCACCCAAATCAACTACAGTGCTTCCTATTCTGTTGCTGTTCAGTCATTTCAGTCAAGTCCAACTTTTTGTGTCTCCATTTGGAGTTTTCTTGACAAAGATACTGGAGTGGTTTGCCATTTCTTTCTCCAGCTTATTTTACAGATGAGGAAACTGAGGCAAACAGGGGTAAATGGCTGGTCCAGGATTACACAGCTAGTAAGTGTTTGAGGTCAGATTTGAATCACAAAGATAAATCTTGACTTCAAGCCTGGTGCTCTGTCCACCGAGCCACCTAACTGCCCTATTACTTCTAGGATGGAAGATAAACTTCTGTCATTTAAAGCCCTTCATGACCTGATACCTTCTTACCTTTCCAGTAAAACAAATGTGAATGTTTTTGTTCAGTTATGTTCTAGGAGTATAGCATTATGGGATTTAGAATTAGAAGGGACCTGAAAGAGCATGATTTTACAGATGAGGAAACTGAGACTCAGATAAGTTAAGTGACTTCCCCAAGGTCATAGAGGTAGGGTAGCCACTAAGCCCAGATTTGAACCTACATTCTCCTTTTGGAATAAATATCCTCTACAGAATCCTTTATATCCTATCTCACTAAACAGCTTGATTAATTTATGCAGAAAAGTTAAGAAATAGAAAAGAGAATGAATAATGATTAGAAATGGAATACTTACTGGGCAGAGGACCATACACAAAAAAAGCTGCTTAGAATTACAAAAAGGATGAGGAAGATGAGAATAAGTATATGAGGGTGTGTGTGGTAGGGCTGATGTTGGAGGTAGTTTTAATGCCAGTTAGTTCAGATCCAATGCTTGGACAAAATGAAGCACTCAGCAGTCATCAAACAGTTAACAAAAAGATGTTTGCTTTGCCCTAACACTGTGAGGATATGAAATAAGGAAATAGTGGCACTTAATTTCTCTGTAAGAGGTCCCCTTCATCTCTACATGGGAAAAAAAATCTAGTTATGAGAGCAGGATGTGATGAAGGGCTTACTGACTCAAGTGGTCTTCATAAATCCACCAACTCAAAGGAGGCCCCACCTTTATATGGTGGAGATATTTCATGCCTATAAATAACCAGGAAGTTTCACCAGGGAATCTGGGGCCAGTCAAGTCCTGGGATGGATTCATTTCCTTTTGTTGTTGCTAAGGTTCAGACATGTCCAAATCTTCGGAGTTTTCTTGGCAAAGATACTGGAGTGGTTCACCATTTCCTTCTCCAGCTCATTGAGAAAACTGAAGCAAACAGGATTAAGTGACTTGCCCAGGGTCGCACAGCTAGTAAGTGTCTGAGGCCAGATTTGAATTCACAAAGATAAGTCTTCCTGACTCCAGGCTTGGCACTTTATCTACTTCACCACCTAGCTGTCATTTCCTTTCAGGAAAAATGAATTCCTGTCCCTGGAGGAAAGGGGAAGAAAATCCCAAGCCATGAAATGCTGGTAGATTATCCACAGACAAAGTGGGGGGAGGTAAAGGCATCTAAATTATTTTGACTGAAGAGGCCAAGGAACCAGATTAGGAAAGAAAGGGAAAGGATTCAGAAGATTAGGAAAGGAATTTTCTTTCTGTTTTAGATGACATACATATTTCTTCTACTGTCCTTTCTTCCTTAGAAAGTACAGTAGGGTAGTTAATATGGGTGATATTTTCCTAGCGATCTAAAGTTTACAAAATGTTTTACAGAGCATTCAGTTTGTTACAGTTGCTGTTGTTTTTTGAGGCAATCAGGGTTAAGTGACTTGCCCAGGGTCACGCAGTTAATAAGGGTTTCTTGACACCAAGTCTGAGCTCTATCCACTGTGCCCATACATCATTTAATTTGACTTTCATAAAAATCCTCTAAAAAAAGGGTCATAGGTAGTATTCCCTCCATCTTACAGATGGGGACTATGAGGCTCAGAGAGGTAAATGACTTACCCAAGATCACACAGCTAGTGTCAGAAGTAGGATTTAAACTCATATCTCTCCTGACCTCTCCATCTAGCACTTTTTCTACAACACCATAGATTCTAGCCTTCCTCAAAAATATTAATGAGACAGCTTTTTTAATTTGAAAAGTTCCTGGAAGAGACTCAAATAGAGTTCTTTTCCAAATGATATATAATGTTGATGTCCCATCATGTTTGTAGAGTCAGTCAGTTAAAAAGCAGACACTATATACCACACACTATGCTAAGCACTAGAACTTGTAAAAAAAAATCAAATTTCATTGAGCTCCCATCTCAATGAACTCAGTCTAATGGGAGAGGTCACACATAAGCAAGTATGTGCAAACAAGTTATAAACGGGATAAATTGGAAATAATCAACCAAGAAGAAGGCATCAGCATTTAAAGAGGATTGGAAAGACTACTTGTCAAAGGTGAGAGTTTAGCTGAGATTTGAAAGAAATCAGGGAAGCTAGGAGGTAGAGAGGTGAAGGGTAAGGATTCCAGGCAAGAGGGACAACCAATGAAAATGCCCAGTTAGGAGTTACTGGTGTGAAAAACAGCCAAAAGGCTAGGGTCACTGGATCACATGGGGGTGAGGTGTAAGAAGACTGGAAGTCTGGTTATAAAGGGCTTCCTGACTCCAAGGTCAGGATGATGATGTTCTTGTTGAGTTGTGTCCAACTCTACAAGATCCCATGTACCTACGGGGTCTTCTTGGCAAAGTTACTGGAGTGGTTTGCCATTTCCTTCTCCAGTTCATCCCCATTTTACAGATGAGGAACTGAGACAAATAGGGGTTAAGTGACTTGACCAGGAGCAGCTAGTTGGTGCAGCGGATAGAGTGCCAGGCCTCGAATTAGGAAGACCCATCTTCCTGAATTCAAATCTGGTCTCCAAAACTTACTAGCCATATGACCCTGAGCAAGTTACTTAACACTTTTTGCCTCATTTCCTAACCTGTCAAATGAACTGGAGAAGGAAATGGCAAACCACTCTAGTATCTTTGCCAAGAAAACCTCAAATGGGGTCACGAAGAGTCAGACACGACAGAAACCACCAAGTAACAACAAAGACTTGCCCAGGGTCCCACAGCTACTAAGTGTCTGAGGCCACACTGGAACTCAGATCTTCCTAAGTTCAAGCAGGGCACTCTTTTCTTTGTACCACCTGGCTGCCTCTAACAACAACAATAACAGCGTTATATGCTTTATGGTTTATATACTTTTATATATAGTATATATACTATACTGTATGCATCATATATAGTATATAACTTTATATATACACTTTATATATTAAATATATACCATATATAGTATATAACGTACTATAATATACTTCATATATACACTTTATTGGTTGGTTGGTTGATTGTCCTTCATCTTCAAAGAGGACTAAAATGACCTTACCATGATAAAGTGAGTTTCAGTGTGTCCGACTACAGCTGATCAGACCAATATGAGCTCAGAATACTCTACCACAGGTTGGGCACAGATAGTCCATGTGAATATTTGGGGTGGATACCCCAAATTTGCTCATCCAGTATTTACTTTGTGCTGTCTCAATTCTACTTTGCTCAAAGAGCACAGCACCCTTTCTGACGTGGGCACACCACGCTGAGTGGTCCTGTGCCAGTGTCTCCCATGTTGCACACAAATCCAAAGTTCTTGAGAGAGACCTTGAGAGTGTTCTTGTATCACTTCTTCTGATCACCATGTGATCACCAGCCACATACGAGTTCTCCATAAAATAGTCTTTCTGGCAAGCATACGTTTTTCATTCGAACAACGTGGCCAGCCCATCAGAGTTGCGCTCTCTGAAGCATAGTTTGAATGCTTGGCAGTTCAACTTGAGCAAGGACTTCAGTGTCTGGTACGTTATCCTGCCAGTTCACATGGAAGTGATTCAGTCTCCTGGCATGGCACTGGTAGACTGTCCATGTTTCACAAGCATATAACAATGAAGTCAGCACAACGGTTCTGTAGACCTTCAGTTTAATAGTCAGTCAAATACCTCTTCTCTCCCAAACTTTTCTTCAGAGCCTCTCAAACACTGAGCTAGCTCTGGCAATTCAGTTTTATGCTGATAGTAACAATCCAAAGTGCTTTTATGATTCCCTGAAAACTATTTATGAACCAAAAACCTATGGTGCATCACAACTACTCAGTGCTGATGGATTAGTGATAAGGACATGATCCTAGAGAGATGGGCTGAACACTTCCATAGTGTTCTCAACAGACCATCATCAATCAATGCTGAGACCATTGACCATTTATCTCAGGTTGAAGTCAATCCCTCTTTAGATGAACTTCCAACTGAAGAAGAGGCTTTGAGGGCCATCAGGCTCCTTTCACGTGGCAAAGCACCTGGGGCTGATTCTATTCCAGCTGACATTTACAAGATAGAAGGACCATTGCTCATACAAAAGCGGACTGAAATTTTCCAAGTTGTATGCAAAGAGGAAGATATCCCCCAGGAGTTCAAGGATGCCTCCACTGTCCATCTCTATAAGGGTAAAGGGAATAGATTGCCCTGCGACAATCACAGGGGGGTCTCTCTCTTAGTCCTTGCTTGCAAAATTCTTGCTAGAGTCCTCCTTAATAGGCTGATCCTTCATATATGATATATGTAGTATATATGTATACTATATTATATAGTATATGATATGCTATTATATACTTCACACGTATGCATTACATATCATACATGTACTACACATACTACACATAGTATATGATATGCTATTATATACTTCACACGTATGCATTACATATCATACAGGTACTACACATACTATATATAGTATATGATATGCTATATTACATACTTTGTATATACACTTTGAGTTGTGCAAAGTATTTCACAAATATTATCTCATTTTATCCTGACAACAATCCTGGGGGGCAGAGGCTATTGTTATCCCTATTTTGCATATAAAGAAGTATGTAGACAGAGATTTAGTGACTTGTCCAGGGTCTCATAACTACTAGGTGTCAGAGATGAGATCTGAACTCAGGTTTTCTTGACCCCAGGTCTAGTATTTATATTACCTAGCTTCCAGAGGATTATATATTTAATCCTAGAGGAAAATAGGTAATCAATGGAATTTATTATCTAAGAGCAGGACATGGATCCATTTGACAGATGAATGTAGGAAGAACTGGAGTGGGGAAAGGCTTAAGGCAACCAAACCAATGAAAAGGCTACTGTAGTAGTCCAGGCATGAGGTGATGAGAGAGCCTGCTTCTGGAGTAGATGGAGTGGCCTTGGAGTCAGGAAGACCTGGGTTCAATTTCTACCTTGGATTATATATTATATTCTATCATATATGATATATATGTATGTATATACATACATGCCTCCCTATATGTGTATATACAACACACATATATGTATATATGTACACATATACACACATACATACATACATATAGATAGATAGATAGACAGACAGACAGACAGACTATCTATGTGAACCTAGGAAAGTCACTTGACCTCTCAATGCCCAGGCAACTTTCTAAGACTCTCAATTGTCCTGCAGGGACTTATCCACATTGGTGAGATGGCTTTACCATAGGTGCATCGTAAAACAACAATGATAATGTTTATTATAAACCACACGTGGAATCAGGACAGACAGATGAGCCCTAGTAGAAAATGCTAGCCTGAGTTAGAAAATCTAGATTCTCATACAGTATCCCCCTGGAATAGAATAGGTCCCTGCTCTTCTCAAAAACCACCCTATTTAAGAGAAGAATCTCTTATCTAAGAAATCATCCCCTGCTTATTGAAGAAGAAAGAGAAGGAATTGTCAATGAACTGGCTTCTGATTCTCTCTGTCTTGTACTAGTCTCACCCTATGTATCTGTCCCATCTTTCTTTCTTTTAAAAAAATTTCCCCCTCCTCTTGATTACTGATTAAAAACTTAGGCTTCAGTTTAACCCAATTCAACATCTGTTGATCACCTACTACATGCAAAGCACCTCAAGAGATATAAAGATAAATTAGACATAGGTTGTCTGTGAGGAAGTGAGACAGTTCCACACAAAACTGTGCTGTAAATTTGGGCATTTTCTATGCATAAGAGAGTAGTCTACCATCCTGGTGTGTAAGAGATCTGAGTTCAAATAAGGCTCCAACACAGTTTTTGCTGGGTGACCAGGTGAGTAAGTCACTGCTTTTTGAGTAAAACTCAAGAATGTTCCGGTAAGCTATTAAACAAAGAGTTGGGTGAGCCCAGAAAGGGGAGACTTTCACTTCTGGTTGAGAGGATCAAGATAGTTTTTGTGGAGGAAGGGGCATTTGAAGGATTTCAGTAGTATGAGATTTCAACTGGTGGAGATGAGGGCAAGAAAGATGAGGAAGGGCATTCCAGAGTGGATCCACTGAACAAGTATCCACAGAAGCAGGAAGAGGGAAGGGAGAATGAATGTGAGGTGGTCAGTTGGTCCCTTGGAAAATGCAGGGTGTATCCTGATGTTGAGATTTCAACTCTGCCCACCCAGGGACACCAAAAACTGTTGTGGTTTCATGATGTGTTGTGGTGGAACAGTCTCAAAGAATTCAGAGTCCGACCACCTCTAATCCAAGTGTAGGCATTTTTTGAGATCGATGCCTCTCATGAAGCAGGCTAAGTTCCAAGAGGAACCAGCAACTTCAGAGAAAGCAAGATGGATTTTTATAGGTAAAGATGCAATTACACAACAGAAATTATGAATATTAAAAAGACAGGAAGGGTTTGTTAAGGGATTAGGTAATAGGGGAGGGGTCTCTTCTATGGTTCTATGGTTAAACATTCTGGCCATGATGCTCTCCAGTTGGCTAGCTATTGTGGCCCTGTTTGGTCAAGATGAATAGTTAGGTACTACGGTCCTGTCTTGGGCTAAATGGATTGTGGTTGAGTACAAGAACGCACCAGTTCAAATATATGAATTGGATCTGAAGGCTGTGGTTAGCTAGGGGCAGTGGACCTGCTGTTCAGTGAGGCCTATAAAGAAGTTAGACTACTGGGGTGGGGGCAGCTTTGTTAAGATTCCATCACTGATAGTGAGGTGATAGACTCAAAGTGCAGACTGAGACATATTTTTGTGGACATGGTCAAATAGGAATTAGTTTTACTTGACTATACATGCTTTGTAGCAGGTTTTGTTTTTCTTTCTTCATCAATGGGAAGTAGGGAGAAGGTAAGAGAGAGAGAGAGAGAGAGAGAGAGAGAGAGAGAGAGAGAGAGAGAGAGAGGATAAATCTTTGTGAAAATAAAATATAATTTAATTTTTTAAAATAGAAAATACAAGCATATTGAGCATTTCCTGGTAAATATAGTGCTAGACTTGAAATCTGGAGGACCTAGATTCATATCCTGCCATAGACTCTTCCTAGATGTGTGATCCTGGGCAAGCAATTGAACCTCATTTTACTCATCCATAAAATAGGAGAAGATATGGTATAGGTGGCTTCTGAGGTTCCTTTCAGCTCTAAATCTGTGATCCTGTGGTAGATAGGCAATGTGGCCTCATGGTTAGACAGCTGGTCTTGGAGTCAGGAAGTTCTAGCTTCTGACATTAGCTATCCTGACATTAGTATCCTTGACCCTAAGTGAGACAAGTCATGGAACCTCTACTATAGGTCTTCTACTCAGCTGTCAAATTATCTTCCTAAAACACAGGTCTCACCATACCTCCCCCTTCTCCCTTATTCAACAAACTCCAATAGTTCCTTATTGCTTCCAGGATCAAATACAAAATGTTCTTCTTGGCATTCAAAGCCCCCTCCTAACTAACCCCCTCCTACATTTCCAGTGTTCTTACACTTACTCCCTGATACATGCTTCAAAATCCAGTGACACTGGCCTCCTGGCAGCTCCTCTCATGTGATGCTCCAGCTCCTGACTCAGGTTATTTTTTCTGGCTCTACCGCAGAGTGAATGTCAATAGTGACATTTCTCTTTTGACTATCAGCTCTGAGGGTTTTCCCCTCCCAGTTTGATTTTTTTTTTTTAATTTAAGGGGCCATCCCTTGACTTACTTCTTAAAGAGGCCTATTCACTGAATGAGCCTTACCTCACTCAAAGTGAGAACCTGCAAAGGTCTTACCCTAAAAAGGTCAGGGTGTCCAGAGTCTCACATCGCCTCCTGAGCCAGCTCTAGTCATACTGGATCCAGATGGTTCTGGAGGAGAAAGTGAAACTGGTGACCTTGCACAGTCCTCCCCTCACTCAAACAACTGCAAATCATGTCATCATTTCCCTGATATCATGATCCTCTTCAAGAATGAAGGACAAACCCAAGACCACAATGCTCTCTCACTTCATCTTTCTGCAGGCTTCCTTCAGATCTCAACTACAGCCCTGCCTTTTACACGAAGACTTTCCCAGTTCTTAATCTGTGGCAGGTAGAAGATGAAATGATTGAGGAAAACAAAGGTTCAGTCTTCCTAGCATATCAACTTACTAAGCAATGCATGCCAATTGCCCAACAAACACACCAGGCTCCTTCCTCAGCTTAGGGCTAGACCATGAATACAAGGAAGACTGACTTTTATACGCTAAAAATAATTAATCAAAACAGCCAATTATAGTTAAAAGGAAATAATACACTAGGTAATCTTATTTCTATTTGGATGAAAGATTGGGGGTTTTCCAAGTTGGGAGGTGGGAGTGAATGGATACAATTTCCTGAATTCAGAAAAAGAGGTGTCCCACTCTGCCCAAGCATCTGTCAACAATCAAAGGAACATGGAAACAATATTGATTGATCAGTATGAGGGCAGTTTTCAAACAAGACATACTGGTTGTTTGAGGTGTACAATTGTGAGAAAACTCCTTGCATTAATCTGTGGATCTGACCAAGTTTCTGGTCAGCATTCTGTCCTTAGTAAAGGGTCTTTAAGCACTAGAGAGAGGTGGTCCAGTTTCCCAACCATGCAGAACTAAGTTCAAACAATACAATAAGTTTTCTTCCAGTTCTCATGAGTGAATAGTTTTCTCACAGGAGAGAAGTTAGGTTAGACTCATAATCAAATAGAAAGGGAACTTGGCTAGTTCCAGAATTGTCACCAGATGGAGTCAGTGTGGTTTACTCAGTTCTCACAATTAACCATTTGTTGTCTTAATTCCCTGATTCTTAATTCCTCAATCTTAGTATGCTCTCTCTGAGACCATCTCCAAAAATTTTTTTGAAAAATACACACACATACACACACAGTTGGGAGGCTCAAGAAAAGCTTTATAAAGAATATGGTGGTTGAACTAAGTTGCTTTTTTTTTTTTTGCTAGGCAATAAAGGTTAAGTGACATGCCCAGGGTCAAGCAGCTAGTAAGTGTCAAGTGTCTGAGGTGAATTTGAACTCAGGTTCTCTTGATTCCAGGGCAGGTGCTCTATCTATCTACCCAGCTGCCCCTTGGACTAAGTCTTAAAGGAAGGAAGGGATTTTAAGACAGAAGTAAGAAAGGAGTGAATTTTAGGCATTTGGGACAGCTAGTGCAGGGGTACAGAGACTGGAGATGGAAAGTGATGTGATGTGATGTGTGTGTGTGCGTGTGTGCGCACACGTGCATGTGTGTGTAATGGAGAAAAGGCCAATTTTCTGAATTGTTGACTTCAAGAGTGGGAGCATGTCCTTCTGGAGATGAGGCTGGAGGGATGGATTGGGGCCAGGTTGTATAGGGCCCTAAAAGCTAAACAAAGGAACTTGATTTTTGATCCTAGAGGCAATAGAAATCAATGGAGATGATGAAGTAAGGGAGTCACATGGTCAGATCTGTGATTGAAGAAAATCACCTTGACAGTTGTATAGGGTAGACTGGAGTGGGGAGGGAGGCAGGGAGACCCATGAAGAGATTAATGCAAAAAAGGAGGCAGGAGGTGATGCCCTGGCTGTGAGAGTGGAGAAAAGGGGTCAGATGTGAGAGATGTTGTGAAGGTAGAATCTTCAAGATCTGGTGTCTAATTAAACATGGGGAGAGAAGGGGTGAGAGAGAATGAGGAATCAAAATTTATGAACTTCAGTGACTGTAAGGATGGTGGTACCTTTCACAGAAAAATAAGGAAGTTTGGAAGAGGGAAAGATAATGACCTCAAATTTGGACAAGGTGAATTTAAGATGGCTATGGAAAATTTACTTGGAAAGGTCTAATAGACAATTGGTGCTGACAATTGGAGAGACTGAAGCCTAGAGGAGAAACTGAGGCTGGATATATAGATCTGTGAATCATCTGCATGGAGATAATAGCATATCCTTCAGCTCCCAAGCTGGTTTGAAAATCTCCTGAAGACCAATTCTTTGATGCTAAGTAAGAACATCTGTTCCCCCAAGGTCACTTCTAGGTGTGGTATGGATAAGGATACTTCAAGACAACCATCTAGTCTACTAGACTGGTTCAGCGTTGAACTGGTTCCCACTGATTGCTCCTTGGGACTGAATGTCTCAGTAGACTCAGTTGTCGATCTCTTGGATAGACTCTAGTTCTGGGTACCTCTGATGGCTCTTTTAACACGCACGCGTGCACACACACACACACACATCCACACACACACACACACCCACACACACACACACACATATCACACTCCATCTCCAGTCTTTGTGTCTCTGCTGTCCTAGGTGCCTAAAATTCACCTTTTAATTCTTCTACCTCACAAGGATGTAGCCTAGTCCTTTACATCTCCAACGCTCCACCTACGCGAAGGAAGAACAAATGCAAAGACACAAAGAAAAAAGCTGGATGTGTTTACACCCCCATGGTCATGCCATGTGGGGAGCTAAAAAGCCTGAGACCTCTCTCCCCACCTGGAGCCCTGTAACAGGTCTTTCCTCAGTCACCACCAGGAAGGAAAGAAACAATTGGCCGGCTGTAGCTTAGCAGCCAATGAAAAGACTTGTTTGGTTTGTTTGTTTGTTTTTTAATCACATAGTAAGCGGACCAGAAATAATCACATAATAGCTGCACATGCTTTGAAACAGAGCAGGCCCCCCCAATGCATTATCACACACTTGCAGAACCAGATTCACCAACCACCATCCCCCTAAGTGAGTTGGCAGCAGGGAGAATCTATTGCATGTATTCTAAGGACTGTACTTACCTCACAATTGGCCAGTCCCCCATTACACTCTGCAATTGTTAAAAGTCATGGGATATGAAAAGGTTACTGAGAGAGGGGAATGAGGGAGAAGGGGACCCAGGACAGAACCTTGCGGAATACCCACAGTTAGGGGGCATGATACAGGTATAATACATACACCTTTATCATATACATGATAAAGCCAGCAGATGAGACGCAAAAGAAACAGTCAAACAGGTAGCACAGCAACAGGAAAACCTAGAGGGAAGAGAGTGTCCAGGGAAGAGAGTGTCCAGGGAAGAGTGATCAGTAGTGTCCAGTGCAGCAGACAGATGGAGAAGGATGAAGCCTGAGGGAGAAAAAACCCCATCATATCTGACAGTTAGGAGATGATTGGTAACTTTGGAGAGAGTGGTTTTAGATGGGTGAGAAGGTCAGAAACTGAAACTTTAAATGCCAGTGGAGTTTACATTTGATCTTAGAGGTAATAGGTAACCACTGCACTTTATTGAGAAGAGTGGTGACTGGTCAGAGCTGCTCTTTAGAAAAAAAAATCATTTTCACAGCTGTTTGTAATATTCACTTCCTTGTAGCTTCCACCCATTGCTTCTAGGTCTGCCTTCTGTATCACTCATAAGACAAGCCTTTAATTATTTTTGTTTAGTTACTTTTCAAACTTGTCTGACTTTGTGACCCCTTTTGGAGTTTTCTTGGCAAAGATATTGGAGTGCTTTGCCATTTTCTTCTCCAGCTCATTTTATAGACAAAGTGAGGCCATCTCCAGTCTTCCTGATCTGTATCTTAC
This sequence comes from Notamacropus eugenii, assembly GCF_028372415.1. Taxonomy (NCBI): domain Eukaryota; kingdom Metazoa; phylum Chordata; class Mammalia; order Diprotodontia; family Macropodidae; genus Notamacropus; species Notamacropus eugenii. Next base: position 92,312,220 of record NC_092873.1, read on the forward strand.
CACTGGACCCAGATGACTCTGAAGGAGAAAGTAAGGCTGGTGACTTGGAACAGCCCTCCCTCAGTTAAATCCAATTCACTTGCAAGTCATGGCATCATCTTCCTGATGTCATGGTCTTCTTTGAGAACAAAAGACAATCACCTTATAGATGAGGGAACTGAAGCAAACAGGGTTAAGTGACTTGCCTAGGCTCACACAGTTAGTAAGTGTCTGAGGCCAGATTTGAACTGGGGAAGATGAGTCTTCCTGACATCAGGCCTGGAACTCTATGCATTGTGCCACCTAACTACTGTTTAATTATATAATGCTCTTCCAAATCCTAAAACGATTAAAGGGGTCTTAGAGACCATTTAGCCCCAACTCCTAATGTGAGGTTCTACATAAAAGATAAGGTACAGTGAATGAACTGGCCTATTTTCTTTCTTCTTTCCTCATACTCTATGCTTTATCTCTGGTCTCCATGTCTTTGTCTTGGCTGTCCCTTACACCTGGTATGCTTCCCTCCTCAACTCCACTGGCTTCTTTCAAGTTCTATCTAAAATCCTACCTTCTACAGGAAGCCTATCCTGATTATCTTTAACGATAGTACATTCCCTCTATTGATTATCTCCAATTTTTCCAGTCTATATTGGAGATATATATATGTATATATATACACACACACAAATCTATATATATATATCCAATTTATCCCATTTATATCTTATTTGTACATAAGATTGTCTCCCTAAGCAGACTGTGAGCACCTTGAGATCAAGGACTGTCTTCAGCCTTTCTTTGTATCCTCACTGCCTAGCACAGTACCCTGCATACAGCAGGCACTTGATAAATGCTTATTGATTATTGAAAATTAGTAGCAGAGTGAATACGCCATCTCCCCAATCCACTATTTTTTTCTGCTGTATTATTCTTGTTATTTTTCTACCAGAAGCTACGGGATAGGTCATGGGTGGGGGGCAGGGAAAAGAGATAAACCCAGCTTGTATGTTAGGGTGGGGTGGGGCTAGGTTTGAAAGGAGCAAGGTGAGTTTTCAGACAAACACCCTGTTGACCAGAGCTGCCTCTAGAGAGACCTGACTGAAGATACTAAGTTGCTCTCTATGACCTGCCCCAAAATCGTCAGCAACTTTGTGCGCAGCAGCAGGATACATGTAGCCCAACCACTTCCTGTTCCTCTGCAAGAGGCTTTCTTGGCCCAGTCCTGTGCCCCACCCTCTCTACCCTCCCACCCCCAGTCCCCTCATTTTCCTTCCCAGTGGTAGATTGATGTAATGGAAAAAGAGACCTGGGCTGTGGTCCCAGGTGTCCCAAACTCTATTGTGTGACCTTGAATAAGTCACTTCCCCCCTTAAGGGCCTCAGTTTCTTTCCCTGTAACATGAGGGAGTCAAACTATAAGATCTCTAAGGTCCTTTCCTGTTCTAACTTTTAACAATTTAACATATATTTACTTAAAACCTACCTACTTCCTGTTTTGCATATTTTCACATGTTTAATTGACAAATTGCTTGCCTTCTCAGTGGGTAGGGGAAGGGGAGAATTTGGAGCTTAAAATTTTTTAAAAAAGGATGTTAAAAATAAATAAATAATGGTATATTTTTAGAAAAGGAAAAAAAAACTTCCTTCCTCCTGTCTTTCCAAACTTTTGCTACTTTAGTCCTCTCATTGCATTTTACAACAATCCAGAAACACTGACCTATTTGCTTTCCTCATACACTATGCTTCATCTCCAGCCTGCACGCCTTTGTCCTAGCTAGAATCTACTCCTGGTATGATCTCCCTCCTCACCTCTGCCTCTTGGTTGCTGCTTTCTTTAAGACTCAGCTCAAATCCCACCTTCTGCAGAAGAGCTTAGCAGAAGATATTTTTCTGAGATGGCTTTCCATCCACTCTGTACATATGTATATCCTTGCTTATTTTCATGTCTGTCTCCCAGACAGTATGTGAACTTTGAGGCCAAGGATATTTTTGCCCTTCTTGCATCTCTAGTGCTTAACACAGTGCCTGGTACATTACAGGTGCTTAATAGATGCTTGTTGACTGACTGGCTAACCATCAACCATGAGGTCAGCCATGAACCACTGAGGACATGAAGGTGAAATTAATTGGTCCCTGCCCACCATGGAAGCAGCATGTTGGTGGTGTTGTTCAGTTGTTTCAGCCCCCATTTAGGATTTTCTTGGCAAAGATGCTGGACTGGTTTGCCATTTCCTTCTCTAGTTCATTTGACAGATGAGGAAACTGAGGTAAACAGAGTGAAGTGACTTGCCTAGGATCACACAGCTAGTTAGTGTCAGAGACCAGATTTTAACACAGGAAGATGAGTCTTTCTGACTCTAGGTTGCTGTGCCACTGAGTTTGGCTTGGAAAGGGAGGAGAGGAGAGAAGTGGGACAATTTGGCCAGGAGGTAATTGCAATAGCCCAGTAAAGAGGTCACAAAGGTTCATTCTAGAGGGAATAGAATGGAGGGGACAGATAGAAGGAGAATCAACAGGACTTACAACTGATTGGACTTATGACAGATGGAAGAGTCAGAGATGACTAAGGATTAAGCCCTGATGACTGAAAGAGCAATAGAATTAGCAGCTACAAGGAAATGAGGAGGAGGGGTGGGTTTTGAGGGGAAAGATGATAGGCCTACTTTTGGACATCTGAGTTGGAAGCAGGGGATTCAGGGAAAAAATCTCCAGCTGGCAGTTTTAAATGCTAGGCTGGATGGAGCTCCAGAATTCAGAAGTGGAGCTATAGATTGAGGAATCATCTGCATTGCTGTTCAGTCATTTCAGTCACAGTCCATTCTTTGTGACTCCTTATGGGGTTTTGTTGGTAAAGATATTGGAGGGGTTTGCCATTTCCTCCTCCAGTTCATTTTACAGATGAGGAAACTGAGGCAAATGGGGTGACTTGCCCAGAGTCATAGAACTATCTAACAAGTGTCTGAAACCAGATTTAAACTCAGGAGGATGTCCAGGGCCTCGCACTCTAGGAACTGCTTAGCTGCCCATAGTCACCTTTGTAGTGGTGATAATTGAAGCATGGGTGTGGCTGAGGTTACCAAAAGAGAAGTGATGATGTCCACTGATAGTTGAGGGTTACTCACACTTGAGGAATTGGAGGCAAATGGAAACAGAGAAAGATTAGTCAGAGTTAAGGGTGGGGGCAGCATCGCTGACATATTAAAACATGCCTTATAAGTCAAGCCAACAAGCATTTATGAAGGGCCTCCTGTGCCTAGCACTGTGCTAAGCCCCAGAGTCATGATGAGAGGCAAAAAATGGTCCGTTTGCAAGGAACTCTCCGTCTAATAGGGAGATAATATACAAACCACTATGTATAAATAAGACATATAAATGGGATAAATTGGAGATCTTCTCACAGGGAAGGAGAAATTATTTCAGAAGTGGGAGGTGGGGAGGTAATAGACCCAGATGCAATTGGAGAAAGAGCACTGGAAAAAAAAAAAGACTGTTAAATGTGGCCATGAGATCAGCGGGAACCCTACAGACAGCAATTTCAGGAGAGTATTGGGGATGGAAAACCAGATTGCCACAATGGGAAGGTTGGGTTATAAATTTTCACAGTTGCCTCCTAATTCTTTCCCATGCTTCAAGTATCTTCTCTCTCCAATATAAACACCACACAACTAAGGGAGTGATTATCATAAAACTCATCTGACCATTTTTTCCCTCTTCCTGACATAATAAAAGCTCTCTACCTCTAGAATCAAATATAAACTCCATTTCAGAGGATTTAAAGTTCTTCATCACCATCCTCCTCACCACCACCATCATCCTCGTTATCATCATCCTCATAGCTAATATTAGCATAGTGCTCTAAGGTTTACAGAGCTGTTTACATATATCTTCTCATTTGATCTTCCCAACTAACCTATGAAGTAGATCCTATTATTATCCCCATTTTAGAGATGTGAAAACTGAGGTTGAGAAAGGTTGAATGATTCCCTAGGGTCACAGGTATCTGAAGTCCAGCCTTCCTGGCTCCAAGTATGACCACTTCCTATATTACACATTACTGGCTTTCATGTGTTCTCCTATACAGTAGTAATTTTTTTAATGAGGATCTTTCATTTATTCTTGAAGAATTAAACAAGAACTATTTTCTGGCGTTCCTCAATGCTTCGTGTGTTTTTAGGTTGGGTGGAAATGAAGAATGTATCCATAGCATAAGATACTTTTAAAAAAATTTTAATTTATGAGATGATTTTCCATAACATGGTATAATTTTTAAAAGATGATTGCACATCAGACTGCAACTCTATTATGTACAACTTGTCATTCCTTTTAAATATAGGATAAAGTAACTTTTTTTCTTTCTCTCTCTATCAGTTCTTTCTCTGGATACAGATAGCGTCTTCCTTCATAGGTCCTTTGTGGTTAATCTGGGTATTTATTATAGTCAAAATGGCGAAACAAGTTGTGGGATATGTTCCTATGTAGCAGTATTGGCACACTTTCTCCCATACAGCATTTCATCTCTCATCTCCGTGCGTTTTCACTGGCTGTGCTCCATGTCAAGATGCTCTCCTTCTCTACCTCCACCTCTCAGGACTCCTGACTTCCTTCAAGACTTAGCTTATATCCTACCTTCCACATTAGGCCTTTCCTGGTACCCCCAGCTTTTTATCATCATTATTTCTTTAAGCAGAAAGGAAAGAATTCTAAGCTGAAGTGCATGGGGATTGGGTAGAGTTCTGAAAAAGGTTGGGTCTCCTGGAGGGTCTCACTAGTTATAGAATCATAGATTGTCAGAGGAACCTTAGAACTGGGCATACTATGGGGTAATGGAAAGAGCACTGGGTCTGATGTCACTGGGCCTGACTTCAAATCCTGCTCGTGATGTCTTCTACCTGTGTGATCTTGGGCAAATCTCTTAACTTCCCTGGTTTTCTTACCTGTAAAATGAAGTGCTTGTCCCCTGAGGTCCCTCCCAATTTACAAACTAATAACCCTACTATTTTAGTGCAGCTAGATGGAACAGTGGATAAAGTGCTGGACCTGGAGTCAAGAAGATTTATCTTCCTGAGTTCCAGTCTGGCCTTAGACACTTTCTAACTGGGTGACCTTATTTGCCTTGGTTTCCTAGAATGTAAAATGAGCTAGAGAAAGAAATGACAAATCAAAAACTCCAGTACCTTTACCAAGAAGACGCCAAATGGGGTCACAAAGAGTTGGACAAGACTAAAAAAAAACTGAACTGAACAATCCTATGATTTAGCTCAACCCCTTGATAATTATTCATAATAACTGGTAATTATTGTTTATTAATCGATGATTAATAATTATTATTTTTATAATTATTAATAATTGGTGATTATTAATAATAATTGATGATGATCAATGATAGTAATAATAGCTAGCATCTGTATAATGCTTTAAGGTTTGCAAAGCACTTTATAAATATCACATTTTTATCCTCACAATTATTCCTGGGAAATAGTTTCTCTCCTTATCCTCATTTTACAGATGAGGAAATTGAGGTGGACAGAAACTGAGATGGACTTGCCCAGGGTCACATAGCCAGGTGCTCTATCTATCTTTTTTTTTTAAATTAATTAATTAATTTTTAATTTTAAGCATTCATTTACACAAGATTTTGAGTTCCAAATTTTCTCTCCATCTCTCCCTACCCCCCTACCCTGATATGGTATGTATTCTGATTACTCCTTTCCCCAGTCTGCCCTCTCTTTTATCTCCCCCGCTCCTTATCCCTCCCTTACTTTCTTGTAGGGGAAGATATGTTCTATTTTGATGAAGCATGAATCCATACTTTGGACACAGGAATCGTCCCTGGGCCTTAGCAATCCCAGCATCACCTTTCCACTTTAAGCCCTTGGTTCACAGGGGTGCCCTGCCTGTATCCTCTGGGCTGATTGCCCTCTCTCATTGGTTCTCCCACCTTCCTAGGTAGAATACCTATTGAAGAAGGTCCACAGCAGCATGAGCCTAGAGCAGGGATTTGGGGAGTTGGAAGAGCTGCTGGCCCAGGAGGGTCAATCTCCAGGTGGGCTGAGTGTGTGGCAATTCCTGGAGCTCATCAACTCGGGTCGCTGCCTTCGAGGTGTGGCCCAAGACACGCTCAGCATGGCCATCCATGAGGTCTACCAGGAGCTCATCCAAGATGTGCTGAAGCAGGTGAGACAGGGAAGGGAAGGGCTCTGAGCAGGGAGAGGGGAGAGAACAAGGGCTCAACAGCATCCCTGTTCCCCATGCAGGGCTACCTGTGGAAGAGGGGCCATCTGAGGCGCAACTGGGCAGAGCGGTGGTTCCAGTTATTGCCAGGCAGCCTATGTTACTATGGAAGTGAGGAGTGTAAGGAAAAGAGGGGTACTATTCTCCTGGACACCCAGTGCTGTGTGGAGGTGAGAAGCCAGCAGAAAAAAGGGGAATGTGAACCTCAATTTCCTCTTCTATAAAATAAGAGAATTGGAACAGATGACCTCTAAGATCCTTTTCAGGGCTCTGATTCTGTCTTCTACATAAATTTCTAGAGATTGTCTGACCTTCAGGACCAACATGGAGGCAAGGGGGTTACCCAGAGGAATTGGGGTGGTCAGGAATGGGGGTAGAAATGGGAGAATGGGCACAGTTGATGGGTGGACTAAGAGGTAGGGGAATGAAAAGGATTTGGGCATATTTTAGTACAATGGTTGTTGTTCAATCTTGTCTTACTCTTTGGGCTTTCCTGGGCAAAGACAATTTGCCCTTTCCTTCTCCAGCTCATTTCATAAATGAGAAAACTGAGGCAAACAGGGTTAAGTGACTTCCCCAGGGTCACATAGCTAGTAAGTGTCTGAGACCGGATTTAAACTTGGATCTTTCTGACTCCAGGTCTGGCACTCTGTCCACTGAGATATGTAGCTGTATTTAGTACTGTGAAAGCAGAGGACTAAATCAGTATCTGAAGATCCAGACCAAGGAAAAACCTAGAACAGGCAACGCTATCAATCCTCTGGTGTGCCAGTTCAGTGTGGACTGAGTACCTATGTAAAGTACTCACAGTGTGCCCAGCACTGTACTAGTCCCTGTGGGACATACAAAGTAGTATAAGATACTATTCCTGCTCTCATGGAGCTCATAAGTTGATCTCTTTGGGGAATGTCTGGTTTGGTACTTTCACTCAGTTATTTCCCATTTTTCTTATATATAGTATGTGCATACATGTTTGTTGTCTCCTCCATTAGAATGCAAGCACCTTGAACTATCTTTTGCCTCTTTTTGTATCTTCAGTACTTAGCATAGTGCCTGGTAGATACTAGTGCTCAATAAAAGTTTATTGATTGATTGATTAATGGTGGAAAGAAGCCCTGATCTTATAGTGGAAGATTTCAGTTCAAATCCTGACCAACATTTAGTAGCTATGTGACCCTGGGGAAAAATGATGTAACTTTTCTATGCCTATTTCTTCATATGTAAAATGAGAATAATAAAAAATAGAGATAATTCTATTATATCACAAAACTGTTAGGAGAGGGGTGCAATAGGAGTATAAACTGTTACTATGCATATCAGGGAAATAGCATAGGACAAGGAAAGAAGTCAGAAGACCTGGGCTCAAATTTGGTCCTCTGACACTTACTAGCTAGGTGACCTTGGGCAAATCATTTTCCCTCTCTGGGCCTCAGTTTCCTTAGCTATAAAATGAGAGGGTTGGATTAGATAGCCTCCAAGCAAGCTGTGTGTGAGGGGTATGTGAACTTTTAAAAAATTATTATTTTGATAACAATTGCAACATAATTGATTTCTTTTGTAATCTTATGTATTCAATGTTATGCATTTAAAAACATTATTCTGAGAAAGGATTCACAGGTTTCACTAGACTGCCAAGTTTGCTATTATCACCTCCATTGTGCAGATGGGGAAACTTGGGGGATCCTAAACCCCCCCAAAAGTCTATAAACCCCTGCTTTAGACGTAAGAGCCTATGAACACACAAAGAGAATTCTCACTACAAGTCAGTGTACAAGTCCTGATTGTGTGGTGCTGTGGGAGCCCAGGAGAAAGATCACTGTGGGCTGTGCTGGTCAAGACAGTCTTCACCTAAGAGGTAACACTTGACCAAGCATCAGCCCAAGGTGATCAGTCAGATCAAGGTGATGTGAGGAGGGATGATGATCCATCTCCCCCAAACAGGTGCTACCTGACCGGGATGGGAAACGCTGCATGTTCTGTGTGAAGACGGCAACACGTACATATGAAATGAGTGCTTCAGATACCCGTCAGCGTCAGGAGTGGACAGCAGGTCAGTTCTGTGATGTAATAATGACAGAAGTACTCACTACAACAACTAGGAAACTGGAATTGTGGCCTCAGTCCTGCCACTTACTAGAAAAGCAAAATCATGTCACCTCTCTGGGTCTCAGTTGCTTCATCTGTAAAATGGGCCTCATAAGGCTTTAATTGGCTCAAAGTAAGGGATGGATCCAGATAATAATAGCTAACATTTATATATCACTTAAGGAATTACAAAACACTTTTATTACTACTGCTACTACCATAACCAGTACTTCTACTATTACTACTACTACGACAACCACTACTGTTGTTGTTCTGTTGTATCCAACTTTTCTTGATCCTGTGGACCATAGTATGCTAATACTGTCCATGGAGTTTTCTTGACAAAGATACTAGAATGGTTTATCATTTCCTTCTGCAGTGGGTTAAGGCAAACAGAGGTTAAGTGACCTGCCCAGGGTCACACAGCTAATAAGTATCTGAGGATAGATTTGAATTCAGGTCTTCCTGATTTCAGGTCCAGCATTCTATTCACTGAGCTATCTAGCTGTTACTACTACTACTACTACTACTACCTCTTCCTCCTCCTAAGCATTTGTATAGTTCTCTAAGGCTCGCAAGGCATTTGACAAATATTTAATTTTATTCTAACCATACCCTGGCAGGTAGGTGCTATTATCACCCCATGGTGCAGATGGGGAAACTGAGCCAGAGAGATTAAGTGACTTGCCCAGGGTCACATGGCTTCTAAGTGTCAGAGGCCAGATATGAACTCACATCTTCATGATTCCAGGTCTAATCTTCCTTGCCTAGATATATAAGATGATGTCTCAAGGACCGTTCTGGCTCTGAAATCTGTCATTCTCTAGTTCCTTTCTGAGTATCCCACGTAGCTTACCTACCTCCTGATCCTAGGCTCACTGACTCGCACACTGACCGGTTCCTTTGTCCCTAACCGAGCCCTGTGGCTCTTGCTGCCTCCCTCAGCAATCCAGACGGCCATCCGGCTGCAGGCTGAGGGGAAGACCTCCCTTCACAAGGACCTGAAACAGAAACGCAGGGAACAGCGCGAACAGCGGGAGCGGCGCCGACTGGCCAAGGAGGAGGAGATGCTGCGGCTTCAGCAGCTGCAAGAGGAGAAGGAGAGAAAGTTGCAGGAGCTGGAGCTGCTGCAGGAGGCACAGAGACAGGCGGAGCGGCTGCTGCAGGAGGAGGAGGAGCGGAGGCGCAGCCAGCACCGGGAGCTTCAGGAGGCTCTGGAGGAACAGCTGCGCGAGGCTGAGCAGGTGAGCTCGGGGCTGAGCGGGGGAATCTGACCCCGCACCCCTCTGGGGCGGGCGGCGTAGACCGAATCACGGCAGCTGAATGTGAATCCCGGCTCCCACACTTACTGTGTGATTTTGGCCAAGTCTGCGCCTCAGTTTCCTTTGTCAAAGTTGGAGTTTGCACTAGATCAGGGCTGTCAAATACCCCGCCAGATGGCCAAAGCTGCAAAACTCCAGAGTGTAGTCCCGACCACATTAAAATGTCATTGGGAGATGTTTTATTGTCACTGTTCAATCGTGTCTGGCCCCATTACCTCATCTGGATTTTTCTTGGCAAAGATACTGGAGTAGTTTGCCATTTCCTTCTCCAGTTTATTTTACAGATGAGGAAATTGAGACTAAGTAAAGTGGCCCAGATTCACACAGCTAGTAAGTGTCTGTGGCTAGATTTGATCTCAGGTCTGGGGCAGACCTCTATCCACAGTGCCACCTAGCTAGTTGTCCCATGAGAACTGTTTCACAAAATAAATAATGCAATGACAATTCAGTACAAAATAGATAATGTTAATTTGTGGGGTTTTTAAGCCAATATATGGTCTTCAGGGATCTCTATTTGGTATGAAATCAAACTGTAATCCTATTATCAGTTCTTCAGAAATTAGGGGAGTAGGGAGCTATGTTGGAACTGTGCTAAATAACGTAAAGATGTAAAGATGAAAGATGAAAGTGAAAATAGTCTCTGCCCGAAAGGATACCACATATATGTATACAGACACCTAGGGATAAAAGACAAGGGAATACACTTCTACCTGGACTTGCCCTCTACTAACATAGCCTTCATGAATCTGGGATCACCAAAGTAATGGGGAAAGGACCTATTTGTACAAAAATATTTATAGCTCTCTTTGTGGTGGCAAAAAACTAGAAACTGAAGGGATGCCCATCTGTTGGGGAATGGCTAAACAAGTTGGGGTATATGATTGTGATGGAATACTTTTGTGCTATAAGAAATGATGAGCAATATGGTTTCAGATAAACCTGAGAAGAGTTATATGAATTGATGCAAAGTGAAGTGAGCAGAACCTGAAGAATACTTTATACAGTCAGAACAAGATTGTAGGGATAACTGGTTGTGAAAGATCAGTGACTCTGATCAAGAGAATGATCTAAGACAATTCCAAAGGACCTAAAATGAAAAATGCTATTCACTTCCAGATGATGAGTTCTGAATTCAGAATGAAGCTTTTTTTAAAAAAAAAAAAACAACTTTCTTTCTTTGTCTTGAGTTGTTTGGATTTTTTTGTCTGCATTTTCTTTTGCAACATGGCTAATATGAAAATATGTTTTGCATGACTTCACATATATAATCGATATCTCAATCAAACAATTATATTGATTATAAAAGTGAGGGAAGGAGAGAATTTGAAACTCAAAATTTAAAAAAAATAAATGTTAAAAATTGTACATATAATTGGGAGATATTTAATGAAACGTGTTTAAAAAAAAGAATCTGGCATCTTGTGATCTCCTCCATGTCACCATAAGGCATCTCAGGAGGACTTCTGAAAAAGATTATTATGGCACAGTCTGTTGCCCCCCCTGTGCCTAGCATGAAATCCCTCCTCATCTCTGCCTCTCAGAATTCCTCCTTTTCTCTAAGACTCAGCTCAAACACCACCTTCTACATCATTCTCTCCAGCTGCTAAAATCTTTCCCCCAAAATCTCTTTGCCTTTGTAGCCTCAGATTTCTATATATGTACATGTTTTCTTCCTCAGCTAGGCTCTTTGAAGGCAGGGATTGTATTCACTTTTGTCTTTGTGCTTAGCACAGTGCTGGGCACATAGTAGGTGCTTCATAAATAACTGTTGAGTGGTCAATCAGTAGATTGGCTATTATGATATTGGGCTTCTGACTCGATGCCCTCAGAAATTCTGTTCCTTTATGTACTGGTTCTGCTGCCCCCTTGGTGACCCTGTGCTTCCTCCTCTGGATCAGGCACGAGCCTCCATGCAGGCAGAAATGGAGATGAAGGAAGAAGAGGCCATCAGGCAACGACAACGTATCTCTGAGCTGGAGGAGATGCAACAGAGGCTACAGGAGGCTCTCCAGCTAGAGGTGAAGGCTCGCCAGGATGAGGAGTCCATGCGCTATGCCCAGACCAGGTAGGTTGCACCTGCAAACAACCAGGACACTCTGCTCTTTCCCCTAATTGAGCCCATTCTCAATCCTTTCCCTGGGTCTACTGGGACTTACCTCACCCTAACTGTTCTATAGACCTAATCCCATTCCACTTTTGTCCCTACCCCAACCTCACCCCCAGTAGATAGATCACCATTGTTCAGTTGTGTCCAACTCTTCATGACCCATTTCGAGTTTTCTTGGCAAAGATACTGGTGTGGTTCACCATTTCCTTCTCCAGCTCAACAGATGAGGAAGCTGAAGCAAACAGGGTTAAGTGACTTACCCAGGTATCACAACTAGGAAGTGTCTGAGGCTAGATTTGAACTTGGATCTTCCTGACTCTAGGTCTGGTACCCTACCTGTTGCACCACCTAGCTTCTCCAGTAGATCTTACCTATAATAAATAATAACAATAATTCATGTGTAAAAGAACTTTCCGATTTACAAAGTTCTTTATCTACATCATCTTGGAGTTCTCATAACAGCCCTGTGTAGAAGAAAAAAATTAATACTGTAAAATACTAAAAAAAAAAAAAAAAAAAAAGGATTATAATCTGTGTTGTAGCCTGCCAGAAGCAATTTTTTAAAAATTAATTTTAGGTTAATTTAAATCTAATCAGTATTTGTCATCCTTTGGCTGTTTTCCTAAAACCATAAAACCACTCACTCCTCTGACCAGTTCCCTTCAAGGGTTCTCCTCTTCATTTCATCAAAGGTGAAAAGAAACTTCTCTCTGATTCCCACCTCAATCCCTTCAGGGCATAGGGAAAAGCAGGGATCTTTAACTTATCTTTGAACACATCTTAACTAGACACAAGGTATGCATAGTCAGGGTGTGCTGGTAAATGTTTAACTTACAAAACATAGGCTTTTAAATTTAATCTGCATTTTTAATATTTTCTCCATCACTTTCTTAAGTCAATACAGTCAGCAAATCAATAAATCAAGCCCTGGTGTGTGGCATCTGCTCTTTGCCAGTTTCTGAGGTGGAAGTGCTCACTTTCTGGGTGAGAAATTTAACAGTTGGCTCTTCCAGGCTCAGTATGAGAAGAATGCGGCAGTGGATAGAGTACTGGTCCTAGGGTCAGGAAATCTGGCCTCAGTCACTTACCAACTAACTGTGTGATCCTTGGCAAGTCTCTTAACCTTGTTTGCCTCAGTTTCCTCATCTGTAAAATGAGCTGGAGAAAGAAATGGCATATCACTCCAGTATGAAAGAAACCTCCTATGGGACACAACAACAACAACCACCACCCTTAATCCATTTTCTTAGTTGCTGTGACTTTTTAAATACTGTCCTAAAAGATAGAGGTTAGTCCTAAGAGAAGGGGGAAAGGGATTTAGTGGAGGATATTGTTTCCAAAAAAGTTTGATCAAGAGCTGATAAGGTTTCTTTCTTTCAGGAAAATCTGAAAAGGCAGACAGATAAAATTTTTAACCTTTCTAGTTGAACTAAAAAGAAAACTTTAATATGCTTCTATATCTCTGAGTTAGGGGGTGCCAGAATTTTTTTTCCTTTTTACTTCCTTTTACAGAAGAGGAAACTGAAGCCTAAACTGGGGACATAACTTGCTCAGGGTCACACAGCTAGGAAGTGTCTGAGGCCACATTTGGACTCAGGAAGATGAGTCTTCCTAGGCCAGACAGTCTATCCACTGTGCCACCTAGCTGCTCACAATAAAAATCATAGTTAACATTGATATGGTGCTTACTACGTGGCAGGCACTATACTAAGTGCTGTATAATTATCATCTCATTTTGTCTTCACAACAACCCTGGGAGGTGAGTGTAATTATTTGCTCCATCTTTACAGTTGAGGAAACTGAGGCAAACAGGGTTAAGTGACTTGCCCAGGGACACATCTTCCTAACTGCAGGCCCAGCCCTCTATCCACTGCACCACTTCGCTGTCTGATGTTAGGTTATACTCCTTCTTATTAACCTCCCAAACCCCTGGACAGGCTTCTGGAGGAGGAGGAGGAGAAGCTGAGGCAGCTGATGCAGCTGAAGGAGGAGCAGGAGCGATATATAGAGCAGGCACAACAGGAGAAGCAGGAGCTGCAGCAAGAGATGGAGATCCAGAGTCGCTCTCTGCAGCAGGCACAGCAGCAGCTGGAGCAGGTGCGACAGAACCGGCAGCGGGCAGATGAGGACGTGGAGGTGAGAACCTGGCATCACCCCAAGGGGTCGGCATTCCATCCACCCAGCGCTGCGCAGCTTCCCTCCAAATACAGCTACAACAAATAATCATTGAATATCGACTGTGTCCCTGTTGTGAGGGGGTGTAGGAGAAGTGTGTGAAACTGTCCTCACCCTCAACATCTTTATAAGCCAAGGGCAGGGGAAAATACCCATACTTTTTTTCTTGAAGATTTTACAAAGATCATATAGATTATATATGTATACACACACACACATATATACATATTTATATACACATATATACATATATATAATTATAGAAGATTCACCAAATACCAAAAAACCACTGGTTGAGATTAACAACAAAAAGACATATGTGTGTGTATATGTGTTTGTGTGTGTATATATATACGTATGTGTATATATGTGTGTGTATGTGTGTATATGGTATATTATATATGTGTGTATATAGTATATGTAAGGATTGGGTGTTTTGTTTTGTTTTTTAGCATCTACTTCTCTGGTAAGGAAATGGTTATCAGCACAACCACCCTACCCTTTTATGTACTGTATCAACTTTTAGTGGAACAGGAGTTTCATTGTTGTTGTTATTTAAAAATGAGATCTGTGAGCCCCAGTTTAAAGGCTTTGCAATTTAACAACAATGGTGGTTGCTGGGAATATCTGGAGACATTTCTCTGAGCAGAGTTCCTGGTTGAACCTATGTACTTGAAAAGGTAACTGACCACCCAGGGTACTGTTAAGTAAACGTGAGATGAGTAGTTGACACAATAAGGGGTGTATGTGTGTGTGTGTGTGTGTGTGTGTGTGTGTGTGTATGTATGTTTGGCACTTGTCCATTGTTATAGATTCCCAAGATCATAGAATCATAGATTTGGAGTTGGAAGGGACCTCAGAGGCCATCTTGTTCAACTCCCTGATGAGACCCAGGGAGGATATTTGCCTAAGGTCACATAGGCAATAAAGAGTGGATATAGGATTTGAACTCAGATCCTCCTAGTCCAAAGTCAGTGATTTTCTTTCCTTATTGTGCCATAATGTTGGTTCTTTAATTTCATTCTATTCAATGCACATTTATTAAGCACCTACTGTTTACAGATAACAGAGTTGGGGCTAGGAGAGATACAGAGTTCAATAAGACATTAACACCTACCTTCCCTGAATAGGTGGAGTTATATGTATGAAAATAACTGTGGCAATACTGAACAAGTTAAGTGCTTAGGAGAGGTATGAGCAAGATGTTTGTGGGGTATTTCAGGAAAGAAGGCTCTACCCTGGGTCCCTTATATCTACCACCAGCCAGTACAGCTCACTGGGAAAGGTAATACTGTGCCAAGAGTCAGTTTTGCCTTGCCTCTCCCTCCTCTGGGCACCTTCTCTGCCTTGGACCCTGTAATAGCTCTGCTCTGTTCATTTCCTGGCAGGCGGCCCAGAGGAAGCTTCGCCAGGCCAGCACCAATGTCAAGCACTGGAATGTTCAGATGAGCCGACTCATGCACCCGATCCGGCCTGGAGGTGAGAGAGGCTAGTGCCTGGGACTTCTGTGCGGAGGCTGCCACAGGCCTCTGGGTAGACAGCTGGGGAAGGGCAGCTAGAGCAAGGGGCAGGGATGGAGACAGTGTAAAAAGCATCCTAGGTACGAGGTGACAACAGATAAGCCAGTTGGGTTGGACTATAGAGTACATGAGGGGGATACCTATGAAACCAGGTGAAGTGAAAGGTTATTATTATAGTATTTGGGACAGAACCACTAAAAGAAGTGGCCAGCTCTCTGAGGCCCCATTCCTTCTTCTCTGGAGCACTGGAAACACAGCGGAAATAATAGCATGGGGTGGAGTGGGAGGAAACTGATACATTCTCTCTCCTTATTCACACTTCCCCTGTTCTTGTCCCCTTTCCCCCAACAGACAAGCGTCCTCCCACCAGCAGCTCCTTCCCTGGCTTCCAGCCTCCATTGCTAGCCCGGCGAGACTCCTCTCTGAAGCGTCTGACCCGTTGGGGATCCCGGGACAGTGAGACACCCACAACCAACAGTTGTGAACCCCAGGAGCCCCTGAATAAAGGGGATAAATCCTCTGCCCTTGCAGAAGAGCAACTCAATTTGGAACCGACCAACTAGGCTCCTGAAGACCCTCTACATGACTTACACAGCTGGACTGTGGATGAAACCAGTCATCTGCTAGAAGAAATCATTTAGGCCAGGATGTCCAGGGGTTCCACAGTGGGGTCAGGTACACCTTTCCCATGTGGCTTCTGACCTCAGACAATTGAGGGCCCTCAGGATACTGATCTTTGACTTAGTCCTAAGATCCTGCCAATGGAAGCTAAGACAGAGGGACCGGAGTGGGGAGCCAGGAGCTCTCTGCCTGGTCCTATCCACCTTCATTCCTCCAGGCTGTCAGTACAATGGATTTGTTAATGTACAATTCTAAATAAAACCTACTCTTAGAATTCATAGATGATGTGGTGTCTTTCTGTCTTTTCTTGGAACCCTATACTCATCTTTCAGTCAGTCAGTAAATATGTTAATCATTCATTTGACATGTATTTACTAATCCTTCCTGTGTGCCTAATGCTGTCCTGATCTCTGTGTAGGATAAAGAAATAGGACCAGGCATGGTTCCTGGCTTAAGGAGTTTACAATATAGTTGTAAAGATAAGGTATAAAACAGGGGTGAGTGATATATAGCAATAGTAATAGAATTGTGTGGTGCAGTTGGTAAGTGCTATGGGAGACTGTTAAGAAGAATAAGTGAATAAGTGAAAAGTATTTACTAGAGAAGAGCTGAGATGATGGAGTAGCAGGAAGTAGAACTTGGCTCCCTATTACAGCTACTCCAATCTAGAATATGCAACAGAGTGAGTTCTGAATGTGAAAACCAAGGGAAAAAAAACACAATGAGCCATTTTTCCAGGTCAAGTCAGCATAGGGAGACAGACAGAGAGGTCTGTAGACATTGAGGATAGAGTCTAGGCAGAATCTCCCCAAGCAGAGCATTCCAGTGTGACAAGTGAAAGAGACCAAAGCAAGGAGAAGTCCCAGACCCAAAAGGGCCTATCTTTGTGTGAGGTGAAGGAACAGGTGCCAGGTGGCAATTCTTTTGCTTACTACCCAGATCCAAGTCCTTGATTCAGAGCAGACAGAGCAGGGGAGGAAGGGATGGTTTTCCAAGTTGAGTATTGAGGTGGCAAACCCTAAGATGAATATCGAGGAAGCAATAAGTTCAGAGGCAAGCAGCAGCTTGGCTCAGATACCTGTTGTTGTACCTTCATTCTCGAAGAGGATCAATGACATCAGGAGGGTGATATCTTGACTTATAAGTGAACTGGATTTAAGTGAGGCAGAGCTGTGCAGAGTCATCAGCCTCACTCCCTCCTCCAAAGTCACAGGAATCTAGTGGCAAGACATAGGTCAACACAATTGGCATGACTCAGGTTACAGTGAGAGACCTTGATCTTTTTAAGCTAAGGTCTTTCCCAGGTCTCAGTTTGTCTGAAGAAACAATCATTCAGTAGTTAAAGGCTAGGTAAGAATTGAGGCAAAAGATGACCTCATTTGCCTTCACAAAAGAATCAGTTTGGGTGGGGGGAAGACCCTCAGTTTTTATAAGAAGAGAGAAAGGCAGATATGTGCAAGAGAGTGAGAAAGAGAGAGAGAGAGACAGACAGACAGAGACAGAGAGAGACAGACAGACAGAGACAGAGAGGGAGAGGGAGAGCTGACTTTGGAGCTACAAAAATGTGAGTTCAATTTCTATCCCGGATAACAGACACTGAAACAGACTCTGAAACTGGAAGTGTGTCTTGACAGGTAATTTAACCTTTCATTGCTCTAGGAAACTCTCTAAGCCTATAACTGCAAAGAATGTGCTGGCTTGCATGATAGAGGGAGTTATATATATGAATGAAATTATACTTCTAATCCTTATCGACATCCCTGATATAAAGGTATTTTGGAATGATATAAACAGAATTTATCCCAAACAAAGAGAAACTGCCCCCAAGAATGAATTTATTAGTTTTTTATATATACTTCTAAGTGTAAAGATACCAAAAAGCATATAACCCTAAAGTGAATTTCATATTGCATTGTTAAGACCACAAAGTTAAAGGGCACAATAAAATGGTCTTAACAGTGGCCCTGCCAACCAAGACCCTCACTAGCTTGACACCAGAGGTTCCACCAAAGATGATGGGGCTTCACACACAATGCCCCTCTACTCTTGATTCAAACTGTTCATTCTATTTATTTCCACCACATTCCATCCTTGTAGCTCA
Source organism: Notamacropus eugenii (assembly GCF_028372415.1). NCBI lineage: Eukaryota > Metazoa > Chordata > Mammalia > Diprotodontia > Macropodidae > Notamacropus > Notamacropus eugenii. The sequence continues at coordinate 92,330,360 of NC_092873.1, forward strand.
GCCCAGATCTGCTTGTCATTTGAGGACAAATGAGAAACTTCAAGTCACAAATTAGAGTTGTAGACAATGAAGAATTAGTGAAATGAAAGCAAAATAAAAAGCAAACCAAAAAGAATCCAATCATAACCCAGAAGAAGAGAATGACTCCAAAATATCGAATCTAAACCTTAAGAAAATATATATTCAACTAGAATTCCTGAAAGAGATGAAACAAGGATTGTTTTAAGAGTTTAAAATGTTTCTATAATAATAATGAGAGTACTTCAGGAAAAAATGGAAAAGAATATAAATATGGATGATACAAGTAGAAAGAGAATTAACAGTTTGGCATAAGAATGCCAAAACTTTGCTCAAGAAACAAACTCCCTGAATATTAAAATAGACCAAATTGAAGCCAATGACATGATGAAACAACAAGAAATATTAAAAACAAAGTCAAAAGACCAGTAAAAAGAAAAGAAAATATCAGATATCTCAAAGCAAAAACAACTGACCTGGGAAACAGATTAGAGAGATAATTTAAGAAAAAATAGACTGCCTGAAAGCCATAACCAAAAAAAGGGCCTAGGCAGTATAGCTCAAGAGATCATAAAAGAAAATTGCCTAGTTTCTTTAGGATCAGAGGGTAAAGTGAAAATAGAAAGAATTCACCAGTCATGTCCTAAAAGAAAGCAAAAAGTGAAAACTTTCAGGAATATTGTAGCCAGAGCATCCAAAGAAGAAATGCTACAAATAGGCAGAAAGAATTCAAGCACCAAGAAGTCATAGTTAGGATCACACATGATTTAACAGCAAGTTCCTGAAGGAGTAGAGAGGTTGGAATATGATATTCCCAAAGACAAAGTGTATAGGCTTACAACCAAGAATAATTTACCTAGCATGACTGAGTATAATCCTGCACAGAAAAATGGATCTTTAATGAAATAGAAGACTTCCAAGCATTTTTGATGAAAAGACAGATGAGAGCTGCAGAGAAAATATGAAGTATAAACACAGGAGTCAACAGAAACCTAAGTTAAACATGAGCAAACAGTCATAAGGGACTGAACAAGGATAAACTCTTTACATTCTAATATAGGGAGATGATACATATATCTCCTCAGAACCTACAGGATGTCATAGAGGGAGTGTCTAATTAGACAGAGGGACTGAGAATAGTTCTAATTTAGAAGTCTTGATGATCCTAAAAAAAAAAAGAATGGAAAAGGAGGGGAAGAGGAATACACTGAGAAGAGGGAGGAAAAAGAAGAATAAGAAAAATTATCTTAGATACATATAGAGTACATAAGTAAAAGTCTATACAAAAGAGGAAGTGATGAGGAATAGGTGAGTCTTGAACCTGATTCTCACCTGAACTAGTCAAAGGAGGGAAGAACACACACACACACACACACACACACACACACACACATATAGAGTTGGATACAAAAATACATTTCATTCAATAGGGAAATAAGAGGGAAAAAGGAGAAGGAAGATGGAGGACTAAGAGGGAGAATGGATCAAGGGAGGGATTAGTCCTAAGCAAAATAAGCTCTACTTAAGGAAGGAGCAATTTAAAAGAAAAGAAAGAAAATATAAGAATGTGTAATTGTTTGTAGGATGAAGGAAAAAGAAAAGGGGTAGGAAGCAGAAGCAGACTATGCAAAACAAAGAGCACTTGTGCTAAGCATACTCTTTCTTCTTTAAAAAGAGGGTGCAGGATATCAATTGGGAAATGGCTGAACAAGTTGTGGTATATGATTGTAATGGAATATTATTGTTCTATAAAAATGATGAGCAGGATGATTTCAGAAACACTTGAAAAGACTTAAATGACTTGATGCAAAATGAAATGAACAGAATAAGAAAAACTTGTACATAGTAACAGCAATGTAGTACAATGAACAACTATGAATGACTTAGCTATTCACAGCAATATTATGATCCAAGACAATCCCAAAGGACTCATGATGAAAAATGCTATCTGCCTCCAGAGAAAGAACTGATGTTATCTGATCATAGACTGAAGTATACTATTTTTCACTTTCTTTCTTTCTTTTCTGTTTGCTTTTTCTTGTACAAAATGACTAATATGGAAATGTTTTACATGATTGCACGTATGTAACCTATATCAGGTTGTTTACAGTCTCAAGAAAGTGGGAAGAGAGGGAAGGAGGAATAGAATGTGGAACTCAAAACTTAAAAAAAATCCCAATGAATGTTAAAAATAATTTTTAAATATAACTGGGGAAAACCAAAATGTTATTTTTAAAAGGGGGACAGGAAATAAATAGAATAAAAAGTATGAGAAGAGGATGGAGTAAACCACATAATTATCAATAATTACTGAATGTTAATGGGATGAACTCACCCATAAAATGGAAGATGATAGCAGAATGGATAAGCAAGCAAAATCCAAAAATACATTTTTAAAATAATAAACACACTTGAAACATATAGATTCACACAGACATGAAATAAAGCATGAAAAAAAATCTTATGTTTCAGCTGAAGTAAAAAAAGGCAGGGAGAGCAATCATGATATCAGACAAACCGATAGCAAAAATAGATTCATTTAAAAGAGACAAACGTGGAAACTACATTTTGCTGAAAGGTACCACAGACAATGAATTAATAACAGTACTAAATGTGTGCACCAAATGACATAGCATCTAAAAACTTAAAGGAGAAGTTAAATAAGAAGGTTGGAAAGACAGGAAGGGGGCAGGTTGTAAACAGGTTTAGGTGCACAGAGCTTTATATTTGATCCTGTAGGTAATGGGGAGCCACTAGAGTTTATTGAGTTGGGGGAGGCCAGTTGAAGTTACACTTTAGGAAAATCACTTTGACAGATGAATGCAACATGTATTGGAGTGGAGAGAGACATGAGAAAGGGAAACCAATTAGAAGGTTATTGCAATAGTCCAAGTGGGAATGAGGAAAGCTTGAACTAGTGTGGTAGCTATATGGGAAGAGATGGGGGGATATATATAGTAGAAATGCTGTGAAATAGAAATCACAAGATTTAGCAATAGATTGGAAAAGACAGAAGGAGAAATTCCATTTGTAATAGCTATAGAATGTAAAAAAGGTATTTAGGAGTCTAACTAGCAAGACAGAACAGAAAATATAACAGAGGAAAAGATATTAATGTAAAGAAATTACCATCGGATTTGCAATTTCCTTCCATATGTATTTTCCCCCATTAGAATGTGAGTTCCTTAAAAGCAGGGACTACTCACTTTTCTATTTGTATCCCCAACCCTTAACACAGTAAGAGCTTAATAAATGTAGTTCGTTCACTCATTAATTCATTCATCATCTTCCTTGGCCATCTCCAGTCATCCTGATGAATATCTGGTCACTGAATAAGGATGACTCTGGAGGAGAAGTGAGGCTGGTGACCTGCACAGCCCTCCCTCCTTCAAAACAAAGTCAAGTGCAAGTCATGTCATCATTTCTCTGATGGCATGGTCTTCTTCGGCAACGAAGGACGAACACAACAACTATCTATGCATACGATTGCAAAACAAATGTACTTAAGATGTAACCTGGCCAGTCCTTCCATTATACAAGAACAGACTTAAATAACTGGAAAAATATCAATTACTCATTGTTAGATTATACCAATATAACAAAATGACAATACCACCTAAATTAATTTACTTATCCACTGCTATACTAATCAAACAAGCAAAGGATTACTTTATAGAGCTAGAAAAAGTAATTTTCATTTGGAAAAACAAGAGGCCAAGAATTTCAAGACAAATCATGAATAATGGTGGGAAAGAAGGGGGCCCCACAGTGCCAGATCTCAAGTTATTTTACAAAATAACAGTAATCACCCAATTTGATACTGGTTAAAAAGTAGAAACTTTGACTAGTGTTGTGAAGTGAGCAGAACCAGGAAAACAATACATACAATAACAAAACTGAGAACCACCACCACTTCAAAAAACAGAAGAACTGATAAATGGAATGACCAATGATGAAACATGTTAACCACTTCCTGCTAGCAGGGAGACAAGATTCAGAGTAAGACATACATTTTGGGGCAAAATTATTGAGGAAATTTATTTTTTCTTGACCATTAAAACGAGTTTGTTTTCCTTTTTTTCTCTTTACATTTTGGGAGGAGAGTTGAGAAGGAGTCTAGCAATAAAAATGTAAAAAAAAGAAAAGAAAGAAAAGAGGATAATTGAAGCATTTTTAAATGCACAGAAGAAGACAGAAGGAAAGCCAGACAAACAAGACAGCTGTGAAAGTTACATGTTGAATTTATGATACTCTTAAAAAGAAAAGCAAGCTGTACGTAACGGAGATTGTTTCATGTACAATCTTTTTTTCTGTTCTACTTTGTACATAGAAATGTTTATTTTATTTGTTACTTGGTAAGTTGAGAATAAAGAAAAATAAAATTGAAAAAGAAATTTACGTGCTATGATTTGTTAAGTTGTTCTCAAATTTATAGGTCCCACTTTGTTTCCCTTCTTTGTAGTTATCACAAAAAATACAGCTCTAAATATTTTGGCGTCTATGGATGGGTCCTCTCTGGTTGTCTTTCATATCTTTGGGAGTATATATCCCCATTAGTGGGGCCAAATGGTAGGAATAATTTAGTCACTTTTCTAGCATACTTTCAATTTGTTTTCCTTATCCCTTTAAAAATATTCTTTTTAAAAAAATTACACACTTAATCATCAGCAAATACAAATGTTTTATACAGAAAGAATAAAAAGGACGTTGTATCTGAAACTGTAAACTTCTGTTACATATATTTTAAAGTGTATGCCAGGTTTAATGAGATAGTAATAAAATTGCCTTATTTTGTCTTTTCAACTGCCTTTTTCTACGTATTTTTCAATGTTTTACTGATTTTTTTTCTTTTTTTTTAACCTCCATCACTACTCACTGTTTATTTCTGCTACCTCCCTTTTCAATTTGTTTTACAGAATGATTTGACTCATTTGCAGTCACCAATAGCCCTTTAGTGTGCCTGTCAGTAAGCATCTATAAACTGCCACTGTGTAACATGGGAGACACTGGCACAGGACCCCCTCAGCATGGATTGCCCACTTCAGAGTTCTTAGGTTTTTCGAAATGGTGGTGGTGGGGGGTGGTTCTCAGTTTTGTTCTTGTATAGGTTGTCCTCCTGGTTCTGCTTACTTCACAACATTGATCAGATTTTCTATTTTTTTGTGCTCTATGAGCAAAGCAGAATTGAAACAGCTCAAAGGAAACGCAGGATGTGCAGATTTAGAGCAGCCACCCCAAAAGTTCACGTGGACTATTTGTGCCCGACCTGTGGCAGAGCATTCCGAGCTCGGTATTGGTCTGATCAGCCGCAATCGGACCCACTGAAACTTGACCAGCATAGTGATACCATTCTGGTCCTCTTCGAGAAGGAAGGGCAGATACCAACCACGTTTCAGGCTGTGCCAGTGCAAGGCGTACAAAAAGAGGCAAAAACCAGTCCCTGCCTCGGGGAACTCACGATGTATCGTGGGAGACCGCAGGCAAACATGTGCCTGAATAAGATACAGGCAGGAAAACTAGGGAATAATCGGAATTCATAGAGGTTGGGAAAGCTTTCCCGTAGAAGACAGGGTTTTAGCTGGGACCCGGGGGAAGGCGGACAAGCCAGGAGACAGAGATGAAGGTGGAGATCACTCCAGGCAACGGAGGACGACCAAAGAAAACTCCTGGAAGGAAGAGATGGGGTGTCTCGTCCGTGCGCATCCAGGAGGTCGGGGTCACCGGATCGATGCGTGTTGGTGGAGAGGAAGATGTAAGCGGATTGGAAGGCGGGGGGCAAGGGGAAGGAGGTGGGGGCTGTTCGGTCGTGTCTGACTCGTGGCACCCTGGAGGTTTCCTTGGCAGAGCTAGCGGAGCGGTCACGTCCGGAGGGCGATGCCCCCGGCTAGCTGGTTGACCTCGAGGGGCTCCATTTAGACTCTGCGAGCCCCTGCCATCTTCCGCGATGCTCCCACTTCCTCGCCGGAGCGCTCTCCTTTCAATCAAACGCAGGGTTCTGCGTGTCAAGCGTCATGTCTGGCGCGGTCAGTGAGCGGTTAACACATGCTGGCTGACGGACTGGTTCCAGCCTCCAGGCGGTCAGGTACACTCCCCCCTCCGCTCCCCCGGTGAATCGGGCTTGCAGGAGGCCTTGACGCAAAGGGCTCGCTCCCACCCCGGACCCCCAGCATTTGGACGGGTTCCTCCCAATCTGGAAAGAGAAGACTAAATAAAAAGCCAGCGAAGGCGGCACCTGTCCCCAAAGCTACCTGCCAGCCTCGCGCCCGTCTCGTTTTGAATGCTCACAACTGGGCACCAGGAGGCGCTGCAGCTAAACGCAGAGAGCAGGCGCGGCTCGCGGCGGGAGGCCAGACTTGAAGATCGAAGACTGGCCAATGTCTGAAGCGGGGGCGGGGCGAAGTGGGAGCGAGAGACCGGATTGGAGGAAAGTTACGTGATGATAGCGCTGGAGGGAGGGACGGGGAGAGCCCGGGGGAGGAGAGGAGGATGCGTGGTGACGTCACCGAGCCAGGGGCGGGGGTCTTCCGGGGCGGCGCAGCGTGTGACGCCTCCGCCTCTGTGCCGGGGTTAATGGGAAAAGTTTTGGCCGGACCGAGGACCCCGAGGAGACTGAGGCGGAGGACTGGCCGGAGCCCGAGCGGGCAGGTAGGCCGGGGACCCTCAGGGCGGGAAGGCGAGGAGTGCCAGCCCTCCTTCCCTCCCGCTCCGTGCCTGGTCCCCCTGGCGTGACGTCTCCGCGACCTCCTCCCCCTCCTCTTCCCACCGAGTCCTCAGGAGCCGATGCTTCTGGGGAGACCGAGTCAGCGCCCCCATCGTCCCCTTCCAGGCCTCCCAGGTGCCTCGCAGCTCCGTCTTCTTGTCACCTTGCCAGTCTGCGGGGCTTCCGTCGGTGTGCCGGGGGTCATCGCCCCCACCGCCGGGCATCCCCCCATCTGCCCCAGGACTCCCCTTCTGTGATCCCAGAGGCCTCATCCCTTCTTCTGCCCTCTCTAGTGCCTCTTCCCAGCTTCCCATCTTTGTGTCCCTTTGTTTTGTACCCTCACTCCTGTTTTTCAGTGCCGGTGCCCACCTCGCGTGCCTGTCTCTGTTACCCCACTTCCCTGGCGTAAGTCCCCCATTCCCCAGGGGCCCCCCTTAATCTGTCAGGTTCTTTTCCCACTCTGCTGACCCGATCGCCTTCCCAGTTGTCTTTCCCCATCCTTGTCTCTACTTCAGTTTGTACGGTCCCGTCTCCTTATCTCTTCCCCTTGCCTACCCGCAGTTTTTTATTCCATCCCAGCCCCTGTCGTCCTTCCTGGATCCTTGTCCGCTGGCCTTGGGGCAGGAACATTAGCGCCACACATTGTTTTCCTCTTTTCCCTTGGGAGTTTTAAGGTCCTGGCTTGAGCGTCTGAAGAGCCAAACCTCAGGAAAATGGGATAGGACTGTGACTGTGGAGAGGCAGAGGCAGGGAGTGTGCCTTCCAATTAGTGGGAATTTTTTTGTAATCTCAACTCTAAAATTTCCCTCTTTATGGCTGATGACTTCCAGGAACCTTCAGGGAATAAAGAGCAGCTGAGTTGGGTGTGGGCCAAGGGTTACTAGAGGCCTCCTCCAACTTTTTCCCTTCCAGGAAGAGAGAGAGAGTTGGCTGACTAGGATCAGGACCTTAAGCATGATTCCCTAGCTCTACTTCACGTTTCTCTTTCCTTTCCTTCATTTTGCTCCATCCCAGAAAAAAAAGGATTTTCCCATAATATAAGTTGACTTCAGACTTCTTCTCTCTACTGTTGCTTAGCCTAAGAATGTTCTTCTTCAGTTCTGGTTTTAGGACCAAATTTCTAATCTGATGAGCCCTGGAATTTGCAGATATCCATTCCTTTTAGATGACAGATAGTGGAGTAAATAGTGGAGCTGTTTTGGAGTCAGGATGACCTGAATTCACATCCCGCTTCTGACACATATTAGTACTGGGACCCAGAGCAAGTCATTTAATCTCTTATTGACCCTGGACAGTATACCTACATTTCTCCAGCCCTGTATTCTCCTTCTAGACTTCAAGTTATAGATGATTTGCTGTCCACATGGAGGGAGTTTCCATTCCTGAAATTCCCTGCAATATTGCAGTCACGATGGTTTTTAAAAAACCCCAAACCTCTTTCTTGTCTTTTGTGGTTCAGCACCATTATCCTTTTTCCATAGTTCTGACTCTATCTGTCTGCAAGATGAATTCTATTTCCCCACTTTCTGAGATCTAGGTAGAAATTAGGGAGCCTAGAACTCCAGATTCTTTCTACATACTATGGGGAGGCCCTCAGGCACAATTGTGCGACTGGTGGACACCGGTCTGCCTGCCTTATGAGGTATTCAGCCGAAGACCAAAAGCTTAAAGAGAATCAGAGGTCATCTCTTTTCGTAAAGCACTGTACCTAAACTATGCAAGAAAAATGGCCCCGTTCTTAAAAGATTCCTCAGAGGGGAGAGATCTTAGTATTTTAGTGGCTTATCATTTAATTTCCCTTAAGGCAGTTTGTGATTATTTATTCTGGTCTTGTCTTCTGGAAAAATCTTGATTTAAACAATATAAAACACCCTTTATTTAGGTCATGTATTTTTTGGCTTATTTTGGAGGATCCTGAAAGTTTGACTAGCTTTCTTTAATTTCAGAGCAAAACTACTGTTCTTTTAGGCTTCAGTTTTTAGATCTTTAGTTTTACAGAATTGTTTGGGTTTCGTCTTAGAGGCTGACTTGCATGCACTTGGCAAATTCTCAAAAATTTGGAATCAGTTTCTGAGGTTCCTCAGGATTCTCACAAAGGGGAGGTAACTTTAAGGTTGATGTAAGGAAGAACTTTCAACTTGTGAAACAGTAAGCTTTAATGTCAAGAGATCACTGAAGTTCTGCTGACAGAGACTGGATGGCTTGGTCTTGTCTGAGGGCCCTTCCCACTTTGTGAGCTTGTGGAAGTAGAATACAAGGAGATTGATAACTTCCTTTTTTTCTGAGGACCTCTTAGCCTTGAGATGCATATAAACCATGAAGGATAGAATGACCCTCTTATTTTTCTTTTAAAATATTTTTTGATGCACCTTTTTTCACGTGACTGTCATTTCTCTATGATCCCTACTCCCCTCTTCAAGAACCCTTCTTTGTAATTAAGTCCAGTCAAGCAAAGCAGATCTACATACTGGCCATGATGTAAATATATATTATGCTAGTTTGCGTTGATAAACCATCACCTTTATTCCAAGAGGCAGGAGATGTGCTTCACCATCAGTCCTCTGAAGTCATCTTTATGAAGAATATCCCTTCATATTTCTTTTGGCTTATTTTAATGAGGTTGTAATGAAGTCCTTTGGTGGTCACCTCTAGCCGTTGACCTGCAAATGAGACTTGACCAGTACTTTCCAAGGCAGTTAAGACCTACCTCATTCTAACATTATTTGCTAATCTGCCCCATTGTTTGCCAGTTCTTTCATTTAAACTGACAGAAGGATATTTTTCCGGAAGAATTAAAGCTACCTGATAATAACTGCAGCTGGAAACTGACAGGCCAGTGGCTGTACTCAGGCTGGCTCAGGCTCTGGCTGCTGCAGCCAGGTTTGCTCACTCATATTTCTTCTGAGCAGGGAGTAGTAGTATATTGTAATTCTAAGTCTAACAGCCAGTTTCTATGTGATAGTCTATTTCAAGGCTGTGTTTTCTATTTGGTCTTTAAAAGGTATGGCATTGACAGGTGCCTTACACTCTCCTAGATTAGATTTGCTCATATTAGTATCTTATAATCTAGCTATATGAACTTGACCTGGTTTATTGAGCTGATAGCCTTTATGTTTGCCTTCCTAGCTCCATCACTTTGGAAGATGTGGCATCTCCCCTTCTGATTCCACTATCGGAGACTTGTTCTTATTAAGGCTTCCTGTCCAATATTCTAGTCACTCAAGTCTCTTCCCCAACAGCCTCCAAATAGGCCCAGTATTAATTATATTAATATATATAGTGAATAATGTATATTATATGTGTGTATTAATTATAGCCAGGGGACCTGTCAGGTGCTCTCCTTTGGCATAATTTAGGCAAGAATGCAGCTGTCCTTTTCTTTATGCAAGCAGTCCTTTAGGTCCTGCAGATTCCAGCATGTTTTCCGAGCCTTGCAGGCCCCTGGGCCCCTTTCCCTTCCCTCTGTGTACTTCCCAAGCCTGGAGGAGTTGGGACCTGCCCCTTTCCCAGATGCCACATACTTGTGGAAGAGGAAGAAGACTATCTTGTTTTCCCTTTATTGACTGGTGAGCTATTCTGTTGTGTCATCTGCTCTTCAGGAGCTCCTGCTGCCAAGTCATAGTGCCCTACTTCTCTGCCCAGAGTGTGCAGTCTCCTTGCTGCCAGCCTTCACATCTCCCAGCACGTTGTCTGTTCCTTACCCGTCACACAGAATTACTGTGGGTGATTGATGATGTTCGTGACATGTCATGTCATCTAATCAGTCAACAGCCATTTATTAAGTATCTATAATGCTAGAAACTAGGGCTGCAAAGACAAAAATTGAACTTGGGGGTTGCCCTTAAGGATTTCTAGGAGCTTAACTTAGGCTGGGCTACAGTGTGTCAGAGTGATAAATATCTAATCTGAGAATAACATGAAGTAAATTACTTCCCTCATCAAGTTTCAGACATATGAATCTTGCTTCATTGGCAGATGGCTCCCAGCTTTCATAATGACAGGGAATGCGTATTTAGGATATGACTTAGGATTTGTCTCCAAGCAGCTTTGGGGTTATGGAATCAGATGTGACTCTTGAGTGTTAGCATTTTGTAGGATTTCTGTGTGTTGAATGTCTAGTCTTTTTTTAAAATTTAATATTTTATTTCCTCCCCAATTACATGTAGAAACAATTTTAATGTTCTTTTTTCAAATTTTGAGTTCAAAATTTTCTTCCTCCTTCCCTCCCCTCATTGAGAAGGCAAGCAAACACATTTCCATGTAAGATATGCTATGAAAGAAAACACAGACACCCCCCCCCCCCCCGAAAAAAACCTCAGAAAAATAAAGAAAGTTAAAAAAAAAAATCTTCAATCTGCATTCAGTCTCCACTAGTTCTTTCTCTGGAGATGGATAGCATCTTTCATTATAGTCCTTCAGAATTGTCTTGGATCAGTATATTGCTGAGAATAGATAAGTTATTCACATTGGGTCATCATGTAATATTACTCTTACTGTGTATGATATTCTCCTGGTTCTGCTTATTTCACTTTGCACCAATTCATGTAAATCTTTCCATGTTTTTTTCTGAAAGCATCCTGCTTGTCATTTCTTATAGCACAATAGTATTCCATCATGATCATATACAACTTGTTCCTCCAATTCCCCAGATGATGAGCATCCCCTCAATTTCCAATTCTTTGCCACCACTAAAAAGGCTACTATAAATATTGTTGGACATAGAAGTCCTTTTCCTATTTGTTTTTTTATTTCTTGGGGATACAGACCTTGTAATGGTATTGCTTGGTCAAAGGGTATGCGTGGTTTTATAATACTTTGAGCATAGTTCCAAATTGCTCTCCAGAATGGTTGAATTCATTTACAACTTTACCAACAGTGCATTATTGTTTTAATTTTCCCACATCTCCTCCAGCATTTGTCATTTTCCTTTTCTGTCATATTAGCCAGTCTGATAGATGCATAGTGGTACTTCCCAATTGTTTTAATTTGCATTTCTTTAATCAGTGATTTACAGCATTTTTCCATAGGATGATAGATAGCTTTGATTACGTTGTCTGAAAACTGATTGTTCATACCCTCTTTGACCATTCATCAGTTGAAGAATGGCTCTTATTTCTATAAATTTGACTCAGTTTTTTATATATTTGAGAAATGAGCAGAGAAACTTGCTGTAAATTTTTTTTTCACAGTAAGAATCACTATGCATTTCCCTCTATACTCTTTTCCTTCTTTTTATCCTACTCTCTGTCTCCTTTTACCCTCATCATTCTCAAGTATTTTGCTTCTGACTTTTACCTTCCCCAATCCTCCCTCCCTTCTATTGGCACCCACCACCCCCTTTCCCTCCTACTTTCCTATATGGTGAGATAGATTTCTACACCAACTGAGTGTGTATGTTATTCCTTCTTTGAGTCAGTTCTGATGAGAGTAAGGTTCACTCCTTCCCCCTCACTTCCTCTATCTTCTCCTCCACTGTAAAATCTGTTTCAGGCTTCTTTTATGTCAGATGATTTACCCCATTCTGCCTCTCCCTTTCCCCTTCTCCCAATACGTTCTTCTTTCTCATCCTTTCATTTTGTTTTTTGTTTTTTTCAGATAATAGATGCCTAGTCTTGATTCTTTACCTTGTTGGTCTTCCCTACTCTTTGGCCCTCTTCCTTCCCCTCACCTTAGCCCAGGCACACTCTATTTTTTTTTTTAAATTTTTAAAATTATTTTATTTGTTTTCAGTTTTTGACAATCACTTTCATATATCTTATATTTTTTCCACCTCCCTCTTCCTCCTTCCCTCCTCTCTCCCCGAGACGGCGTGTAATCTTATATAGGTTCTACACATACATTCTCATTAAATACGTTTTCACCTTAGTCATTTTGCATAGAAGAATTAAAATGAATGGGAGAAACCATATAATAAAACAAAACATAACACAAGAGAAAATGGTCTACTTCATTCTGCAATTCAATTACATAGTTCTTTTCTGGATGTAGAAGGCATTTTGCCCCAAGAGTCAATTGGGAAGTTTTTAGGTCATTGCATTGCTGTGAAGGACTAAGACTACCAGAAAAATTCCTCGCATGCTGTGGTTGTTGCTGTGTGCAAAGTTTTCCTGGTTCTGCTCCTTTCATTCAGCATCAGTTCATATAAGTCCTCCCAGGCCTCTCTGAAGTCTTCCTGTTCGTCATTTCTTATAGCACAATAATATTCCATTACATCCATATACCACAACTTGTTCAGCCATTCCCCAATTGATGGGCATCCCCTTGATTTCCAGTTCTTGGCCACCACAAAGAGTGCTGCTATAAATATTTTTGTACATATGGGACCCTTTCCCATTTTTATGATCTCTCAGAGATACAGTCCCAGATGCAATATTGCTGGGTCAAAGGGTACGCACATTTTGGAAGCCCTTTGGGCATAGTTCTAAGTTGTTCTCCAGAATGGTTGGATCAGCTCACAGCTCCATCAACAATGAATTAGCGTTTCAACTCTCCCACATCTTCTCCAACATTTCTTATCTTTCTGTTTTGTCATGTTAGCCAATAGGTGTGATGTGATACCTCAGAGTTGTTTTGATTTACATCTCTCTAATTAATAGTGATTTAGAGCATTTTTTCATATGACTATAGATAGCTTAAATTTCTTCCTCTGAAAACTGCCTGTTCATATCCTTTGACCATTTATCAATTGGGGAATGTCTTGTAGTCTTATAAATTTGACTCAGTTCTCTATGTATTTTAGAAATAAGGCCTTTATCACAGACACTAGTTGCAAAAATTCTTTTCCAGCTTTCTGCTTCCTTCCTAATCTTGGTTGCATTGGGTTTGTTTGTGCAAAAACTTTTCAATTTAATGTAATCAAAATTATCCATTTTGCAGTTCATACTGTTCTCTAGCCCAGGCACGGTCTTGTGAACATGTGTTTGTTTACTTGGAAGTAAGCAGGTTGCTTTTAAGAATGAGAGACGTTTGCTGACTCAGACCAAGAGAGTGATGACATTTCAAGTCAGAGAAGGGGGGACACAGGAGGAACTAGCTTGTGTTGGTATACCCTGTGTGCTTTGCTTTCAGACTGAGACCCTTTTGAAAGTTCCTTGCCTGACTCCAGCTCCTTTTATTAATTAATTAATTAATTCTCAGTTTTCACCATTCACTTCCACAAGATTTTGAGTTCCAGATTTTCTCCCCTCCCCCCATCCCAAGATGACGTGCATTCCGATTACTCTTTCTCCTAATCTATCTTACCTTTGATCACCCACCTCCCCCACCTCTTCTCTTATGCTCTTCCCTTCTTTTTTCTTGTAGGACAGGATAGACTTTTATACCCCATTGCCTGTATATCTTATTTCCCAGTTCTGTGTAAAAACAATTTTTAGCATTCATTTTTAAAACTTTGAGTACTACATTCTCTCCTCTCCCTCCTCCCCCCTACATTGAGAAGGCAAGCAGTTTGATACAGGTTATACATGTGTAGTCATGTAAAACACTTGCATAACAGTCAGGTTGTGAAAGGCTGACTATATTTCCCTCCTTCCTATCCTGCCCCCCCCCATTTATTTTGTTTTCTCCTTTGACCCTCTCCCTCTTCAAAAGTATTTGCTTCTGATTACTCCCTTCTCCCATTTGCGCTCCCTCCTGTCATCTCCTTATCTCTTATCCCCTTCCCCACTACTTTCCTGTAGGATAAGATAGATTTTTGTACCCAACTGAGTATGTATGTTTTTCCCTCCTTAAGCCAGATCTGATAAGAGTAAGATTCACTCATTCCCTCTCACCTCCCCCCTCTTCCCCTACAGTGTAAAAGCTTTCTCTTGCCTCTTTTATGTGATATAATTTACCCCATTCTACCTCTCCCTTTTTCCTCCCAGTACGTTTCTCTCTCTCACCCCTTAATTTTATTTTTTAGATATCATCCCTTCATATTCAACTCACTCTGTATCCTCTGTGTGTATATGTATGTGTGTTGCCTCCAACTACCCTAATACTGAGAAAGGTCTCATGTGTTATAAATATTATCTTTCCATATAGGAATGTAATCAGTTCAACTTTAAAATGCTTCTCTTGATTCTTGCATTTGAAAGTCAAATTTTCTATTCAGTTCTGGTCTTTTATGCTTGAAAGTCCTCTATTTGTGTATTATTTTATTATATTACTATATTATCCTCTATAATGTTCATTTTTTTCCCCCTGAAAGATTATACTCAGTTTTGCTGGGTAGGTGATTCTTGGTTTTAATCCTAGCTCCTTTGAACTCCAGAATGTCATATTCTAAGCCCTCTGATCCCTTAATATAGAAATTGCTAAATTTTATGTTATCCTGATTGTGTTTCCACAGTACTTGAATTGTTTCTTTCTGGCTCCTTGCAATATTTTTCTCTTTGAACTCTTAACTCTGGAATTTGGCTACAATATTCCTAGGAGTTTTCCCTTTGGGATCTCTTTCAGGAGGTGATTGGTGGATTCTTTTGATATCTATTTTCCCCTCTGATTTTAGAATATCAGGGCAGTTTTCCTTGATAATTTCTTAAAAGCTGATGTCTAGGCTCTTTTATTGATCATGGCTTTCATATGGTTCAATAATTTTTTAGTAATCTCTCCTGGATCTGTTTTCCAGGTCAGTTGTTTTTGCAGGGAGATATTTCACATTGTTTTGTATTTTTTCATTTTTTTGGTTTTATTTTATAATTTCTTGATTTCTCATAAAGTCATTAGCTTCTATTTGCTCCATTCTAATTTTTAAGGAATTATTTTTTTTCAGTGAGCTTTAGGACCTCCTTTTCCATTTGGCCAATTCTGCTTTTTAAGGCATTCTTCCGCTTATTGGTTTTTTGGACCTCTTTTACCATTTGGGTGTTTTGGGTTTTTTTTTTTTTTAAGCCAAAGAAAACAAAGTTTATTAAAGATTTGCCATATTGGGTTGACTCTTAAGGAACCTAAGCATTTGTAACGCTTGTATTTACTAGCGGGTCTGATAGAATCTCAGCTAGACAGAGTCTGAGCTGGATTGAAACTGAGCACCTTCATAGAGTCAAGATGGAACCTAAATACAGAAAAGACTATAGGAGGGATCTGGGGTGGTCTGCTAGTCTAGGGTGATGGGAGGAGGGGTTTAGGGAGGGTCTTGAGGAGGAATCCAAGGAGGGGGGTGACTGGTCAGAGGTTGGAAACAGCCAGAGGCAATCAGGAGATCTCAGACAATGGAGGGTTTGGGTGGGAAGCAGGTGGGGCAATCCAAAGGCCAGGCTAGGCCAAGGGCAGCAGATTTGAATATGAAAGGCCAGATTAAATGGGAAGATTCAAGGGGAGTTCAAGGAAGTTTCCAGAGTCTGACCTCATCAGTGTGAGTGGAGGATACTCTTGTATCCACATCAGTGAAATATTGGTCATTAAGGTATGAAAGCTCCTAGGCATTTAAAAGCAGACTTGATTCATAACCAAGACAAGTAATTTGCATGCTTTTGCTGGATCTTTTTTTTTTGTCATTTTTTTGTTATGGAATCATAAGATATAGACTTATAAGGGGCCTCAGAGATCACCAGATCCAATCACTTCAGTTTACAAATGAAGAAACTGAGGTTCAGAGGTGCCAAAGAGAGCTATTTAGTAGCAGAGATACTGAATTGGAACTCAAGCCTGATTATGGGTTTATTTTAATGTTGTTTTCTTTAGCATTTTTTTCTGTCTCTTTTATATTGACTCATTTTTTCATGATTTTCTTGCATCACTCATTTCTCTTCTGAATTTTTCCTCTATTTCTCTTACTTGATTTTCAGAATCCTTTTTGAGCTCTTCTGTGACCTGTGACCAAGAAAGCATTTGTGGGTTGAAAAGTCTGGAAACTTGTCAACAGCTGCTAGTGATTGAGTCCTTGAGGCTTCCTCTGGCCCTGTCTGTGCTAGCACAGCCCATGCTGGACTGCGCTTTTCTCTCAGACTGGTGCAACAGACCTTTCCTATTGACTTTCCAAGCTGTCTTAGGCTGGAAATTTGTTTCACTCTGTCATTTTGTGGGTTCTACTGCTCTAGAATCTATTTAGAGTTACTTTTATATGTACTTGGAGGGATTTGGGGGAGAACTCAAGCAAGTCCCTGCTTTTATTCTGCCATCTTGGCTCCGCCCCTCCTCCAACTCCCTTTAGCTGAAGGTTTTGGGGTTTGGTTTTCTGTGGTGTGTTTGGCACGCATGTAGCACTTTCAAGATTGTTGCTGCTCACTGACACATGAGGATGTATTCTCCAAAGAGGTAACCTTATTTTTGTAAACTTGGAATTTCCCATTATTTCAGATGTAGAACCATGAAAGGAGATTTGGGTGATATTCATGTGGGGGCAGAGCCCCAAATGACAAAAGTCCTGGGTTGCTACGATCTGCCAGTGTTTCTACACACAGAGTAGATGCTTGGTAAATATTTATTGGCTAAATAAATGAATGTCAGTGTCATTGCATTTTTGTTGGGAGAACCAAGACTTGCGTGCTCCCTTCTTTCAATATTCCTGCTGCCATGAGTATCTAAATGTCTGGAGTTACCACAACTTCCAGTCTGTGGTCTGCAAAATTGATTCCTCCATCTTTTTTGGGTCACTTCACTGTAAAGCAAACAGTCCTTCCAGCTTACAATGTTTGTTTTTAAGATATCTGATTTTTTATGGCATCCTAACTTTGGGTAGGTAATGTTCACTGTCCTGCTCTCTGTTTGCACACATGAGGGAGAACATGTACACAAGATCTGGTTGCAGTGACTGGTTCTAGCTGAGACCAGAGAAAAACATTAGGCTGTTCACTGTCAGAAATTCATCAGTGCCTTCCCTGAAATGCTGCCTGTCTTCATAGGCTGCTCTTTCCTTTCTCTGTCTTTCAGATTAGTTTGGTTTTTCCTGTTGTCAAATAGGGTAGTAAGCCTAGAATGTCTGTTGGTAAGGGCTGGGAGGGAATTGTTTACAGAGCTTGCAGAAAGAGAACAGTCAGGGGTCCATCTTGTTCTCATACCTACACTAAGTCTTCATGAAAGGAAATTTGGAGTTGTTGGGCTAGCGTGTGGTAGTGAGGAAGGAAAGGGGGCTTTGGGTGACTTGAGACTCTGAGAAGGATTGAGGTAGGACTTAGATCTATATATCTTTCTCATGGGGCTGCTCAGTGGTTTTTGGTTTTTAATTTTTTTTCATTAGAATCATCAGCTGGACAGTCAAAGTAATTTTTCATGCTCTAGGAATGGTCCACTTAGCTTATCCTTCTACTTCATATCCTATCTCTAATCCTAGATTTTTCTGAAAAGAGAAGTAGTCTGTAACATCTCTCCTTCCTCCCTGTCATAAAAATAGGAAATAACTATGAAAGCGTGACACTGGGTTTGTAAAAAAGTATGACTTTGTCAGTCTTGCCCTTACAGTTGTGCAATCTAGCTGGGGGAGTTAGGATGTGCAAGTTCAAAGATAAAAACCAGTAGTGGCAGTCAGCATAACAGAACCCTGAATTTAGTCACAAGGTCTGGATTTGAATCATAGCTTGTGACTTAGTGCCTGCATGACCTTGGACAAGTCAATTCCATATTTCTTATCTATAGAAATGAGGGAATTGGACTGTTTTATCTCCAGCGTCCTTTTTTGGCTCTGACTGCGCTGAATGGAATAACATATGCTAAACATGAAGTAAGCAGTGCAGACAAAAATTGTAGATACTCAGAGAAGAGAACGATTGCCAGAGTGTCAAGTGATTGTGGGCGAGGTGATACTTGAAGGAAGGGTATAACTTAGAAAATGAAGAGGAAGATGTCAGGGAGAAGATAAGAGAATGAATCTACATAGTATGTATATGAGACAGTGACTTCAAATTAAAATTTCAAGTTTATTTTAAATTTATATTACTAATCTCTTCACACTACTACTGCTGTCTAAACTGTTTCTCTTTTGGAAAACTGTGGTCAAATGACTATGATATGACCACGAGGGTTTTGTAAGGAGTGGAAATAGATATCTCTGATGTAGAACTATGAGTAAAATTGGTTTGTCTTCATTATTCATGGAAGATGAAGTTAGAGAAATAGAATAGTAGAATTTTAGTCATAGGAGGGGCCTCGTATCTAGAGCAACTTCTTATTCCTTCTTTGGTGCCTTGGATAGGCAATCATTCATCTTCTCTTAAAATGCTTTAAATGACAGGGAGTTCACTATCTCATGAGATGATGTATTTCATTGTTGAAACATTCTTAAGATCTTAGAAACTTCTTAGTAGAGTGTAGTGGAAAGATGATTAGACTCAACATTAGAATGCCTGAATTCACTTCCCAGTTTTGCTATTATCACTTGGGCATGTCACTTTACTTCTGTTTCCTCTTCTATGAAATGGGCAAAATTCCTTGTATTACCTGTCTCACAGTGTTGTAAGAGTAAAAAATTTTATGAATTCAAAAGCCCTGTAGAAATGTGAACTCCTTTGGTTATGGATGGTGGTTGTGTTGGCCAGATAGGGATTGTGAAAGGCTGAAGAGTATTGAGTATCCAGTGGATGGCCATGGAAGGTGGGGGCTTTTTTTTTTTTTTTAATTCTGGGGGAGGGACATGATATGATGAAATTAGAGTCGTAAAAAGATTACAGTGGCATATGCAAAATTGGTTGTAGGTAGAGACAATTTTGAGGCGAGGAAACTAGTTAGGAAATTGTAGTATTTTAGTAAAGCAGTTATGAGTAAGTTCTTTCAGATAGCCTAAATGAATGAATGAAAAAAGCTTTTAATTAAGTGCTTCCTGTGAGCCCAGCACTTTGCTGAGAGGCGGGATACAAATCAAAAAGCAAAGACATTTCTTGCCCTCTAGGAACTTACATTTTTATGAGGGAGACACCATTCATAACTGGCCAGGAAAGGCTATCGTTCTGCCATAATTTAAGCTTGTTTCATGGAATCAATCGGGAAGGAGACCAGATTTTATCCAGTCCAACCAATATCTGAGCTGGAATCTTCTAACAGCTCCCAGTGAGTGGTCATCTAGCAGCTTCTTGAAGGCTTAGTGAAGAACCCTGATCAGTTCAGTGACCAGATGTGACTTTAGGAATGAGAGTAAATCATTCCTCTACCTCATTCCATATCTATCTATCTCTCCTCTGAAGATGGATGTGGCATAAGGGATAAAATTTGCATAAACAGTCAATGTGTTGATTTGTTTTGCTTAGCTTATATTTGTTATTAGGGAGGGTTCTGTTGGGATAGGAGAAATTTTTGGAAAGTGATAGTATAGTGATGTTTAAAAAGAGAGCGTCAATAAAACATTTAAAAAGAAAAGACCTAGGGAAAGGGAGCTCAGGACTTCCCTTATCTCCATGTTTTAGTTTTTGATGTTTTCAGGAATCTTTTCTTTAGATCAAGCCCTCGGCATCATCTGTAGTTCTGCTCTCTGGGGTCAAGCCAAACTAATCTTGTCTTTCACGTGTCAGTTCTTCAGACCCTTGAAAACCACCATCTTGCCCCATTGCCCTGCCAGCTTTTCTTTTCTAGGCTAAATGTCTCCAGGTAGGGTAGAGTAGAGTAAGCTGAAACACTGGGAATTTGGGGTGTTGGAAGTGGCATCAGTGTGTATGTTCAAGCTGTCTGGTGTGAGAGTAGGACTTGGCATAGAAAGACTGTCAGTCTGGTCCTGAACTCCTAAAAGGACGAAGGGACAAGCGTCCTTTGGGTTGGTAGACCAAAGCCAGCAGAATTGATTGTGTGATAAATTTGGATTGAATGAACCTCAGAAGAGACGAGATCGTTACTGATGGTGGTAAAGGGAGAGTCTGAACATAGCAGTAAGGAGCAAGGAGTATTCCAAACCCTCCCCCCATGATTATTGGGTTGGGGGAGGGGTGAATAATATGAGTGAAAGTGCAGCCAGTGCCAGAAAGGGTGACCAGGGATGCTGAATCATCAGGAGGGAGCCTGGTCCCTTTGAGTGCTAGAAGGTGGAAGGATAGTGAAAACAAGAGATTTAAGATGAAAGTAAGTTTGCTAGTAAAGGAAGGAAGGTAAATCTGGAGCAGGGAATTGAGGGGATAGCATTGAGGGAGGGATAGGAGCATGGGATTGGGTTTGTACAATGATGGGAGTGGGGTTCAGAATCACTAGGGTGGACATAGTATAACAACAGGGTGACATTATGCTAACCATTGAAGATGAGTTCAGGCAGATTATCAGTGACTGGAGATAAGTTGTCTTTGAGAGAGGTTGGTAATTAGACTGTTCAGGGTCCTCCCTCAAAACCTAACCTCCTGGTGGGTGATGATGTTGAGTCCTGCGAAAAAGCCCTACTCCCAGTAGGTGGGAAAAAGTGAAAATTCACTCTAGGAGGATTGGTTTGGAGGTCAAAGCTATCAATTCTAGGTGGGTCTAATTCCGGAAACAAACAATTAGCATTTTCCCTTTTCCTTTCTTTCCTATTGACCAGACCCAGCTCTTACCTCCGTGGGTGGACTGGTCCCCTTCTGGAACTCTTGAGGGAGCATCTCCTGAAAGAAAAGGAAATTGGGAAAGAGTCAAAAAGATAACAGAACTTGGAGGAGAGTGAGCCTTGGGTTGAGGGGGTGATGAAAGAAATAGACCTAGACTAGCTTACCCAAGGGCCCTGAGTACCTAGGGTTTCTATTCTTTGATCTTTGAAATTAAAATTAACCAGATAATTACTGTTATTTGCTGTTCTATTGTCTTTGTTTTTAAACTTTTAACTGTTCTTTTCTGAAGGGGGAAGCTTCCCTTAAAAGGATAAATTATTCTCTGGGATAGTTGAAGATATTTTGGGATAGTCCTGGAAGGACCTTAAAGGTCATCTAGTTCAACCTTTATACAGATGAAAAAAATCTAAGGCCTAGGGAGGTTCTGTGACTTCAGAGGTGGGATTTCAGCCCAGGTTCTCTGACTCTGGATTCATGACCCTGTGTTGACATGCTGTATTCATTTTTGAATCTGCATCCATTTTCTAGCTCTATTTCATCTGGTTTCTTTTGTATTGTAATTCTCTATATCTTGCAAATTACACAGGCCTGGAAACAGCATAAAGTATATAAAAGTGTGTGTGTGTGTGTGTGTGTGTGTGTGTGTTTTAACGGATTTGCATTGCTCCCTCATATTGTTTTGTCTTATTCTAATCCTTTGAGCCTTCTCTTATTAGATTAGACCGCCATTGTCATTCTGATATTTGTAGAGTTTACTTTTCTTCCTCTATTGCATTCTACCCAGTGCCTATTAAATTCTAATTTGTTCTGACCCCTTTTCTAATTTGAGGTTTTGTGGAATTTAGCTCTTATGCCTGTGAGCAGGAGAGTCTCAGGACTTGGCTTATTAGCGTTCAAAGAAATATTTTTACAGTCTTCTATTAACTTCTCTACTTTGCAAAGTACCTGTTTGACTGGACAGACTAGTATTTTCTTCAAAGAAAGCTGTGTGAGCTATCAAGGCCTGTTGCTGGTCCTTGTACCAACCTTTGCTGGTAAGGTTGGGTGGGTGTGGAAGATTCTTCTTTCCTCAAGAGATTTTGTCCCAGATCCTAAAAAGAAGAAGCTTTAGTCATAGAAAGCACTACAGAAAAGAACACTAACCTTTGAGCCAGGACACTTGGACTTGAATGCCAGTAGTTGTGAAACTAGAAGCAAATCATTTACATGCAGTCTATTTCTTTTGTAATGTGGGTATAATGCTTGTACTACATATCTCACAAAGGTGTGAAAAGTCTTCTTTATCAGTTAATGAGCAAGCATTTATTAAGGGCATATTAAGGGCATATTAAGGGCAATTAGCAGTCCCTCAAGGTGTTTATTACTATTCTTGTTCTTGACTAGTTATGGCCAAAAAATTCATTATCCTTCAGCCAATCTGGTATCAGGCTGGAGCTTTACCAACCTACATATAGTGGATCATACTTGAAACTTTCTCATATTGAATGTAGGAATGAGTTTGGCCTTCACTACCATATCTTTTAAGAGCTCAGGGTCACCTAAAAGTTAAATAGTAAAACTATCTCAAAATGTTTTGACATCAGCATTTTTATATATTACCGAGAAAATCCAACAGGAAGAGATAGAAAGAGAAATTCTATTTAAAATAACTGCAGACAATATAAAATACTTGGGAGTCTTACCTGCCAAGTCAAACCCAGGAACTATATGAACACAATTATTAAACACTTGTCACACAAATAAAGTCAGGTCTAAACCATTGGAGAGATTTTAATTGTTCATGGGTAGGCTGAGCCGGTATAATAAAAATGACAATTCTACATAAATTAATTTACATATTCAGTGCTATTTGTTCAGTCAATTTTTCAGTTGTGCCCTACTCTTTGTGACCCTTTTTTGAGGTTTTCTTGGCAAAGATACTGGAGTGGTTTGCCATTTTATTAAGCTCATTTTATGGATGAGGGAACTGAGGCAAACAGGGGATAAGAGACTTGCCCAGGATCATATAGCTAGTTAGTATCTGAGGCCAGATTTGAACTTAAGAAGTTGAGTCTTCCTGACTCCAGATCTGACACTCTATCCACTGCTCCACCTAACTGCTATTCAGTGCCAGACCAATCAAATTACTAAAAAATTATTTTAGAGAGCTAGAAAAAATAGTAACAAAATTCATCTAGAAGAACAAAATGTCAAGAATATCAGGGGAATAGATGAAAAAAAAATGTGAAAGCAGTACCAGAACTCAAACTGTATGACAAAGTTAATCATCAAAATAATGTGGTACTACCTAAGAAACAGAGTGGTGGATCAATGGAACAGATCAGGTAAACATGCAGTAGTAAATGACCATAGTAATCTAGTGTTTGACAAATCAAAGATCCAAGCTTTTGGGACAAGAACTCATTATTTGACAAAAATTGCTGGGAAAACTGAAAAGCATTTTGGCAGAAACTGGGTATAGACCAACATCTCATGCTGTATATCAAGATAAGATCAAAATGGATTAATGATTTAGATATAAAAGCTGACATTATAAGCAAATTAGGGGAGCATGCAACATTTTAGATCTATGTGATAGGGAGATCTATGGATAAGGGAAGAATTTATAATGAGTTAGAGAGCATTACAGGATATAAAATGGATAATTTTGATTACATTGAATTAAAAAAGTTCTGCAGAAACAAAAACAATGCAGTGAGGATTAAAAGGAAAGCAGGAAACTGTGGGGAAAAATTTTTATAAGAAGTTTCTCTGATAAAGGCCTCATTTCTCAAATATGTAGAGAACCAAGTCAGATTTATACAAATAGGAGTAATTTCTCGATTGATAAATGGTCAAAGGATAGGAACAGACAGTTTTCAGAAGAAGAAATCAAAAATATCTGTAGTCATATAAAAATACTCTAAACCATTTTTGATGAGAGAAATGCACATTAAAATAATTCTGAGGTGTTATCTCACCTGTCAAATTGGCTAATATGACAGAAAAGGAAAATGACAAATGTTGGAGGGGATGTGGAAAAAGAGGGACACTAATGCACTATTGGCATTGTGAACTGATCCAGCCCTTCTGGAGAGCATTTTGGAACTAGGCCTAATGGGCTATAAAACTGTACATACCCATTGATCCAGAAATACTTCTACTAGATCGTTATCCCAAAGAGATCAGACAAAAAGATAAAGGACATATATGTACAAAAATATTTATAGCAGCTCTTCTTGTGGTGGCAATGAATTGAAAATCGAGGGGACATCCATCAGCTGAGGAATGGCTGAACAACTTGTGGTATGTGATTGGGATGGAATACTATTGTGTTATAAGAAAGATGAGCAAGATAGTTTCAGAAAACCTGGGAAGATTTACATGCATTATTGCAAAGTGAAATTCACAGAACCAGAAGAATATTGTACAACAATATTGTATGGTGATCAACTGTGAATGACTTAGCTGTTCTCAGCAATACAGTGATCCAAGACAATTTCAGGGGACTTATGATTAAAAAATGCTATCCACATCCAGTGAAAGAACTGATTAAATCTGAATGTAGATTGAAGCATGTTTTTAAAACTTGCTTTTTCTTGGGGTTTTTTTGGTTTGCATTTTCTTTTGCAATATGACTATTATGGAAATATTTTGCGTGACTGAACATGTATATTCTATATTAAATTGCTTGCCTTCTCAGGGAGGGAGGCAGAAAAAGAGGGAGGGAGAGAATTTGTAACTCAAAATTTTTAAAAAATGGTAAAAAAAAAAAAAAAAAAAAGGTCTACATGTAATTGAGAAAAACATAAAAGCAAAAATGTTTTGAAAACAGATTTCTATCCCCAGGCAGTTCTTTTACTTTTCAATCTGGGCTGGGGTTTGTAAAGTTGGGAATATCCCATCGATCTTTGCCAATATAGGAGTCCTCTCAGTGGTAAGTAGCAATTGAGAAAGGATTAGGATTCTTGGGTTCTAATGCTATATAACCTTGAACTGGCGTCTGAACCATCACTGGCACTATATTTACTGTAAGCTATGCTATTAGGATTATCTGTTCTCTCTGATCAAACCCACAGTTCTGTTATATTTTCTTTCTTTCTTTGAACCTTGCAATCTCTGATTTATTTTTAGTGTGTTTTCTCTTTCTGTTTCCATTTCCTGACTAGGGTGCTGCTTGGATGATACAAGAAAATAAAAGAGGAGCTACTGTGTGATAACTCATGGAAGCTTCAGCTGGGTACATGCATTCCTTTTGGTAAGAACCAAGGCAACTTACTATCTGCCCTCACTTACTAGTTCTTCCTCAGTCTAAATTCAGGGGCATCAGAATTTCCAAAACCAGGATTGTAGCTGGAGAGAAGTCTATGCTTTTATTTTCTAAAAATGAAATGAGTTTTTCCCAACAGTTAAAAGGGAAGGTATTAGTAATCCTATTACACCTCCTCTTCTTTTCTCCTGTCCCCCAACTCACTATGGTTATTTACATTTTGCTCAGTGTCAATCCTAGTATGAATGGAATCTGTGACCAAGATTTTTTGCTGAATCCTGAGGAATTGCTTCTAGATTTGTCCTGTGTGTCGTCCACTTCTACCTTTGGCTGGGATGCTTAGAAGACTCTGAGGAGCAGTGACACACAGCCAGCTTAGTTTCTCTTCAGCACCTTAGCCTTTCAGGTCCCTTTTGTAGAACTGAGATGATGTGGGAATATCTCCAAGGAGGCATCATGTATTCTTTATGCTATCTCTGAGAGGAGGAAGGAGAAACACTAGTTCAAATACTGCTCAAGCAACCCAAGTAAGGCAAGGCAAGGGGTCTGTGAAAGCATAGAAGCTCTTTTATCTAATCATCTCTTTACTTTGTGATTAACAAAGGGTAAAGTGTTGCTCCCAAATTCTTTGCTTAGCATTTGCACTGATAAGATTTATGAAATCAGAACAAGTGAATCCATCTGTTTTGAGATGGAATTGGCAGTCAGAAGTATGTTCACTCCTGATAGTAGGCGGATCCTATGTGTCATCTTTGACAAAGGATGAAGGTACTTTGTCATATCAGTTTCCTGTATTCCTCAGTTTCCCTTTTTGACCTGAGGTATTAAGTTTAATTTTCCTACCTACCATGCATAAGACATTATTGAAGGATAAAAGTTGGTTTGAGATGAAACCTGCTCTGTAGAAGAGGAAGTTGTGAAGGTCGATGTTCCTCAGCAGTGCATGGACTCTCCAATTTTCTTTTTCTGTTTAAAAAAATCTTTTATGTTCTTTTTGTTGTTCTTGCTTCTCATTAACTCCCTTCCCCACCTCCCCCAATAGAATCTTCTCCTGTAACAAAGAAATATAAGAAATATACTTATTATATAAATATAATATAATATTATAAATATAATAAGCAAAACAAATGGACACCTTGCCCATTCCAACCTACTGAATGCTTGACATGCCTGTATAGTGCCTGGAGCAGGGAGACCTGCCTCATTGTCATTTTTGAAGGCATTTTTGGTCACTGCATTGATCATAATTCTAATGTTTTTCACTGTCAAGTCACACTGGTAGCAATCAGCAAAGCTGGGATTTGAACTTTGTCCTCTGGATCTAAACCCAGTGTTTTTTTCTCTTTCACCATACTGCCTCCTATGTCTGGAGATACCCGAAATGTGGCCATATGCAGCAGATTATGGGAATTACTTCGAAGGATGACAAGGAGTAGGGCCTAGGGCAGGTGACATGTGGCCTTCTAGGTCCTTGGGTGAGGCCTTTTGACTTAGTCCAAGTTTTACAGAGCAAATCCTTTTATTAAGAGAATTTGTTGTATGAAGTTTGGATTCAATCAAAGGGCTGCACTTGACCTAGAGAGTCACATGTGGCCTCAAGGCCGAAGGTTCCCCACTCCTTTCCTAGGGTCCCTAACCTAGGAGGTTAGACATTGACTGGCATGGAGAACACTGAGAAAAGAGGCAGCAAAGGTCAGAGGCCCTTGAGACCAGAGCTAGAAGACAGTACAGATTGATATAGTGCTATTTTTTAGCTAGCTGGGAATGTTAAAGAACAGGGCATTAGAACTGGAGGTAAGGAATAAGAAATGGTGATGAAAACAGCTATGGTGAGTTAGGTGTTCCAATGCAATGTTTGGTAATTCTGAAGATGCGGTTCATATTTTCTCTGTTCTTTTCATTCTTCTCTCCATCATCATTAAGGATTCAGCATGCTATAGTAGAAAGAAGAAAGAGTGATAGGTCTGGAGTGTGCAGACCTGGCTTCAAATCTCTCCTCTGACATTTACTGCTTTGTGACCTTGAACAAGTTATTTAACCTTCCTAGGCCTTGGTTTTCTCATCTATAAAATGAGAAGGTTGGACTAAATGACCACTGAGGTCCCTTCCGGCTTTACACCTACAATCTTATGAATATTAATTTGGTTTCTTCTGCCTGGAAGTCTCCAGTGTTGGTTTCTTGTGTTAAGTAGAACCAAGGGGCTGAGTTGTTTGACAACTTAGAGGTCTTAGTGTCAAGCTCTTTAAGGGCTGGAGGAGTAGGAATGGGGGAGGGGGAGGAGGAAGGGGAGGTGCTCAGCCTATAGCAGTGAGTTGACAAGATGCAGAACTTTCTCTACTGGGTATATCTCACAGGTGATCAAAGTTGGTATCTCCTCTCAGGTCTCATTGCTGAAAGACTTGGTTTTTAGTTAATGAGAAAGCATGAATATGAAGCAGGCTATTTGGTTGGTTTTTTTTCCCAGGGTAGTAGTTTATCTTCCATCCTAGAATAAAATGGGCCCCTGGAGGTGAATAAGAAACTTGTCTCTGTTTTAGTCTGTTGTTTTTCTCTGAACTTGATGGTAGAAAGTTTAATTCTTTTGATGCATGATATTATACCATCATCATCAGATGAGTGCCTGCCTAAACATTTTTTTAAATTGTTATTGATATCTTTATTTCATTTCCCAGTATATATGGTCCTTCTTCCCACACTCAGAGAGCTACCCTTAATAAAATGGAATCAAAAAAGAAAAAGGCAGTTCAGCACATCTAACTGTAATTGTAAATTTTACACTTTTATATGTGAGCAGTTTGCTGCTGAAAGGGATGAAAAGTGAACTGTTGCATAAAGAAAAAGATTAAAAACTACTTTAGTGGCCTATGGGGACAAAAAAAAGAACTTTTGTGCACGAAAAACTTAAAATCCGTTATATGAAGAAATAGTTTTTCTATTAAAATGTGAGGACAGACACAACAAGACTAAATAGAGAACTTTGAGAACCTGTTTGGAAGCAGAAGAATGACTGAAGTGTTGTGGTGAGCTGAGCACTGTGGTCCCTCAGCTCATTTGCATATTGTGACTATTTTTAGAGCTTGAGAGATTAAAACTGCTAAAATGGCATATCAGATAATTGTTTCCAGACTATGAGAAAATTAAAAAAGGATTCTTGGTTTCATGAGCGACTAAAAGATGGGTATTGTGAGTTTTACCTCATAACGGAAAGATGGGTCACTGACAACTGGGAAGTTCTCATTTTAGCCATTAGGAGTAGTGAAAAACCTAGTGATAAAATGTTAGAAGGAGCAATCAGATGACAGGAAGACTTCATCTGTTGTAGTTGGGAAACCCAGTGATTGGAAGAGTAGCATTACTTTGTGTACTGACTGAAAAAAGGTTTGGGAGCTTTCTGATTAGACAAAAGTGGAGCTGATATGGTTTCAGCTGTTGCCCTTCAGTGTTCTCTCTACTTTGAGAGAGGTACAGCCTCTCACAGGCTGTTCTGAGTGTTCTCTCCTTACCACTTCCTGGCCCTACTCTGTTGAAAGGGAAAAGCAGAAGAGGAAAAGACAGGTCTTGCAGTTGCTTTGCTGTGAATATAGGCTGAAAGTTGATTGATTTGATGCAGAATCCTCTTGAGTGAAGAATTGACTGGGCTTCTCTACCTTTCCCAGAGAGCCAACCTGAGAAGCTTTGCAGATCTCTGGCTTACTGGAATAGCATTAATACTTTCTCAGCTCCTTTTTAGGGTAATTGTGAGTTAAAAGAATTTGTCACTGTTTCATCAGCTTGAAAGTAGAAGAGGAGCAGATTTGCCTAGCAGTAGAGCAGTTAGGATCACAAGGGAAACAGCCAGTAGAGAATCTGTTTTGTGTGAATTAGATTGAATTTTCCTAACTCATGTCCCTCTCTGCTTGGGTTTTTAAGTGTGTCCACTCTTCCCCAAGGACATTGTCAATGTATTTGTGGAAGTCTATGACCCAGATTTATGTTCTAGTTGTGATATTATTATTAATAATAATATTATTACTGGTTATTACTGTGTTTGCTTTATCTTCAGTAACTAATGTTTAACTATGACTGATTTCATCTTATTAAGTCGATGTTTTGTGTTTGAGTTAATGATGTCATACTGGTAATTGAGTTTGTATAAATGAAGAGCACATTAATGAAGACTTACAAGCTTCAGTGAAGAGAATGTATTGCTCTTGTAACAGTTACACTGAGAGAATTCTGAGAGAGTTGTAGTTGTCACTTTGTGGTAGTGGTCTACCTCTGGGAAGTGTAGACCTGCTGGTGTTAGGACAGGTTGGACACATGAGCCAATCCAGAGAAAGAAAAGGAGGCTCCATATCTCATGCCAGGGTTTCTGTATGGGAAGCCATGGCTTGGATGCCTACCCTCATCCATGCTATGTCACCAACATATCAACCAAGTTTGATACTTCTGAAAAGAAGAAAGGAAATTCCATTCCTATCCTTCTTCTTCTAGGCCAAGCTTATTCACCCAATGTTCAGTTTTGATTTTTTTTAATTGTTCCTTCCATTTACATTGTTATAATTCTAGTCAGTCTTGTTTTCCTGGTTCCATTTACTTCTCTTTGCAGTAGCTTATGTGTCTTGCACTTTTTTCTGTATCCTTCATATTTATTGTTCCAGATAGTACACTGATATTCTGTTATATCTGTTTTGTGTACCAGAATTTGTTTAACCATTTGCCATTTGATGGGTCTCTACTTTGTTTCCATTTCTTTGCTACTACAAAAAGTATTGCTTAAGTATTTTCCTTCCTACTCTTACTTTAAAGCCTAACTCAGATTCCATTTCCTCCATGAAGCCTTCCTGGGTGCCTTTGTCAGGAACAGCCTTTCTCCTTTGACCTCACAAAGTGCTCTTATCATGTATTAAAGTCATCTATGTCTTACTTTCCTCTAAACTCTGAACTCTGTGAGGGGTGGGAAGCATGTCTCATCTACATGTCTTATCTCCACCAGTTGGTGTTTAATAAATTTTCTGATTTGAATACATTGATTTTGATCTCCTTCCAGGTTTACTTGACTCTGTGACACAGAGCTTTGCATCTGTAGCAGTAGTAGAGTTCATCTTGATCTATTGCATCTATTCTATCTGTGAAACTGATGGTTCTTGTTTATAAGTCTTAGATTGACAAGTGAAAGGAATAGGATTATGAAGTGCATTGCCACGTAATTTCCGAAGGACCTAGTTTGTAAAGCAGTAGTGAGAAAGTTGCCTTTTGAGTACAGAGACATCACTTCTTCCACATCCCACATTTAAATCAAACTTCTGGCCCAGGAGCAAGACAGCCTGCTGCCTTCCCTGTTGAAGTCTGCACTGTTCTGTTTTCTCTTATGGCACTCCCAAGCTATAATTAAGTTCCTGTATGAAACTGTATCCCTCAGCTGGCACATACTGTAACTACAATCCCTAGAATTACATTTGAGATGATTGTTGTTTCTTAGGAGTCTGACTGGCCTCCACCTGATCTCCTGGAGACATAAAATGGGGGTCAGAACAAGCCAGAAAATGACTCCAGGAACTGTGTCTTAAGGATAGAGGCCCAGACCCTCATTATAAACTGGTAAGGGGCTGGAACGCTACTGAAGGGTGAAGATGACTTCATTTCACTTCTGGCTCCTTACTCATAGAATGTTTTCCCCTCCTGAGCCAATAACATGTTGATGAAACATGTTGCCATTGACTCCTCCCTGTCATAGAGAAAGGGTTGATTATATCTGTCCTTTTTATGAAAGACAAGAGCACTGCTGCCTTTGAGCCCGTGTTCAATAGGGGAGAGGATTGGTAAGACCCAAAAGGCATTTTGAACTTGTTGGAGAAAAGCATGTAGTCTTCTTATTTTGGTTAGGTAAATCTCTTAGAGGCCTCAGGGCCAATTACTTCATTTGGTTGGAGGTATTTAGGTTTAAGTAGGAAGCAGCCTTAGAGATCTATCTCAATTCCCTTTGTGAATGACTCTTGCTGTGGCATAAGTAGCATCAGTCTGAGCAAATTTGTGAGCAAGCGCATAATTTTACTCTAAATCTTCCTCACAAAGTCAAAGCTCCTTTTAGGGACGTAGGTCCAAACTACAGTTTGAAATGATGCTCAAGGTCACTCCCATCCACTTAGATGTTACCTTTTCTGGAACTTTTCCCATACGTTCTCCCACAGGTGAAACCGTATTTAAGGCATCTTCTCATGCTACTGTCTTAAGATGTCAGGATCCAACTGGTCAAGATCCACTAGAATGTTGCTAAATGCTCTTGTGTTAGCTGGCCTCCCTCATTGTTAGTTCCTGCTGTTATAAGTCTACATGGAGTTTCCCTCTCAAGCAATCCCCTGTCCTTAGTGATCTTTGTAACATATGTGGTTCAGTAGACACTATGTTAAATTATTCTTAGAGAGGGGGCAGAGCCAAGATGGCGGAGTAGAAACACACAAATATGCTAGCTCCGAACCCACAGCCCATGAAATATCTGTAGTAAAGAGCCGCCAATAAATTCGGGAGCAGGAGAAGCCACATAATAGTGGAGCGGATAAGATTTCTGTTCCAGAGGGACCTGCAAACCTCTCGCAAAAGGTCCGTCGCACTGCGGACGCGAAGCCCAGCCCTGCACCAGCCCCGGCACCGAGAGGAACAGATCCTAGCGGACTTCAGGGACAGGATCTCCAGCGGCCGCGCAGGTCCCTCCACCCACAGGTGATGGGGGTCGGTGAGAAGGTCTCTTTGGTGGGTCGAGAGGGGAGTGGGGTGCCCCCATACTCAGGCCCCCTCGGAAGGCAACAGCGGAGACGGGAGCAGACCGTGGCTCCCCAAGCAGGCAGGAGCCTGGATCCATTGTTGAAGGTCTCTGCATAAACCCCCTGAGGGAACTGAGCCCGTGAGGCGGCCCTGCCCCCACCTGAGCACCTGAACATAATCTCACACTGAATAGCAGCCCTGCCCCCACCCAAAGCAGTGAGGCTGGGAAGCAGCATTTGATTCTCAGACCCCAAGCGGGGGCTGGGAGGATCCAGAGGCGAGGTGGTTGTGAGGAGAATATTCAGAGCTCAAGTCACTGGCTGGGAAAATGCCCAGAAAAGGGAAAAAAACCAAGACTATTGAGGGTTACTTTCTTGGTGAGCAGGTTTCTCCTCCCCTCCCTTCTGATGAGGAAGAGCGGTGCTCATCATCAGGGGAAGACACGGAAGTCAGTGCTTCTACATCCCAGCCCACTCAATGGGATCAGTTCTGGGAAAAGGTCATAAAGAGCCCAAAAAATTTTCAAAATCATGTTAGAGAGGTGGAGGAAAAACTGGGAAGAGCAATAAAAGACTTGCAAGCTAAGTATGAACAACAAATCAGCACCCTGCTAAAGGAGACCCAAAAAAATGCGGAAGAAAATAACACCCTGAAAAATAGGCTAACTCAATTGGCAAAGGAGGTTCAAGAAGCCAATGAGGAGAAGAATGCTTTCAAAAGCAGAATTAGCCAAATGGAAAAGGAGATTCAAAAGCTCACTGAAGAAAATAATTCTTTCAAAATTAGAATGGAACAGATGGAGGCTAATGATTTCATGAGAAACCAAGAAATCACAAAACAAAACCAAAAGAATGAAAAAATGGAAGATAATGTGAAATATCTCATTGGAAAAACAACTGACCTGGAAAATAGATCCAGGAGAGACAATTTAAAAATTATGGGCCTACCTGAAAGCCATGATCAAAAAAAGAGCCTAGACATCATCTTTCATGAAATTATCAAGGAAAACTGCCCTGAGATTCTAGAACCAGAAGGCAAAATAAATATTGAAAGAATCCACCGATCACCACCTGAAAAAGATCCAAAAAGAGAAACTCCTAGGAATATTGTGGCCAAATTCCAGAATTCCCAGGTCAAGGAGAAAATATTGCAAGCAGCTAGAAAGAAACAATTCAAGTGCTGTGGAAATACAATCAGATAACACAAGATCTAGCAGCTTCTACATTAAGGGATCGAAGGGCATGGAATAGGATATTCCAGAAGTCAAAGGAATTAGGACTAAAACCAAGAATCACCTACCCAGCAAAACTGAGTATAATACTTCAGGGGAAAAATTGGTCTTTCAATGAAATAGAGGACTTTCAAGCATTCTTGATGAAAAGACCAGAGCTGAAAAGAAAATTTGACTTTCAAACACAAGAATGAAGAGAAGCATAAAAAGCAAAGAGAAGTCATAAGGGACTTATAAAAGTTGAACTGTTTACATCCCTACATGGAAAGACAATATTAGTAACTCTTGAAACTATTCAGTATCTGGGTACTTGGTGGGATTACACACACACACATGCACATGCACACACACATAGAGACAGAGTGCGCAGAGTGAATAGGATGGGATCATATCTTAAAAAAAAAAAATGAAATCAAGCAGTGAGAGAGAAATATATGGGAGGAGAAAGGGAGAAATGGAATGGGGCAAATTATCTCTCATAAAAGAGGCAAGCAAAAGATTTTTTTTTAGTTTGGGGAAAAAGAGGGGAGGTGAGAGAAAAACATGAAGCTTACTCTCATCACATTCCACTAAAGGAAGGAATAAAATGCACACTCATTTTGGTATGAAAACCTATCTTACAATACAGGAAGGTGGGGGACAAGGGGATAAACAGGGTGGGGGGGACAATGGAAGGGAGGGCATGGGGAGGAGGGTACAATTTGAGGTCGACACTCACAGGGAGGGACAGGATCAAAAGAGAGAATAGAAGTAATTGGAAGCAGGATAGGATGGAGGGAAATACAGTTAGTCTTATATAACACGACTATTATGGAAGTCATTTGCAAAACTACACAGATTTGGCCGATATTGAATTGCTTGCCTTCCAAAGGGAGGGGGAGGGGAGGGAGGGAGGAAAAGAAGTTGCAACTCAAAGTTTTAGGAATAACTGTCAAGTACTGTTCTTGCCGCTAGGAAATATGAAATACAGGTAAAGGGGTATAGAAAGTTATTTGGCCCAACAGCACAGAGGAGAGGATGGAGACAAGGGCAGAGAGGAATGATGGAGAAGAGAGCGGAGTGGAGATGGGGGCAATTAGAATGCTTGGTGTTTTGGGGTGGGGGGAGGGGACAAGGGGGGAGAAAATTTGGAGCCCAAAAATTCTGTGAAAATGAATGTTAAAAGTGAAATAAATAAAAAAAAATTTAAAAAAAAATTATTCTTAGAGAATATACCTTCTTAATGCAAAGAAAAATTACATTCAGACCACTCCAGATAGGTGCCTTGGTGGCCAAACCCTCACAGAGTGATTCCTTCTGCCACTATATGATTTTAGGTAGATTCCAGGAAGCATCTGACTCAGTGTAGCTCAATCGAGTCACACAGGTCTTCAAATACTCATTAGCTGTATGATTGACAAGTCACTTAATCTCTCTGAACCTCAGTTTCTTCATATCTAAATCAGGGCTAACAAGATTGCATAAACTCTACAGGGTTGTTGTAAGGAAATCAGTCATTTAGTAAAAACTCTAATATACTTTAGAAGTGGGATCTTTTGTTAAGCTTTTATTGCTGTATTTTATTGTTTGGTTATTTAGATTTGATAGTAAATGCATTTTTTAGAAAATGTAATTTGTGGGGTGGGTGAAGGCTCTTTTACTATTTTCTAGAAATTCTTCCTAAGAAGTTCTTGATTTTCCTTTTCAGAGACAATCTTAAGTCCCTTGTGCCTTTTACAGATTTGGATGTTCAACAGAAAATCCCAGAGGATTTCTTAATAGCCAGATCAGTTGTATTTTCTCAGTTCTGTGCTTCTGTCAAACTTGTGGGCCTGTTAAGGAGGTAGATTTGAAAACTTTGGATAACCTGGTTGGCTTAAAAAAGACTTCCCATTATCCTTTGGTGTATGTGCTTTTCTGAGGTGGTTATCCCTGTGACACTGCTGATCTGCACATTTGTTTTTGTAACCCAAGTCAAGTCAAGGTGAGCCACTATACCTGGGAGCCCTGACCCCATGGCCTGCCTCTTATGCCCTTGGCAATCTCATTCTCTTAGAATTCCTTATCCTGAAGGTTGTTCATTTTTTAAAATTAGAAACAAAGAATTACTTACAGGACCCTCTGTGGACTTTACTTCTGCTTTTTCAGCTCTAAAAGTCTGAGTCTGAATTACTGACTCATTTTTGTAAATCCTTTTATGGGAGAACTTATGGTACCTTCATTATGACTGCTTTTCACATCTTCCCATCTGAGCAGAGGTGCCAGGAGCCCATAGGAAAGAATTGCTGCCCAATAAAAAGTCAAAGACCTGGAGTGAACTCTTGCCTCAGGACGTAGAACATGGGTCTTTCCAGGGCAGGGACTCTCAATCTTTTGGGAATTGTGACACCTGCTGTTGGATTTCACAATGCAACTCCCCCTCCTTTCAAAATGGGCTGTGTGGTACTTATTTTTAAAATTAATGTTCTGGGTACTCTCTGAGATTTGGGTGGTCTGGAGAGACTTTTAATTTTTCTTTTAACTTAGATGTATCTTGTAGGTAGGTTTAGATTTCAAGGCCAGGGTTTGGCAAGAGTGTGTGTGTGCATGTCTGTCTGTCTGTATATATGTATGTGTGTTTCTCTGTGTCTTGGGGGCAGAAAGAGCTCTCAGACATGTGCATGTATTTGTATATATGTGTATGTATATATCTGTACACCCTTTCACTTCATTTCCTGTTTTCATTCTCTCTGCCTTAGGATTTCTATCTGCTTAGCCAAATGGACATACGTGGGAAAGTCTTTCTGGTTTGGTGTGTCCTGCACTTTAGATAGCACCCATGACATGGGCCTTGGGACCAGGTACACTGCAGGTTGTTAAGAATCACCATTACCACATCCCAGGCACCTCCCATACCACAGCAGCGCCATTGGTGTAGAGGTTTGACGTGCTACCTCGTGGTTTATCACGTCCTGTCACTATGACAGGTTCCTTACGAATGTTACTATGATTAGGCTGGGTGTATAGGGATTTTTTTTGAGAAAGAAAAGTTATGTAAGTCCCTAAATAATGTTACTTCTCCAAGCACCTTCTTTTTTGGAAGAGCTCAAAGGCTTTAGTGAACTGAGATCTTTCTTCAGGAGGAAGCATTTGGCTAGGGAGTTGGAATTCTCTTGAATAGAGTTGGGGGGAAATCTGATGTCTTCATGGAGTGGACAGCAACTTGTTATTGTAGAAAAAGCATGGATGATGTGGTGGACAGGGATCCAGCCTCCAAGTTAAGAGCATCAGTGTTCTTATCCTGGCTCTGCATCCTGCCTGTGTGACCCTGAGAAAGTCACAGAGCTTCTCAGTGTCAGAGAAAGAGAAATCTCTTTCCCCTCCAACCCCCAACTGCTTCCACCAAGAATGTCAGAATCCTGGAGAAACCTAGCCTCTCCGAGTACTACAAGAAGTGCCACATTCAAGTGGCTTCTGGCCTCAAGAATCACATGCTCCTTTATGTTCAGAAATCTGGCCTTCCTTGCTGCCAGAAAGCCCAGTGCCAGCTAGTAGGCAAACAAGAGCCTTTAATTTGAGAATAAGGCCAGATTTTCCCAAAAGGCAAAACTGCTTTGGTAGTTGACAATGTCAACAGGCTGAGTGGGGGCCTTAGCCAAGAAAAGGTCTGCCTTTAAAGGAACTATGCTCAGAACTATTCGTTTCAACGGTTTCCTTCTGGGTATTGTATATGGGGGCCCAGCACTTCCATTTGGGTGATGGGTACTCAGTACTGAACCCACTGAGATTTCATTAGTTAAAAGAAAAGAGGAGCAGATAGCCCTTAAATCAGGAGTAAAAGGGGCTAGGGCATTTCTCCCCTTTTCTGCTGAATTTCATGGGTTGTGTAGCTGTTTTTAGTTTGAGATTCTCTTAAAAGAATGCTATTTGGTATTTGCCAGAAAAACAAAATGACTGTGTATAAGTCCTTTGAGGGAAACTGGGTAGGATTAGGTAACATCAAACTGTCGCTTGTAGTTCATTGAGCATTTATCATGTGTGATCAGCTCTGTGCTACATGTTGTAGGTGGCCATATTCAAGATTCCTGTAACCTAGTTGAGGAAAATAGCCACATAGAATGACTGTGACATCTTGGATAAGTCACTTAACTCCTCAGTGCCCCAGCCAACTTTCACAAGGCTGCAGAACAGTTGCTAAATTTTGTGGGGGAGACTAAATGCTGTTGGAGATCTAAGAGATTTAAGATCTAAGATCAGTAATAACTGGAGTAATGGAATGTTCACAGAGTCCTTTCTTCGCTGTAATGTAAACCTCTGAGATACACAGTACAGGTAGGATTATTATCCCTGTGAGGCTCAAAAGAGGTGATGACTTTTGCTCCTGGTTGCAGAGGTACACACACTAGTAATCCTATAGAACTGGGACTTAGATTTGGGGTTTCTACCTCCAAGTTCAATGTTCTTACTATTTTTAAAAAGTAATTTTTTGTGTGCTAAACTTGACAACCAATAAATGAACATTTTTATGTACAAGGAAGAACAGAAAAAGATTTACTTAGGAAATTTAAATAGGTTTACCTAACTCCAGGCCCAGCATTCTATCCGCTGCACCACCTAGCTGCCCTAACTGGACCACTCACTTGGCCCTAAATAATATATGTATTATGATTGTTAGTAATAATAACAATGAGACATCATTTATGTAGAACTCTAAAGTTGCTAAGTCCTTTACAAACAGTATTATCTCATTGAATCCTCCCACAACTTTATGAGGTAGATAGTGTAAATATTCTCTTTTTAAAGATGAATTGACTAAGAATTGGAGTTTTAATGTGTTATGTGTGTCACCCTGAGAAATTAAGAGACTTAATCAGGGGCCCACTATTTCTTGTTCCCTGTGTGACTTAGGCAAGATACCTTCTACCTCTGGGTCTCAGACTCATAGACTAGACCATAAATAACTAAGGTCCTTTCTAGCCCCCAAATCTCAAGACTAACAAAATCTAGTAAGTGATGATGTAGAACTTAAAACCCAGGTCTTCTATACCAAAACTGTTTCTCTTTCCACTGCCCCAGTTTTGTCAGTTTACTCTTCTTTGTACATCTTAGCTGTATTTCCCCAACCACACTGTAAGCTTTAGGGCAAAGATCTTGTCCTAAATTGCTCTGCGCATCAGTACTTGTCTTCAGTAAATCTTGGTTGAATTAAGTGTCTCTTAGTCTATTTCCTACTCTCAGCCAAAAATGTTAGTTAAGAGTATGTCTAAACTTGTGCTACTCCCTGCAGAGTGGGAGGAGGGAAGTAGTTCCCACTTGTTTGTCTCCCGAGAAATACTAAGACTGGCAGAGGGAGCTGTTTGAAATGGTGCCACCCAGAATCAAACTAGCAGGTTGAGAGTTCTGCCTTTCTATTTGTCCTCAATAGCCCTACACACTGATCTCACTCTGGGGGAAGGGATGGTTGTTGGACTTGGACTTGAGTCACCCTGACAGTTAGGCTACATCAGATGTTCAGGGTCCACCATAACTTGGAAGAAGCATCATCAGCTTATCAGTTAGCAAGAGAGGTATTTGTTTGCCTATGCTTCCCCAGTTAGTCTCTTCTTTCTTGTCCTTCAACAAGCTCTAATCCTCTGTAGTATGAAACCTTGAGGAAGAGAAGTAGGTTATATCTCATTTTTGTTCAGAGAATCTTTGGAAGGCACAGCATTATCAGTGTTTTGTCTCTTCTGTATTTATGTTCTGTTCCAATCCCTCCATTTGAATAGCATAGATATGTTCCTGGCCACAGTGTTTACAGTTGGGAAACAGACTATATTCTAGGAGCTTTGTTGCGTGTTCTTGTACTCCCAGATTGATCCCTCCTGGTATTTGGTTCATTAAACTGGTAGATAGAGTTACATCAGTTGCAACTCTGTTAGCTGCTGCTCCTCATCAGGTCCCAGCGGTGCGCTCCTGGGGAGCTAATAGGCTGTTTTCATACCCAGCGTCTTACGTTGAAAATCTGCGTTGGTATCTTTTGCAATGAATCTGGCTTTTAGGGGACTGCACCTGAGCCATGTAAATTGTTAGAACTGGAAGAAACCTTAAAAATTGAATAGTCTAACCCTTGTTTAAGAAAAAAAATTAAAAGCTAAACTAGATCAACAGAACCCAGGGAAAATCAGTGACATGAAAAGAAGACTTTTATTTCTCACTCATTATTGTTATTCATTATTTTCAAAAATTGTAATGAAGCAAAAAAAAAGAATATAATAAATACTAATCTCTTGACATTCCAAATTCTATTATAATTTTATGTAATATACATATATATGCATCTTATAAAGTTGTGATCATGTTATATATGTATTATTTGCTTAATACTTTCATATACATTTATTGATGTATCGGTGTAGTTCACATACTTCATATGCAGTACTATATTTTGTTTATACTATTATTAGCTTGGCCCCTCCCCTAATGTTGGGCACTTGAGTTCTTAATTTTTTTAGAAATTATAGATGATGCTGATATGAACATTTGAACAAATTAATTTTTGCTTCTTTTGGTTATTTCCCTCAAGTTTAATTTATCAGGTTAAGGAAAATGAGCAGAAACCTCATTATGTATTGCCAAATGGTTCTCCAGGAAGATTAAACAAACTTGCTATGGTACCAACAATGAATAAGAGTATCCATTTCTGTGAATCCTGCCAACATTGGGTTTGGGTTTGTTTTTGCCATCTTAATTACAGTGCCATATTATGATAATTTGCGTTTCTTTAAATGTTAATGAGGCTGAACATTTTTCTAAGAGACATTTTACTCCTATGTAAACTGTTGGCTCATTTCCTTTGACTGCTTGACCAGTGGAATCTAAGTGCTGACCTTATGTAATTGCATGAGTTCTTCATGTGCTTTGGATAGCAAACTTTATCAGTTGTCTGTCACGAATATTTTCCCTTTGTGGTACTTTCCTTTAAATTTTTCTTTTATTTTGTCATACGAAAATAACACATGCAACCATATACTATCTCATACATTCTCCTTCGGTATTAGTCTCAGCCCATCCACTACCTGTCTCATATGAATCTTGTTCCTAAATCCTTTATAGGGTTGACCCAGTGCACAGGAGGAATTCATCTGATTCTCTTAATATTTCATCATTTTCAGTGCAACATTGGAGCTGTCCCTCACCCCTGAACTGTCTCTTTTCCTGATTATACATGCTCTTTAGCATTTTCCTAGTATTGGGGGGAGGAGGGAACAGTGTAAGAACCAGCCTAGCTAAGTCAACTGATGAATTCTTTGACCATGGCAGTCGATGAAACAAAGGAAAATACAAAATGGTTCCCAGGCCTCCATGGTCCCCTTCTGTTTCTGCAGCAGCAGTGGTGGAGTAGCAAAAGAGGAACAAGAGAATGTTCAGCATCATAGTTTTTAGACCATCTATAAGCATTTATTTAACTGATTCCATGGCTTGTGAGATACATGTCCAGTGACCAGTGAATGAATGTGTTCCTGGAAAAACTGAATTATATTAATCTTATTCTCACTATAAATAAAACCTAAAGTCAAAAGGAAATTGCAAAGAATGGCTTATAGGTTCTTTGAGGATCAAACAAAAGAGTTGAAGGAGTTGGTTTTATGGTGTGTCTGAAGACAAAAAATAATTTCATGGGACATTTGTATTTTGTATTGCAGTGACCCTGATAAGAATTACTAAAAAGATCATCATGAATAATAATGTAATTGTAGCTGAGGTGCTAACATTAATTGCAGAAGATGAGGAGGTGGAGAAATTCTACGAAGAACTAGTTCAGATTCTCCAGTTAAGTCAACATATACTCTAACACTGGCTCACTTCAGTGTAAAGTTCAGTCAAGTCAACAAGCATTTATTGTCCAGTACTGAATGCCAGGTGCTGGGCTGAGTAGTGGATATAGAAATGGGGGGAACAGCAACCCCTCCTCTCAAGAAGTTCACTGTCCAATAGGGAAAATAACATATATACAAAGAACTATGTAAAATAAGGTACATACAGTTTAAATTGGGGTAATCTCTGAGTAACTTAGGAGTAAGACAGGCTTCTTGGAGAAGGTGAGACTTAAAGGAAGCCAAGAGGTGAAGATGAGGACAGAAAGAGTTCCAGGAATGGGAGATAGCCAGTGAAAGTTCCCAGAGTTGGGAGACGGGAGTGTGATCTTCAAGGCACAACTATGAGGCCTATGTTACTGGATCACAGAGTACGTGGAGGGGAGTGAGGTATTAGGAGACTGGAAAGGTAGAAAGGGCCAAGTTATAAAGGTCTTTGAAAGTCAAAGGATTTTATATTTTGTCCTTCAAGTCATAAGGGATCCTTGGAGTTTATTGAAAAGGGGGGTGACATGGTCAGATTTGTGCTTTAGGAAGATCAGTTTAACAGCTTAGTGGAGAATGGACTGGAACATGGTGGGGGATGGCAAAAATATGTTGGATAGCAAGAAGGAGACCAAAGTCTTGTAGATTATCCCAGAAGCCTCTTCGCATTTCATGAATACTTTGTTCAGAAAGTCAGAAGGCATTGGATTTGGTGAATACTGACTGATGTAGCAAAAAAAGAAATGGAACAGATAATATGGAAATAAATGGTTACCAACATGGAAATCATTTCTGACTCAGCTTTCTGTGTACCATTGGGTTATTAGAGCAAAGATCAAAATTAATACCAAATTAGAAGAGTAAAATGAAAATGAGAGGTAGTATGTAATTTAGGCAGCTCTTGTCAGCCCTTTTTAAATGAACTATTAACCCCCCAAAATGGGAAATGACATCAGACAACAGGAAATGGGGAAGAACAGACACTGATACCTGCTATTCCTATTTCCTAAGAAATTATGTAAATCATTCGCCACTTTGAGACCAAAAAAGTCTGGAAACTATTTCACCCAGCAAAGACTTTGTTTCTTTCCTTAATCAGGCTAAGTCAGCAAACACAGCCAGGTACTGTGCTGTATGGCCTTCTAGGTCCTTGGATGTAGTCTTTGACTGAGTCCAAGTTTTACAGATTCAGTCTCAGGGCCACACTTGAGCACCTAGGGGGCCATATGTGGCCTTGAGGCTGCAGGTTCTCCACCTCTGGACTAGACCTTCATGGTGGGGTCATTATCAGAAGAAAGCAGGGAGCATTTACAAGAGATTTTCAGAAGGTAGAATCCCTAGGACTTGGCAGCAGATAGGATTGGCAAGGAGGGGGCCTTGAAAGTGGGTGATGTCACCTAGTTGATAAGCCCAGGTAGTACCCTTGACAGTAATAGCAAAATTAGGAAGAGAGGAGGATTTTGAGGAAAAGATAATGAGTTGTTTTGGAGATATTGAGTGTAAGATGGGTATGTGATATCCAGGTTGAAATGTCAATAGGCAGTTTGGAGATGTGAATGTGGAGAACAGGAGAGAGGTTAGTGCTGGATAAGTAGGTCTGGGAATCATGAGCATGGAGATAATTGAATCAAAGGGAGCTAATTATTTCACCAAGCAAAATAAC
Organism: Notamacropus eugenii; assembly: GCF_028372415.1. Classification (NCBI taxonomy): domain Eukaryota; kingdom Metazoa; phylum Chordata; class Mammalia; order Diprotodontia; family Macropodidae; genus Notamacropus; species Notamacropus eugenii. The sequence goes on from NC_092873.1 coordinate 92,373,173, forward strand.
ATAGTAAAGAACAGGGCCTAGGATAGAAAAAGGTAAAAATCAAGTTAAATAGAGTACAGCCACCAAAACCTAGCAAGAAGAGAATGTCTAGGAAAAGAAGGTTATTAATGCATTAAAGGTTCCAGAGAGATCAGGCAGGATGAGAATTGAGAAAAGGCCTATAGATTTGGCAGGGGCAGCTAGGTAGTGCAGTCGATAGAGCACCAGTGCAGGAGTCAGGAGGACCTGAGTTCAAATCTCACCTCAGACACTTGACACTCGCTAGCTGTGTGATCTTGGGCAAATCATTTAACCCCACTTGTGTCATCCTGGGCCATCTCCAGTCGTTCTGATGAATATCTGGTCACTGGATTCAGATGGCTCTGGAGGAGAAGTGAGGCTGGTGACCTGCACAGCCCTCCGTCACTCAAAACAAAGTCAAGTGCAAGTCATGTCATCATTGCTCTGATGGCATGGTCTTTTTTGGCAATGAAGGATGAACACACACAGATTGGCAGTTAAAAGCTCACTGGTAACTTTGGAGAGAGCAGTTTTAATTGAATGATGAAAATGGAAACCAAATTACAGAGAGTTAAGAAGAGAGTGAAGAAAGTAGAGGCACCGACTGAAGATGATTTTCTCAAGTTTATCCATCATTGAGAAAGATATAGAATAATAGCTAGTGAGGAGGTATGCATAAGGTGTGGATTTTTTGAAGATGACCAATACATGGGTGTGTTTGTAGACATCAAGGAAGCAACACAAGGAAATGTGTTTCAGTCATTAGTCATCTGAAATCATTGCATTTGATCTGAATTCTTTTGTCTTTTAGTATTAACTTACATTCTTGTTTTCCTGGCTCTGCTTTCTTCATTCATCAGTTCTTGTAGGTACGTATTGGGAGGATGTCTTTTTTTTTTTTTTTTTTACCACTTTGAGCACAGAAGTCATTGATGAATATGCTGGAACCTACTTACAACTATCCTAAGTTCAGATATTTGTGAATAGAAGGGAAGCCATATGAAGCAGAGGAGAGAAAGCTGAATTTAATGACAGCAGACTTGGATTTGAACACAGCTCCAGTATTTGCTGTCTTTTCTACATATTATAAGGAACCTTTTCATTGACTTTTGGGGGACACATTTAGGAAGAAATTATTTCTTCATTTGAATTCATTTGTCATCCTTAGACTGAAAACTGGATTCCAAGTCTAGGCCCTAACTAGATCTACCACACTTTGCCTAATGGTAAAATTGAAGAGCTGTTGAAGAAATGGCTTATGGGGTGGGAGGAAGAGGGAGAGGGCATACACAGTGATCGTGTAACATCTTGTTAATATCTGAGAAGCAGCTTGTGACATGCCACAGTTATTAAATCTTACTACAATTTTTCCAGAAGGAGAACAATGTTAACTGCCTTGTTGGAGGCACACAGATCTAGAAGTATCTGATAGTAGTTTCATGGGCTTACATTTCTAAATTAGCTTGTCTCCTCCCACACTTCTTATACTTAAAAACCAAGAAGCATAACACCAACTATGTGAAATTCAGCTGATGGACAGGAAGAGAAAAGAAGCTCTCTTTGTCTCAGTTTTCTGTCACTGGCCCCTATAGGTGGCCACTAGCCTCTTCAGGTGGATTGTGCTTTCCCTGGCCACCTTTGGAATAAATCACTTGGCTGCCTGTGTTACAAAGGTGAATTGTCAATATGCCAGTGCCTGGCCCAGCCCAGACAAGGAAGTGTTAGAAAGCACCTTCTTGAACTGTAGTCAAACTCTATAGTGCTTGGGACACAATCCAGGGAATTTCAGACTTGGCTCTGTTGACCCAGGAGGGCAGCCTGAATGGAGAAAGGTATACCAAAGAGGAATGGGAGGGGAAGAGAATTTCAGAACTGAGCCAGGCAGCCAGGTTATTTTAGGTGGGAAGTACTTCCTGGTGGGTGCTGAAAGGATTCCTCAGCAGGGATTCCCCAGAGGAGAGCTCTTGAGATAACTGCACGAAGCCCTTTATGTGGGAGACAAGATTCTGGAGGACAGCATCAGGTTTGGCTTACCTCCAGCATCCTTCTGCATGGCTGGTTGTTTCTGCCTTAGAAATTAGATACTTGTTAACTCTTCCTCACAGCAGGGACCTTAGGTTTAGATGACTGACCAGAAGAGATCCTGGCTTCATTCAGGTCTATCTGTGTAGAGGAAGGTTTCCCCTAGTGGGTGAGGAGAATGGGAGGAGTAGCTAGACTGGAAGGTTTTTAAAGGTGATTGAGCTGCCACTTACTAGAGTTTGCTTTCTCAGTCCTTAATTAACAAACCAGTCATTCCTCACAGATATCCAGGAAAAGGATCTGAATTCCTGGCTTTTCCAAAAGGCCAGGAGCCAGGGTCCCAGTTGGGAGCAGAGTGTGCCTTGGGATAAGGAAGCAGCTGTGCTGAGTGTGCTGTGCTCTGTGTTACAGTCCAGCTCTCGGGAAGTGAGATGAAACGATGTGTTCCCATTCATCTCTTCCAAAGAGACCTTCTGTCATTCTGTTCTGGCTTTTTCTGTTCCATTTGTGTCCTTGGTTACTAGGCAGGTGGGTGTGGCTGAGCTGCAATTTTTGCTCTGAATTGCAAAGTGGGTAGTAATTTTGAAGATAGTGTGGGACTTAAGGAATGAAGTGTCTTGGGGGGGGGGGGGTTGACAGAGTCCTAAAGAGAAAATTTAAGCACAAACTTTAAATGCTTTCTCTACGTATTCAGTAAATACCAGCAGTTCTTCAGGAGCTCTTAAGTTGTTTTTTTATTTTCTTTAACCTTGTTGATTAAGAGACTGGGGAAGGGTACGTGTAAGACTCTTCCCCAAACTGGGCAAAATTTTCAGGGTTAGTATCATTAAGTCACTGCATTACTTCAAGTTTCACCAGTTCGTCCATATTAGCTTAAGTCTTCCTCCTCCTTTCTGTTCTGTGATTCTGAGAGCCTCAGAATGAGATCACCAATTTAATTACCAGCACTGTCACTGAATAGGTATGCCAGCTGCTCCTTAGTCACTATTGTCAGACCTGTGTAAATGCCAGTAGCTACTGAGTTCAGTGTCACTTAAATGACTTGTGCTAGGAGGCCATGTGGTGTCCTGATTCTTTTAGGATTCCTGGAGATTTTTTTTCATGCCTGATTTCTTAACTTTTTTTTAATTGATTCTTTTTTCTATAACATCATTTCTTTCCAATTATGTCCTCTCACTTCCTCCCTTCTCTGTGAAGGGGAAGCCTTTTAACAAAATTTGAGAGGGGAAAAAAAAGTAGTTCAGCAAAACCAAAACACATCAACCATCTCTGAAAGGATATGCAATTTTCCACTGTCAAAAGCCACCGCAACCTGTGCAATGAAGAAGGCTCCTTGATATTCAGACTGCCCTTTCCTTGACTCCATTAAATCCTGTTTTCTTTGTCCTTTTACTCTTTTGCACCACCCTAGTTTTCCCTTTCTTACCTTGGGAGTTTATGTTTTTCAAATATTTGTTGACCAAGATCTCTATCTAGGACCTTAAAAATCAACCCAGGAGAGGGCCAGCATGGAAATGAAAGAACTGAAAGCCAGTGTTAAAATGTTTTTGAAAATCTGTCGACTCCTGGAGTAGGGCAAAACTTTTCATCGTATTTTAAATACTTGTCCTTAATTCATGATCTGCCTTCTCCCATATGAGCTTCAAGAATTCTGTTCTGAATTCAGTTAAGACCTTTCTTGAGCACCTCACACACAAAGTGCTGTGCTAGGCACTCTGAGGGTAATACAAAGATGAACAAAACCATTCTCATAATAGATGAAAAACTCTTTTCAACTCTTCATCTGAAAATGAGAGGGTTAGATTAGATGAGATCCTCCAGTATCCTTTTTTTGGTTCAAAATTTATAAAGATAATGACTCAGATGTAAATAGCATTTGAAAGTTTATAGCTTCTTTGTTATAATGACTCTGAAAGGTAAATAATAAAAATATCGGCATTTCCTACAGTTAACGTGTCACAGTCAGAATTTAAAGCCATCTCTTCGTTCCAGACCTGGTGCTTTTTGTACCATGCATTGACTGTACTCCTGTCATTGACTGTTCCCTGTGGTAGGGGGTTTAAATGCCTCAGAAAAAATACAAAGTCCTGTTGTGAGTAGTGTAGAGGAAAATCGCAGCTTCTGGCTGAAGGGAAACTGAGGTCCCAGGAAGTTAAAGGGCTCACGACTCAAATGCAGCAAATACATTTCTTGACAGTCATGACCAGAAACTAAATTTCCTGACTGAATTGTGTTTTTTCCACTATGCCACAGAATCTTTTTTCTTCTTTATAGGAAGGAAGGAAGGAACGAAAGAGTGCTCTAGACAGAGAAGAATAGTAATAGTAGTTCACATTTGTACAGTGCATTAAGGTTTGAAAAGTGCTTCTGTCATCAACACTGAAGCACAAAGTGAAAGTATTACAGTCAAGATGGTGAAGTGTAGACAGTAAGCTAGTACCTTTAGGTGGATTCAGGATTGATTGGCCAGTTCTGCCTGAAAAGTAATCATATTAGCCAGGAGAAGAGGATGTAACAATGGCCTTTTGCAAGGCTCTGTCCTTCGATTTGTCTTTTTCAACATTTTTCCAACGGCTTTGTCAAAAACAAAAGTACATGGTTTGGGGGTAGCACACAGCTGGGAAGGATAGCAAAAACATTGGGATGGCAGAATTGGGAAGAGATTATCAACAAAAGGAAAGACTTAGAACCCATAGATAAAAGTTAGGCAGACTTTGGTTAGTAGAAGGGAACACTTTCCTACAATTAGAACTGTCCCACTATGGGTAGGAGGTAGCCTTCTGTCGTTGGACATCTTCAGGCAGAGGCCTAATCAGAGATGATACAGAAAAGATTCTTACGTTGTGAGGGAGGCTGGATTGACCAAGTTCCATTTCAGCTCTTAGGTTATATGATGTGATCCCATTTGTAAGGTTAATGTTCATGAATGAATGCCAATAAAATGTTCTAGGAGCCTTAAAAGAAATAGGTTGCCACCTGCATGGGTACTAAACATGCCCTACCTATGATCTAGGGCTTAAGAGCCTGCATGTAAAGATGCTTTGTGGGGACACTGTTGACCTGCCCCTCGGTCCTGGAGACTTTCTTTTCCATTGGTTTCTATGACAGCACATGATCATGGTTCTCCATCTTCTTTGAGTGTTTCTTCACTTTCTTTTGCTGACTTTTCTCCTTCGTACTCCTCAAATGTAGGTATTCTTTAAACTCTAGTGACTTCTTATTGCCTATAGAATTAAATATGTAAAGTCCTGTATATAAAGTCTGTATAAAGAGCATGTAAAGCTGTATTTCTAGCCTTCTTATACCTTATACCTCCCTTCTTATACAATCCGAGGAAGCTGGCCTCCTTACTATTCCTTTCACAAGACCCTCCCTCTCTAAGTCCATGCAGCTTTATGGTTGTCCCATTTCTGCCTTCTCTGGCTTCTTTCAGTGTCACCTATGTAAAAGCCATTTCCTGGTCCCCCTTAATGTGAGTATGTGAGTGCCTTTCCTCTGAGATAACCTCCAATTGAAGACTGCATTTATCTTGTTCATACACAGCTATTTTCATATTTTCTCCTTCGTTAGATTATACGCTCCTTGAAGACAGGGACTGTTTTTTGCCTTTCTTTGTACCCCCAGTGCTTAATACAGTGCCTGTCACATAAAAGGTACTTAATAAATGCTTGCTGACTAGCTGACTTTAAAAAAGAAAAAAGTCAATAATCAACAATCACATGACAAAGTTCACCATCTCACTGTTTGCAAAAGAATGCAAACAAGCTATCCTCAGTAAATTGGTAAGGAAAATAGAACAAAAAAAGTCTGTATTAGATGACATTGTTAGACCTGTGCTTCAGTAGTGTCACCAGTGGAATATGGCCTAAAGGAGAGGCTAGAGGCACTGAGACCAAACACAAGGCTACAGTAGACTAGCTGTGAGGCGATAAGACCTTAAGGGGCCATCCCTTGAGCAACTACTTAAAGAAGCCTATTCATCGAATGGATGTATCTTATTCAAAGTGAGAATGCTATAAGACCTTAGCCTGAAAGGGCCAGGGTATCCCATTGCATTCTGGGCCATCTCCAGTCATCCTGATGAATATCAGGCCACTGGACCCAGATGGCTCAGGAGGAGAAGGTGAGGTTGGTGACCTTGCACAGCCCTCCCTCCTTCAAATCAAAGTCAGCTGCAAGTCATGTCATCATCTTGATGTCATGGTCCTCTTTGAGGATGAAGGACAAACACGACAACAGGTGTTCTTTAAAGTGTGGCCCATGGAGGTCTGTTCTTTGTTGCCACACTCTTAATTTGGACATCTTATTTATTCCTGTGGTTTCAGCTATCACCGCTGTTAAGATGACTCCCAGAGCTTTAGCCACAGTTTACCACTATCTTAAGTACCAGTCTGCCTGCTAGATATCTCTGCCTGGATGCCATATTGGCACCTCATACCCATCATGTCTAAAGCTGAGCTCACCACCTTTCCTCCTAAGCCTGCTCCTTCTCATGACTTTCATATTTCTGTCAATGGTTCCACTATTCTGATCCCTAGGACTTGAAATTATGGACTAATTCCTTTTTCTTTTCCTCTTTTCTTGTCCCTGATACTCTGATAAATTATTCCTTTATAACATCTGCCTATTTCCACTATTTTTGTCTTATTTGAGGCCTTTATTACCTGACAGTTGGTCGTAATTTGATTATGTCCCTCCCTTCAGAGACCCCATATTGACAGCAGAGTAAAAGTTTTTACTTAATCTGGAAATCTAGTCCTGTCTCTAATCCACCTAGCCTCATCATTGTTCTCTGAACATGTTTTGCATCTTCTCATTGTTATCTTTTCTCCTACCATTTCTTCTCCTTGGATTTACCCATCTCCACTGAGATTCTCCGTATCTTTGAAGACTGACCCAGTTACTACCTTGTTCATAAAGCCTTTACAGAGAAGAGAGCCATCTTTCCTTTCCAACCCCAGTGTACAAAGAGCACTTAACTTTATGTTACCATGTATCGTAGTCACTAGGTCTCAGGAGGCTAAGAGGATAGGCCAATGCAACCTATTCTTTCTCAGGGTTGTAAACTCCTTGAAGGCAGGAGGAACCTGATTTCTTCCTCATTACGTGCAGTCAGGTTGATTCCTATGGTGTGTCCCTAGCAATAAATCTTCTACTTTGTGTTGGAGAAATTGTTCCTCTCTGCTTCCTCAATACTTCCCCTCCCCCTTCCTTGTCCTCAGCATTTTTATGAAAATATGTATTGACCCTGCTTCAAGTTATATTTCTTAGCTGCTTTTTACAGTGGATTGGTGAGATCAAGTTCCTGCTAGTGAGGAAATCCCATGGACGAATGAGCCCCCCAACTTCTGACCTTTGCCTCGCTGCCCTAGAAGCTTGAATTATTAAGCCATTTTCTTTATTTAAACTGCTGTAACACACCCTCTGTCATAGTCATCCTGGCTTGGCTCTTGACTTGGCTGGTGTTCTGTTCCTTTCCCTGAAAGTCAGAAAGTACTAATGTTTTCCCATTCCTAACCTAAGTCCCCGTTCATGATCTGTTCCAGGGAGGTAGGGGGGTATTGTAGAAGAGAGACGCCTGCAATTCCTCTCAGTAATCCTGCCAGCTCTTGAGGCCTTGCTCTTTCCCTTTGCCATCAGCCTTTATCCTCTCCCTTAACATTTTACTGATTCATAATTAAGCAATGAAGAGCCTCCTAACTTCATGCCCTACCTTCCCCCAACCTCCCAGGATTTGGAATCAGGAAGACTGAGGTTCAAATTGTGTCCTTTATATTTAGCAGCTATGTGAGTTTAGAGAAGTCATTGACTTCCTCTGACCCTCAGCTTCTTTATCTGTAAAATGGGATTAACAGTACCTACCTCATAGTGCTGTTACAGAACCCTAGTGATATAATGTGTTTAAAGTGCTTTTCAAACCTAAAATATCAGATAGTGTTATTATTGTTACTGTTAATAAGGATGAGGCTTCACCCTCAGAATTTGCCTGCCTCTGACCCTGGGAGATGAGTTTGTAGATACCACAAAAACGAAAGCAGCGGCCCCAGACAACCCACTGTCCTCAAATAGATGTTCAGAAGCACTACGTGGGCATGAAGGGGTCACTGGGGAAAGGAATTCAGAAATACTCTGAATTAGCACTGCCTCGGTGCTGGGTAGTTTCTGGCTAAACTTACCATGCTAATTGACTCTCCCATAGAATGTTTCCAAGTTATGATCTCTGTTTCCCAGATATTTGTGAGTATATCAAGAAAGTGGTTTTGTATTATCTTAGACAGGGAAGGGAAGCAACCCCTACCACCATCACTTCTCCTGCATTTTACTCACTGGTTGGTTTAGGGTGGCAGTGGTCAGTGGACTTCTTGGAAAATCTTAAGGGATATGATGTAATTTGAGGGGAGGGAGACGTGTAACTTGAAGAATGAGGCAGCTGGATGATTCTGAGCTAGTGGGTTGTTTGGGGAGGATCTTAGGTCATTCAGTCCATATCCCTAATTCCAGGGACATGGACTGAACTTTCAGTAAACAAACATACTCAACATAGCTTAAATTGCTACTTCAGTACTCAACCAGTATTTATTAAGTGCCTACTCTATGCAGAGCAGGTATTGGGGAAATCCATAGTTTAGATTATGATCTGATCTCAATCCTCTAATAAAAGGATAAGACACTGTTGAGACAAACAGCAATAATGTACAATGTTATGTAAGTACATCAGATAGGGAAAAAAAAGAAGCCCTTTATGAAGTTCAGGAAAGAGCAAGTAATGAGGAACTTAGCTAAACCATCTAAGAAATAGCCTTTTTTCTAGAAGGGGAGGTGTCATAGGTTGGAACATAGTATAGAAGAACCTGTCAGTTCTAAGTCCGCTTAACTGTACTAATATCTAACCCACATCTCTTCAGCCTCTAAGAATTTAAAGACCAAATAAAACTGAATCTCCATCCAGTGTTTCAGAGGCCCTAGGGGAACATGGGAAAATGAGGTATGCTCTCTGGGTTCCCATAGCCTTCAAAACATGATAAATACTTTTTAAAAAAAATTCTGGGAGATTAGAATTATGAATGGTGGAACTAGAAGGAGCTTCAGGAACTGAGTCACAGAAATTCAAAGTTAGAGGGGACCTCAGTGACCATACTGGCCAAACCCTTTCTGAAAACAATTTCTTCCTACAGCACACAAGTGGGTCATGCAATGAGGGGAAGCCCACTACCTCCTGAGGCATTCCGTTCCACTTTTGGTTAGCCCTCATTGTTAGAAAGGCTTCCTGACATTAAACCTAAATTTGCCTCTTTCTATAGAATGTGGTTATGTCCTCTGAGGTTAAAGAGAACAAAAAAATCCTTCTTCATGAAAATACTTGTCTCTGGGATCTTTCTCTTCTTAAGGCTAAACATCTTCATTTCCTTCCATAGAACCTCTTGTGGGATGAACCCAAAACCATCTGCTCAGATCTCTTCTCAGATAGGGAAACTGAGACTCAGAAATGGGAAGTGATTTGCCTTGGAACAGATAGTGGCAGAGCTGAGACTAGAACCCAAGCGTTGTGGCCCCAGCATCATGCAGTCTCCACTTTTTATGTCTCACTGGCAGCTCTGGCTTCAGGCTTGTTCCATTGTGCGTTTATCCCTCTATCTCTTCTTCCCCTCATTCTGATGGCAGATTTTTCTAGGGCTTCTGCTTCTATCTTCCTGTTTCAGATCAGTGAGTAAAGATGGCAGGTAGTAAGTAACTGAGTCTCTCCATTGGCCTCGCCTTTCTCAGCATTCTGGGAACTGAAAGCCAAGGATAACAGAAATCTTGAATGACTCCTTAGTGTGCAGGAAAAGGACTCAAAGGGCTCTCTCTTCAGAGTTTGCTCCCACTGCCCCTCAGCCTAGCTTTTCCTGGAAATGGAGACATAGCAATTGCTTCCAGAGTCTGTACTGTCCCAGTCCTCTCAGTTGTTGTTATACTAAGACTGTTTTCTGTCTCAAACCCTGAAGGCAGCCCTCTTTCTTGTCCTCTGGAGCTCTACACCTCCATCTCCTGATACTCTTAACAGCTACACACTGTTCTTGGAGCATTACCATTTAGCTTTGTGTTTGGTACTTCTATGGCATGGTATCCCAAATATGGGCTGAGTTGTTTCTTCTGTAAGATGCTCTGTACTCTGCATCCTAGTGGGTACAGCCAGGAGCAATGTCTCTTCTTTCACAACCAAATAGTGGCTCCAAGTGTAAGGCTCTTGCCACACTGACGTCCAGGCTTCCCCAGCTTAGTCTGGGCCAGCCTCATCAGTCTCCTGACAGAATCCTGCAAGGAATATTGCTCTTGTCTCTTCTCATCCCCTCTGCCTTTCACAGCGTGCAGAGCTCTCTTTGGTTTGCCAAAGCTTCAAAGTTAACATCACTTCTTTTTTTTTTATTTTCAGTTCTAAATTAATGATATCACTTGTAGCTGGGGCCTACTGACCTGTTCCCCAGAACAGATTTTGGGAGCCTGCTCAGTGTCAGGGCAAACAAGAGAAGTAAGTGGATCACAGATCACCAGGGCCTTCCTTGGATTTAGAACTGAATAAATGGCTGGACTCTGAGCAAGGTATTTAGTGATTCCATGTCATCTTAGAAGGAGACCTCCAGTGGAGTGGCCCATGGATCTGTTCAGCCCTGTAATGTTTAGCATTTGTGTAAAGACATGGACCACATCCTGATCCAATTTGCTATTGACACAAAGTTGGGAAGAATGGTTAGGACACTAGATGACAGAACCGGGATCCCAGAAGATCTTTATAGGCCAGAACATTGAGCTGAAGCCAGTAAAACAATTTAATTATAAGGATAAAGAAGAGCTAAAAATTCTCCAATTTCTTTATTCTTTCTTCACACTTTTGATTCCTCAACCCTTTAACCTGGGTCAAAAATCAAACAAATAACTTCACAAGTACAGGATGGCAAAAGTATCTAAAAAAAACAATCTGGGGTTTAGTGGACTGCAAGTTCAGTATAAGTCAGCATTGTGATAGAGAAACCAAAAATGCTAACATGGTCTTGGGCTGAATTGAGAGAGGCAGAGTTGTGGACCCCATGGTACTTTACCCTGGTCAGACCACACACCAGTGGAGGATCATGGTCAGTTCAGCCAGCATTTAGGAAGAACATTGATAAGCTGGAAAAAGGGAAAATGTGCAGTAAAGGGAAACCAGGATGGTGAAGTCCATGCCATGTGAGAATCAGGTGAAAGAACTGGAGGTATTTAGTTGGAAGCAGAGAAGAGTTGGAGGAAGGAAGAGACTGATCGCTGTCTCCAAGTATTTGAGGAGCTGTCCCATGGAGGAGATATGTGGAAAAGTTGCAGAGGAGCCAAATTTAGGCTTAATGTCAGAGGGAAGAAATTTCCTAAAGATGGGAGCTATCCTAAAGGGGCATAGGCTACCTCCAGAGATAGAGCTTCCTCCTCATTCAAGGTCTTCAAGAGGCCAGGTGACCACTTGTCATCTAGGTTATAGTGGGGATTTTTCTCCAGGACTGAGTTTGACAGTAGAAGCTTCTGCATTCCCTTCTGACTCTGAAATTGTATGTCTGTGCTTTTCCAATTGTAGCTTCTTTCCGTCCTGAACACAGCTGGCCTTCGCTGGAGAGCCCTGGTAGCAAATGTGAGATTATCATCAGCCTCATATCCTTTAGGAACTGAGGCACTATACTTTGAATCCTAAAGCCTTTGGGTTAGAAAGGGCCCTCAAGAGGCATTTAGTCCATCCTTTTTGCCTGTAGGCAGAATTATTCTTAATAAATCATCCCTGAAAGGTAGTGATTTATTCTATTTTCAAACATTCCAGAAAAGGAAATTCCAGATCTAGCATGGCCACCCATCCAATGTCTTATATTATTCGTTTAGCCAATTTGAACCTCTACTTCTCTCTCTGTGTTTAAAAAAAAAATATCCTCCTCAACCTTCTCTTTTCTAAATTAAATTCTCAGTTTCTTTATCCTTTGTCAGATTTCTGATTCCCTAGCTCTTTGATACACACCTGCGTAACTGGCCCCCTCTTTGTCTTAATAGCCACAAGTTGTTTCCTTTATCCTTCTGGTTCTAAGTGATGCCAAGTACAGTGGAAGAATCTCTCATAACAACAAGCATATTTTAGATGTCTGTCTTAAGGGAACTCCCATCTGAAACAAATATAATTGAGATTACCCCTGTGGAAAAGTGGGTGTTTTTTTCTCTTACTCTCTTTCTTCCTTTGGGACGTTGGATAAAAGGAACAGTTCATGAAGTTAATAGTGAGTTATTTTTTTAAATGTTTCCCAGTAGAAACCAAGAAGAAAGCTAAAGGGGAAAAAGAGCCTCCAGGGATAGGTGGAGATATTTGAAAAGGGGAAGCCCACATTATGGTGTAATCACCCCCTCCCCCAAGCAGAAACCCCCTCTAGTTCCCTGTAGGAAGAAGCCTAGTGTTGTTTTCCCTTCCGTCCCTGAGAACAGATACCTATCTCTCACTGTATCACCTCTGCCTGTTTTTAGATCCCAGAATTCACTGCATGGCTGCCCAAGCCTCATGAGCCTCTTAGAAGTGACATTTCTCCCAGTTGGCTCTTCAACATGTAAGCAACCTCTGTGTCCATCTACCTCCCTCCAGGAGACACATGAGCCAGTGACTTACTCCATGAAGGCCAAGGGCCAAATTTGACTGCTCACTAACCCAAACTCTGTGTCTTGAATCATAGATACCATCCTGAGTTGGGTATTAATGGCTGTCTTTGTCTTCCTCTCCCACTCCCAGAAAATGGTGACCCCAGCCCTATGGTGAATTATACTCCTCTGTCAGGGCCCCAGGAATATATGGTAAAGTATTGAGCATGAACACTGTACTGTTTGCACATAAGGATTCAGTGCTGTAGGATGGGGACAGGATGTGCTGTTTCAGGGCAAGGTGTGAAGCAACCTCTTTTGGGCTGTGGGTGATCATCAAGGCCATTTTTATTTTTTAAACAGAGATCTTCACTCATCTCTACAAAGACTTCTTCTTTACCCAGATTTACCTTTTCTTCATCAACCTTCCTCTATTTCATCTTTAGTGTAGGAGTCAAGTTTTTTCCCTGGATAGGGAGTGAAAAAAGGCAGTGTGGTATGGTGGAAATGGCACCTGACCTGGAGTCAGGGGGACTTGGATTCTGTTACTCACTACCTTTGTGACCATGGGCAAGTCCCTTCTCTAGGTCTTAGTTTCCAGATCTGTAATACCTTACAGGGTTGTTGTGAAGCTCACATGAGATAATTTATGCAAAGCCTTTTTTAGACTCTAAAACAGTATATATAGGTTTATTATCATTTGGTGCAAGTTACTTTCCCTCACTGGGCCTCAAGTCTTTCATCTGTAAAATGGTTTCGATGATCATTCCAGCTCTAAATCTTCTGATCTCCTATATCCTCTTTGGATTTACTTTGAGTATTACACAGTGTAAGCTTCCAGGATATTGTGAATAGTTATGTAACCACATTGGTATGGATTCATTCTGAATGTAGAAAGGTCACAGGCACCTTGTGCCTCTGATAAGACGGCAGGATATTGACTTGTTTTGGCATGTAGGGAGAAGGGAGTACTCAAGAGTCATTGGCCTGGAAAAAGTAGGACACATTTCTTAAATGGAGGCTGCCAGGTCCAGTATCTTGGTTTAATGATTGAAAGAGAGAGGGGGAAGGGAACAAAGAGACTGTAGGAACATCAGGCTGGTGCCATCTCCTAGGAGAGCAGTAGCTACCCCTTCCTTCTTTTCGCCAAAGCTTGGAGGACACTCACTGAGCTGGGCTGGGTTAAGGAGGATAGTAACAGTGACCAAGTGAACTTCAAGGGGATGTAGTGGAGAGTAACTTATGTAGGGAAGAAGAATTGTGATCCTATTTAAAAGAGAAACTCTGCTCAGGATTGCAGATTCCTGACTGGTTACCTCCACTGACAGGGAGATGAGGAATCTATCATCCTCTTGGTCACCTGAGTTGAAGTCTGATTTGAGCTTCTATTGAGAGAGACAGCAGCCAAAAGAGACCTAGGTTTGAGTCATAGCCCTGACTCCTTGTAACCATGAGCAATTACTTCCATCTCCCTGAGCCTCGGTTTTCCCTTTAAAATGCAATTCATATTTCACAAGAGTATGGGGATGTAATGAAATACCATGTATAAAAACACCGTTGTCAAGTTGTACACATAAATATCAGCCATTGCTAAGATAAGCAAGTGCTGAACACCAGCATAGGATAAAAACACCTTCATTAGTGAATCGAAATCCCCACTCCCCTCCACTTACCAGCCATCCCTGAAACACACCCAGCCAGTCCAGATTGCTGAGTGTTGGCATTTCTGCCCCCCTAATTGGGTTGGCAGCATGGCAGTGCCCATAATAGTGCTCCCATCACAACACTACCATATTACATTACCCTTGTAATCAGAAACCTTTGACTCCCCATTGACTACTGAGTATGGCATAAGTGACTGATTTTGCCATTCAATGCCCTCCACAGACTCCAACTTTCAATTCCAGTTTTGACTCATCCTCCTTTCTTTCACACATTGTGTTGCTGCCACCTGGACCATCCACTATCCCTAGTTCTTATCCTGCGCTCTCTAGACCCAAACATTTGCTCACATGTTCCCCATGCTTGGAATGGACTTCCCACCATCTGATTAAGTCCTCCTCTTTCCTTAGGGCCTACCTCTGTTGCCATTTCCACGAAGACTTTTCTTTATCCCCAGCCCCCAGGTGCAAGTTGTCTTCCTCCTCACCTTTCTCTTTGTACTGTCTGGACCTCTCCTTTGGCCTTTGCATTGTACCTTGTCATAATTTTGGTGCATATCTTTATTCTTCATCCACTTTTAATTATAAGTTCCTTGAACTGTGTCTTATTTCATCTTTGTACTCCCAAGTGCCTGACTTAGAATCTTGCAAGTAGTTGGCACTTAATAAATATGAATTTAATTAATTCTAGATGTAAAAGGTATCCTTGCTTCTGACCCTGTGATACAAAACTGACTTGGACCACATCCTTCTTCCTGATCCAGTCTACCTCTTATTACTCTCCTAACCCGCTCTCCATTCTAGCCAAACTGATCTTTTGGTTGATGTTAGAAATGACTTGAGTTTGTCTACCTCAGTGCCATTCCAGCTGCCACCCCTTCCTGCCTTGAATGCTCTCCACACACATACTTAGAGGCCCAGTTATCTCTCTCTTCTGCCTTCTCCATGCAGCCTTCCTTCCTTAGTGTGTTCCTCCCCAATCCCAGCCCACAGGGCCTTCCATGTGAGAGGTGCTCAGTCCCTGGTACTGAGCATCCCCATGAGTACCTGAAGCTTATTCCATTCTGTGAGCTCCTGACTGGTTACCTCGACTGACATGGAGATCAGGAGTCTGTGAGTTCCAAACCCTCCTCAGACAGCTCAGGCCTAACACTTCCCTAACCAACCCCAACCAAATGCCTAGGAATAGAGTCCCTTCCCTGGAACCTTGGGACATGTTTTGGCAGGACCAGTAATGCTGATGCATTGTGTTGCTCTCTCCTTGCATTCATTCATCCCTGGCCTCCCTCCCCATGGCAGGCTCAGGCTGTACTCTCCTTGTGTCTGCAGTCTGCCCAAGAACTGGGAAGCCCTGCTTTCTGCTTCACGGTTTTGGGTGTGCCAGATGCAGAGAGATACTGAACTGCTGGAGGTGAAGGCTGGCTGGCCCTGAATGAGGTGACCAGCTCAACCATTGGCTGTATGTTTTCCTAGTTAGGAAGAGTCTTATTTGTCTGTGTGCCTGCGCACACCTGTGTTTACTTACTCTCTCTAGCACTGGTGCCCTTCAGTGTAGGCTTTGGCAATTGATAGGATCCCAGATGCAGAGCTGGAAGGGACCTCGTCAACCAGTCCAACTCCCTTATTTTACAGATGTGGAATCTGAAATCTAGAAAGGTTGCAACTTTCCTATTGTCACTTAGGTAATAAGCCTCTGAGGCAGAATTAAGCAATGTACACCAAGATGAAAAACTGCACTTCTTGCCCTCAAGGATCTTACAGACTAATTGGGAGATGGAAGTAGAGGATGGAAGGGTGAGGATAATGACTTATAGGAATAGGTAGAGTCCAAGGTGGAATGTAATAAGGGGAAAGGAAGAGAATCTTTTTAGCTTCTCTCCATAGCATAAGTGAACATTTGAGAGGAGCTGTGTTTACATTTATCGGTTTTCACAGCAATTCAGAGGATTAGAAGGGCAGTTTCATTCAACAGATATTTATTAAGTACATCCTGTATTTGGAATGCTGTGCTAAGCTTTAAGAAGATACAAAGTTTAGATAAGATCAAGTCCCCTCAGGGAGCTTAGAATTTAATAGAGGGATGTGACATGTTATAGATAATTGTAATAAAAATTATACAAAATATTATATAAACAGTGCCATGTGAGGTCCAAGAGGAGGAAGGTTATTGTCGACAATGGATCAGGGAGAGTTTCAGGGGAGGGGTTGAGATTTTGTGGCGATTAAAAATGTTCGAGATGTAATTCCTGGGTTATTTAATCATTTTATTAACAAGGCCAGCACATTGTTAATAAAAAGATTATCATTTGGCCGTCTCTTTTAGACCAAAGTGCCCTAATGGTAGTGGGCTCACAGTTTATATGCTCTTTGAAGAGTAGGTGTTCCCTAGGGGTCCCTGATCAGCTCTGATTGGTTAACACAATGGGAGCCAGGCAGTCTTGGAGTACCTGATTTACGTCACTCCAATCCCTTGATAATAGGGAGAATCAACATTTTCCCACACTTGTCAGAGCAGACACAATGTGCAGGAATAGACCCATTAGCTCAAACTTAGAATGTCTTTTACTGTCTCATTAGAACTTGGCCTGGGTAAATCTCTAAGAGAGATTTCCCACCCTGGTTGGTTTCTGGCTGAGGAAGTAGGAAAAGGGAAAAACCTTGGTACTGATTTAATGGTTATTAAATATGAGAGATAATTAATTTCTCACAATTTTAAAGAATGGGACTTTAAAGAACTTGACTAGGGGAAAGAAGAGAAGGGGGTAGGAAACAGAGAGAAATTCTAGGCATAAGGAATAACATTAGTAAAAGCGAGGCAGAAACTTGGGCCAGAGTAGAGGTTCTTCTCATTCCTCATTGTATTTGGGGAATAGGGCAGCCTGGGAGTTTGTTTTGCAGGAAATTCCTTCCTTGGAGAATTCACTGTCTGTTCTGACAGGCCGCCTGGTAGCACTCAGCCTGTCCTCCCAGGCCTGTGCTGACTGAGGGAGGGAGGGAGCCGCTGCTGGGGGGTGTGGCTTGCATGATCAGGAGATACCAGACTACCAAGTGGTGCTATGGGGCAGGGAGAAGGCGTAGAAACTTGAACTGGAATGGAGGTGTAGTCAGGGCTGAGCCCTCGTGGGAGGCAGCGGCGACCAAGACATTTTCAGTCACGCTATGCTTATGCAAGGGCCTGTTATTTTTGGTAAGTGTGCTGAGGAGAGGAAGTGGAGGGATGGGTTCAGTTGTGGGAAAGGGAGGATGGGATACCTAGGAAAACATAGCCTTTGGATGGTTCCTGTGTAGTCTGAGGGACTTTGTCCAGGTTGTCATTTCTGCCCCACATGGGGCAGTAAGCTGGAGATGTGGATGAGATTGTGCACTTCATTTGACCTCAGCTTTTCATTACCTTTGTCTGTAGATTGGTGGTTGGTGGAGCAACAATAAAGAATATAAAAACAAATGGCTTTGGCAAAACCCAGACATTGGTTGCAACACAACAGTTAAATATGTTTTAAGTAACATGAGGTCTGTGGGTTTTTGTCCCCCAGACTGAAGCCATCTCCCCAGTTGTGCTAGAGACTTCAAGGAAGCACAACTGAAGCAAACACCCACATCTGGAGAAGAAAACAGGCGTTCATGGTCCTGGCACTGAGCCGAAGCTTTGAGCTAGGAGCCCTAGAACCACTCCGCGAGCTGGAGCTGGGTTGGTTTCCCACCACAGAGCTGAGCACAGATTGAGTTGTGGCCCTGAAATGTATAGTAAACTGATGTTTACAGGATACTTTGTGATTCCTCACAATGGGAGCTGCTGTCTTTTAGCTATGGCTGCTTCATCAGGCCAAGTCCTGGGTGGGAGCCTTGATTTTATCCCCCTCCACCACATGTGCCCTCTGGGACCTCATTTATTTCACTTGTTATCACTTGTAGTATGCAGGATATGCAGTCTTTATGTCCAGCCCAGTTTCCTCACCTGTGTGCCAGGCGTTCTCACTTAGATGCTTGCTAACACCTAATGCTGAAATGATCTGAAGCCCAGGTGATTACTTCTCCTCTCGTCCCGGCTTCACTTTCCCTGTAGCCCCTGCCCCATCTTAACGTGGAGGAGCCATGTGTAAGTAGGCTTTGTTTGTGCCCCACATCCAGGCTGTTGCCTGTGCCTGTCAGTTTTCTTCTTCATTACATTTCTCATTGTTCTTCTCCAGTTCCACAACCCCTCCCCAAGTTCATGCTCCACTTACCTCCCACCTAGATATTACAGCAGCTTTCTCAGGGACTTCTCCCACTTCCAGTCCAGCCAACCCAAGGCAGCAAGGATCTTCTTGCTTCAAGGTCACATTCTTCTTCCCATTCTAGTTCTTTCTAGTTCTTTAGTTTCTTTGCAGATTAATCTCGGTTCAGATTAAAACTGCTTAACATGAATTTTGAGCCCTTACCTAAAAGATGTTCTTTCCTGATATACTTAGTACTCTAGCAAGGTCATCTAGAGCAGCGGGCATCAAACTCGTGGACTGGACAGAACTCCAGAGTGGGACTTGAAGGAGATTAAAATATAATTGGGAAATGTTTAGCAAAGTCAATAAAAATACAATACAACATAAATATAATGTTAATTTGTGGTTTTCTAAATCAATATGTGGCCCACAGGGGTTTGTTTCTATTTGAGTTTGACAGTATTGGTCTAGACCTGCGAACCTCTTGCCTTTATAATATAATTTTTAGAATGGACTTTGTTGGGAGTAGCTGAACCTCAAGGTTATCACTGCCCCTGAAGTCTGACCCTCAGCTTTGCAGGTTCAGAAAAATCTAGCTTATTATTAAGTTCACCTGGGGTGATGCTGATTCTCTTAGCTTCACAGCAGCCAAACTCACAAGAAACTTGGTAATAAATTATAAAGCCTGTTTATTAATTTACTGGAGTGGTGGTGGTTGAAAGTGGGGAATGTAAGAAATGCAAGTAAAAAAGAAATGAAGTGAAAGTGGGGAATGAAACTTTGCAGGAACCAGGTTGTGCCTTCTCCAGTATCAAGATACTTGAAAAACTAAATTAGTAATTAGAAAGCTGTATAACCATCAGGAAATCAGATCAAAAGGATATATCGTTGAAACTGTGATAAAATGTGGTGAATTACACAGCTCCACTGTGGAGTACACCTTTCTATAACTTCCTTTTCATGGTTAGGACATTGACCTTAGACTCAGAAAGATTTGCATTCAGATTTTAGTTCTGATATTTAGTTATATGACTTTAGGCAAGATGTTTTTTTTTCCCCTCAGTTCTATAAAAAAGGTCATAGTGCTTGTACTACTTGCCTCACACATTGTTGTGAATAAATCATAAAGACCTTTTTAGAAAAAATAAAAATTAAGTATTGGACTATAGAGTGTAAACTGTAGAAGTTCTTATTCTCTATCTCTTTGTTTAGATTCCACCAAAATGACTACCTATCACCTTCCTGATCAGTTTTGCAGCTATCAATTTGTACCTAATGGTATTCTCCTTGCTAATATGAGGACTTCCAGAGTTGGGGTTCTGACCCCTGAGAATGGACCCCTGGCTATCTGCCATACCCCTACCTTGCTTCTGGTAACTTTGTTTCCCTTTTTCCTCTCCTCAGGCTAACAGGAAGCCCCCTGTAGAGGTCCACCTGTGAACAGATACAGATGATGCCAGAACTATGACAGGGCCGGCAGGCGTGGCACTGAGGGGTGATCAACCATGGAGCAGCTACAAAAGGAAGTACCTGAGATCAGGGAAAAGGAGGAGAAAAAGGAAATGGCCATGGCAGAAGGAGTTCCAGACCAAAATGGGGGACCGGAGAGTTCACTTCCTTCCAGCAGCTATTCAGGTAATGGGAAAGAGGCTAGACCCTACACAACAGATGAACTGAAGGAAGGGAAGGGAGCTCTAGTGGATTGGGGATAGCAACGGATCAGGCCACTTTGCCCTACCGCCAAGGTTTCTACTGCTTGGAACAATCGGACATTTCCAGAAATCAGTGACTGAGCAGTTCCAGGAGCCTGGTAACCTGGTGCTGTCCTTCTGTCCTTCTCTCTCAGGAAGACCTCAGAGAGAAGATTTCTAGCTATTGGATGTTCCTGAACACTCTCTGTGTGCACTACCACTGGATGGTCTTTTCTAAAAGTTGTGAGTGGATAGGCTGGGCTGCTTTAATAAGGTCACAGGCTGACCCTGTGCATGAGAAAAGTTTATTTTTATAATCAAATAAAAACAAAATTCATAGCAGCTAATCCGACCCATTGGTAACTCTGGTATCACAGGGTGACAGTTGTGCGCAGATGTTCAGATTCAGCTCAGTGGCTGTAATCCAGTGCCATCTTCCCATAGTCAAACCAAATACTTTTCTCTTTTTACTTTATTTCCCTAGGCCTTGTAATCAGTGGCAGTCTGGTTCTCCCCGATGCAGTGCATTGCTTAATCATTATTACTACACATAAATATAGAGACGCAGCATCAATTAAATTAAAAGACAAAGTTTCTTAGTTGCAGTTCACTTGCTTTTCACACGGCTCTTCCCCCTAGTACTCGTGGCCAAAACTTTCCTGTTCTCTGTCCATTCATTCCTCTCCTGTCATGCCTTTCTGTTGCCTCTCTTCTGGTTACCAAGTCTGAAGAATGCTTGGGTACCACGTCCACCTGCTTTTTTGACAGCCTCCCTGAGGTGCCCAACGTATTGAAGCAGTAAAAACTGTGAACTCTATCACCTAGGGATTGCTTGAGGTCCTAGGGTGAGGGGAAGGAAGGTGACAGTATCATCACCATTCGGTTGTGAACACAGCATCCTGGCCATTGGTGGTGGCACAAGAGGGGAGAATGATTTTGAATGGGTTCTAGATTCCTGTCATTTGAGAGTCTGAGAGCATAGGGATGGAAAGAAACATGTTAGTAAAGGGAGGGTAAGATGACCCCAGTCAGGAGGACCTGTTCAAGTAGAGCAGACTCCTGGGGCCAGTGCTGCAGGAAACCACTGATTCCAGGGCATACTTCTCTTCATATCTGGCATGTCCCCAGGGACAGTCATCAAGTATAGCTGCTCCTGCATCCCAGGCGTGTAGGAATGACATTTGACTTGGAGGTGGTTCAGTTACAAATCCTCCCAATCTAGTACCTCTTGTTGTAGGTATCCCAAAATGACTAATGTGTGGTTAGTCTTAGGCCTAGTTGAATTTCAAGGGTAAAGACAAGCCCCTGCTCTAGTCTGTTAGCTGATTCCTCAAATTCCTTTAACTTCGGTGCAGCAAGCCTTTTGTTTCACAATTAAACAAGTCTTTTCAAAACAAATATGGTGGGGATTGGGGATGGTGAATGGGTTTCAGGGAGCAGATCTGTCACTGATTACAGTCAAGTTCTTTCTCGTTTGATAAAGACAAGTGGGCTAGAAAGCCCAGGGTTAGAGCCAGCACACCTCCTCAGGAAAAGAGGGAATCCGCAAGGCGAGCTGGCACTACCAAATACAACTACTTGTATTTTGCCTAGAGCTTGCCATGGTGATCTTCATTTTTGCCCAGGCAAACATTAGCTGGTGTTCAGAGGTAGGTTATTTTCTGTTCACACTGGCACCCAAGTGGGAATATTGCCCACCACTCTTAGGCCTTAAAAGACAGACTTGCCACTTGTGAGTCAAAGTGGCATGTTTGTGCTGGAGCTGACAGTGGTCGGGAAGAGACAGTCGAAAAGCAAGGCTAAGTCCAGACGGGAGGGCAAGAGCCCTGGCGATGACTCTGCATCGTCGGGCTTTTTTGGTCTTTTTTTTTAATGCGGCCACTGGGATAGGGCACCCCTGGCCATGGTTTCTTTTTTGCTTACGCCTACGGTACTGTGCATTTAATAAATTCTTGTTCATTAATGACTTAATAGTGAAATGGGAAAGGCACAGGTTGAAAGTTTTCTTTGGTCTAGAATAGTGGCAGGAAGGTGTTTATTGTACATTAAAAGGAAAATGCAGAAGAGGATCACAGTTACCCTACAGGCTTTAACCAGGGCTGTTGAGTCCTTTTCCCTCTCTTTAATTTAGCCCCTTAACCTTTCAGGCATAAGGAAGAACTCAAAGAATGTTGAGAATGTAACTGTCATTTTCGTCATCACGTAGTCGGCTTTGCCTAGATCTCTGTGCCCCAGGCAGCCAGAGCATACACAGGACTTTTCCCAGGGACACACATGGGGAAAGGCACCTAGACAGCTAGCCTCGTTGCCACTGAAAGGTATCAGCTGACTCTCTTGCTTTCTCTTTCTGGCCCATTCAGTGCTACAGCTGTGGTGTAAGGGACAGCCTGGAATGCTGTTGTAGAGGTGAGGGCTTTCTATGCTTTTTGCATGTTACTTCAGGCAGCCTCAGACTAACAAATAGGCTGTTGCCTTCCCTTGGGCTACCAGCAGAACTGTTGACTTTCTCCTCTAATGGCTCAGTTGTCCTGCCTTCTTGATCATGAAAACGTCTGTCCCCTAACCCATTACTGGGGATTCAGAGCCCTTTGTCTTAAGCCTCTCCCTTGTGTCACTACCTCTAGTACAGATCTCCTCCATCTGTGGCACAGTGGTAATTCTGTCACATACATAGCTTCCATCCCATGCCAGAAGGGCTCACAGTGGTCTTCCTCGGCCAGGAGGTAGTTGAAGCATAATCAGAGGTCCATGCATTTAGTGATACGGTTAAATAAATACAAGGAGCTGAGGACATTTCAGACTAAAGTAAATTCTGCTCTTTCAGTTAGAGAAGGCTTTCTTATAGAGGTAGGATCTTTAGAAGTAGTTAGGAGGCAGACATGACAAGCTCAAGGAGGGCATTCAAACATGGGATGTGGTGGCTGGATGGGTCAGTGGATAGAGCTTTGGGCCTGAAGTCAAGAAGACCCTGGCCTCACTGGCTATGTGACCATGGCCACATCACTTAACCTCTGTTCGCATCATTTTCCTAATATGTAAGATGGGGATCGTCATAGCACCTACCTCCCAGGGTCATTGTGAGGATTAAATGAGATGCTGTTTATAAAGCACTTAGCGCAGTGCCTGGAACACAGTAGGAACTCCATCACTTCTCGTACTGTTGTTGGTATTATTATTCAAACTTGGGTGTAGAATGTTAGAGTTTTGAGGGGCCTGAAAGATCACTTGCTCCAAACCCTTCATTTCCTAGAGGAGGAGGTTAGTTGACATTGATATGGTGCTTTACGGATCCCATCTAACAAGTCTTAAAGGGAGATGACTTGCCAAAGGTTGCAAAGCTAGTTGGCTGCGGAGAACCCAGGCTCCCCCAGCCCAGTGCTCTTTCTGCAACATCAGCAGTTTCAGAGGTAGTACTGGATAGTCGGAGGAAGAGGAATTGCTTTCTTGGATTAAACATGAATTAAATGGACAGGAGAGTGTTGTCCAGTCATTTTTCAATTATGTCCAACTCTTCATGACCTCATTTGGGCTTTCTTGTCAAAGATACTGAATTGGTTTGCCATTTCCCTCTCCAGCTCATTTTAGAGATGAGGAAACTGAGGCAAACAGTCAAATGTCTTGCCCAGGGCCACACAGCTAATCCTGAAGCTGGATCTGAAGTGGTGCTCTATTCACTGTCTCATCTAGGTGCCAGACGAGAGTAGGAGGCAGCAGAGTGATGAAGGATCATAGATAGGTCAACTGGCATTTCTTCAGCATATGCTGTATGCCAGGCACTGTCACTGCTAAGCAGTAAAGATTGTATCTTAGAGTTATCTGATCTCCTCATTTGGCATGTAAGTCCAGAAAAGCTAGTTATCCAAGGCATACATGTCAAGTGAGTGCCAGAACAGGGAGCTTAAACCCTGGTTCTCTGATTCCAAACCCATCCCTCCTTCCTTCTGCTTAATAGACCAGATCTAGGATGCAAGAGCATCCTGAGGGAGAGCATGGTGTAATAAAACAGGCAGCCAGGCTAAGGATCATTTGGTGGTGAAGAGTCTTAAGAATTGGCCGTCATTCAAGCAGAAGTTAATCTGGACCTAGGCTAACCATACCAGTTGTGTCACAGTCCAAGAAGGACACTCAGAGCCTGCACCCTTTGTTTTTTGTGCCCTTCCTCCCACCACACACACAAACACAAAAGGGGGAATAAAGATTCTAGTTATTTTTGTCTTTATTTAGAAGCTTATAGCAATTAATTTATTTTCTACCCAAGTTTTCCACTGGTATTCATGTAATATCAATGTGATGTCAAAAGAATGAAAGAGGGGCCCTAGCAGATTTATGGTTGGATGTAGATAAGCATCTCACAGAATAAGTGGGCATGGTTGGGCTGGAGTCTGTATTCTTGAAAGGAGTGTTCACATGAATGAGATCATAGATCTTTTGGAGTTTTAGAGTGGGATTCCATTATTAATGCAACATAAATATTAAAGCTAGATCAATGACTGGAGAATGGAAATAACCTTCCCTCAGAAAGTGCATTGGACTCCTCCCTCCCTCCCCCAGCTTCTCAAGACAAGACCAAAATACACCTCAAGTAAAACCCTCACAGAATGAAATATAAATGTGGCACTCTATCAGCCATCACTACAGGCTTCTCTTGATTCCCACAGCATCTTTCTAGCAAAATTTATCACCAAGGGACCGTTTTTGTCTAAAAGCTCTGAGGATCCAGTTTAGATTATTGAGGCCCCTTTGGTGATGTTGCAAAATGGCCCCTTTTTATCTTATCCATCCTTCCCTTACCCATCCTGCCCATCTGGGCAGCTGTCTGGAAATGGAGATTCTGAGTGCTCCTCAAGGTCTTCCGTTCCTCCTCACTCAGGCTCGGCCCCCTTTCTGCTTTATTGTTCTCTTGTCTCCAGAATCTCAAACGAAATGTAAGTAGGAATAAAGTGGCAAAGAACAGAGTGGATCCAAAGAGTAATCCTGGGGTAATTTATCTTCAGATGCAGAGTTCTTAGAATGGGCTTTGGGGGTGATGGAGAGGAATGAGGGTACATGATCCCTGTCTTTGCAAAGCCCAGGTTCTGTTGAGGGAGATGAAACAGGCATGGCACATTGACAAGATCAACAAACACAAACCCATGCTTGTAGCTGGCTAGATTCCTAAGCAGGTGGTAATAAGCATTCTGAGCTTATAAATAAAGGGCAAAAGATAAAGGATAAAGGGCAAAGATCATCGTCACAACTGGACAAGGTGAGTCTGAGGAGGTTTTACAGACAAGGGCTGAATCTGATGGAAGAAGGAACACAGGTGGATGTGTATCATGCTCCTTATTAGCTGCTGTGGGTGATATGAAAGAATCAGAAGATTGCTGATTCCTGAGGCAGAGCGCTGGAGTCAGGAGACCCAAGTTCTAGTGTCAGCTTGCCACTGTTTCCCCTCTCTGGGCCTGTTACCTCCTCTGTAAAATAAGATAGTTGAGGGTGTTGTTCAGTCATTCAGTCATGTCCAACTCTTTGCGTCCCTTCTGTTCTCCATTTTCTCTTGAAGTCTGTTAAAGCTTGTGTTCTTTCATTGTTTGCATGACAGTATCCATCTCATCCTCTGCTGTCCCCTTTTCAAACCTTCAGTCTTTCTCAACATCAGGGTCTTTTCCAGTGAGTCCCATCTTCTTGTTATGTGGCCTAACTATTTAAACTTCAGCTTCAGTATTTGACCTTCCAGTAAATGACTTGAATTAATTTAAGTATTGACTGATTTGACCTCTTTGCCGTTCAAAAAAGATTCTCAGCAGTCTTCTCCAGCCCCACAATTCAAAAGCATCAGTTCTGTGGTGCTCACCTTTTCTTACAGTCCAACTCTCATAGCTGTACATGGCTACTGGAAAAACCATAGCTTTGGCTATACCGATCTTTGTGGCCAAAGTGATGTATCTGCTTTTTAGCATGCTGTCCAGATTTGCCATAGCTTTCCTTTCTTCTTTCATGGCTGTAGTTGCTGTCTACAGGGATCTTTGAGCCCAAGAAAGTATAAAAGGGTGAGAAAAGCTATACTGGCGTATAATCTCAAAATGACAGAATATCTGTTCAAATCCAAGACAAACCGTTCAACATCACAGTGATCACATTTGTGCTCCAACCACTGATGTTCTATGAAGACCTGCAACATGGAAATAACAAAAACAGACATCACATTCATCAGAGGGGATTATTGCTAAATTAGGAAATCAGAAGATAATTGGAATAACAGGCAAGCTTGGCCGTAGAGCACAAAATGAAGCAGGGCAGAGACTAACAGAATTTTGTCAAGATGATTCACTGATCATAGCAAACACCATAACCCAGTAACCCAAAAGGTGACTCTCCATATGGACATTAACACACACACACACACACACACACACACACACACACACACACACACACACACACACACACACGTCTATCACCTGCTGATGGAGTGCGTTACACTCCTGAGTGGATAAAGAGCTGTGTAGACCTAAAAAAATGTAATAAAATAAGATAGTTGAGCCAGATGATCTCTAACACTCCTCTCAGCACTAGCTTGCTGTGTTCCTGTGATGATAAGCAGGGTACTCTTGACCAGAAATGCTCCAGCTAGAGAATGAGAGAAGATTGTTAGTAGACTCCTTGTGCTTTAGGGTTTCATTTGATTTAAGTGGCAGACAGAAGTCCTGTGCCCCCCAAACAGTCCATGGCCAAGCTGTTGTCAGCTCTTTCTTTCCCCAAACCCTGTAGCCCATGTGACTCTGACTTTCCCCATCAGACTTGGGCTTGCAGAAAGTAAGCCGCACATCCCCAAACAAGGAGGAACCACTTTCTAAGGATCCGCAGGTGCGGCACTGGAACAGAGCCCTTGTCTGAAAATTCTCCTCCCTTTCCCCCAAATCAAACCAGCTGCTGCCAGTAGAACCCCTTCAAACCAGCTACATGAGACAAAACTGCTAGGTTGTGTGTTCTGGTCATCAGTCGTCCTTCGAGGCCCACGCTGGCAGAGTATGAACAATGTGTGTTTTGTGTCCTGCCCTTTCAGACCTTTCTCAGAGCTCCTCGCCATCCCTGTCGGATCAACTCCAGATGGGCTGTGATGGAGCTTCTTCCGGGAGTCTTAACATGGAATGCCGAGTCTGTGGGGACAAGGCGTCGGGGTTCCACTATGGTGTTCACGCGTGTGAGGGCTGCAAGGTAGGGCTGGGCAGCTGGCTGGGATCTCAGACCCTTCAAATGGAGCCATCATCAAGGAGCAAGCGGCCCCGAGGGGCTGCGACTGCTGCTGGCTTTTGCCTGACTGTGGTACCCCTGGAAACCTTGCCAGGTTCTGTTGGCAGATTCAAGATCCCAACTGCTGAGCCCCATGAAGGGCAAGGAGGCAAGGGTAGTTCTGTTCTTTTCTTGCCTCCTGCTGGCCATCGTTGGCACTGCGCCGGCCCTTCCTTTATGACTTTTCCCTTTGGCCTCCTTCTGGGCTCCCAGCACCCCCTGGAGACCTCACCTGAAATGACATCAGAGACATAGTGACCACCTTGCTGAGCCAGTGACCCCAGTGAGAGGTTCAAGGCTTCCCCTGCCTAAAAATCTGAAAGCCTGGGAAAAACTGGAAAGAATTAGGAGGGTTCTTTTCTGAGGTCTGCCCTGCTTTTATCCCTTCCCCTTTCCTCTAAAGGGGAGAAAATGTTAGCGTTTCCATTTTTCTGAGATTTTTACAGACTAAATGTACCAGACATGATTCATTTATGTACAACTCGAGTTAGATATGATACATTTTTGTGTTCCTAAATTAACAAAGTAAATTGCAGTTGTAAGGGATTATTTAAAATAAGCATTTTATATATTACCCTTAATTTTTTTTCTTCCATTCCATTCTCCTCCACCAGAAACAAAACAAAACAAAAAACCCTAACCAGTTCTCTCCCCTACTTCAAAACTTGTCGAAATTTTACATTTCTGTTCATACCACTGGCTTTAGCATGGCTGAGCAGGCAAGCATAGCATTTTCATGGAACCTATTTATTCATTTTAATTCAGCAGACATTAAGTATCAAGCACCATGGTAGGTGCGGGAGTGCAAAGATAAAAAGAATTCAAAGCATGTGTGATACACGTAATACTGTGTAGAATATGATGACAGCAAAGAGAAATCCAGGACTCAAGCATTTGAGTAGGGATGAACATGCAACGTAAAAAGTTAAAGTAAAAAGGATGGGAGAAATGAGGGTGACTTTATAGAGGATTGCTTACGTGAGCTGGGGCTTAGGAGAAAAGGGCAAATGTCCAGCGGAGCAGTCAAGCAGACCACAAGGCTGAGGCTGAGGCTGGCCAGCTCGCAGTCCAGATAAGGCCAGAGGTGTGTGGTTTAGAGGCTGGAGCTGGCACAGAGTCTTCCACAAGCCTTGCTTGAACGGATGGAGGACACTAGGCCTCTAACCCCTCTCTCTCTTTCTCTGTTCTGGCCCACCAGGGCTTCTTCCGCAGGACCATCCGCATGAAGCTCGAGTATGAGAAATGTGACCGGAGTTGCAAGGTCCAGAAGAAGAACCGGAACAAGTGTCAGCACTGCCGCTTTCAGAAGTGTCTGTCTCTGGGCATGTCTCACAATGGTGAGGGCTGGGGACAGTGCCAGGGAAATAGGGACTGGCAGGAACAGTTCTGCTGTGGGGAGTATTAAGGCTGCAGCTGTGGGGCTGCTCATGCTGGTCAGTGCTGGGGGTGAGTGCGGGTGTTCAGCTGTCTGTGCTCCAAGCACAAAGAGCATGTCCTTGGGTTGGAGCGAGTGAGGATAAATCGCAGAATTTCAATGATGGATATAACCTTAGGTCTTCTAGAATAACAGTGCCAGAAACAGTATCCTCTTCCCTCCTTACCCTCCCCATAAGTGGCCGTCAGCCGTTGTTTGGAGACCTCCCCTGACACCAGGCTCCTGAGGGGAGGATACCCCTAGGGGAGGATGTCTGGCAGTAGGAGCAGTGCTTAGAGCTTCCATGCTGTAAGTGCCTTAACTTACAGGCAGAGGATTTATCTTGTCAGGTACTTATGGCAGAATTGACCATACCCGTGGGTCATGTTGGTAGCCAGGCAGAAAAACAGTCGAGGGCTTGACCCCTGGAATGTATACCTTCTTTGGGGACAGTACCTTGCACATAGTAGGAGCTTCATAGTCAGTGTTCACTGAGCTGATAGTGCCTCCATAAATAAGGGATGTCCGTTCAGGGGCCCATCAACTGCTTGTTCCTCCAATTCATTCAGCAAACATTTAATGCCTGCTACGTGCAAACTATTGTGCTAGTTGCTAGGGACTGACAGAAAGACAATGATAAAATATCTCTTGCCCTGAAGGAGCATATGTTCTACTGGTCCAACACCGAGGTCCAGAATGGGGAGAACTAGAGTCATGTGGACACCTCACATTTAAGTCCATTAAGGAACTTGGCCTGTCCTCCTTGCCTCTGAACTGCTTCCCTTTTCTTAAACAAAGAGCAGTTACAGAATGTCTCTTTATCTGCTTTAGGCCTTAGATTTTTCCTGTGTATTTTACAAGTAACTTTTCCCAACTCTGATTTTATTACATGGACGATAAAGATCATTTTCTCCCAAGTCTTTCCTTTCAATATTTTTTGCCTGTTCCACTCCTTAGGCCACAGGGGTTTTCCTGAGAGACTTTGAAAATAGATTCCCTCTCATTAACCTTCCCTATTCTTAAGTCTCCCCCGGCCCTCATCAAAAGAAACCAGCTCCTAAAAGTGTTCTATGATCTTA
Organism: Notamacropus eugenii; assembly: GCF_028372415.1. Classification (NCBI taxonomy): domain Eukaryota; kingdom Metazoa; phylum Chordata; class Mammalia; order Diprotodontia; family Macropodidae; genus Notamacropus; species Notamacropus eugenii. The sequence goes on from NC_092873.1 coordinate 92,403,119, forward strand.
AAAGGAGCCATGGACACAGAAAGTAATTAAAACCTCTCCCCTGACAACAGTAATACAGTGCTTAACAATTTACAAAGTGCTTTCACATGCATTATATCACCTGTGCCTCATAACAGTTCTGTGAAGGGATTATTGTTCCCACTTTATAGATGAGGAAAGTAAAGCTAAGAGAGGCTAAGTGGTCTGTCCAGAGTCACATGGGTATGGTTAATTGGCAGACGTTTTCCCACCCCCAGTCTGGGCTCTTTCTGTTAAAGCAGGCTGTCTCCTCTCAATCTGCCCTGGATACCCAGGTCAGGAATAGGGCAGAGCCAGGGCTAGCCAGCTGTTAGTCATAAAAATTACCTGATTAAGCCTTGTAGTGGGATTTCAGAGGTCTCCAAAGCTATAAACAGGGAAACAGCTTATATGTGGTCCTGGGCTATGCAAAAAGTAGGTGCTTAAATAATCAATAAATGGTGCCTGGATGGCTAACTAGGCAGTGAGAGGTTCATAGTAGTAAGTGGCACCAGCCCAGGAAGCAGTTTACAGATAGAATCTCCCAGCACCATATCCAGTGATCCTGGTTTTCCTCCTGTGTACCAGCAATTCGCTTTGGCCGGATGCCAGAGGCAGAAAAGAGGAAGCTGGTAGAGGGATTGACTGCAAGTGAGGTGAGCAGGCAAAATCCCCAAGGAGCTGACCTGAAGGCTTTCTCCAAGCACATCTACAATGCCTACCTGAAAAACTTCAACATGACCAAAAAGAAGGCCCGGGGGATCCTGACCGGCAAGGCCAGCAGCACCCCTGTGAGTATAGCACCAAAGCACGTGGCCTCAGAACCAGCGTGTCTGGGAAAGTCTTACCCTCTGGGGGGTGGGAGCGAGGGAGTTGGGGAGGCGTGGAGTTCCCATGGGCACCCCCTCCTCACACACACAATGCTCCCATCTCTAACTAGGGCTGGGGGGGTGCGCTGGGGTTTTGTAGCCCTTTGTGATCCACGACATGGACACGCTGTGGCAGGCAGAGAAGGGAGTGGTCTGGAAGCAGCTGGTGAACGGGCTCCCCCAGTACAAGGAGTTGAGCGTGCACGTATTCTACCGCTGCCAGTGCACCACAGTGGAAACAGTGCGCGAGATCACCGAGTTTGCCAAGAGCATCCCCAGCTTTGTCAGCCTCTTCCTGAATGATCAGGTGACCCTGCTCAAGTACGGTGTCCACGAGGCCATCTTTGCCATGCTGGCCTCCTTCATGAACAAGGATGGACTTCTGGTAGCTGACGGCAACGGCTTTGTGACCCGTGAGTTTCTGCGAAGTCTTCGCAAACCCTTCAGTGAAATCATTGAGCCCAAGTTTGAATTTGCTGTCAAGTTCAACGCCCTAGAGCTAGATGACAGCGACTTGGCTCTTTTCATCGCCGCCATCATCCTCTGTGGAGGTGAGCAAACAGGGGGCCTTTAGAAGTTATAAGAACGTAGCTTTAGAACTCAAAAGGGCCTTAAAAGTCATAGCCCAGCCCCCTTATTATAAGGAAAGTCGACCTCACCTGCCTGAAGTGCCCCTGGTGGGATGCTGAGATGGGCAAGATTGGAGCTCGAGTTCTCTGAACTCCATGTCAGTCACTTCCAGCTCTTCCCCTCTACCCTGCCCAGTTTCCCCCATACCAAAGCTCTCCTTCCCCTCCCTCCCACAGCTGTTCCCATCAGGGGGAACCATGACGCTGACAACTTAGCTCACATTTATGTGGCACTTTCTGGGCCCAAAGTGCTTGTGCCACACTGCTTCTGCTTGCAGGATGAAAGTCTCATTAGCCTCACTGTAGAAAGAGGGGTCGTAATTATAAACAATAGCTCCAGTTCTAAAGCAGTTTATGGAGGATCACACTTGGTCTTCATAACTGACCTGTAAGGTTGGTGGTGTTTGCATCATCTCCATTACAGGTGAGAAAATAGCCTTGGGGACATGAAGTAACTTGCCCAGGGTCCCACAATGAGTGACAGATCGAGGGCTCCAAGCCCAGATTTTCCAGCTTCAAGGCCATTTCCCTTTCAGTCTGTCATGTTGCCCTCCACCCTATAGGCTAAGGGCAGTCATGAGTGAGTGAAGCTACCTGCAGAACCCATTTTAGGTGATAGCTTCAGATCCAGTTCAGAAAAAGCCTGGTTTTCCCTGTCTCCTGACCCAAAATCCCATGCTAAGAAGGCAGCCAAGCAGCTGTCAGTGATCTCAGATGAACACAGGGAGAGAGTAAAGGTCTTGCCCCAGCTCAGGAAAGGCTAGTAGAGGCACCTTGGGAGTTAACATGCAATGTAAATGGCTACACCTCTGGAGGGCAAGGCCAGAGCAGATTGGAGAGAGCCACCAAGTCCCCCTCCCCAAACACTCCCTTCTCCCCATAGATCGCCCTGGTCTCATAAATGTCAAGCAAGTGGAGGAGATCCAAGACAGCATCCTGAGGGCCCTGGAGTTCCACCTACAAGCCAACCACCCTGATGCACAGTACCTCTTCCCCAAGCTGCTGCAGAAAATGGCTGACCTAAGGCAGCTGGTGACAGAGCATGCCCAGATGATGCAGAAAATCAAAAAAACTGAAACAGAGACCTCACTTCATCCACTTCTTCAGGAGATCTATAAGGACATGTATTGAAACCCCGAGACAAAAGAACTGCCCAGGGTGGGCTAGGCCACGTGTCAGCTCTCCAGGTACTAACTACCCTGGTGCTGAAGGACACATGGTGGGCAGGCCTGAAGAAGCACTCTCCCTACCCCAGTTCCGTTGACTTTGCCGAGAGGCGCTTGGCATTACTCCTGGAGTAGTCAAAACTTACATTTGTACTTGTGTGCATGCATGTGCATACATGCACACATACATACACACACACCACTCTCTCTCCCTCTTTCTTCCTCCTTTCTCTTACCCCTCTTTTTGTCTGTCTCTCAGAACCAGGTTTGTATTATCTCACCAGCAGAAACTAGAACAGGCCTCTACTTTTTTCCATTTGCTGAATGAGGCCTGTCTATTCCCTCCATTCTACTGGGACAGAAAGGTGGAGGAGGTGCCAAGCTTCTCAGGCTCTCATTTTCAGTGTCAGACTTGTGTATGAGACATCCCAAAGAAACACTAAACTGGCCTCCTGTGCCCTTCCCCGTCTTTAGTGCTTAATAAGATTCTGCTCCCCTTGAAGCCCAAGTACACCATCTCCCAGCTGTCCCCACCTTCCTCTGCAGTCCTCCTGGGAAGTGAGTGGGTGAGGTGTGGTGGAAATGGGAGGCATATGCACCCAGCAGAGACCCCTGTAACCTCTCTTTACTGCCTTGGACTTTATGAAGAATCATCCCGGGGCCAGTTATCGGCTCTGGCAGCAGGCCACATTAATGCCTAGCATCATTTCTCTTCTTTTAACTGGTCTTCCATGTCAGTGTTCACTGCAGCCTCTGATGCTGACTGACCTGGAGGCTGAACACTAATATTCCCCCTTCACCCTGATGTCCCATAGGACAATGGATGGGCATCTCTGAGGGCTGAAAGGAGAGCCACAGTCCTGTCTGGAGCAGGTCTTAGGGCTCATCTCATTCTGAGGGCTGAGAGTTCCAAGATAGGAGACTAGGCCAGGCCTTCTCCCTCCCGTTGTGACAGTTGGTGGGATACAGCCATGGCGCCCTCCTTCCCCACATTTCATTACTAAGTCTTAGCACACACTACCCTCCCCAGTATCTAGATGTCTTAAACCGAGTTTGAGTTTAACCTCCCCCCTTCCTCCTAGGGTATGGAGAAGCTGGTGCTGCTACCCAAGTCCTAACGCCCCCTACTACACTCCCAAGAGCCACCATGCTGGCATCTACCACAAGCACTGAATTCACTTTAATCACAGGTTCTTTGCCTTTCCCCTAAACAAGACAGGGCTTCAGGGGGCCACATATGGCTCCAGGCTCCCGGGCTGTTAGACTGGGTGAGCTGCATTCCCTTTTCCTGAAAGGGTTTAAACAAGAAATTCCAAGTGAACAGGGCATCTCTGTTGACTCAACATCTGCCCAACACCTGATAACGGGCTCAACTGAAAGATGTGGTGACTGGGGATGGAAGCAAAATATTTTATTTTGTGTGATCTTCCATAGCCTATAGTGGACCTATCCCTTTTCCTCCAAGCTTCCATCTCCCACCTATCTCCCCCAGCTTAGCATCGGGTGCTTTTTGTGAACCACCTCCCTCCTGCCTAACCTGTCCCTCACTCCCCACCCCCAGGAGAGAGGTCTGGGCAACGTTTTAAGTTGTAGCTTCTCACTTTCGAGGTAGGGCCTGAGGTCTGGGGCACAGCCTAGGGAATGTTCCTTTGAAGTCATACCTAAGGGAAACAGCAGACCATCCACTCCAGCTCCTAGGGGGGACAATGATTTGCCGTGGTTCATACTGGCAGAACTGGCACTGGAACCCAGTGAAGGGGCATCTACAGCCCAGAAGACAGGGGGGAGCACTGCTGGTGGGCCTTTCAGGCTGCTGGCAGCCTTGTGTTAATGTGAGGGAGGGGAAAGAAAAGAGGAAGAAGAAAGGAAATTCAGCTACTTTACCCTCACCCCACTCCTTAGGATTTGGGGGGGGAGGGGCCAGAGAAGGAGGAAGAATCAAACCACCCCATCCCTTCCTTATTCTGTCTTCTCCAAGTCTACCCCTGGCTTGTTATTAGGGTCAGAAGTTCCTGAGGCAGGACCTCTAGCCCTCCTACCCCTCTCTGCTGGGACAGGCGCCCTGGAAGAGCTTTGCACACTCCCTAGGGGGGGCCTGCCCTTGCCTGATGCTGTGAAGGAAGACACTGTGCCTGACCACCCCACCCTTCCCCCCAGCCCCTACCGTGCAGATACTCAGAGCTGCAGCTCCCCCCTGTGTCATACCAATCTCCAAAACTGAAATGTATATTTTTGCTAGGAGCCCCAGCTTCCTTTGTTTTTAATATAAATAGTGTACACAGATGGATGGAACTCTAAATAAATGGGAATTAAATATATAAGAGCTGACTGACCCTATACTGAGTTTGTCCTTTGTAGTTTTTCCCCCCCAGGAGCTAATTTAGGATTCTTGGAGTTTTTCTTCTTTTGCAGGTCCCTGGGGAGAAAGAGGCTGAAAGTTTTTCACCTAGTCTTCCCTCGGGCTTTTCCTGAGGGATCATATAACTTGCTCAAGATTTCCCTCGATCCTGTGCTGTTTTCAGCATTGAAACATAACACATCTCTGGACATCTGTTAGGGGTGTTAAGACAGAGTGGGAGGTGAACACCTGTGCCAAACCACTAGAGAAGGATACGAGATTACAAATCTCGCCTCCTGAGTCTTTCAGTAGCTCCAAGCAGCTCCATGATGAATACATTCCTTTTGTTGTCCAGATTTCTTCTGGTTTGTGGCAGCTGTTGTTCTTGTGGATGTCTCTTACAACCTACGGCCAAGTTCTTCCACTCTTAGGGAAGCCCAGGAGAGAAATGGAAGCATTGTGACATAGAAAGAGCACTGCATCCTATATCTGAGGCCCTGGGTTCAAATCTTACTCCTGCTTCTTACTGTGTGGCTTTTCCTGGAACAACTCCTTTAGGAGCTTTAATATCCTTAAATATCAAATGAAGTGAGGGTGGGAGTTGGGGGGAAATTAGGAAAGGCTTCTTATGGGAGATGATATTTGAATTGAGTTTTGAAGGAAGCCTGGGATCCTAATAGGTAGATAAATAGGATAGTCTTATTAGAACATGCAGTTCAGGGCAGCAGTGTGGAAAGTATCCTGAATCAGAAAGAACAAGTTGGGGGTGGGGAGGTGGGGCGTTTCAGAAGTCTAGGTGAGAGTGGATGAGTGAAGGTGATGGCGGAGCAGAGAAAGGCCTTGGTGCCAAAGATCTGTAGGGAATTATCAACAATTTGACGAGGTAAGAAGGATAACTGAGCTTGTAGGCCATAGTTACTGAGAAACGGTACTCTCAACAGAAATAGGTTCATTCAGCTGAGAAGATAATTTCATTTTGGCCCTGTTGCATTTGAGATCAGCATATCTACCGTATATCCTGGTGGATTTGTTCAGCAAGCAGCTCAAGATGGGGAATTGGAGTTCAAGAGAAAGGTTAGGGTTGGATAGAAAAATTCAGGAGTCACTCATGTAGTAGGGATGGCAATTGAATACTTAGAAGCCAGTGAGATTGTTTTGAAGGAAGAGGGCCCAGGAGAGACTTAGAGGGTGCTTGTGTTTACTAGATAAGAGATGGCTGGACCTGGAGTCAAAAAGACTCTTCAAATGCAGCCTCAGACTCTTAGTAGCTGTGTAACTCTGGACAAGTCACTTGACTTCTGCCTCAGTTTCCTCATATATCAGTGAGGATAATAGCACCTCCCAGGCCGCTTATGAGGTTAAAATGAGTAGCATTTGTAAAGCCCACGGCAAAGTTTAAAAAAATATATAAATTATCCAGCAAAGGGGCAGTCAGAAAGATGAGAAGCAGGAGAGAGCACTGCCTTGAAGCTAAGGAAGGAGAGTAGAGGTCTATGATGTCAAATGCTTCTGAGCAGTCAGGGAGAAGGAAAACAGAAAAAAAGGGCCATCAGATTAAGCAGTTAAGAGATCACTATTAACCTTGGAAAAAATAGTTTGGCTATTGATGACATCAGAAACCAGATCACCAAGGGTTCAGAAGTGAATGGGGTGGGGAGGGTGTGTTAAAGAAATGGATTCATTGGGTATAACTAGCTCTGTCTAGGAAGCTGTTAAAGAAACTAGCTGAAGAAGATGGCAGAATCAAGGAAAAGATTTTTAGGGATGAAGGAAGTCGATAAATATTTCTTAAGCCTTCACCATGTGCCTAGCACTGTGCTAAGCCGTGGGGATATAAACATCAATAAAAACCAAGACTACCTCTGCCCCCAAGAAGCTCACAATCTCTTGGGGGAAGACAGTTCACAAAGGGAAACTGAAAAGGGGAGAGAAGGTACCCAGTGAGGGAGTGTGATGGATAGTCCCAAAGAAGTCCAGAAGCAGTGAGCTAGAGGGACACTTGAAGAAAAACTGGGAAGAAACTTGGGCATGATTTTAGGCAACTCAGAAAGAAGCAGTGGATCAGAAGGCCTTGGAAAGGGCAGCTCAAAAGGGGCAAAATCCCAGAGATGAGCGAGATCGTGAAGAGATGAATAGAGGAATCGGCTTGGCAGAGACAAGAGAAAGGAATAAAGAATGGGGAACAATAGGGAGTTTTTGAGGTATGGCATAAGGAAGAATATTGGCTTTAGATTTGGCAAAGTACTGTATATGCATTATGTCATTTGAACCTCAAAGCAATCATCCTCAAATGAGGGAACTGAGGCTCAAAGGAGATATGTGATTTGCCCAAGGTCACACAGCTAATGTTAGGGGCAGGATTCAAACCTAGGTCTTCCTGACTTGCGAGTCCAGCAGTGCTGCTTCTCAGAGAATGCCTCTTCCAACTACTTGATGCAGCCAGGAGAGAGGGGAGAGGGTACTGATGAAGTATGAGTGACAAAGGCTGATTGCATCTTGCAAGATCGAGTGAGTGTACTGGGGACATGCTAGAGAAGGCAAGTCTAAAATAGTGCTGCTAGGTGAAAAATGAGACTGCAGATGCTGTGGTGCACCCCCTGCTACTGGAGGAGGGGCTGAGGCTGATGGATCACTTGAGCTCGGGAGTTCTAAGCTGCAGTGTGCTAAACATCGCCTGAACTAAGAACATCCCCAACGTGGAGGGCCCTCTGGGAGGTGAAGACCAAATTGACCCAGGTCAGAAAAATGAGCAGGTCAAAGTTTCTGTGGCAGTCAGTACTGATTAGGCTCATGAGTGGCCAATGTAGTTCCACTCTGGGCAATATAGGAATCAGCCTTCCCCCCACACACACAAAAACACCACAACTAACTATATAATGCTTCTTTTCCATGCCTAAAATTAACCACATTGTAAGACACTGGAAGATTAATAACATCTTACATTTTTTTTAATCCCTCTAATACTTAGCACATAGTAAGGACTCAATAAGTTCTTGTTAAATGAAGAAAAGGACTTAAATGAGGGGGGTCCCAAGAAATAAGGATATGAAGAAAACATAAGCTATCTATGTATGTAAGGATATCGACATGCAGGATACCTAGATTTCGGACTTAGAGGAGTCTTGCTTCTTACGGAGATGTTAAAAGACTCTGTTTGGCATTCAAAGCGCTTCATGACCCTAGCCCCCTCCTGCCTGCCTTCCCAGTTTTCTTATCCTTTATTCCTGACATATACTCTTAGATCCGGTGACACTGGCCTCCTGGCTATCCTAGGAATAAGACACCTTATCTCTCAGTTTCAGGAATGTTCTCTTGCTCATGCCCCACACCTGGAATGTTCTCCCTCCTCCTCTGTGATTCCTGACATCCCTGGCTTCCTACAAGTCTCAGCTAAAATCCCTCCTTTTACAGGAAGCCTTCCCTAAACTCTCTTGATTCTAGAGCCTTCCCTCTGCTAATTATTTACTATATATCCTGTACATAATCTGCTTTGCATAAATTTGTTTGCATGTTGTCTCCCCTGATTTAAGCTGTAAGCTCCTTGGGTTGCACAGACTGTCTTTTTTCCTCTTTTTGTATTTCAGCACTTAGCACAGTAGGCACTTAATAAATGTTTAATGATTGATAACATCTTAGAGAGATATTATTGATGCCCCAAAGCCCCTCTTCTTGGATGTGTCACGAAGGAGGTTGGGGAGAGACTAACGCCCTGGAGAATCAGGAGAGGCCTCTTTAAGAAGCAGTGTTTGAGGTGTTTTAATCACATGCCTTTTCAAGGAGGCAGTGAGGCTCAGGACAGATAAGTTTTTTTGGTCTCCATGCATGAGGGGCTCTTCCTGGGGAAGGCAGACTTGGGTAGGGCTCTACAGTGAGTGGGTTGTGCAGGACAGCATAAGGGTACTGGATACCAGAAGCAGGAGATTACCACAAGAGGGTAGAAGGCTGTCAAAATGAGATGTGGGAGAGTATCAGAGACCCTTCACTCACTTCACAATTTTACTTACTTGACAGATATGCAGTGCACATTCATCGAGGATTCATGAAACCCTACAGAAGGAAAAGCTAGAGAATATAGGTCTGCAGGTGAGGTAGACCCATCTATAGAGCCCACACCCACATTTTCCTAGCCTGGGTCAGCCACTGGAGTTGGAAAGTTGAGGGTGCTTGGAGAATACTGAGGCAACAATTTTAAGTTGTTTAAGGCTTTTACGTCTTACGTCTTCTACTCCCATATTTAGGAATCATCAGCTCCAGGGACCCCAGTCTACTCACCTCATTCAATCAATGATCAGTTATTAAGGGCTTGTATAGCAGGCAATATACCTGCTTCATAATGTGCCCTGTACATTCCACTGTGGCAATCCCTTCCTCCTCTCCTTCCATTATTCCACAGCATTCTCATCCTTCAATAATTAATACTAAAATGATAATAATAATAAATATTTTCATGGCAAGTTAATTTTGTAAAGTGCTTTCTTCACAAAAATCCTGGGGTAGAAAATGCAGTGTTATCCTTGCTTGTAAATTAGGTTACAAGACATTAGAAGTCATTTCCTCAGTCTCTCATGTGATCCTGCCAACATCTGCTCTGGTTGTCTGGCTCTTCTCAGACATACCAGGCTGCCTCCTACGGCCCGAATGAAGCCTTCCCACACCTTTCCTGCGCTCAATGACCTCCCCCTTCTCAGAACTCCTATGCTGCTTACTTGACATTTAGTTGTAGACAGTACTGTCTTGTATCATATATTGTCTTGAATTATGAAATTCATGTGTATTTGTTTTGTCTACCCAAGTAGCAACTTGAAAGCAGATAGACCCTTCTCTATAATCCTGTAGGCACCTAGCCTAATTCTAGGCTCTTAAGGGCCCTCTCCTTCCTCAAATATTCTTAAAGGTACCTCTTTTGCTCCCTTCACTCCCCACTATGTATGAGGCTTATCTGTATACATATCAGAGAAACATCCTGGTGTAGTAAATACAGTGCCACCCGAAAATCCAGGAAGACCTGTGTTCATATACTGCCTCTAGCAATTACTGGCTGTGTTACCCTGGACAAGTCATGGCACATAAATCTCTAAATGCTCTAGGCCAGAAGTGTCAACACTACTAACACTCCTAAGTGTCTCCTGAATCAGATTGAAATGTAATTGGGAAATAGTTCATCAAATAAACAAAAATACAATAAAACATAATAATATTATATTTTATAACTGCATCAATTAATGACTCTCATTTCTATTTGAGTTTGAATTGCTTTAAGCAAATCCTTAAGACTGAATTTCCAACCTGCATTGGGAATTCCCCATGCCTATAAAAGGGTAGCACAGTGGCTAGGTGGCACAGTGGATAGAGGCCTGCAATCAAGAAGCCTTGAGCTCAAATTGGACCTCAGACACTTACCTGCTGTGTGACCTTAGGCAAGTCAGTTGACCCTAATTGCCTCCATTTCCTCATCTGTAAAGTGGGCTACAGAAGAGAATGACAAATCACTCCTGTACCTTTGCCAAGAAAACCCCATCACAAAGAGTCAATGAGCATGACTGGGAAAACAACTGAATACCTGTGAAATCACAGGTTTGAGTCTAGTCCTATCCCATACAAGTCACAACCTCCCCAGCTGAAAAAGTGTCCGAGGCAAATACTTTCCACACTGCCTTGAACATCTGTCCACTGGTTTGAATTGAATAGGGTAGGCAAGGGCGGCAGCTAGGGAGGGGCAATGGAGAGTCATCCCAAGGCACCAACATTTATAGTGGTGGTTCCAGATCTGGGCCTTAGGCTCCTCTGTTGGGCTGTACAGACTCTGCTCCTTTACCCTTCACCAGGAGGGCCTTTTGTAGAGGCTACCTTGGCCCACTGCACTATAAGGGTTTCTCAGAGAGAAGGGGGTATGTACCTACCCCTTTCCCAGATTCACAAAGTGCCATTCATTTTTTTAAAGCTGAATTTGCTCCTCATCTCAGCTTTCTGTCTCCCATCTTGCTTTCAAGTCCCAGCTCAAATCCCAGTTCTACAGGAGATACTTTCCAACTCCTCTTTATGTTAGTGCCTTCCTTGCTTCCCGTCCTCCTTCAGAAGGCCTAAGAGAATTCACCTTTCCAAGTTCAATTCAGCGTCTCCTAAAATCCCAAGATTTCTCCCCAGAGCCTACAATGAACTTAGCTAGAAGTCGAAGACACACCTAGGGTTAAATCCCCGAGACAGCTGCCTAATAAAACTCCTATTCATCTCAGCTTCTCTCAATTCTCCACCAATCAACAAGTACTCACTGTGTGATTGCATTCTTAGGGAACTAAGTGTTCACAAAGTGTCCCACAAAGTGCCCCACCCAGTGTTAGACTCAGGTACTGGGGCAGGATGAAGAGAATTGAGAGAACCTGCTTCCTGCCGCATCTATAGAATTCTTGGTGTGTACACACACACACACACACACACTCTCTCTCTCTCTCTCTCTCTCAACTTTCACCCACCGGGTGCCTAGCCCTCCATTCCCCCTTCAATAAACTCCAGTTGCCTCCAAGATCAAATACCAAATCCTTACCTGGGCTGAGCCTTTCATAACCTAGCCCCTCCTACCTTTTCAGTCTTCTTAGGCCATATCCCCAGTAGGTACTCTCCAATCCTGGGACATTGGCCTCCTGGCTTTCCCATGAACAAGATATTCCGTCTATCCACCCAGGGCATTTTCTCTGGCTGTACCCAGTGCTTGGACATTGTCCCTCCTGAACTCTGCCTACCGACTTCCCTGACTTCTTTTAAGTCCCATCTAGAAGATGGAACTTGACCATTTTCTACAGGAAGCTTTTCCAATCTCAATTCTAGAGCCCCTCTGTTAATTATTTCCTTTTTATCCTGTATATAGCTTGTTTATACTTTTTTTTGTTCTTGTCTCTCTCATTAGATTGTGAGCACCCTGAGAGCCAATGTCTTTTTGTATCCTTAGCACAGTACTTCAAAAATTAAGTGCTTAAATATGTTAACTGTTTGACTAAATCTCCAAACCCTTAGTCCTCCAACCCTATCACTTCTAGTTCAGGCCCTAGCTGCTTTGTGGGTCAGGGAAAGGAAAGGGCCTTTGTTTAATCTTGAGGCTGATTAGTGAGTGATAGGTCCCTCCTCCCATTGGCCGGGCCCTTGCAAGGTCAGGATAAATAATTGGTGAGCAAAAAAACTGGAATTCATTCTTTTCAGTGACTCCAGTTTGGATGGCTCATGCTAGTGGTGGCAGTAGCCAAACAGGCAGCAATGACAGTCCTCGTCCTCGGTGCAGGTACGAAGGGTGGGGAATGGGGTTCCTAAGTGGGGGAGGGACTGTTCTGCCCAACCACACCTACCCTCTTTGGAAACCACTTAGTTGAATCTCCTTTACAAGGGGAAAAAAAATTGAACCTCAAAAGGGTAAGTGACTTATCCAAGAGCATACATCTAGTTAGTGGCTCAGCCTTTAATTTTTGAAATTCAACAGAGGCACTGAGAGGCCTTAGTTCAATTATTCATGGGGAGAGGGGGAGGGACAAGGGCAAGGGCAAGCTCGAGTGGACATAAAGGAAAGTGTGCTGGATTTTTAGTTCAGAATCTTTGGGTCAGAATCTTGGCTCAGCTGTTTTATAACCTCTGGGACCTTTGACTTCCCTGGCTCTCGGTTTCTTCCTGGGTAAAGTAAGGTCCCTTCTAGTTAAAAGTCGACGATGTTCTGCATTCTGTTTGTAGCTGGATGTTGGAGTTCTTGCTAGAATGTACCTGGGTAGGGCAGCCTAAAAAAAATGGGGAGATGGGAAAGGGTCAGGCATTGTTAGAATTGAAAAAGGACTTTTGTGTCCATCCACTTTAATCCTCTCCCTTTGAGTAAGAGAGGTTTAATCACACTCACACCCACACCCTCCCCCTCCACCTCCAGGAAGCCCTTCCTGACAGCCTCTCTTTGTCAGTGCCCTCCCAAGCCCTCACCCCTAGCCTGACATTACTATGTACTCATTTTGTATGTTCTTAATTTGTAGTCATAGTCCCCCTTCTCTATGCTTCCTCACCCACCCCCAGCAAAACATAAGTTCCTTGAGGGTGGACTTTGCTTATTTTTTTTTTTGGCTTTGTAGCTTAAAGCATCTAGCTTGGTTTCATTCATGGTTGTTGAATTAAAATGGCACAGCTCGAACTAGAAACTAAGATTGCTGGTCTTGATCTAATCAATTGATCGATAAACATTTATTAAGCCCCTACAAGGTGTATCATACTAAGTGCTACAGATGCAAGATATTCTCTGTCCTTAAGGACCTTATCGGAGAAGGACTCAATCAGAGAAGACTATATTCAAGTAAAGATATACAAAACAAGCTATATATAAGAAATAATAAGTAACTGAGGGGTTGGGAGAATCCAGAAAGGAAAGTTGTTGTGGTATAGGAAATGATGAGTTGGTTGATTTAGGAAAACATGGAAAGACTGGGCTTAGGGAGGAGGATGCTATCCACCTTCAGAAAAGCAGATGACAAGTGGAAATAAGCATAGTACTATCTTACATATATGTGCATGACTGTATATGTGTGTGTATGCGTGTTTATGTTTATAGATGTCTATGTATATGTCTATGTCTAACGTTTATTTGTATTGGGGATGGGGGGGTGAAGGCTAGGGGGAGGTGATGAGGGAGAGAGGGGAAAAAATAAAGTAAAAAATGCGCAGCAGAAAAAAGAAAACCAACAAGGAAACGAAGAAAAGCTAAGCAGCTCTGAAAACAATGTATACTATTTATTACAGAGGTTTTCTTGAAATGGAAATCTGTTATTTTATATTGAATCCTCTTTTGCGGTCTGCTGTGTACATGACATTTTTTTCCTTATCTCATTTTGTATTTATGTGTAAAATTTAAAAAAAAATTTAAAAGAGGGTTTGGCAAAGGCTTCCAGTAAAATTCCTCAGTATACTCTAATGGAACTCTTCCGAAGATGGCACCTGAATCCCAAAGGTGAACTTAATGGTGAAAACCTTGGCAGACCTATAGGGGAAAGGTTCTTTTTGTTTTCCTTCTTTTCTTTTTTTATGGTCACCTTTCACCTTTCAGTGACCCTCAAATGTCCACCTAGGTGGTGTTAATGTTGGGATGAGAAGCCCGAAGACCTGGTTATGCTGGTCCCATTTCTCAAGCTAATAATTCCTGTTTATAAATTTCCTCAAAGCACACTAAGCACTTTTCCCAACAGTGAACCTTCTGTAGAAATCGTGGATAAATCACTTTCCCTTCTTTGGTTCTCAGTTTACTTATCTTATAAAATGACAAGAGTTGGCCTAGGTGATCCCTAAGATCCCTTCTAGGGACTCTGAAATATTAGAATTCAATTCAACATCTATTTGAATCCTTATATGATGTATATACTACTGTGCTGTGTATGCAGTGTGAGATGTGTTCTGGGGGTATCCATTCCCTCCTTTGCTTCCTTGGCTATTCTGGACCTTGCCTTCTCACCTTAAACCCTCTAGTTTCCTCCAGCCTGCTTCTCTCCTCTCCCCTCACGTCTTTACTAAAAATTTTTGTTGTTCAGTTGTTTCAGACTCTTCATGACCCCATTTGGGGTTTTCTTGGCAAAGATACTGGAGTGATTTGCCATTTCTTTCTCCAGCTCATTTTACAGATGAGGAAACTGAGGCAAACAGGATAAAGTAACTTTTTCTCGGTCACCCAGCTAGTTAAGTGTCTGAGGCCAGATTTGAACTCAGGAAGATGAGTCTTCCTGAATCCAGACCTGGCACTCTATCCACTATAGCTGTAGCCACCCAGCTGCCCTTCGACTCTAAATCCATTAGACACAATCCACACACATATATAAAACCATATTCTATACCTATTTATCAGTTCTTCTCTGGATGTGGACAGCATCTTCCTTCGTAGATCCTTTAGAGTTGCTTTGGGATTACTTGGTTTTTAAATGTCTGGTAGAATTTACTTGTAAATCTGTCTGATCCTGATACTTTTTCTTAGAAAGCTCCTTTATGGCCTGCTCATGTTATAGGTGTTTGGGGAAATATAAAAAATTAAATAAGACACAGTCCTTTTTCTTCGTATACCCTATAATCTGTGGGAGGATAACATGCCGACATATATCATCTTGTTTTATAGTTAAGTGTACAAATGGATCAAAAAAATTAAGTGTACAAAACGGAAACAGTCTTCTGCCCTCTAGCTCTTACCATTCTAATAGGGACGGGAGGTTATGGTGAGTGGACAGAAAGGGATGACATAATACAAAGGTAAAATTGAGAGGGCATTGCAACTGATTAAGGGGTGAGAAATATGGAAGATAACTCTAAGTTCATAAATATGGGAGAGTGGTAGGTACAACAGGATTAAATAGAATGCATAGGAATAGGATACACATTCGGGATACATAAATACACAAACATATATAGGATATACATATGCAAAAGAGGAATAAATAGGTACAATGGAAGGAATAAGTTTAAGCAGGAAGCGAGTTTGGTTTTTGACAGAGTAAGTTTGAGGTGATGGTATATACCAGTGTCTAAAAGTCACCTGGACGAAGGTGGAAAGGTGTCAACATTATAGATAAAGCTTTTGGAGTCATCTAAGTAGAGATAGTCGTTGAATCTGTGGTAGTGAATGAGACTATCAAGGGAGAGATATAGAGACAGGAGAGAGAGCCAGTAACAGACCCTTGTGGAACATACATCTTTTAATATATATAATTACATTATATTACATATATATATCATATATATAAAATTATGTATAAAAATTATAAAATTATATATATAAATTTATTTTTAGTTTTCAACATTTACTTCCATAAGATTTTGAGTTTTAAATTTTCTCCCCCTCTCCTCTTCCCCCTCCCCAAGATGGCATGCAATCTGATATGGGCTCTACTTTATACACTCACATTAAACATATTTTCACGTTAGTCATGACCTAGAGAAGAATTAGAACCAGTGGGAGGAAACATGAGAAAGAAGAAAGAAAACAACAAAAGAGAAGGACGTCAGGTAGTATGTTTCCAAAAGCATACTATTCCAAAAGACTCAAAGTTCTTTCTCTGGATATGGAGTGAGTCTTTTGGACTTGTCTTAGACTTAGCTCTTCTCAGTAATAAAATGATCTATCAAGTTCAGTCATCAGACACTGTGGCTGTTACTGTGTACAGTGTTCTCCTGGTTCTGCTCCCCTCACTCAGCATCAGTTCATGTAAGTCTTTCCAAGTTTTTCTCAAGTCTTCCTGCTCATCATTTCTTATGGAATAATGGCATTCTATTGCATTCATATACTACAACTTGTTCAGTCATTCCCTAACTGATGGACATTCTCTCAATTTCCAGTTCTTTGCCACCACAAAAAGAGGTGCTATATTTTTGTACATGGGGGTCCTTTTCCCATTTTCATGATATCTTTGGGGGTAGAGACCTAGGAGTGGCATTGCTGGTTCAAAAGGTATGCACAATTTTATAGCCCTTTGGGCACACATCTTAAGGGGTCAAGAAGGTCCAGCAAGTGAAAGGGATAATTAGGTAGATAGACTAGGATTTGCCAATGGATTAGATCTAGGAGGGTGACTCCTAGTTTTTAAGTCTGAGTGACTGGGAGGATGATAGTGCCCTTGACAGCATTAGGGAAGTTAGGAAAAAGGGAGAATTTTGGGGGGAAAGATAATGGGTTCGGTTTTAGACATGCTAAGTTGGATTTCTATGGGATATCCAGTTTGATATATCCAGTAGATAGCTAGAGATGAGCAAAGGTTAGGGTTACATAAATAGATGTAAGAATCATCTTCATGGAGATGATGGTAATTGAATCCATAGGAACTGATAACACAGCCAAATAAAATAAATCAGAAGAGAGGACCCAGGATAGAACCCAGGTTTAGTGGATGTGACCTGGATGATGATCCAGTAAATGCCACTGAGAAGGAGTTGTCAGGTAGAAGAGGAGGACCAGGAGACAGTTGTGTCACAAAAACAAAATATCAAAAAGAAGGCACAATGATGTCATGAGAATTGTCAATTAAAAGCTCACTGGTAACTGGAGAGAACAGTTTCCGTTGAATGATGAGGCCAGAAGTTAGACTACAGGGTTTAGAAGAGAGTGAGAGACAAAAGAAAATGGAGGCTGTCTATCCATGTAGACAGCCTTCTCAAGGAGATTATCCACAAAAGGAAGGAGAAAATGACAACTGACAGCAATCAACGATTAAGTGAGGGGTTTTTTGGAGGATGGAAGAGGCAGAGGCATGTTTGTAAGAAGTAGGGAATCAGCCAATAGACAGAGACAAAGATTGAGAGTGGCTGGACACTAGGTGGCAGCAATAGATAGAGTACCTATCCTAGAGTCAGGAGGACCTATGTTCAAATCCTGCCTCAGGTACCTACTAGCTGTGTGACCCTGGGCAAGTACTAAACCCCACTGCCTACAAGCAAACAAAGGCTAAAAAAAAAAACAGATTTGAGAGTGAGAACGATGGAGGGGACAGTCTGCTGGAGAAGGAAAGATGGAATGGGATCACTTGTACATATAGATGGTTTATCTTGGCAAGGAAAAGGGTCACCTCTTCACATGAGACAGGGTAACATTGAAAATGGTGGGGAAGGGCATATGAGTGATGTGAGACAAGGAGAGGAGAAGAGAGAGATCTCACAAAACAGCTTCTGGTGGCTTTTTTTTTTTTTCAATCAAAGTTGAGGTCCTTTCTTCTTAGCTTTGAGGGTGGTGGAAGGAGATGCTATGGGAGATCTGTGCATGGATGAAAAGGTTTGGAATAGACAGTTTGGTGAATGGGATAGCGAATCAGTTAGGGAGGTGTAAAAGGACTGCCTTGCTGCAGTGAAGGCCCAGTTGAGATTATATAACATCAATTTGCAGAGAACCAAGTCAGCATGATTTCATAACTACTTGGAGATGCTAGAGAAGATTCTCATTCAATAGGCTTGGATTTAGAGCTTAAAGGACATTTAGGTTCATTGAAGTTTTATAAATAGCTTCAGGAGACCCTTTCCATATGATCCTATAAGGAACCTGAGATCCTGACAGATGATGGTTATGGTCATCCAAGTAAAGAGAAGTCAAAGGGCCTGGGTTCAAATCTAAGTTCTGCTTACAACTCATTGTTTACTTAATTGAATTAATATTCCATGTTAATTGAATTTAACATCCATATCTATTCATGATAACCTCATGAAGAAGAATTATGATTACACTGGAGTGGAGGGAGACAGGGCTTTTCCTTGATGCACAGACCAGGTCTGGGGCCCTGAGGCTAGGTGCTGAATGTCCCATCTATCTACACACAGGTATTTTGCCAGAGGATTCTGCCAGCAAGGACAGAATTGCTCCTTTTCTCATGACAGACAGTCACTGCCAGTCTGCAGATACTTTCAGCAGGGGTTCTGTTTTCGTGGAAATGATTGCAGGTAAGATCTGAGCCCCCCCACGCCTGGCCATTCTTTCCTGCCTACTTTCCAGCCTGACCCAGTGAAAGGTGGGGTTGGGGTCAGGGAGACTAGATACCCAGCTTTCCTCAAAGGCTAGCTGGCCTCATTGGAATCATTCAAAAAAGTAGCTGCCCCTCCCCACCTTTCCCCAGTGGGCACAAACCTATGCCATATGTGTCTAAGATTACCTCTTTTTCTCCCA
This sequence comes from Notamacropus eugenii, assembly GCF_028372415.1. NCBI lineage: Eukaryota > Metazoa > Chordata > Mammalia > Diprotodontia > Macropodidae > Notamacropus > Notamacropus eugenii. The sequence continues at coordinate 92,421,751 of NC_092873.1, forward strand.
TAGGTATCAGCACTCCCAGGTTCCAAGCTCCTCAGAATGCACCACAGAGCCTCTCCTGCCCCTGCCAGAGCCAAGGCTGGAGCTGGGGTCAGCCTCTGAGCTGGCCACTCTTCATTCAGTGCCTGAGGAGCTTAGCCCATCATGTACCCAACATGGCAGGGGATCTGGCATAAAACATCTGCACACAACGGAGGCAGCTGACAGTACTTTCTCTGATAGTCTGGACATACCATGTGAGTTAACAAAGGGGTTAGGATAGTTGGGAAAGGGAAAATGGGACTTCTGGTCAACTAGGATTATGCTTCCTTCCTCAGCCTGCAAAGGGAGGGTTTGACCCACCTTTACCTACCTGAAGCCAGTCTCTTCTTGTAGTAGGTAATCTAAATCTTAATTCCACCCTGGAGCCTGGTCCCCAGCCCGATCCCCAGCCAGCACCACATCCTGACTCTTCCCCAGATCAGAATGTTTTCAGGCTCCCAAGGACTCCGACTCCAGATATAATGGTAAGATTAAAATGGAAGGGGGGGGAAGGGAAAGTGGTGGGGAGAGATGAGTATGAGTTAGTAGTAACAGGAATCTCCGTGGTCAGGGAAGGAAAGAAAAGAAAACTCTACAATTCCTTAGAGTTGTAGATTATATGACATCTATTCGTTCCTAGGAGGGGTCAATGAGAAGATGACTAGGCAGGGTAAGAATGTAGGTGGCCTGACCGTGGGCTGTGGTGCTTGCAAAACTAGGAGAACAGCCAGGATGTGGTGTGCGGCATCTGTATGGAGAAGGTTTGGGACAAACATCCGGCGGACCGTTTCTTTGCCATTCTGCCCAGCTGTTCCCATGCCTACTGCGTGAGCTGTCTCCGTACCTGGCGCCAGAGCAGGGGAAATTGCCCTCAAAATATCATCAAGTGAGTGCCATGGCAGTGGAGGGCTGGGGGCAGAGGGGGACGCGCGGGGGAGAACCAGACGGGCAGACAGAGCCTGTGAGAAGACTGTGGGGAGGTAGAGAAAGAACACAGAGGAAAGAATGTGGAACACGGTGGTGACGGTGCATCTGAGAAAGGGGCTTTAGGATACTGGGCCTTACGTTCTAAGGCAATCTCCCCATCTTGGCAGGGCCTGTCCAGAGTGCAGAGTGCGCTCCAACTATTTTGTCCCCTATAAGTTCTGGGTAAGCAAGGGGCCTGAGAAGGAACAGCTCATCAGGAACTTTACGGACCGAACAAGGTAAGATGGGTTATTGATTACATTTTTAAAAACAAAAACAATGCCAGCATTTACATTTCTGTGAAGTATTTTACTTTTGTTAACTTATTCAGCCATCACAGCAGCTCTGCTATGTTTAATCCCGTTTTTCAGATGAGGCCTAGAGAGACTATAGCTGGGGGTGTTTGAGGCTGAATTAGAACTCAGGTCTTCCTGACTTTGGGTCCTACCCTACAGCCACTGTGCCACCTGCCTGCCTCTCTTTATGGATTGGTGATCTTTCCGTGGCTTAGGTTCCCTTAGAGTAGAAGTGTGAGAATCCAGAGGCCTGGGTTCTAGTTCTGCCTCAGTCTCCAATTTTCTGGGTACTCCTTATCTCTCTGGATTTGTTTGTTCTAGCCCCAATGAGGCTGGGGCTAGAGTTAGCTACGATTTCAGCTAGCTCTGACATTCTAGAAACTCTGCGTTTGATGACTGAATCCTGCAGTATATTTGTTGCCACCAGGTAGCACTCTTCCCCAGGCTAGAAACCTTTTACTTCGCATCCAATCAATCGCCAAATCCTATCATTTCTACCTCTATGGCCCCTTTGATTTCTGTCCTCTTCTCCAACTGCCCCAACCTCATTCCAGCTTCCTTACCTGGGCTGTTGTAATGGCCTTTTGCTGGTCTCACTGCCCCCAAATCTTCCATATATACACTGCTGCCAGGTTAATCTTCCTAGAGAAAGCCCATTTCTGGGCATCGCCCCCTGTTCAGAAGCTCCTGCTGGTTCCATGGTACCCATCAGCCTAGGTCCCAGAGTGAGGCACCTTGGTGCTCTAGGTGATAGTCATACAAAGATGAAAAGGTGGCCTTTTCAGATCTCTGCCCTCAGAGAGCTAACAACCTATTGATTGTTGACTCTCAACCTCTTACCTCATCTGATACTGCTTCCATGTCCCAGCCTGCTAGAGAACAGGTCTGCTTATTAATTCTGGAAGTATATCATATTCTAGTTCACCTTGGAGCCTTTGCCCAGCCTGTTTAGTGACTGATGACCCTTACCCTGCAGCCCTCTGGGCCCCCCACATGTTCAACTCTCCTTCAGGGCTCAGCTCAAATGCCTTCTTTTCTTCATGTGGCCTCCCTGGACTGGTCCCTTCACTACCCCAATCATTTGTCACTTAACCTAGGCTCCTCATGCACCTTGGCGGGGAGAGTGTCTCTCTTTCTCCCTCATCTCTCACTCAGCATTCACATAACACTCACACAACACACTCGGGCATACAGTCTCACAGATAGTCTCACACACAACACTTTCATACAACAGTCTCTCACATACTCATATTCTCTCCTACACTCACTCAAATACACACTCTTACACATACATAAACACAGAGTGTACCTTCCAGTCAAAGCTGAGATTGTTTTAAAGCTTTTTCTTTCATGAGTGACTCAATGACTGTGGGACTGAAGAACTCCAAGTTACAGCGCTACAGTATAGAGGAAAGATGGTGAATCTAGAAGTTCTGAATTTGAACTTTGACTCTGCCAAGGCAGACTGGGGAAAATAAGTCACTTACTTCCACTGACCTTTAATATCCTCTTCTATAAAATGAGATTTTGATTAGATTTCTAAAAGTCCTGCTTGGTTCCAAATTCTATGATCCCAAGTCCAAACCTATAGAACCAAGATTAGCCCAGGAAAAACAGAACAGGATTTTTAAAACTTGTTTTCACAAGGGTTGTTGGGTTGAGACTAATGCGCCTTTTCTTTGTACCCCCTCTCTGTCCTCATGACCTCCAATAGCCAGATCCACTGTAAGTTTTTCATGCAAGGAAGAGGCCACTGTCCTTTCCAATCTGACTGCATCTACCTGCACCAGTTCCCTGAGTCCTGCATGAAGAACAGGGATTCTGTGAGTAGGCTGGGTCAGGGAAAAGGGATTTTGTAGGGTGGAGATTGGTTAGTAATAATAGAATGCCTGGATCAACTCAGTTCAGTCTCCTCCCCCAGATTCTGACTCTTAGTGAACCATCAGACAACTCAGATGATGAAGATGAGGAAGAAATCTATTTCTTTGACCATACCATCAGCTTGTCCATAACAAGGAAGAAAATAATCTATTCCAAATCCAGTGATTCTGATGACTCCTTGTGGGGGTTGTAAAGCAGGGGCTGTGTCCAGAAGTGCTCTTCCACAGGCAAAGAAGAGCAGTTATAAGTTCATGTGGAAAGGAGCCTTCCACTCCATGGTCTGCGCTGATAGCACATCTGGACATGGGACAGTTTGGGAGAAACGAATGGTTAGATCTTGTGTCAATAAGAAGGTCCCTATCCCTTTCTGTTTTCTTTGGGCTTCAGTTTTTAACTTTTTATGTAATGATTCTGAAACAAATTAAACTAGTATAAATCACTAGAGCTGATGTCTGTCATCTGTTTTGCTTAGCTGACTCCTCATGAGATACAGTGCCAGCCTTTATCAAATGTCATGTAAAGTGTATGTATTTGTGTCCTTAGTTAACTCTCCACCAGGTGGCACCTCATCCTTGTGTTTTTCTCAGATTTCTTCCTCAATCAAAAGAGTCCTTAGGAAAGGCACTATGGGAGACAGCTAGGTGGTTCAGAATATAGAGTACACTGGCTTTGAAGGTAAGAGAACCTGAGTTCAAATCCAACCTCAGATGCCCTGAGCAAGTCACTTAACCGTGACTGCCTTGAAAGAAAAAGGAAAGGCACTATGAGGTCCAGTGAAATGAGCGAGGAACTGGGGCAGTCAGGAGGAAGACCCCTGGGTCTGCGTTCTGGTTCTGCCACTGTATGATCTTGGCTAAATCACATGCCTTGAGAGACTCTTTGCCCAGAGAAAAAATGGGTGAGACTTCCACAAAACTGTTCCAGAAAACCTCTGTTGTATCAAGTGAGGAGTGTCCACAGTGGATGACGTACCTATGGGTTTCTGGGAAGCCAGAAGTGTGACCGAATTACAATCTAATTCTGGATCTGTAACATGGAGTAAAGAAGGGTTTAGGGCAGCCTCCTTTTTGTGGGACATCAGTAGGCAGTAATGTATCAGCAGCTGAGAGACAGAAAGAGAAAGAGAGAGTGTGTGTGTGTTGTATGTCCACACCTAACATTGCAATGGCTACTCCTTCCACTGCAGATTTTTATCTATTCATGTTCCTCATCCTCTAAAATTCTTTTCTGTGTCATTCCAACAGAGGATCTAACATACAGTGGAGGCCTTCCTCTGAGCTTTTAAATATTTCTTGGACCCCAGTGAAATACTTGGCTTAAGAAAGTGAGAAGGCACCATATAGGATGCTCAAGCAGAAGCAAAATAGGACTCCTCTGTTTTCACAGCTCAGAGGGCCTATGAATGGGGGAGAAGTTGTTCCCTCTCAGCACTCCCTGAGGATCCACCAGAGCCAAGACCAGCTCATCTCCAAGGCTGACAGGACATATTACTAGAGAAAGCCCTAGAGTAAACCAGGAAGAAGTTAGTCTGTGTCCCTTCCCTAACAGTACAGAGAACTTTTCCTTCAGGTAGAAGTGGCTGCTAGAGAAGCAACTTCCAGCTCTACCTTGGGTGAGTACTGAGGAGAATGACAATTGACCTTTGGTGGGGAGGCAGGGCAGCAGGTAAAGAAAGGTACACAAATTCTCTTCACCAGCTCATAAGAACTAAAACTAGAGGAAAATATCAGAAAATCTGGGAAGTCTGTTTCATTTCCTCAAATGTTTGTTAACTGTCTTTCCTCCTCCTCTTTTTAAAAATTTACCTTCAAAATTTAAACTATCGTTAACAACTTCATTTGTACATCAAAGGTAGAATAAATAAGATGTAAATACTAAAGCATGACAAGATAATTATTTACTGTAATAAATTAACAATATACATATGATATATAATGATAATATAAATATGAAATATAATAATATAAAATAAAAAATAAATAATACATAATAAATATTAGCTTACACCTTCCTTGTACTCCCCCCAATTTCCTTTGTTTAATGTTAAGAGCTTAATCAGGCACCGCTAACTATGGCCCTGCCGCTTCTACACCCTGCAATATTCTCTCTCTCTCTACTGAAAACCACTTGTAGAAAACTTTCTTGGACCCTGGGTGGGGAGGGAAACACTATTTGCCTCATTTTCCTCATCTGTGAGCTGGAGGAGGATATGGCAAACTCCAGTATCTTTGCCAAGAAAACCATCCAAATACAGTCACAAAGAGTTGGACACAACTGAACAACAACACAAAGAAAACTGTATCAAAGGCACAGATAGAGTTAAAAGAAGACTTGTATGACTTCCATTCTAGTGATTCTCCTAAAGCTTCATATGATAGAACTACCGGATGGGGCCTCAAAGGCCTAGCGTCACCCTGCCTGGAACTTCTCATACCATGCTGGTACTCAAACAGACCAAGCTTCCAGCCTTTGGGCCTAATGGCCAGTCCAGTACATGGTACTTCTAGGTGTGTCTCTCGTTTCCCATCATCCTGGGATGTAGCTACAAAGATGCTACAGTCTGCTCAGAAGACTTTGCAAGATAAAGATCTTGACCAAATGACATTTTCCCCTAGACTTATGACCAGTAAGTTCACATCCATTCCCCACCCAAGCCAGCTAATGTATGCTCTCTATACACTTCATTATACAGATGAGGAAACTGAGGCATAGGGAGGTGTAAGCTACTAAATGTCAGGCAGGAGTTGAACCTAGGGTTTCCTGACATTTCAGTGTCATCTCTCCCTGCGTTCTCATCTCCATACATCTTATCCCTCTACTCCTGTAGTCTCCCTTTTCCACTGAGACTACCCTGGCTTTATCATCCACAAACTTCTCTTCTTCCTCGAACTTTTCATTCTTTCCATCTTGGATTTTTAAAGACCTGGCTCTTGATTACACTGGGCCCCTAGGAATCTCTTCATGTTCTGCAGCACAGACAGGAGGCACTGGCACAGTCTTTGCCAGCGGGTTGGTGGCCATCAGCGGAGACTTTTCTAGGGGTCCACTCAGCCCTGCACCACCATGCAGTGGGTTCCTCTCCCTCCAGTAAGGAGTTTGGGCATCTGGCTCACTCCCCGTTCTCCTCCAACCCCTTCCTTTCACACTTGGGGACCTCCTTCACCCTGTGTCCTGGCTCATCGACCTCTTCAAAGCCCATGACCACGAATGGCTCAGCGTTGTAGTGAGAGGAGAGCTGGGCTCAAAGTGTCCGGAAGCCCTAGGTTCAAATCCTGCCCGACATTTAGCAGCTGAAACTTCTCTGTGCCTCAGTTTCCTCATCTGTACAATGAAGGGGTTGGAACGGATGGTCCCTAAATTTGTATAGAGAGCAGACGTTAGATTTCATCATCACCCATAGCTATTCCACCTCCAAATTTCTGATCTCTGAAATTCCCTCCTTTGACCATCTGTCGGCCTCCCCTTAAAACCTAGTCTAACTCATTACGTCTTCTCTCCTGCGGAGGAGCACGGAACAGAACAGAAAGCCCCGCCTCCAACTAGACTCCGCCAGTGGGCGGAGAGAGCCGTGGGGCCCCGCCCCCAACCCACTCCCGCCAGCGCTGGCCCCACCCCCTAGGCTCCCCGCTCCTCCACGAGGCTCCGCCCCCATTGACTTCTCGGATCCCCGCCCTGCATCCCTGATCTCCATCAGGACACCGCCCCTAGTCCTTACGGCCCCGCCCCTTACTCCGGTGCTTCGCCTACTGGTCGCGAGTTTCGGCTTACCTGTAGGTCCCGCCCACTTACGCAGATCTCGGCTCACCACCCTGGCCTGCGAGCCACGCATGCGTAATAGCCCCACCCCACTCCCTTCGAGTCCCGCCCCTTCCTGCGTTATTTGGAGATGGCGGGCCCAGGAGGCCGGAAATGATTTGGGATTGGCACTCCCGCCTTCTCCTCCCCTGCCCAATGCCCTGAGGCCGATAAAGCCGGCTTCCCGCTCGAGCGGCTTCGGAGCCTAGTGACCCGAGAAGTGGGAGGTGCTGACCCTTGAACCCTGACCTCAGGGTCGTGCTGATTCTGGAGATAGAGCTTTTTTCTCCCGCACCATGGCCTCTCAGCCCCGCGGGCAGCCAGCCTGGCCTGAGGCCGACCCCGCTGGGCCGGCGGAGGGGTGGGCGGCGCGGTGGCGGGCCCGGCTGGAGCCCCCAGCCCTGCTTCTGCTGCAGCTGCTGCAGTCCGGACCCGGAGGGGTCCTGGGGGCGCTGCGGGCCCTGCACAGGCTCCGGGCTGCGGGCTCCGAGAGGCCCTTCTGCTGGGGCCCCTTCCTGGAGGCGCTGAGCCGAGACGAGCCCGTGCTCGAGGGGCCCGACCGCCGCCTGGAGCTGTAAGTAGGGCGGCCCCCTCCCCCTGCTCCGACCCTAGGGCGGGGCCGGGCTCCCAGCCAGCGCCCCCTTCCTCCGTCAGGTGGGGGAGGGGCTGGTACTTACGCTCCCCCCTGGGGGGCGGGGAGGGGGAGAGGTTGTGCAGAAAGGTCCGGTTATCCCAGCCAGATCACTCGGGGCCCAGCTCCGCTTGCGCTCTTTCCTCGATGCTTCCTCTAATCAATAAGTGAACAAGCATATGTTCAGCGCTCCCCGTGCGCTAGGCGCTGCGCTAAAAGCTGGAGGTGTATGCAGCGAAAGGTGAAAAAACCCCTGCCTCTCCAGGCGGTATCTCTGGACGTCACTGTATATTCTCAGCAAATTCAGTGAAGTCTAACAAGCATTTGAGGCCCCGTTTTTAGGGTGCTCAGGTGGTACAGATGAAACCCCTGACCTCAAAGAACGGGCATTCTCCTTACTGCATGGAAACCACACATTCCAAGAAGTGCAGAATGCGTGCCAAGTCCCTCTGGGGTGGCACGACCCAGAAGGTCTTCCTCTGTAGGGAGCTGGGGATTCTCAGAGGTAGAGCGTTCCAGGAATAGGGGAAAACCTGTCCAAAAACAAGGAGACTGCAGGTGGTATATCCCGTGGGAGAAATGAGAAGCAGATCAGTTGGAAGGTGGAGTGTATGAAGAAGGATGATGTGAACTCAGTCTCTAAAGACGGATGATGGATTGGAGCCAGATTGTGAAGGGCTTTAAATGCCAAACAGAGAGGTTTGTGTTTTATTCTAGAGTCAGTGAAGCTTTTTAAGGTGGGGTGTGTGTACCTGCAGCTGGAATTTGGCAACTGATTGGATAGAGAAGGTGAGAAACATGACTTCCAGATTTTGATATTTCAAATCTAGGTGATTATACAGATCATCTTTGACAGAAATAGGGAAGTATTGAGTTCTTAGGGATGTTTCATTTATTTGATATAGTGCAAAGAGATCTAGATTTGGAGTCAGAGGGCCTGAGTTTGGCCACTTCCAATCTGTGTTAACTTGGGCAAGTCATTAAACCTCTCTGGACCACAGTTTCCTTATATGTAAAAAGAGAGGAGTTGGACTAAATAATGTCAGAATTACCTTCCAGATCCAAATCTGTTATTCTATAATCCAGTGGAGAGGGTTGGGAAAGGGAGAAGATGATGAGTCCTGTTTTCTGCATGTTGAATTTCCACACATTGGTGACAGTGGGATCAGTCTTGCATCTGACTTCTTAGAGATGATCATTGAACCCACAGAAGCTGATAAACTCTCCAGAGAAGACTGAGCATAAAGTTGGAAAAGGAAAGGTCCTGGAAGAAAACCCAAGGGCATGCCTGCTTATTAAGCACCTCTACTATGCAAATCTCTGTGCTAGAGGTTTGAGATACAAAGACTATAAAACTGCCTCTGTCCTTAAGGATTTAGGACTTGGTCATGGATAAGCATGATACAATGTTAAAGGAAAAGGAGTACAAAACATTTTCTAAACCAGAAGTTCTGAACCTGGGGTACATGAGGCTAAATTCATTTCATAGATTTCAGGGGCTCTGTGAACTTGGATAAGGAAAAAAAATTACGTCTTCATTTTCACTGATCTCTAACCAGGGCAGTTAGGTGACACAGGGAATAAAGTGACAGGCCTGGTGTCAGGAAGACTCATTTTCGTAAGTTCATATCTGGCCTCAGACACTCTTTGTATGATCCTGGGCAGATCACTTAGCTCTGTTTGCCTCCCTTTTCTCATCTGTAAAATGAGCTAAAGAAGGAAATGGCACACCAGTATCTTTGCCAGGAAAACCCCAAATGGAGTCACAGAGAGTTGGACCCAACAGAGAATGACTAAACAACTAGAATTTATTTGTTGTTGTTTATTTGTTTCAATTGTACAAATTTATATATGTATGTCATTGTTTGTGGGGCAGTCAGGTGGTACAGTGGATAGAGTGCTGGGGCATGGAATTAGGAAGACTCATCTTCCTGAGTTCATATCACTCCGGTATCTTTGCCAAGAAAACCCAAATGAGGTGACGAAGAGTCAGACACAATGGAACAGCAGCTGAACAACAACGTGATGGTTTGAACGTCATCTCTCCCATTGGACCATGAGTTCCTTGAGAGCCACGACACGCTGTTCCCAAATGGTTTGAAAGAGAAAAGAGAGTTACAAGAGCAGAATTTATGTCCTGAACAGCAAAAGTAATGAGAATAGAAAAACTTGAATCTGCAATGACAAGCCTCACCAAAGAAACAAGTGCACACACACAAGTGAAGGACTAGAAGAGAAACAAAAAACAAGAGCATTACGATAAAATATGCTTACTGTACAAGCAAAATATATTGATTCTTGAATGAATGCATAGAGACAATCTAAGGATAGGTCTTCCATCAGGACAAAAAAATCTCTACAGCATAATGAAAGAAGTATTAGAACAGAACTGCCCAGAACTTCTTAACATAGAAAATGAAATTCGGATAGAAAGATTTTACAGGAAAAAACCTAAGGCTGCAAACTCTTAAGACACATAGTGGTTAAATCTGACAGTTCAGTTCAGAAACAAGTTCTTCAAGCCATCAAGAGAAAGACCTTCAAATACAAAGGAAAAGACATTTAAATAATGCAAGACTATTTTGTACCCTTGAGAAGAAGGAAGAGGGAATGGAATAATGTGTTCTGAAGAGCAGTGGAGCTTAGAACGCAGCCCAGGGTGACCTGTGTTGCAAATGTGAGCCTAACCCTAAAGGACAAAAGAAGGAATTCAATAATAAAGAAGAATGTGAAACATTTTAAGAAAAAAAAACAGAACTGGAAAGCTTATTTGCTTCTTAAATACCCAATACAACAGAAATGTAGGAGGAGCAAATACAGCTGGGAAAGACCGCTACAGCAACAGTCACAACCCAAGGACTGGTAGAAGTCTTCTTTCTAAATGTACACAAGGAGATGGAGTGAAAGGGAAAAAAATACAAACTTTTAAGCTAGCTAGGGGTTCTCAGTCATTCGTACATTAATGCTAGTAAGTTTTAATCAGATTGCTTTCCTTTTCACATCAGCAGAACTCAGAGGAGGAGGAGGAGTGTATAAGTATATGTATTTTCAAGGAGGACCTCTGGTGTGAGTGCTTTCGAGCCCTTTTTAGGGCTGCTCATCTACCTTTGGTGTCCACCTGGCACTCAGTTCTCAGGCTCCAAGAAGCTGTAGCATGAGCAGTGGCCACCCCCTGATAAAACCATCTCAGCAGATGGTCTACCTCAGCTTGAGAGTAACCAATGGGTCACACACCCATAGGTGAGTTAGGGGAGTGTCTACCCCAAGCATGTAAAGTCTTTCTCTGATGGAATGAGTAGATGAGAACAATTTGCCCAACAGCCATGAAAGCAGCTGAAGCAGACACTGTTGTGCTTACAGTTTGGTCAGATCAGAGCCACCAAGGTCATCTACTGCATCTGGGGCCGTCCGTCACCAGTCATCCTGACTTCTGTCTTGCCTCTGGGCATTGATGACTTGGAAAGAGAGAGGCTGACTACTTTGTGCAACTCTGCCTCATTTAAATCCAATTCATGGGCAAGTCATTGGTCCTTTTAGAAAATGAAAGACAAATAACAAAAATATACTAGGTACTGTCTAAGCACTTTATGAATAGACTTTTGATCTTCACGACCACCCTTATGAGTAGCTTCTATCATTATTGTTATTCCCATTTTATAATTGAGGAAACTGAGACAAACACGTTAAATGACTTGCTCAGGGGTCACATAATTAGTTTCCAAGACTATATTTAGGTGGGAAGGAAAATAGAATAATTATGCCATCCAGTGCTTTGGTAGGCCTGAATGAAATAAAGAATAGAAGGCCAGGCCTTGGAGCTGGGAGAGAAGATGTAGGACTAGAATGGTGATGGGGTGCAAAAGGAGATGGAAGAAGACCAAAGATCTTGGATTTATTCATTTTATAGTTATACTGTAGATATAGATGAACTTGTCTCCCCCATAAGAATATAAATACCTTCCCTGAATGGATTGTTTTTTTCTTTGTACTTGTGCTTTGTATTTGCTCCTACAATAGTGCCTGGCACATAGTGCACGCGTAAGAAATGTGTGCCTTCTGTAGGGCGATTTCAAGTAACCCTGAAAAGGGACAGGAAAGTCTCTTGCTCTTTTTCTTCCCTAACTTGGCCCCCTACTCCTAGAATTCAGGCTTATCCTATATGTAGCTCTACTCCCCTATGGTCCTCAGTGGGCCAACCAAGGAATCTACCATTTACAATGCTTTATTATTTATAATTCTTTAGGAATATGTGTTCTGGGTTCTAGATAACCAACATTCAGACAGACTTTTAGAGCACAACCTATTTGTGAATGGGACAGCTTATTACCTGTGTTATAATGATGTATTCATAATCTCCTCATTAGATGGTAAATTGGGCCTCCTTGAGGGGGAAGGGGCAGGGACACTAATCAGAATTCTTTCTATCCCTCTTGCTACCTTGAACATCATGGTATGTTCAATAAATCTTTGTTGAATGGTAGTTGAATGAATCTTATTCCTTCCTCTTCTCTGTTTATAGTGATTTCTGTAGGTTCTGCTTTCCAGGCACCTTGGCCCACTGGTCTTCTTGTACTCACACTACCATCTACCCCCTGTTCTGATCCCTTGTTCAGTGTGATGCCCTCACTGCCTCCTCTTCCCTCTGCTGCCTAGGAAGCCACTGCTGCTGCAGTTGCCCCAGATGTGCCAAAGGAACCTCTTGTCCTTGCTGTTAGCTGTACGTACTGAGCTTCCCAAGAGTGGACTCCTCCTTGTACTCCAGGCAACCAAGCGTGACCCTAACCTGGACGCCTGGCTTTGGGCCCTGGGGGAGTTGCTTCAGAGGGAACTGACTACGGATGAGATGATCAAGGAGACCTCCCCACTGACACCAGGTTGTCGGGAACGGCTCCAAAGCCTTTGTGGACATGTAGGCAGAGGATTGAAGCCAAGCTATCCTTTGGACCTCAGGGAGACTGAGGACATGGGCACTCAACGTCCTGGCAAACGCAAGAAGGAGGCTGAAGCAGAGCCTGAGAGCTCTGAGCAACAAACACTCCCTAAGAGACTGCGATCCCTGGAAGGGAAAGGAGAGAAAGGAGAAGAGCAGCAGCTCCAGGAAAGGGCCACAGATGGACAGGAGTCACCCCAAAGAACTGAGGGCAGCTGCCACCAGCCCATCCTGGAAGCAGCAAGCGGCAGTGCTAATGACAGACAGCAGGAGAAGCTGGCTGAGGTTCTGGAGTTACCCAAAGCCATCAAGGTGCTAGGTTTGGGGGCTTCAGATGTTGATTGTGGGAATGGGTGAGTTGCAGGAGGCTAGGGGCAAATGGGTTAGAGAAGGCCAGGAGAAATGAGAGATGCCTGGGACCCACACTGGAAGGGTTGTCAGAGGTCATCTAGGTCATTTTTACCTATAAAGAAACTGAGGTCCTGAGTGATTAAGTGACCTGCATAAAGTCAGAAGTCCTAGCAGACCTAGGATTTGATTCTAACTCATTTGACTCTAAAATGTTCTCACTATGTGTGTTTATGCCTGCCCAGGGCATCATTCAGGTCTGCTCTCCGTTATAAAAGCCTGGGGGTCAGGAGTTTCCACAAGATACCTGCCTAGTACAACATTCAGGTAGTTGAGACAGGAGAATCGTAGGCCCGTTTGCACATCCTTTACTTCATAGGCTTTAGGGTATTTTCTTACAGTTTTCAAATTAAAATGTCATGACCTCTCTCAAAAGATCATTGTTTCTTGATTTGTTCTCTTTTCATTGTTCTTCTCTGTTCTCACTGGTGCAGGGCCTCTCCCAAGCATGCATATTCAGTAGTTGGTGGAAAAAAGGCAGTCTCTGGGGGACTTGGAGCTTGATCTGGGGGGTGCCCAAGGAAGGGAGGTAGGAACAGATGAGACTCAACTATGACTGTCCTCCCTTCCTCAGGACCAGGTGCCCCGAATGCTGGAGCTGCTGGAAACTGAATGGAAGGTGAGTGTTGGATACCTTCCCCATCCCTTTGCTCTCATGGCCATTGGACTCCTGAAACTACACATCAGATTAAGCAAAGGCATGAAGTCCTGGGAGAGACAGCTGAAGATGTATATAAGAATTATAGATAAATTGTACAAGAAGTATAAAATTCTGAAGATAGCCACTTGAATGGAAGGAGCCCTGAACCAAGAATCAAGGAGAACTGAATTCAGCACTAACTAACTTTGTGATCAGGCAAGATACTTCCCCTCTGATGATCTCTTCCTCTGTCAGATGAGGGATTCGAATGAATTATTTGTGCAATCTCTTCTGCACTCACATTCTATAGTTCTGTAATTTTTCCCTAGGGCCTAGAGGGAGCCCCGCCCCTGGAGCTGCAGTTTCTCCATGAGTGCAGCCCTAGTCAGGTGAGGAGGAGAGCCTTGGAATTCAAGGCTTGTCTGTCTCCCTCTCTCCTCTGGTGACTGCTTCTTTCCAGACCTCAGTTTCCTCATCTGTTGTGGAAGAATTGGAAAGCCCTTGGAGTTACTCCTGGGTCCTTTGCTTCTGATTCACTAGGTGGGAGTGGATGATTCTCTCAGTCTTGCCCTGTCAGATGATGGGATGAGGTTGTAAGTGAGCCTTGGGCCAATCTCCTATCTAACAGCTCTCTGTCTTCTGGCTTCCCGCTGTCCCAGTTAGAGAACCTCTGCTTACAACTGCCACTCTCCCGGCTCTCAGACACGGCCCTCCTGCGGTTCTGCAACCGGCTTCTGGCACTCTCTCCAGACCTCAGCTGCAGCAATGCCACCATACTTGCAAGGAGTCTTTTTCTTGAACAGGTATGTGCAAGGGACTTAGGGTATTTGGAGAAATTTGGGGCTTTGCAGGGAGAGATTTGGCACATAGTGGGAGGTGATGACTGGTGGGATTGCTTTCTCCTACTTAATCAAGAAGGAAGGATGGTTTTGTTTGCCTGACTTCCTGCTTCCACAGCCTCCTACCCTGGCTTGGGTCCCTCAACAACCACCTTCCCCTCATGAAAGGAACTTAAAGATAGGTGCTGTATGTGGAGTTTCTCTAAATATGCCCAGTCTTATTTCTTCCCATGCCTCTACTTCCTCCCAGGTTCTCTCCTTGACAGCTTCAGCCTCTCGTCTGTTGAGAGCTGCCATCACTGCATTTGGTGCCAGGTATCCTCACCCTATCTGCAGAGGCCTCGTGATTCCAGCATTACAGGCCACAGGCTCAGGTTGGTCAACCCGTCTCAGGGTAGCTCCATCCTTGTGCACAAATAGGATTCTAAGCCCTGGCAGATTGGGACATCTTCTGTATCCTTTCACATCAGGTCTAGCCCATGAACTATCTCTCACTCAAAAAGAGGGGTGGCAGGGGGAGATTAGTGGGTCAGCAAGCCCCATTTACTTCACTGATTAAACCTCAATGTTTATGTCTCCTGCCCTCCCCTCCGCCTTTTGTCGTGGCCTTACCAGGACTGCCCAGGGAGGATCCTCTTCTCCTCAGTTCCTTCATTGTCACCAAGGTCCAAACCCCTTTTTTCTTTCTCCACCCCAGGCCCCACACAGACCGAGCTTCTCTGTTGCCTGCTGGAGGTGGACTCTCTGGAGGTGGACTTACTGGCACTAGTGTTAAAGTAAGCATGCTTTCTTCCCCTGTCTCTCCTTACCTGAGGGCAGATGGCACTCGGGACTCTGGGACAGGGTCAGCAGTGCATCTAGAACCAGAATAGATCTTAAGAGGTTTTCTGTTCCAACCCTCTCATTCTAATATAAGGAAACCAAGGTCCAGAGAAATGATGGGGCCTGGCTCAGGCAGTCACGTGTGCATCGAGCACTAGCCCTCCACCTGAAAGGGAATGAGGAGGGGAAGTAGAAAATGTCGCCTCTGTCCTCAGAGGGGCTTACAGTCAAGTATGAGAGATAAGATGTGTGCATACATGAAAAATTAGAGAACCACGTAGCATTAAGTATGATAGTGCTGTAAGCTGACATGAGTGCTAAATTGTACAGAATAGCGTTTAGCGGGTGGATGCAAGATATGGTGAACATTGTACAATACTGATTGTAAATGCAGAAAGAATTAAGGGGTTTTTTGCTTCCTGCTTTACGTATTGAATAATGTACGTTGCTATTTTTCATTTGTCTTATGTAATATTTTTAAATTCTTTTTTACCAACTGCAATTTGTCATAGATAGCATGTCTGTTAACACTGAATATTTAAATAATGTCAGCTTCCAATGTGAGGAGTCTAATAATATGCAAATATATTTCTAAGTACAAATCTCTGTTGGTTTTCCTGAAGTACATAGAGTGTCCTTGTATACACCATTTTACAAACAAATTTTAAAAGGCCTAGAACTCTTACTTTTCAACAGTGTAATGGTAGAGACTTGGCCTTCAAAATCTGTGCCCTAGCAAAAAGAAGGTGCTTGTTGAAGACTGGTTTCCATTGGCATCATCAGGGCAGGCTCATCTTCAACAGGAAGTCTTTTATTTTACCTCCTCTGCTCCCTTTCCTAAGTCCTTGTCCCACATTCTATGTCCTCAGCACTTTTCTTATTTACTTTCTCTACCTTCATGTGGAACCATTTGTAGGTTTTTGTCAGTGTTCCTGTATCACTTAGGAGACTCTCACAGAGATGCAGGCACTCCTGAAGACACAGGAAAAGCACCCAGCTCTATACTGGTCCCAGGCTCCTAGAATACAGAGTTGCAGCCTCATCTAGGCTATCCCCCTCCTTTTACAGATAAAAGAATGGAAGCCCAGAGGAATGAATGACCCAGAGTCACATAAGCTATTAAGTAGCGCAGGTCAGGTTAGAAGCCATGTCTCCTGATGCCAGATCCAGTGATCTGTCTCCTCCACTGTATGTTCTATGTAGTCAGCTCGGGTCTAAGTTCCTAGAGAGTAGGAACATGCCTGAGTTCAGGAGTCTGCAACAGGCTCACTCAATACAAGTTCTTGACGTGCTGACTGAGGGTTGAAGGACTTTTCTTGCTTCCCCTTCATTTGCCTCTTCTTCCGGCCCCTCAGACTCTGCTTTTGGTGGGTGGGAAGACCATGGTGGGCCAGGAGGTGGGGGGGAAGAGTTGTTCTCTCTCCTCCTTCCTCTCCCCCTTACCTAGGACCTCTCCTCTGCAGACAGATCTTGGAGTTACCCTGGAGAGAGGAGACCTTCACAGTGATGCAGTCCCTTCTTGGGCGGCAGGTAAAGGTTCCAGACCATTAGTAATTGTAGGATCATAGACTTAGAGCTAGAAAGGACCTTGGAAGTGCTTGAGCCCAACCCCCTCATTTTACAGAGGAGTAAATTGGGAACCAGAGAGATTAGATGACTTACATACATAGTAAGTGACCAAATTGGGATTTGGTCCCAGGTCTTCTACTCCAAATCTCATTTCTAGTATGCCACACTGCCTGACTGGAGAGTCAGGAATAGTCAGTCAACAGACTTCTATAAGAGCTTGCCACGTGCTAGGTAGGCATTATACCAAGTGCTAGGGAAATAGAGGGAAAGGAAACCTGTGTTTATAGTCACGTAACACACCAGGTACTGTGCTGAGGGCTTTACAGTTATTCTCCATAGTTTCATAGAAAGACAAAAATGCATCCCTGCCTTCAGGGAGCTTGAATTCAAATAAGAGAAGAAACGTGTAAGTAACTCTGTACATACATGATATATATAGAAGTAGATGGAAGGTAATTTTGGGGGGCAGGCATGAGCAGTAGAGAGAACTAGAAAGGCCTTCTTTTTTCCCTGACACAGGCCTTGCAGGTTTTCTTTCTAACTCCTGACAAGCTCTGAGCACAGTCCCTGCTTCAGGCTTCTGTTTTTGTGGTGGCAATAGTTATTTTTTTCCCTTTGATGCAGGGCACAACTTCTCCTCAGGGTCTGGTTGGCAGCAGCAGTAATGGTCCCTGTTTATGTGGTGCTTTTCATTTAAAAAGTGCTTCCCATCCATTCATCTCACTTGATCTTCACAACAGCCTTGTTAGATAGATGGCACAAGTATTGTCACTCTCATTTTACTGAGGAAGAAACTGAGACTCTGGGATGAAGTAAATAATCCAAGGTCATTCAGTTACTAAGTAGAAGAAGGACCAGAATTCTAACTCAGGTCCTCTGACCCCCCCAGATATGCTCGTTTCACTGCACCACAGGAAGGAGGGGAGCATGTGTCATCAGAAAGTGCCCCACCTCCACCTCTCACCTCCCCATGCCCCCCCTTCTCTCCCTCCGCAAACACACAGGTGGACCTGTCCCCAGAGAACTTCACTGTCTTAGTGCAAAAGCTGTCTCATGAAGGCCCTGCTGCTGCTGATTCTGTGGGCTATGCCAAGCTGGTCCTGACGGTTGTGACAAAGTACCAAGATCAGGTGAGGTTTCTGTTTGGGTTGGGGCCAGGAGGGGAGGTTTGAGTCAGGAACTCCTACTGTTTAGGCAGTTGGGTAAACCTGGCCATGCCTCATTTCCCCACTTTTGATGAGAGTGAAGCTAGGTTACTTAGGGATGGCTTCTCAGCCTTCCTTCTCCCTAACCCAAGACTATCTTTCTCCTGTTCTTATGAATCTAGGATATTTGATATGGGAGGTAGGGAGAGGAGGGATGGATTTAACCAGTCCTGAACTGCCCTTCTTCTTGCCTCCAAGATCACAGAGGCCCACAAAGTCTGCCTTGCTTCTGCAATGGAGTTCAACACCACCTTCCTGAAAAAACCTCTGCAGGCTGCACTGAGACGTTTGACCACTTAAGGTAGCTCCCCCACTAGTGTTCTAAAGAATATCTACCTCAGCCTTAATCTGCCTTCACTGCTAGCTCTCTAGAAGAGAAAGAACATCCAGACCGGTTTGACTGCTCATCCCAGTGGCTGCTCCAGAATGCTGACAGGTCAGCTCTGACCCTCTTCTCCAGCACAAACGATGGAACCAGGAGGATGGAGAAGGAAGAAGGAAGAAATAGGAATGAGTTGGAGACTAACTTACAGCTGTGTGGAGGGGAGAAGTTAGGGCTGCTTCTGCCAAGTCTGAACTAAGCACATGGCTACCCCAGGATGTCTGCCTGCCACCGTAGAGTTCCCTGGCTGTCAGTTGTGCTGAAGCCTTGGGGGAAAGAGTCCCAAGCAGAGGCTCAAGATTGTTGATTTAAAAAAGTTTTTTACTTAATTCTTAAACTTTATTATCTTTTTTTTAAACATCACCTACATTTCCCCATGTATGCCTCTTTTCTTTCCCTCCCTGAGAGACATCCCTTTTAACACAGAATGACAGAGGAAAAGAACCAGTTCAGTGAAACTGGCCAATACATCCAGTCCAACATTACCTGTGGTTTTCCACACCCCTAGCACCCTGTTTCTGTAAAGAAGAGAGGGAGGTGCCCTTCTCATCCCTTCTTTGGAGGCGAGCTTGGTCATTTTAGTTTCACGCGTTTGATTTCTCTTGTTTTGTTGTTTCTGTTTCCGTCAACATGGCTGTAGTTGTTTTATGTGTTGTTTTCTTGGCCCTGTTTAACTTTACCCTGCACCAGCTCACGCAGCTCTTCCCATCCTCGGTATTCAGCACATGAACCACAGTTTGGCACCTACTTTGTTCCTAGTTCTTTGCTATTATGACAAGTAATACAAATATAATTATTTTCGTGTATGAGAGGCCTTTCTTCTTATCACTGACTTCTTAGGGTATATGTCTGACCTTATGAATCCAGGATAACTGGTATGGAAAGTAGGGAGGGGAAGGACGGATTGGACCAGAGACCTGAACTGTGTCTCTTGCGTGCCCAATAATTTCTTACTTTTTTTTTATTCTGAACTTACCAAACACCAAATAGAATGTTCCTCTCCATGTATCAGTAGTGTCAAACTCGCAGAAATGGGGCCCACTAAACCCTGCAGGCTTCATGTTGACTTGTTTTATTGTATTTTTGTTTGTTTTATTAAATATTTCTCCATTACATTTGAATCTGGAATGTTGTGGGCCACAGGCAGCCCACAGGCCACATGTCTGTTGCCTCTGCTACAGACAGAGTAGATTAGATAATGAAGATTGTCCTTGAAACCATGACTCTCTTACAATTTGTTTTCTTTCTATACATATATAATAAATTCAGTATATTTCAAAACTACCTTGTTTCCTCCTGAACTTCTAGGGATTTGAAATAGAATGCATCAATGACCTTCTTTTGTAACTGATACTGTTGCTAGCCTATCTCCCAATTTCTCCCCAATTTAAAATCTAGGGAGAACTAAATCCTTGCAATAAATAGTCAAGTAAAAGTTACACATTATCCATGTCCCAAAATACATATTTCATTCTTTACAATTTATTTTTGTTGTTTTTCAGTTGTGTCTAACTCTGTGACCTCATTTGGGGCTTTCTTGGCAAAGACACTTGAGTAATTTGCCATTTCCTTTTCCAGCTCATTTTACAGATGAAGAGACCAAGGCAAACAGAGTTAAGTGACTTGCCCACGGTCACATGGCTAGTAAGTGTCTGAGGCCAGGCTTGAACTCAGAGGGAAGATGAGTCTTCCTGATACCAGGGCTGCCACTCTATCCACTGTACCATCCAGTTGCCTCTTACAATATATAACCCTGTGATTTTCAAAGTACCATCTGTAGAGCATTTTAGGGATGGAAAGAGGGCTTCTTGAGTTCAAGTTGCTTGTGATTATAAAAATTGACATGTTAAAAGTTTAGAAAACTATCATAATTACAGTTTCTGGCTTAAGTTATTAATTCCCTGGATATGATACTGAATAGGAAACATTAGTGTCTCATCTAAAACAGCAATCTGTCCATTAACTTTGGTGAAGTGTATTGTTTTTTACAGCAGCAAGTGGGCTCTGAGATTTTTTTGCCCTGCCAAACAAAATGAAAAAGTCATTGATCTGAACCGGGCTGGACATTGCTATTACCTGTGTGTTTAAGACGTACACCAGCTTCTAGCTTCCAGTGCCCATGCTACTGCTGCATACCCTTTTTGTTCTACCCAACTCTTCCCTAGCTAGTTACCTCTTTGTTTAGGGGAGTGAGGGTGGGTGGGAACTCTTGGCTACCTGAAATACTTTCATTCAGCTCAGGAATTAGTAACTGACTACTTGTACAGTGGATGCAGTTAGCCATTGGGGATCCAAAGCTGTATCTGACAGGCATAAGCCAAGAAGCTTATAATAAAGTGAACAGGTAGATGTGCACAAATTAATGTGAGATGATGGAAAGTGAGATGAAGTCCATCCTGCCTTATTAGCTGTGTTACTACAGCCAAGTCCCAATGGTTTTGAGCCTGTTTTCTCACCTGTCAAATGCAAATTATCTATAGTACCTACCTCCCAAGGTGGTGAGATGTCACTTTGCAAACTTTAAAAACATTTTATTCATCAATTACTACTAGAGAAAGACCTACTTGAAATGTTTACAAGACCTTTGAACAGGGATACACCAGCTGTGTGGAGGTAGGTGGGAGGGGAGCAGACAGAGTAGGACACTGTCCTGGGCATGGGGGAGGACAGTTTGAATAAAGGTGTAGAAACGGGAGATGGCAAGAGGAGAGGACTGAGTTTGTTTTGACTATAGAGAACATGAAGGAGAGATACGGTATTAGGTAAGGCTGGGGCAGTGAGGGGCAAAGTGGATAGAATGTCAGGCATGGAGTTAGGAAGACTTATCTTCCCAAGTTCAAATCTGGCCTCAGATACTTACTAACTGTGTGACCCTGGGCAAGTCACTTCACCTCAGTTTCCTCATTTGTAAAATGATCTGGAAAGGAAATGGCAAACTACTCCAGTATGTTTGCCAAGAAAGCCCTAAATAGGGTCACTCAGAGTCTGAAACAACTGAGCAACAAGAAAAATTAGGTAAGGGTAGAAATAGTAAATTGTAGCTAAGTTGTAGATGGCCTTGGATTCCAGAATCTAAAGTGTAAGCTTTCACTCAGCTCAGAGTGTAAGCTAAACGTATATCTAGCAGACATTTGAAAGCCATCTGTGATGTGAGAGTAATGTGTATTACCCTCCCAATTTTGATAAACAATGTGGGGGTGACACAATAGTGCAAATAGTAACAGCATGGAAAGATAAAACTCCAGTCGACTTTAGTACCATAATGCCAAAGTTAAAGGATAACTAACCTTTTTGTCAGTTTGTCAGGAAATATATAAATGGGTTTGCTTGGAAAGTATCTGTTGCATCAGAATAAAAGTTATCAATAAATCTATAAAATAAGAAGCCATAAAAATGGAGAGAACAGTACAGAGTGTTCAAAAGTTTTAACTGTACTAAGACTTTTGGGAAACCCTGTACTTGTTCATTATGTGGAAAGTGCTTCACAAAGTGCTGTAGGAATGAATTTCTCTTTGACATACTGCCTGAGCAACACTAGTATCTGTCTGCCTCCTCCTTGCCCACTGTCCCTGAGCTTCCCCAACCTGGGGAGAAGAACCTTGACTCATCTAGAGCTGGACATCGACTGCTTTCTGTGTGATGACTTTTCACATTTCTTTCTATCCTTTAGCTATTAGTATGATATAGGGAATAGAGTTCCAGTCTTGGAGTCTGACTGGAGACTTGGAGATGACCGCCATGTTTGAGTCCCAGCGCCATTTCTGATCCTATGACATACTATCTCAGTGACTAGACAAGTCATTTAACTTTTTGGAGGCTCATTTTCCTCTGAAAAATGACAGGGTTGCCCAAGATGGCCTCTAAGACTGCTTTGAGTTCCAGTTCATTGATCCAATCATTCTTTCTTAACATGCTACATAAATGGGGCTGAGTCATTTCCAGTTGTCCTGATCTACATTTGGCCACAGGACCCAGATGGCTCTGGAGGAGAAAGAGATCCTGGTGACTTTGCATAGCCCTCCCTCACTTAAATCCAATTCACTTGCAAGTCATGGCATAACCTTCCTGATATCATGGTCCTTTTGGAGAAAGAAGGACAAATCACAAAACATAAATGGTAATAATGTTAGGAGTTAGGAAGGGTTCTTGCTTTAGCATAAACTGCTGAAGGTTCTAAGCTTCCTGGAAAAAAAACCCTTTTGTTAGCAAGCAGTCTCATTTAGATCGTTAATGTTGGCTAGAATAATTTCTTCTGTTGACTTTCCATCTCTGAATCAGACCGTTAGGCTTTGCTAGCCAGGAACATTCTTGAGTTTTATATTTTCCCCCCATTGCCTACCACCAGTGGCACTCGGCACACAAATAGGCATTTAATAAATGTTCATTCAACTGAGTATTTTGCATTCTCTTGAATACTAAGACAAGGGATTTTTATCAGGTCTTTTCCTCCCTTCCGTTATTGATTTATTTTGAATGGGTTTCTCTTAGACGTACATTCCCCCTGTCCTTATCTCTAAACAAATTCTGCTTATCCAAACCCCTCTGCTTTTCTAAGTGAATGACTAAACCAAAAAGGCAAAATTTCAATTGTATTCACATAACAGTGATCTTATTAGGACAACAGAATTTGGATAGATACATAATTTGAACCCACTCTGTGCCTACACTACTATACTTCATCACTGGGTGAGTGAATTATATATAGTGGTTAGCCCTGGCCCCGTGTTCTGGAGTAGGGGCTGATCCCAGAATCTTGAGGATGATAGGATCAGGGTGAAGGAATGACCCAAAGTGAGAGGCTACATGATTATAGTAAGAAGAGGCTGAATTTGGATTGAAGGACCTTGGCAATTTATCACTTGTGTGACCTGCGTTCACTCACTTCTCTCTGGACTTTTTAGTTTCCTCAGCTCTGAAATGGTGAGATGAGACAAGATCAAGGGTTCTTAGTCTCGAAACTTCACATATATACATACACACACACACACACACACATATATATATATTGATAACTTCTCACATAATTGGTTTCCTTTTAAATTTTAAATTTTCCCTTTTAAATTTTACCCATTTGAAAACATTCTGAGAAGGGGTCCTTTAGCTTCCCCAGAGAGTCAGAGTGGTCCATGACCAAAACAAAGGTTAAGAACCCCTGAGCTAGCTGATCTCTAAGGCCCCTCCAGTTCTAAATCCTACCAGTCTAAATGGAATGTTCCTGGTTCCCTGAGCAGCCCTACTACTATACCCACACTGGCACTTTCTCTTTCTCCAAATCAGAGCTCGATTTATTGTTGGTTATCCTAGACTTCAAAAAGTGTTTATGGAGATTAAACTTAAATATACATTTATATATACATATATGCTTTAATCATTTATCTTTGACATTCACTTTTAAAATTTTTCAGTTCAGAATTCTCTCTCTCCCCAAGAATTGTTTCATCAATTATACAGGTGAGATCATGTGAACCATTTTCATATTGCAAAAGAAAAGAAAAATAAAGTGAAAAAAAGTATGCTTTAATCTACATTCAGACTCCATCAGTTCTTTCTCTGGAGGTGGATAGCACTTTTCATCATGGGTCCTTCAGAATTGTCTGGGATCATCGCATTGCTGAGAATAGCAAAGTCATTCACAGTTGATCATCATACACTATTGTCATTATGATGTTCAGTGATCTGGTTCTGCTTACTTCACTTTGCATCAGTTCCTATGTCTTCCCAAACCCAAATTGTCTCTTTAGATATTTATAACTCCAGTCAGAAATCTCTTTACAGCCTCTGCTTCCAGGCATTTTCTTTCTTTCTAAAAATATTTTATAGATGCTTTTAAAAATTGTCTTGTCCCACCAACTCCTCCGTAATCCCCTACAGAACCTTCCTTTGTAACTAACAGTGCAGTGCAAAACAAATCAGCACGTTGGACGTGTCAGAAAACACTTGCCTCCATTCCAACCGAGAAGTCTACCATTTTTGTACCCTGAGGCTGGGGTGTGGGTAGGGGGGAGGTTGGTACTCAAGACCGGGCACGATATTAACCAGAGTTCTAACATCTCTTAACGTTGTTTTCCATGCTCTCCTTGCATTTATTTCTCCAAACTCTCCCAGTTAACACCCTCCATAGAATCAGGGTTGGGGTATGGTCCCATTCCACCTGCAGCTGGTGCCTGCCCCTTCACAGCAGAAAGAGAAGGGGACCAGCAAAGGGTGGGGGAGGGGGAGAGACACAGACAGAGAGAGAGACAGAGAAGAGAGAGGAGAAGAGAGAGAGAGGAGGGAGAGGAGGGAGGAGAGAGGAGAGAGGAGAGAGAGGAGAGAGAGGGAGAGAGAGGGGGGAGAGAGGGGGGGACAGACAGGGGGAGAGGGGGGGGGAGGGAGAGAGGGGGGGAGAGAGAGAGAGAGGGAGAGAGAGAGAGGAAGAGAGAGGGAGAGAGAGAGGGAGCGAGAGGGAGAGAGAGAGGGAGAGAGAAGGAGAGAGAGAGAAGGAGAGGAGGGAGAAGAGAGGGAGAGAGAGGGGAAGAGAGAGGGAAAGAGGGGGAGAGAGAGGGAGAGAGAGGGGAAGAGAGAGGGAAAGAGGGGGAGAGAGAGGGAGAGAGAGGGGAAGAGAGAGGGAAAGAGGGGGAGAGAGAGGGAGAGAGAGAGAGAGAGGGAGAGAGAGAGAGAGAGGGAGAGAGAGAAAGAGAGGAGAGGAGGGAGAAGAGAGAGAGGAGAGGAGAGGAGGGAGAAGAGAGAGAGGAGAGGAGAGGAGGGAGGGAGGGGGAGAGGGAGAGAGGAGAGGAGGGAGAAGAGGGGAGAGGGGAAGGGGAGGGGAAGGGGGAGAGGGAGAGGGAGAGGGAGAGGGAGAGGTGAGGGGGGGGGGTGAAGACAAGATGTCCACAATACGCATGCGCATCATCTTCCTCCTTGCTCCTCCCCCCTCCCTCTTCGTCGCGGGTACAACTAAAAAAAAAAAAAATATCTAGAGGTGGATCTCGCGAGATCTGAGATAATACTTGAACTCCGGTAACGAGATTTTTGTTCTTTTCCCGGCTTGTGACCAGTAGTCAGCCATGAGGTAAGTCGCGTCCTGCCAGCTGCTAGGCTGTAGTTCCATCCGCGTCCATCCAGCCCCCAGATAGCTGAACTTTACCCGGGACGCCCACGAGGGGACCCGGGGAGATGCAGTCCGTCCTTCCCGCTGACCATTTCCACCTGCTGCCCAGGCCCGGTGACCTGTTAGGGCCTGAGGCCTGTGCGCCTTAGACTCCCGCAGCGCCGCGGCGGCCAGCGCGCGTGAAGGCCGAGCCCTGGCTATGGAGCGCGGCCCGGGGATGAAGCGTCCCCGGGGCCCCGCGCCTCTTCCGCCCGGCGGGGAGCGGCGTCCACGTGGCAAGGCCGCCGGACCCTTCCCGGGCCGGAGCGGCCAAACTCGGGGGGCTTAAACGGGACCCCTAAGGTTTCTCCCCAGCCTGACCCTCCAGCCCCGCCCCCCCATCCTCGTTGTATCAGGAGCTTTCCTCCTTCCCGGGTGCCGGCTGGCTCGCTTGTGCAGCCGCTTTTGTATTTAAATAGCGGAGCTCTTCGGTGCCGTCTTGTTACGTGTCAGTAGCCCCGGCCATACTGGCGTGCCCAGTAATAAGGTCTTGTGCCCTGATGACGGGGGCGTGCGGTGACGTCATCCTCAGCTAACCCCCCTTCTGCTTGGCCCTGCAGCAGCAAAGTCTCTCGGGACACGCTCTATGAAGCGGTGCGGGAGGTCCTGCATGGAACCCAGCGCAAACGGAGAAAGTAAGTACCCTTGTGTCGGGCCGGGCGGGGGCAGCGGGCAGCGGGCAGTGTCCAGCCTCAGACGCTTGAGAGCGGGGTCACTGCGCAGGTCCCTTAGCCTCATTGCCCCAGTTTGGGAGCGGCTAGTAGTGATAGCATAGACCTCCCAAGGTTGGGAAGATCCAGTGAGGTCGTTCTACGGTGCCTGACTCATAAAGAGTGTTAATATTACCCGTCATTATTCTGCTTTCTGTGACGGGTAGAAGCGCTAATCTAATTTTTTTGTTCACATCTTTTAAGGTTTTTGGAAACTGTGGAGCTGCAGATCAGTCTGAAGAACTATGACCCCCAAAAGGACAAACGTTTCTCTGGCACCGTCAGGTTGGCACCGTTTTGACTCCACCCAGCCCTCAGTCTGTCCCTGTCTCCCCCTCAGTTTTTCAGTGATTGAATAGGAGGGGGAGTCATGTGCAGCACTGATGTGCCAGGGTAGTTCAGACCCCCTGCTCCAGGCAGGTGAGGCTGAACGGACCCCTACCCTGGGTCTTAAAACATGAGGGGAGGCGAGGGGAGGCCTTGGCCAAACCCGCCGGCTAGTTTGAGAAGCCAGACTAGCTGCTGGTGGATGTGAATTCGGGATCTGGGTAAGGCTTCTTTGGCCGTGGTCCCAGGCTTCTCCCTCTGTTTCTTAAGGCTTAGGGTTACCCATGATCTATCCTTCTATCCCTTTCAGGCTCAAATCCACACCCCGTCCTAAATTTTCTGTGTGTGTACTGGGAGACCAGCAGCACTGCGATGAGGCCAAGGCTGTAGAAATCCCCCACATGGATATCGAGGCCCTGAAGAAGTTGAATAAAAACAAGAAATTGGTCAAGAAGCTGGGTGTGTAAAACAGACATATTTGGGATTTCAAGGATGGTCTGGAAGAGGGAAGAATGAGGACAATATTGGGGGGAGGTTTTTATCTGATGCTGTTGTGTTTTCTTAGGTATGGCTATACCTGTAAAATGTAGATTACATGATGCATTGTAAAGTATTAAAAGTAGAATTAGGAGACCTAAATTTGAGTCTTGATATTAAATGGTGCTGCCACCATTTAGTACTTAGCAGTGCTGTTAATTGCCAAGTGTCTGAGACCAAGTTTTTACATATATTCAAAGTGAATTTTTAGGAAACCAGGGGCACCCTTATTGTTTCAGCCCTGAGAATGCATTACCTTGGAAAAATCTTGGGCAAGGGTTCTGTCCTTGGGTGGATTAAATGTGCTCCTTGCTTGGGCAGGTTGGTTGGTCTGTGCTTGTTGTTAGCCTTGTCTCCATTGTAACCTAGCTATGAGATCAGTAGCCCTTTTGTGGGGACTAGAACCATGTGCTCCTGGACTGATGTTTATCCAAAAACCTTAACTTTTTCAATAGCTAAAAAGTATGATGCCTTTTTGGCCTCTGAGTCCTTGATCAAGCAAATCCCTCGAATCCTGGGCCCTGGTCTGAACAAAGCCGGAAAGTTTCCATCTCTACTCACCCACAATGAGAATATGGTGGCAAAAGTTGATGAGGTTAAATCTACTATCAAGTTCCAGATGAAGAAGGTGAGGGGGAAGTTGTAGCAGCTGCCATGCTAGTTGGGTCAGGAGTGATGTTTGCTCTTCTTCAGAAATAAAGGTCTGAGAAACTAGGTGGGTGGATGGGTACCTTCATTTAAATACCTGCTAGGTGACAAAAGACAATGCCCATCCAGGAGCTTGCCTTTCCATGAATGGGGGAGGGGTGCATTTTCAAAGGAGCAGATATATGGCCAAAGGGATTTTTGGAGTGTTGATTATTAAACTTGTTGAAAGAGTTCCCTGAGCCAGGAAGGAAGCTAGGGATTTGAAGAGGGAGTATTCCATCCTAAAGTCATGAATAGAGTCCTCCAGTTGGGAGTGTGATTTGGAGTGTAGAGTGCTGGGGATGTAGGGGTGGGGGCCTGGCTACATATAGTAGAATTGGCATGGAAGGATAGGCTGGAGCAAAGCCCAGCTCATTAGGATGGGAGTGGGTGCTTTAGAAGCCCAGGCCAGAATAGGGTAGTGGCATGACTTGACTGGTGCTACAGGCCACACACCAGCTATTATAAACAGCTAGTGGGAACTATAAGTTAGATTGATGCTTCCCCTTCTCCATAGACACGCTTGTAGAGTTTGGGACCAGCCTTGATTCTTGAGTTTCAAGTAATCAGGACCCTCTTGTGTTTGTGTATCATCTATGATTCTCCCCCAATAGTTCAATCTGATTCACTGACATCACCAACTGACCCTGATTCTCTGCCTTAGGTGCTGTGTCTGGCAGTGGCTGTTGGCCATGTGAAGATGACAGATGATGAGCTTGTCTACAACATCCATTTGGCTGTCAATTTCCTGGTTTCTCTGCTGAAGAAAAATTGGCAAAATGTGAGGGCATTGTACATCAAAAGCACCATGGGCAAGCCCCAGCGACTGTATTAAATCAACATGGTGGTAATAAAATGGCGGAAGCTGCTAATGAATGTGTCCTGTATTCTAAGGGTACAGTTGTAGGGGTATAATATAGGATAGTGGACTACAAGGGCATCAAGTCAGGGTGGAAATGTTGGCCATGCAAGCTATCTTGCCATCCTTTGTTCCAGACGTGGCTGGAGAAGGAATAGAGTGACCTAAGGACCCCTTCCATTGCTGATCCCTTTTGTCTTCTCATGAATTGGGTGGAGGGTCATGTAACTCAGGATCATAATCCACATAATTATTGTCTTGTATGAGTCCTTACCCAACAAATACAGTAGGTGATGATCTGTACGTGACACTGCCAACAGGCAATACAGTGCCTCAGGTATATTTGGGACTTGTTAAGTTTAAAGGGGTAATTCCAGTCACTTTAACATAAGACTTGCTATATGGACAGTGATCATGGCACGCTCCCTGCAGAGCTTGGAGAGAGAGATGGGGGGTGGAAAATAAGGTCATTACAGTCCTCAATTCTATCTATTTAAAATGACTACCGGTAATCACAAGAGCCAGAAAGTGACTGAAAAAAATGGACTTTGGCCTTTGTTTAATAAGTGCTAGATTAGGAAAGTTAAGGGCCAGCTACGTAAACTTAAAGCCTTTTCAAACAAGGAATAAAATCCCCAAAGAAATCTTAAAACTTCAGTTTTCCTTAGCTGTCTCTTAAACCTTGTCCCCTTTGTACCACCAATCAAGTCATCTTTATTTCTCCAAAGGATTAGCTTCCAAATTATTTGATGTCAAGTTTTCTTTCGAATCCAAACCTCATGAAGCTGCCAAAATATCTAGGTCATTGGTTTGACCCATGATGCCTTAACAAATTTGAAAATAACTAGCATGTTCCCTTTATAATCATGCCCTTATGCTTATAAAAATGCTATGCTCTTGCTTTTATGGTCAAAGGTTTCTACTTTCTGCATGGTTGTTTAGTTCCTTCTATCCTTGTGGGTTTTGTGTTTTAGCATTTTCAGTACAGTAATGTACCCATTACTTTGGTGTTTTGATTCAACCATTTTCCATTTAGTTTTACTCTACAAATAAAGCATTTGTACAGTCATGTCATGTGAACTTCAACCTCTCAGACGGAAGTGATAGGTGAAGGACATAGCCAAGGCTGAGCAACTAATTAACTAGCAGGGACAGATTCTGAACCCAGCACCTGACTGAGTCCATTGTTCTATTTTTCAGTTAAATATTAAGTCCCTTTTGTACACATTGAAAGTGAGGGTGCACTAGATAGAGTTGTAATGGGACTGAATTGGCCAAAGAGACTGCTCTATGGAGCTGATGTCCAAGCTAGGAGATAGCAGATTCAAATGCTTGGCTTTGTGACTCTGGGCAAGTCCCTTAACGTCAGACTTCCTGAGCAGCTCTTCCCATGATCCTAGATGAGTTAGTGACATGCACTGGCTTAGGGGATATTCTTACTGGGAGGCTTCTAATGAAATCGCCGGCTCAGTCCAATAAATCTCAATTCAACGTACAAAGTAGGAAGGGTTTAGTATGCATTTATTAAATGCCTACTATGTGTCAGGCCTTGTGGTAAGTACTTTACAAATGTTTTGAGATTGCTGATGGAAAGTTGACAAGTGTTGTACTCAGTTAAAACTAGATTAAGTTCATGTACCCAGTAGGGCCATTCAAGAGGTGTATGACTGACCCCTGGCAAATTACTGATCCCTAGATGGGTTGTAATCTAAGTTGATAGGAGTCTCCTATGTGGATAAACTTCCTTTCTTAACCTATGTACAAGGCTGCCTCTCTGTTTTGGATGCCTGGTGGAGAGGTGGGGGAGATGTGCCCATGCCCAGCTGGCTGAAATGAATATTGCTAGAGGTTGGTGCCCTAGTGACTCCTGGCAGGCCACACTTTCTCTGTCTGCTCCATATTAACTTTCCTGGCCTCTTTCCTGTTCCTAGCAGTGGGACTGGGGAAAGAAAGAAGTCCATGCCCTTATTCACTTGTTGAAATGGAGATAGTTCACCTCCCTGTGACTCCAACCAAATGTCTGCTTCATTAGTCTTGGTAAATAAAGCATCTAAATCATACCCTTGTTTTTCAGGGTAAGTTCTAGGTTAATCCCTTCCCCAAGTCCAAAACCAAAAAGACAAAACTCAAATGCTCATGAAAAAAAGCTACATTTGATTCAACTCAATTTTATTCCATTAATCGCTATATAGAAGGGAAGGGGAAAGCATTTATTACGTACCTACTGTGTGAAGAAGGAAATGGCAAAGCACTCCAGTATCTTTGCCAAGAAAATCGCAAAAGGAGTCGCAAAGAGTCAGACACAACTGAAATGACTGAACATCGCTGTCAGATACTGTGCTAAAGCACTTTACGAATATCTTATTTCATGTGGAGGAAAAAAAGAAAGGATCAAAGATGAGCTAGAGTGAGGGGTCCTTAGGGGCAATGGGAATGGATGCCAAGTTTAGGATCCCAACACCTTGGTTCAAATCCCAGTCATGGCATTCAATGTGTGACCTTGGGCCAGTCACAACCTCTGAGGACCTCAGTTTTTCCATGTGTAAAATGAGAAGATTCACTTAACAATGAATGAAAAAGAGCCTGCAGTTTCAGCTGTCAGGGACCTTATATGTCTTAATGGGAGAAGCAACACATATGAAAGGTTTCAGCTGTGAATCAGAAAAGTCCCATGTTTCCTTAGGCGAAAGCACCAAAGCAGATGGTGATGCCTCTTCTTTCATATAATTTACACTGATAATCATGTCAGTTTCTGTTGTTGAACCATTTGACACTGTCAAGGACTTGGTGGCAAAAATCTTTCTTTCCTGGGTCTTCTGCGGTTGTGGTGGGGCCACATCTGCATAAAAATTGCCTCTTTAGACAATTGCAGTCGCAGGGCTGGAAGCCTGGGTATTCCAAAAGCTCTTAATGGGTTCAGGGTCTTGAGCATTTCTACTCGGGTCTGACTGAAGAATTCAATGGTTTGACTTCACCCAATAGCCTCAGGCTATCTTCTTATTAAATCTTTTTCAATCTCATCAGACTACTCATGACCCCGTTTGGGGTTTTCTTGGCAAAGATACTGGATTGGTTTGCCATTTCATTATCTCAGATGAGGAAACTGAGGCAAACAGTGAAGTAACTTGCCCAGGGTCACACAACTAGTGTCTGAGGCCAGATTTGAACTCTGGTCTTCCTTAGTCTGGGTCTGGTGCTTTATCCATTGTACCACCATATCTTGCTCACTCTAAAGACCCTTCCAGCTGTATGCTTGAAATTCCCTGTCAGCTGTGGTGGATGGACTGATGTTCCCCAATACAGAGAAAGTAGAATTGCTTAATTCTTATTTGAAGCCTGTTTTCTCTGCCAAGGAAAATTACCTTTGTACTGGAAAGGACAAACAAAAATGGTTAATGGTGATTTGATACCTAGGATATATAGGAATATGGTAAGAGCCCTTGTTAACTGCCTGTTATGTAGCTCGGTGACACAGGGGATAAGATACGGGACCTGGTATTGGGAAGACCTAAGTTCATATTTGACCTCAGACATTTACTAGCTGTCTGACTTTAGGTAGGTCACCTAATCTTGATTTGCCTCAGATTTCCTCATCTGTAAAATGGGGGTAATCATTGCATCTACCTCTTAGGTTGTTCAGAGGATCAAATGAGATAATATCTGTAAAGTGCTTAGCACCTTTATTATACAAGTGCTAGCTTATTGTTGTTATTTTTACTATTAATTGCAAATACTTGGAAGACCACTAAGCCTTACCTCCAAGTCTTTACTGTCCAGAGAAAAGCAACTGGGATGAAGAAAGATCTTGAGAGCATAGGAGGAGCTAGTGAAAGAACTGATGATTTTTTTTTTTCTTACTGGAAGAAGACTTGGAGGAGCACATGACAGCTATTTTTCAGCAGAGGGATTAAATGTTTCTGCTTAGCCCCAGAGGGCAGAACCAGGAGCTCTGAAAGGAAGAGGAGTACAGGCAAACAGATTTTACAGTCAAGGAAACGTGTAGACCATCTATTAAGGTGTGTCAGGGCTGTGATCTGCTTGGAGGAAGGAGGAGGGCTATCTCACTTTAAAAATCCTGGATTCTTGTAGGTCCTGAACTAAGCCCTGGGGATACAAGGAGGGGAATATCACAGTCCCTTCAGTGGAGTCTACAATCTAATGGGATTGGGGTGAAAAAGAGTGGGACTCAGAATATATCAAATACACCAGGAAGTACAATAGGAGATAGAATATAATATAAGGGCAAAATGCTCTGAGAGAATTTGGAGAGATTTTGAGGAGAAAGATCCCTGAGGATGGGGGATGGAGGATAGGGGAGGGATCAGCGAAAGCTTCATGAGACTTGAAGGAAGAAGGCTTTTGCCAGCATTTAGCCTAAGGTCTTGTACATAAGTAGGAGGAATTTTAAAAATGTTTATTAAATTGAACAGTCACAGCAGAGGAAAGAGACTCTTGGGAAGGCATGTTTGACTGCAGGAGAGTGGGAGAGGCCAGGAGGAGATGGGGAAATCATTAGTGGACTAGTTTGATGGAAATATAGAATGTGTGAAGAAGGGTAAAGTGAAATTCAGTTGGTAAGGCAGGGTGGAACCAGACTCTGAGCCCTATCTCTGATATATGAGAGGGAGAGATTTTTTGAATGGAGCAGACAGAGAATTGGACTTGGCATCAGAATGATCTGAATTTTAATCCTGCCTCAGGCACTTGCCTGTTGAATGACTCTAGGCAGGTCATTCCAGCTCTCTTGGCCTCAGTTTCCTCAACTGTAAAATGAGGCAATTGGATGTGATGACACCTCTGTGATCCTTGTGCCAGGTACTGTGCTGTGCACTATACATAAAACAGGGATGCAAAAAGAGGTAAAAGTCCCTACCCTCAAGGAGTTTATAATCTAATGGGGGAGACAACAGCCAAACAAATATGTAGAGAGCAGGATAAATGGGAGATAATTAACAGAGGGAAGGGGCAGAATAAACAGAAATTATGGAAGACATCTTATAGAAAGTGGGATTTTAGTTGGAACTTGAGGGAATCCAGAGAAGCCAGTAGGTAGACTAGAGGAGGGAGAGCATTCCAGACTTGGTTGATAGAAAGAATGCCAGGAATTGGGAAATAGAAGTCTTGCTTATGGAACAGCCAGGAGGTCAGTGTTTCTGGATCAGAATATGTGTTGGGGGGTCAGATATAAGAAAACTGGAAAAGTAGGAGGGGACTGGGTTATAAAGGGCTTTGAATGCCAAACAGAGCATTTTGTATTTGATCCTAGAGGCAATAGGGAGCCATTGGAGTTGGTTGAATTGGGGTGTGATTTTTCCTAAAACTTGTACTGACCCCAGGAATCCTGTGCTTCCAATTTCCTGCTAGCTGTATGACCTTGGTCAAGTCATTAAACTTCTTTGGATCTTAGTTTTCCCATCCCTAAAATAGGAATAACAATTCCTCAGTGGTAATATGTTTCAGCCTGCTTCTGCCCAACACATGCCTTTCCCTTGCCCTTTGCATGATCCTCAATTTTAATTCTTTGGAGACTGGCATTGCATGCTTTCCAGACATGTAGCATTACCAGAAGAATATTGATGTTAACAAGATGGTCCTTTGTTTCTGGGAGAAGCTGGTGGTCATTAAAAACATTCTATTACAACTTCCTCTCTTTAAAAATTTTTACTCAACCAATCAATCATCTAGCACTTATTAAGCATTTACTACATTCCAATAACTATGCTAAATGCTGGGAAAACAAAGAAAAAACAAAGAGTTTCTGCCCTCAAAGACTCTACATTTGATTGGAGAGGATAATATGTACAGAAGGATAAAGTGGATATGTAGTTAAAGGGGATAGATGTCTCACCTTATTGCTGACCTTGTTCAAATGGGTTTTTCTAATATAAACACTATTCCACTCTGGGAAAAGGTATAAAAAGATACGTATTTTTCTTTTCTTCTTCTTTAAAATTAGCTCTGAGCCCCCAGCTAGTGACATTTCAAATAAAATATTTCAGTGTTAAGTCTATCTCTATCTCTTCTCTGAGGATATTTTTCTTCCTCAGCAGCTTACTCTCAACTCTGTTGTCAATATTAGAACAACCCCAACTCACAATTTCCAATGGTTACCATTGTTTATAAAAACAAAGAAAGTCAACAAACTTCATCCTATGCCCAGAAGAAAAAGCTGCCTTGAGAAAAGGAGATTCAGGATTACAGTTTTGGGATCTGTAATCTAGGAGTTTCAGCAACACAGCTTCTGTCCTGGTTTAGTTTATGACCACTTCACTTCTGACCCATTTCTTTATGGCAGTTTCCTCTGCCTGTGCTTCTACCCACTCAGAAACATGTGGCTTTTTACAGCTCTTCTTCCTCCATGCTTCTGCTGATCATTTTGTTAGGCACTGAGTCTATCTCATAGATTCAGTGAACTGACTTTTAAAGGTCATGCTGAGGTATGTCCCATGGTTCTTCATTTTACCGTCACTCCCTTTGAAGGCACTAATTTCACCTCATAAGGGATGCTTGACTTAGACATATCTTATTTATACATTAAAACCTCATCATATGTGACTATCAACCAAGCCGTGGAATGGGTTCATATTCTTTCCTTACATAAACAAGATTGTATATGTGTGTGTGTGTGTGTGTGTATAAATATATATGAAGTGGGGTGGGACACAGAATATGTTAGGTATATCAGGAGGTAGAATTGTGTTGGTCCTTCGTTTTTGAAAAACACCATGACATCAGAGAAATGATGACATGACTTGCACTTGACTTTGTTTTGAGTGAGGGAGGGCTGTGCAAGGTTACCAGTCTCACTTTTTAGGAGGTAGAATATAATAAGGGCAAAGGAGAGGTTAAGACAAAATACTCTGGGAGAAATTGAAGAGGGAGAGATCCCTGGAGATACAGATATAGATATACACATATCTATATCCATACATCTGTCCATCCATCCATCTATCTATCTATCTATCTATCTATCTATCTATCTATCTATCTATCTATCTATCTATCTATATTAAATGGAGGATAACCATAAAGGAGAAAGCACTAGCATCTGGAGGGGAAGTGAGTATGGAAATGGGAAGGACATTCTGCAGAAGGGGAAATTTTAGCTGAAGGAACTGAAGGATTCTCGAGTGGAGATAGGGAGGAAGTGCTGGGGGATGAGGGATAGCCAGTGCAGAAGCAGAGAAATGGAGTCAGAACATCATGTGGGAGGAAGAGAAAACAGGCTAATATTATTGGACTATTGAGTGTGAGGAGAGTGATGTATAAGAAGACTGGAAAGATAAAAAGGGGCAAGGTTGTCAAGAGCTTTAAATGACAAACAGAACTCATATTCGATCCCAAGAATAATAGGGAGCTATGGAGTTTATTGAGTGAGAGTGTGTGTGACATGGTCAGACTTAACACTTTAGAAAGATCACTTTGGAAATTGTGTGGGAAGGTGAATTGGAGTAAAGAGAGATCTGAGGCAGGGAGGCTACTGGAAAAGTCCAGGTGAGAGATGATGGGGACTTGAATGGGAATAGGACAAAGGGAACATTTTTAATATATGTTGTGAAGAAAGATAGGGAATCCCTGGACATCCTCCATGATAGTAGAAGCAACTCTGGAAAACAAGTGTTTCCATTTTATGCCTCACTTAGTATTAATAATCAGGAGTCATTAAATGGAGTAATTTCTGTTGTCTTTGAAAAAATTTTATATAGTTTTGACACATGTATAGGAGATATCTTGTTAATTTTCTCTTGGGTGTTTTTACTCATGGTTTCTAACCCAATCCCTAAATTGTTTTTTTAACTGAATTTTATTTTCAGTTCTGAATTCTCCTTCTCCTTCTTCACCCATTGAGAAAGAAAAAAAAAAACCTGTTATAAATTTGCATAGTCAAGCAATACAAATTTCCTCATTAGTCACAGACAAAAGAAAACAAAGAAAATGTGCTTCGGTCTGAACTGAGTCCATCAGCTTTCTCTCTGGAGATGATAGTGTGTTTTATCCATCCTTTGGCATTACGGTTGGCCATTGTATTAATTGGAGAACCTAAGTCAGTTTTACAGACTGGCATGGATGTTTTTGCCAGTTGGGCCAGTTCGTCTCTCTTTAGGCATCTTGGTGTCTCTCCCCTCCTGGGAACTCACTGATTGGTTCTGGACTTAATTTGAACACTCCACTAACTTTAGCTCTACTATAACTCAACTCCTAAACTCAAGAAATCCACCAATCTCAGCCTCCCTAGCAGCAGAGATTACAAACTTTCAGCCCCCACAAGGGGTCTCCTACCACTTTACGAGCATCTCACCCCTGAATGTGGTAACATTGTTTTGTATTGTACCGGTCAATGTCACAATGTCATGCTAGAATATAAATTTCTTGAGAGTAGAAACTGTTTTACTTCTCAGCTTTGTTTTCCTAGTTGCTAGGCTCAGGGTTCAGTGCTTGGCCTGGGTTGTTTTTGAAGATACTTGACTAAAATGGTCTTTTCTAATGAATAGTTGCAACCTGAAAAGTAGTGATCTTTGATGTGGAGAGGGGAGAATCCTTGGAGATGATGGGGAATGAAGGAAGAGAAGGACAAGGCAGGAAAGAAAGTGGCAAGTAAGAGAGGCAAGAAAGGTGTGATGGCAGTGGTTGATTATATTAGAAATCCATTTGAGGGGCAGCTAGGTGGCACGGCGGATAGAGCATCATCTTGGAGTCAGGAGAACCTGAGATCTAATCTGGCCTCAGACACATAACTAGCTGTGTGACCCTGGGTAAGTCACTTAATCCTATTTACCTCAAGAAGAAATCAATTTGAGTGATTTTTGACCACAGACTTAGAAATTAGACTTGAGGAGGGCTCAGAAAAGAGAAGGAAAGGGAAAGGGAAGAAGGGGAAAGGAGGGGAGGAGAGGAGATAGGTACTAAGGTAGAGAGGTGAATGGAAAAGATAGAAGCAGAAAAGGTTTAAGACTTTCTTTAGGGTTTTTGGCTTCAGGAGGAGAAAAAAAAAACCCCAAAACCAAGCAACCCACGAACAACACAGTGAAAGGCACTAGTGTGAACAGTCCCAGAGCTGTTTCTGGGCCACATTCATTGCAGACTACACGCCCAAAAGATTCTTGGATTTCTAGAATGTTAGAGAGGGATCATCTAATTCAACTGTTTCATTTCAAAGATGGGGAAACAGAGGCTTAGGAAGGGAAAATGTCTGGTTGAAAAGTCACACAATTATTAAGTAACAGAGAACCCAGTGCTTCTGACTCCCCACTGCTTTTTCCAAGAATTTCATTCTTGTTCATCCACAGTAATCCCCAACCCGGAGAAAAATGCAATACAACCACATTTTTTTTTTTTTAAAGCCTTTTCTTCCACTCCTCTATTACTTTCTTTCCAGGGTGTTGGAATGGAAAGAATGAGACCTAGATTCAAGTTTACTATGTGACCTGGGGTAAGTCATTTCCATTCTTTGAGCCTCAGTTTCCCCATCCATAAAAACTGGACTAATAATCCTTTTGTACCTCACAGGAGGATTATGAAGTCCAATAAAGCAGTAAGACAGTATATTGGAACTTTTAAAAAATTTTTCTAGATTTGTGATTTTATTGGCTCAGAAAACTCCTTTCACCATTGCATATGTGCAACTGCTCAGCAGTTTATAGCCTTAGAGAGCTATCTGAGGCATGCGAGAGTTAGCTGACTTCCTCACGGTCACATAGCCAGAATACAACTGAGGAAGTCTTCTTGACTCAGATATATGAAGACAAAAATGAAACTGTCCCTGCCTTCAAGTAGCTTATATTTTAAGGAGGGGAGGAGGGAAGACATGTGTGTGTGTGTATTTGTATGTATATATACATATATATGTATGCGTCTATAAAATATACGTATGCATATATAAAATACATTTAATTAATTTGGGAGGTGAGGGTACTAGCAGCTTGGGGGAATCAAGGAAGGCTGCATGTAAGAGGTGACATTTCAGCTGAATTTTAAAGGAAATAATGGATTTTGAGAGGCAGGGATGAGAAGGGGGTGCATTTCAGTGTATTTGAAATTGCTTCCTCCTTTTATGGATGATGAAACTGAGGCCAAAGCTACATGAATAAGAGCCGAGATTGAAACCTGCTTCTCTCCTTAGTCCATCACTGATGCCACACAGAACTGGGGTTTGAAGTTGGGTTCTGTGGTCTTCAAGGTTAACTCTTTCCACCAGGCACCTACGGCTTAGTCTCACTGTTCTTTCTCTCACCCTAGGACATCAAAATGATCTTCATATGCCTTACGATCCCATCTCACCTCTTCACCTCACAGCTCCTCTCCATCCTTGGTCCCTACTGGCTGTAACTGGCTGTTTCAATTTGGGACTGGGTGGGGGTAGGAGGTTGACTTTAGCTTGACCAAAGGAATATCCTTGGTATTTTAAGCTTCTGAATGAATGGCCCTGGGAGTAACTGGGATTGGGATCAACAGACTGGGTAGCCTTCTGGTGAGGTCCTTGTCAAAGGCTTTTTAGAAATCCACCTCAGGGTTTCCTCAGGTCTTACCTCATCCACACACTTATTTACTGTCACCAAGAAGGCCAAACAATACAATATCACAGATCCAGAGCTCAGGAGGGACCCAAGAGGTCAACTAGTCCAGTGTCCCCATTTAGCAGATAAAGAGGTACTGGCTATATAGTAAGCCTCATGCGGTAGAATTTGAACTCAGGTCCTCATTCCAGAACTTGTGCTTTTACTGAATAATGTTGCCTTTGCATTATGCAATGAGGGTTCATCCCCCCCCAACGTCCACCCGCTTCCTGTATAGAGGCCTGACTTCCCTCGGCCCTTAGGGACCGCATTTTCAGAGGGACATTGATGAGTCGGTAAGCATATAGAATATCCCAGAATCTGGGGAGCATTGGGGTGAAGTGAGGGGCAGATGACAGGCCACAAAGCTGACCCACAAGCAAATAACTTTAATTTTTTTCCAAGCAGGAGCTCGGCCTCCTGAGGGCCGCTGCCCCGCCACACGCCTCGGATATGATACAACCCATCACAGCTGGATTAAAAAAATACACAAAAATATATATATATAATATATATAATATACATTACAAAACTGGGTGTGGGGAAAGGGAGGGAAGGGTGTGGGGTGGCCTGAGCAATTTGTAATCCATGAAGGGCCTAGGGGAAGCTCAGGGGGGACACACCTTGGGAGGGAGTGACATGTGGGGGGGAGAGGAGGGGGACAGTACTTCATATGAAATTCATAAATAACCAAAGGCTTTTGTTGCCTCCTCCAAGCTGGGGTCAGGGGCAAGGTCAGTGGGGGGACTCTTTGGGGCGATGGGCTCACCAGGAGGAGAGAGGGAGGGTGTTCAGTCTAAGGCTCGAGGCCGTAGGCCCTCAGCCCACTCCCTCTCCCAACAGCCTTAGCCCTCAGGGCAGGGGTCTCCCCAAAGGGAAGTCCGGACTGAAAGCTCTGCCAGGGCAACATGATCTTACATTTGTTCCCTGCAGTAGGCACTTAATTAAGGGCTGGTAAATCAATTATTCAAGTTTGGTTGGAGTGAGAAGGGAATAGTATTGGGAGTTGGTTCCCCCCTGCCAGCATCAGAGAGGGAATTAGATAAAGTAAGGTCTAATTCCTGGGAGGGGATGTGTGGTGGTAACACCAACAGGTGATGGCGTAGGTGGATGGTGGTAAGAACCGAACTGGTCTGCTGGGGGGGCTCCATAGGACAGATCTGGGGGTACTTTTAGAAAGGCATGGCAACTGTAGAATATGTGTATATGTGGTGTGTTTCTGTGAGGTATTTTGTGGGGGAAGGAGGTTGCATATGTCTGGGGGTAGTTGTGGTTGTGAAAGTTGGGGCTAGAGCTGGTCTTCCTTAGGGAAGGGGAAGAACACTCAGAATTAGGGCTTACAGGTCCTTCTTAAAGGTAGTACAGCTAACGATCACTATGTCTGCTTCAAACATTTGGAATGGCCACTGGCCCTCCCCTCTTCCATGATCCAGATCAGGGGTTTAGGTAGCGGAATCTCAGCCCACTCACCCAGTATTCACTAACTATGATTGTTTGTTCCCATCTCCAACTTCCTTGGATCCACAAACTTGCCTAAATGCATGAGTTGGTTCTGGTTCTTTGGCATGGCTGCTCAGAGATTTCACAACAAGTCAGTTGTAAACTCTACTACCTGACCCTGGTCCATTTCCTAGAACCCTCAGGGCATCCCACAATGGAACAACTTCATGCTCTATGTTGGAACCCATCTACATAGCGACCCCATGTCTACCCTCTACTGACTTCAGCTGACTGGCCTTGGGAATGTAGGGATACTGCAAACTTCTGACCTTCCTTGTGACTGCCCCTCTTTTGTTCCACTCCACTCCTCTCTCTCTGCTTCCTCATTCATCATATTCTCCAGCTGTCTCCTCTTCCACCTTCTGCCTTCTCACCCACTCTTTTCTTTCCCAGGTTCACTCTGTAGTCTTTTGCTTTCTGCTTCCCAAGCCCTCTCCTTCCCCACTTCAGTTGACTGTCTCTACAGCTATAGTCCTCCCATCATCACACTCCTTAAAACCTTTTCTCTGGGGATGGAGGGTATCTTACTTTTCTGGGACCCATCTCTAATTTTTCTTCAACCTTAACTGAGCCTATCCCAGACCATTCCCCTGGACCAGAGCCTGCTTCTCAGAGAACTTAAAGATGCTTTTTTGTCTTCTTTCCATTCTAGAGAGGCTGGCCCCCATTGCCTCAAATCCAGGTCAGCCACAGCCCCACTTGAACTGGATAATGGTGAAGAGGGGAGGGTGGGAAAGGAAAAGGACAGTTTTGGTGTGAGAGGGGGCTGGCTGCCCCACTGCCTGAGGCTAGTCTGTCTTCTTCAAAAATTAAAGCATAGACCACAGTAGAGTGGAGTGTATATGGGGGTGGGACTTGTCCTGGGCCTGGGACCTGGGTCAGCAGGCGGGTAGAAGGTTAAGGGGCATGTCCTAGACCAAGGCCCCCAGGTCAGGAGGTAGGGATGAGGAGGGGAGACACGGCTTGGGCCCTGGCCCTGGGTCGGCAGGTGGTAGTTGAATCAGGAAAGGAGACCTTAGTCCTTGATCAGCTTATAGACGTGATGCTGGGCCCCGTGCTCACTGGTGGAGACTTCAAAGACAAAAGCAATGACCAGCAGTGTCTCCTGGGAGTCTCGACTCGTCACCACCTGGAATGTGAAAGGGAAGAGGAAGAGATCAGAGAGAGATGTGATACCCAACAAAGAAGGAGCTGCAGATCCTCAGGACTCGCGTTTTTTCCCCTAGCTCTACCACTGATTTTCTGAGCGACACTGGGCAAGTCATTTCATTTTTCTGGGCCTCTGCTTTCTCCTCTGGGACATGGGAAGGAAAGAAGGAGCCAAGCATTTATTAAATGCCTACTATGTGTCAAGCACTTGACAAATATCATCACATTCAAACCCTTAGACTCAGCAATACCTTTTCTAGGGCTATATCCCAAAGAGATAAAAAAAATGGGAAAAGGTCCCACACGTACAAAAATATTTATAGTGGCTCTCTTTGTGGTGGCCAAGAACTGGAAATCAAGGGGATGCCCATCAACTGGGAATGGCTGAACAAGTTGTGGTGTATAAATGTAATGGAATATTATTGTGCTATAAGAAATGATGAACAAGAAGACTTTAGAAAAACTATATGAACTGATGCTGAGTGAAGTGAGCAGAACCTGGAGAACACTGTACACAGTAACATCCACAGTGTGCGAGGAGCCCTTCACAGCAATGCAAGGACCTTAAACATTTCCAAAGGACTCTTGATGCAAAATGCCATCCACATCCAGGGAAAGAACCATGGAGTTGGAACTCAGAATGGAGCTATTTTCTATCTTGTTATGTTTTGTTTTGCTTTCTTTCATGGTTTCTCCCATTTGTTTTAATTCTTCTCTGCAACATGACTAATGTGAAAATGTGTTTAATAAGAATGTATGTGTATAACCTGTATAAGACTGCATGGCATCTCAGAGAGGGAGAGGAAGAAAATTTAAGACTTATGGAAGTGATTGTTGAAAACCGAAAACAAATTAATTATTAATTAAAAAAAAAACAACCTCAAACATTATCACATTTGATCCTCACAATAACTCTGGGAGGTAGATATCATTTTTGTGCCCATTTTATAGATGAAAAAACTGAGGCAGACAAAGGTTAAGTGATTTGTTAAGGGTCATAAAGCTAGTAAGTGTCTGAGGTTGGATTTGAACTCGGGTCTTCCTAACTTCAGGCCCAACACAGTGTCTACTATGCCAATTGGCTGCCCAGATGGAACATGGGAGAAACAGGAGATGGGATATAGTACCTTCTGAACTCCTTGCAGCTCTCACACTGGAGGATTCTAGAGCTACTACAGGAGGAGAGGAGAGGAAGGGAAAGGGACTGGCTCCCACCTGCAGGATAGTGAAGTTCTCCAAGACGCTGTTCATCATATACTTCTCAGGTAGGTGTTTCAGCTTGTGGATAAAGTTGATCATGTATTCACACATGGGGGAGCGATGGATGCGGTACACAAAGCGGCCATTCTCCAGCCGCGCGTACTCTGTCTGGGGTCAGAGAACACATGGCGCTTGCTGGCTTTTCTCCCTTCCTCCCTCCCTCCACACCCTCCTCCCCTGTCCTCCTGCTTGGCTCACCTCCACTTTCTCTACCACCTGCTTGCCAAAGGAGCAGACCTTGGTGGAGACGCTGATGGTCATACTGTCAGCTGAGCTGTACTGGGAGCTGACCCCATAGAAAGCACCAGGTCCATCCTGAATGGTACTGTTCAGGTCAGCCTAAAGAATGGGGGAAGGTGCAGGAATGGAAGAGTGAGAGGAATTTCAATGATCTCAGAGCTTTTCCTGGAGGTTCTAGGAAAGGGAGCATAATTCCCTCCAAAGATGCAAGCACGTGGCACCAGGAGGAGGGTTTGGGGCAAATAAAGAGGGGAAAATGTCCCAAGGACACCCAGACATTTGAGGCAGTTCAGCGCAGCATAGACAGCACATGACTTGGAGTTAGGAAGACTCAGGTATAAACCTTGCCTCTGACACTTATTAGCTCTGCGGCCTTGGGCAAATTACATAACCTATTTCCTCCTCTGTGAAGTGATAGGGTTGGACTTGAGGACCTCTAAGGCTTCTTCCAACTCTAAATCTAGTATATAATGACCTGAGTGCCTCCTACCATCCCTCAAGACACTCTATAGCCCTCCCTTGCTTCCTGGCTCTGGGACAAGGGTAGTTTTGGTTATTGGCGGTCAGAAGCTGAGGGACTTTGAAATTTTAGATGGGAATGATTAGGAAAAAGCCTGAAGTCAGACTACTTCTGAAGGGGAGATTGTGAAGAGAGAGAAAGCTTCAGTTTGGAGGTGAGGAGAATCCTTACCCAGAACTTGACAAGGAAGAAGGCATTAGGTGGCCCCTTCTCATACAGGTCCTTCAGCCCTCCCTTTTTCTCAGGGAACTTGTCATAGATCTGGCGAACATCCACCGCTTCCAGAGGAGGGTCCGAGAAGGCAGGGTTGGTCTGGCCAATGTGCACGAACAGATGCTTGCTGTACTGTAGGGGAGGGGTCCAGTACAGGGTTATGTTAGAGGCCTGTGGGAGGGGCCCTGGGGAGTGAGAGGGAGATAGGGCCTAATGTGGTGGTGGTAGGTGGGGGGAGGGATCATGCTACATGGGAAAGGGTGAAAGGAGACAGACAAAAACAGTCAGAATCTCTGAGTGTGAGCTAGGTCAGGTCAGCATTGTCCTCAAGCTCCTAAAAACTCAAATAAGGATCCCTGACTTAGCTTGGGGTCCTCTGAACACAGGGATGTATTCCATCCCCAAATCTGTGAATACCAGGGCTCTTCATCCCATGACTGCTCCCATGATCATGATACACTCTTTGTGCCCTATAATTTTACTGTGTTCTCTATTCTCCATGACTCTGCCAGGGTCTCTCACCTCCAGGAATGTGTTCTCTGCTGACATGAGTATGCTATGGTCTCTGTCCCCCACAGCTGTGTCCTGTTCTCTGCCACCAACCAGGTCTACATCTGTGCC
The DNA here is from genome assembly GCF_028372415.1 of Notamacropus eugenii. NCBI lineage: Eukaryota > Metazoa > Chordata > Mammalia > Diprotodontia > Macropodidae > Notamacropus > Notamacropus eugenii. The sequence continues at coordinate 92,466,438 of NC_092873.1, forward strand.
CTGCCCTTATGTCTCCCTCATAGGATCACCTTAGTTTCTCTCCCACCCAATTACCGTGTCTGGATCTCGCTGCACTTCCATGAAAGCTGAATACTCTAGGAGCCGAAGTCGAGCGGAGGCAATGGTGCGGTCCTGCCACACGGGCACGGCGGAGGTGGCTGGTGGGAGTGGGGCCAAGGGCTCATAACCTGGGGGAGAGACTTCCATTGTGAAGAGGCAGGGGGCCAGATGCATGCCAGTAGTTCTGGGTCTGTGTTAGTGGCCAAAGGCCAGGTCTCAGTCTCTGCTCCCAGGATTGGGTTGAAACTCAAGCTTTCTCTTGTGGAAAGGTGGAGTAGGGACTAGAGAGGAAAAGGAGTCAACTTAGGAGTTAAATCAGATGAGACAAGCAGGGAGGCAGGGATAGATTCCAGTACTAGTCCACTTTTCTAACCCTAGAAGAGCTCAGCAGGGTTCTATGAGTAACCATATTCCTAGAGATCATTAGATCATTACGTTGGTGAGGGGATAGAGGCCATTACAGAGGTTCTCTGAGAAGGAAAGGCCTTGAGAATTGAGAGACAAAGAACCACGTCTAGGAGAGTAGGGGCTAGTTCCCCTTGGGAACTTGTGTGTGTGCATTTGTGAGATGAGAGATGGAGAGACAGAGAGAGAGAGAGGGAGAGACAGAGATAGAGAGAGAGTGACAGAGAGAGGGAGAAAGGGAGAGAGACAGAGAAAGACACACATAGAGATTATCCATGAGTCCGGGTGTCTATGTGATGGTGTGTGTCAGTTTGATCATGTGTGACTGTGTTTAGAACTAGAAAGCATTCATGAAAGGATCATCTCATTAAGGAATTATAGGACTTTCGAGCTGAGAGGGACCTTAGTGGTCATCAGGCTCAGCCCCCTTATTTGAGACAGGAATACTGAGGGGCTGAGATGGGAAGGTGATTCGCTCAAGGTCTTACATCTAGTAAGTGATACTAGTCACACACTCAGTTACTTGGCAAAACCACAACTCAGACTCAAGACTCTGGCCCTGATATGCATGTATGGATACTATACACATATATATATTTCTATGTATGGGTATATACACGTGTGTATGTGCAGATATGGGCATGTTTATACATAGGTATGTGTGTATATGCATGTGTGCATACACAAGGTTTTGGGCAGGAAGTGCAGACAGTGAGCTAGGACCACAGGTGGACGAAAACTGAACATCCAGCTAGACCTGACCTGGGAAATAGGCGGCCCTCTTTGAATGACCCAAAACTGTTCACTACAACAAAAGACTGTCTCTAACACTAGTATTCTCCCAGGGGATACCAGCTGTTAATCATTGAACACCATAATTCCAGGAGACTAACAGTCACTAGTGACCTAAAGGACAAAGAAAGGATGCATGGTGGGGGGCAGAGGCGGGTACACACAGGCCACTCCGTGTTAACAATGATGACGTCCAAAAGAGACGTTCCAATAAGGGACCAGAAAAGGAGGCGAGGTGGTCATGAATTGGGACTGAGATTGCTGATGGGCAGCCCAAATGCACACTAGTACCCTGGAGATATTAAAAGGAAGGACTCCAGTACACTGGGTGTATCTTTTGGGGAGGAGTTACAGAAAGGAGTAGATGAAAATCACACAGAATGAGGTGTGGTGGGATTGTGAACTGTACTGGTGAGAGGCATACCCTTCAGGACCGCTATCTGGCAGGGATTATAGAGACATTTCCAGTACAGTTATCCCCTCCACAAAGAAGGGGTTAGGGGCACGGTGATTCTGTGATGTGGAAAATCCACGTCAAATGTTTTGGCCTTGCAGACCAGAGAAATCTCAATTTTTGTCTTTTTCTTTTGTGGGGTGTTAACCGTACCTTATTGTAATACTTGAGTTAACTTTTTGGTCACAGGCTATATTATACAATACTATACATATATTTTATGCATTTCTGAGTTCCTAAACTTTTTCTTTGTCATCTGTGGCTTCTGCAAAACTCCCCAAAATTTCTCAATTAATTTCTTAGGCTGACCTATGATACTGAAACAGCGATGGGGAAAATCGTCACGTGGAAGGAGTAACTGCACAAAGATGGAAGATGTGTGTGTGTGTGTGTGTGTGTGTGTGTGTGTGTGTGTGTGTGTGTGTGTCGGGGTTGGGGGAAACAAGGGCTGGAGGAGGGGGAAGGAGGTGGTTTGTGCATATATGGGGACTGGATGTAACTATGTGGAAGAATTTGTATACATGTGTGGAGCCAAACAAAGAGAAAACGATAAAGTAGTTTATCTCTGGCATTTTCCAATATATGACTCTTCCTCCCTTGAGACTTCAACCTTCTCCTAGTTTGACATCCACCCCTTTGACTCTATCTGTGACTGAAGGTACAATAACCAAGGGTTAGTTTTCACAGTCCCTGCTTCCAGGCTGGGTTGAGGTTCAAGACCTCCATTGAGGCAAGGTGGAGAAGAGAGCCAAATCAAGGTCTAGACATGCAGGGAGGTGGAGACAGACCATGGTACTGGCCACTTACTAGTGAGTGTGGGTGGCAAGGGTGGCTGGATGGGGTAGGCTGGCTGTGCGAAGGGTTTGATGCTGCAAGATACAAAAAAAGCCCTAGTTAGTCTTGCTGTGTCTCTCTGTCTCTCCCCCTCCCTCCTTTTTCTTCCTCCCTTTCTCTCTCTCTACACACACACACACACACACACACACACACACACACACACACACACAAACACACACACCTTATTGTCCTAATCTACCTCTTTATTTTGGACATTACCAAGGAGGCTGTCTGGCCTGCCAACTGTGGCCTAGAAACACTTGATGACTGACTGTTTAAATATTTGGCTAAATGGCTGAGTGATTGGTTAAATGATTGGCTAAGTAACTGACCCAACCAGGAACGACGATCGAATCAACTCTGCCACTGTCTCTGAATGACGCATGTCAATCTACTTTGCTGTAGCTCCATTCACAATCCCTGTAATCTTCAGGACCAAAGTGGGCCTCTATGTGTGTTGTCTCCGTTAGATTATAGGCACTCTGAGGGCAAGAACTGTCCTTGCTCTTTGATTTTGTAGCCCCAGCTTAGCACAGCATTTTAATGAGTCACAAAGTGCTGTACAGGGACTCCTGGGGGGCCCCGAGACCCTTTTATGAGGCCTGTGAAGTCAAAACTATTTTAATAATAACACTAAGATATTTTTAACTTCACTAGACGTGACTCACATTAAAACTCATTGAAACTTTTAAAAAAATTATTTGAAGATATTCAAATATACTGAAATAATTATTTGAAAAAATTTTTTCTTAGTGTGAAGTAGCCCTCAGACCAAAAAGTCTGAGAACCACAGCGCTTAATAATTCTTTTCCCTTCTTCCCCTTCTTTCCTTCCTTCTATCCGTCCTTCCTTTCCTAAGTAAATGATTACATAATTGACTTATTAGCTGACTGACTAGTCCAGCTAAGGGACTTACTAACTGGTTAGGTGACTGGATGACTAGTTAGAAAACTGATTGACTGGTTAAAGGACTGACTGGTTAAGTGACTAAGTCCCTGACTCACCAGGTAGATGACTGACTGACCTGTTGACTGACTAAGAGACAGGTTGAGTAAGTGACTACCTACTTGGCCTGTTGACTGATTATCTAACTACTTGTGTGACAGATAAGCTTCTAGCTGGCTAACTAATTAAGTAACTTCACTCATCTACAATGACTTAGACCAGGGCCTGATAGACTGATGCTCTCAAGTTTTCAAGACAAGGTTGGGGCTGGGGGCCCAGAGGGATCCAGACAGGGGCAATGATGAGGAATTGGGGGAGGAGTCAGGAAGGGCAGGGGTAAGCTGACTGAAATACTCACTCCTGAGAGGGTCCCGGCTGCTGTCCGGGGAGAGGGGGTCCACTCCAGAACTGCAGAGAAAGGAGAAAGTTGGGATGACTCAGCTTGATCTCACCAGGTCTGGAATCCAGGATTTCCAGTCCCTTGATCTGCCCTGTTGTGAATTCTCCCCCACACTGAAGTCTCACAAGACCCACTTTCTATCTCCTGGAAGGTTGAATTTTGGTCCCCTCCTCTCCCAATCCCCGAACTCCCTGTACCTTACCCGTGAAGCAGAGAAAACTGCCTGGGAAATTGGGGGAGGTGGGCTGAGTTTATTCTGCAAGACGCTGGCTGAGACAATTTGAGCTGAGGACATAGAAGCCATACTCTGGAGGGCCTTATCCTTGGAGACCTGGTCCTGGGGAGGAAGGAAAGGGGCGCGATGTCAAAGGGCTCATGTGACAATCTATTTGACTATGACACACACACCACCACAATTCCCAGACTCATGCATGCCTCCATCTCCCCACATGCATGCCTGTGACTGGGGACCAGAAAGCAGCCTGGAGAGTTTTGGGAGTGGGGAGGAAAAGGAGCTCACTTAGAAGAACATATATCAAGGAAACCTGCTTGGGAAAAGCTGGAGTGGGGGCAGAGCCCAAGAGGGAAACATGCAAGGGCAGAGGATGGAACACTAAACTGAGTCTAGACTCTGCCACTAACTCATTGGGCAATTCTCTTCACCAATTTGGGTCTCAGTTTCCTTGTTTATAAAATCAGAGAGTCAGACCTTACCCTTCTCTAAAGCTTTATAGTTTCCAAAGCACCCACATCCATTATTTCATTGAATCCTAAAAGTGGAATAAGGGATAGGGACTAGCTTGGGAGTGTAGGGAACTCCTCTTATCAGTATGGGTCAGGGTCTTTTCTGCAATTTATAATTTCAGAGAAGTGCCTTAGAACACCAGCAAGTAAGGTGATGTGCCCAGGGTTCCACAGCTAGTTAGCATGTGTCAGAGATAGTCCTTGAACTCAGGTCTTCTTGGCTTGAAACCTGACTCTCTGTCTACTATGCCTCTTTTAGAAATAGCATTGTAAAATAAATAAGGAAGGAAGTAGGAGCTTTATTTCAGGGATGAAGGAAACGAGACCCAGAGACATTGTGAGTGCTCAAAGTTACATAACTGGTAGGCACCAGAACCAAGAGGAAATCTTACATTTTCATTGCTCTAAGGTTTCTCTCAATTAACTTGGTCCATGGTACATATCTAGTGACTTTTCCTACTCCATCAGTCAGAGGAAGGAGCAAGGAGGGAAAGAGGAAGGATGGAGGGGAGGTTGTTACTTACCAAGTTCATGGCCTGTGAGGAAAAAAGGAAACACTGGATCAGAGGAAGACTAGAGGGTAGAGGGAGGGCACCACCCCTCTCCATTCCCCTCTCCTTCCTCCAATGACTCCCTATTTCTCAGCACTCACTAAAGCAATAGGGACAGGTCCAGGGAAATCTAGCTTCCTGCTGGGGGCTCCATTTCCCCAGTAGTTCCTGACTAGGGACACTCACCTGCCTTCTAGTAAGCTCACCTGGGCAACCCACTAGGGTTAAGAAGTTAAGGCCCAGGAGTCCCTGGAGGAAGAGACTCAAGGGAGACTAGAAGGAATTGGATAGTGGGAGAACGGAAGCATGGAATGATGAAATGGGCTGGATGCTTTGGGATGAGGAAGAGGTGTGAGAACTAAGACGACTCTATGGAACTAGGCCAAGGCGATGAGGCCTACAGTGGCAGGAGATATAGGGAGACTGGGGTAAGACTGCCCATGGTGGTGGCCTAGTTATTTTGTAGGAGGTAGACTACAGGGGTAAAGTCTACACTTGAGGAGGGAAGAGTCATCTATGGGGGAAATACTTATGCGTCTATCTCTTAGGAGCCCAAGGGAAGAGGCCAGGCAGACGCAGATCTGGCATGCCTTCTGGGAGGGGTTGAGGAGTGGGGAGTTGAATATGACCTGATCCTAGAAGGCTCAGGGCTTCCAGGGACTGAGATCTGCTTTCAGACCAGGATGCCCTGGTACCAGAGGTCCACCATGGTAAAATGGGTGGATAGGGGGAGGGGAATGAAGCAATCCATCATAACCTTCCCACCACCACTACCAACAGCCCATAACAAAGCCCTGACCCCCAAAAGCCCCAATGCGGTTAGTTAGCGGTGGCAAGGAGGAGGAAGGAGAAAAAAAAGAAAGCGGAGTAGAGGAGAGATTGGCCCTAGTGGCCCTCAGACTGCCAGATGCTATACCTATTTCCCTCTCTCTCTCTCCTCCTTATAATGGGGTCTGGGTGAGGTGGGGAAATCTGGGGCCAGCACTAGTGGATCTCCTCCCTAACCCAGAGGAAGAAGATGCCCTCTTCCTGCTTCCTCCTGCTTGGGCTGGGACTAGGTCCCCCACAGCATCATACCCATTCCCTGAGAAAGCCAGGAAAGTGAGAAACTTCTCCTACCTGCTTCTTCTCCTCTACCCAGAGGCCTTTTTATGCCCCCCCCCCCCCCTTCCTGGCCCTGGGACAGTCAGCAAGCGCTCTGTGGGACAGAAAGCAGGGCTGGTGACCTACAGAGCTTGAAGGAGGCAGGGATGGGAAGGGGCCGGTGGGAGGCCCAAGGGGCCCCAGGAGAGGCCAGGCCGGGTGATGGGGGACCCGTACCTTCAGCTTGGACTGAATCTCCCTCGATTTCCGCCTGGCTAGAACCTGCAAGTGGCTAGAGACCTGCAGAGAAAGAGCAGAAGGAGAGGGAGACAGCAGAGCCGTCAGCCAGAGGAGAGATGGGAGCGAGCGGAGCGGAGAAAGGGGGGGCAGGGGAAGTCGCTTGCCCATGCTGCAGGTCGGAGGGCGGTATGGCGGGCTTGGGAAAAGGGAGGAAGGGCAGAGGTTGGAGACCCCAGGCCAGGGTGGGGTTGCTGACATACCTTGATGCCAACCTGGTACTCCCGCACCTTCTTCCTTGCTAGAACCTGTATGTGGCTGGACACCTAGGGGCACCACCCCACGTCCGGCCAGAGAGGAAAACACAGAGAAAGTGAGGGATGCGGGGGAGGCCCAAGGGGATTGGAGTGGCTAAGGAGCCATGGCCAGGGTGGCCCTGGTCCCATGAAAACCTTTGAGTCCAATGGAACACTTTCCTGGTCCAGAGGGTTCCAAAGTGTGTCCCAGAACCTGTGCTCCCAGGGAAAGAGTTTGGGGGTATCAGTCTACAAACTTGTAGACAGAGTAGTAACATTCATAGATAGATACCTCATAGCTCTTCACCCTACCCAATGCATTTTTTCTTTAATGGTTTTTTTTTATGAGCCCTATGGGTGCTCCCCAAGGCTCCATCCCAGGTCCCCTAACCTCTTCTCTGCCTCTCTCTTTTTTCTCTTAACTCCCCTGGGTTTAATTATCTCTATACCAAAGACTCCAAGATCTAAATAAACGGCCCCAAGCTTCACTGAACTTCAAATCCTGTACCACCAATTTCCTCTTGCGCATTTCACACTGGATGTTCCAGAGACGTCTCAAACTCAACATATCCAAAACTGAACTTGTCATCTTTCCTTTCCAAATCTCCTTATTTTTATTGAAGGCATCATTATTCTTCCAACTTTCCATGTTCATTACCTCGCCATCCTTGCCCAAACCTGTTTGGCTTCCTCTTTTCTATTGGATTATATCAAAATTCCTCAGCCTGATAAAATTATGTCAGTGTGTATTCATATCAGATGGTCTCGAGTTGGAGGAGGTTCCTAAGTATAACTAGTCCATCTCCTTCTTTTTTATGATCAGGAAACTGACCCCCAGAGAGAGAAAGTCACTTGCCCAAGATCACACAGGTAGGAAGTAGCAGAAAGGAGATTCACCAGACCCTTTTTTTCTTTTTCACTACAGCATACACTTATAGCCTCCCCACTCTAAGTTTTACCATGTATTCTCCTGAAGGCAACCCTATGAGGTAGTAAGTGTTTGGGGGGTGGGGAGGCAAACTAATGATATAATTGGTAGAGGCACTCCCCATATGGAAATTCCCTCCACCAGTGCAGAGAGGCAGGTACTGTGCCTAGAGGTCAAGTAACCTTCTCAGAACCATATAGCCAAATACATCAGACTTGACTTGAACCCATATCTTCTGACTAAAAATTGAATGTTTTCTACTGTAGCTACTGCCCCTGTGAGCTTCCCTGTTGCTTGCTCTACCTTATTTCATTTGTGACCCCCTAGCGCACAGTGCCTCTGCTCCAATTCTGCTGGACACCTGCCTGCGCACCACACTCATTCACACCTTTGCCAACGCTGTTCAAACCTCTCTGTCTCTAGGAAACTCTTCTCCAAACTCTTGTCACCATTTCTTTCCCACCTCACCCCTTTAGAAGAACCTTTCCAGGCTTTCCCAACTCTTGCTGATCTTTCTCCTTCTTTGCCAATGGATGTTTATGCTTTAGGAATCTCCTAGATCTTCTAGGTTTTCCTTGTTCTTACTTGTTTGTTTTTGTTTTATCAGGCAGAGCTTGTCTCCCCACTTGGAGGTGGACCCTGATCTAAGTAGATCTAAGGTGTGAAGATTCAGCTTTACAAAGAGATCAATTCAGGAATAGTTCCTCAGTTTATGAAAGAATTAGGAGCGTGGCTTTTTCAAAGGCTAAACTGCCCGCCTACCTCTCAGAGGATTAGATTTACTCCCAGTCTTTTCAGGGACACAACTATCAAAGTGATCCTGTCACTTGGTGAGCTTTTCTTGGCCATGGCAATTCATAAGCCCTAAAGCTGGAAGGGAACTTAGAGATGGAATCATGGATTTAGAGCAGGGAGAAACCTTGGAGATAATCTAGTCCCCTAGCACACTTCTGGGCCATTTTACAGATGGGGAAACTGAGGTCCAGAGGGGTTAAGTAATTTGCCTAAGATCACATGGGTAGTAAGTGTCACAGCCATGTGCCCTGGCTCCAAATTCAGCCTACTTCCATGGAACATATATGGACTCTGGTGTTGCCTCTTTTTAAAATTAAAAACATTAATTTTAAAAAAATTAGCATAATCTGTTTAAAAAAGTCTAAAAACACTGACTGCATTCTTCATTTCTTCTCTCTCTCCCAGAGTGCCTAGCACAGGTTTGGGCATGCATGCTTAATGAATGGACTTCTGTCCCCATACTAGGTAATCTAAAACCCTTTCAGGAAAGAAGGGACACCTTGTGTTGGTGCAATCAGAGGATCCTGGCCTTCTTTCATCATTCTGAGATGGAGATCCAGGACCAAACCCTTTCTATCACCATTGCGATTCTCATCCTCCCATTCAGGAGCAGGATCTATGAGCCTGGTTCTGTTAACTCAGACTTGTCATAGATATGTTGAGCCTGGAGTTCCTTGATTCAAATTACATCTTGGGGGGGAGGTCAGGAAGGATATCGGGGTGGCTACAGTAGCCCTAATCCCCAGGAGACCACATGACCCTAGAGGTTAGGCGATGAGTCTTTTTTCATCTTGAGGAGGAAAGAAGAACTCAGAACCCAGCATGTCGGAAACACTTATTCAATATTCGTCAAATTGAATTAAAGGGTTGGTCTTAATGTTAGGGGTGGCTGTCTTATGTCCTAAGATCACAGACTTAGGGTGAGAAGGAAACTCAGAGGGCACTTAGTCCAACCCCCTTATTTTATAGGTGATAAAACTGAAATCTGTGGAGGGGAAGTGACTTGACCAAAGTCACATGGATGCCACTGCCAGTGGTTGAGCCAGGATTGGAATCCAGGTCTTCTGACTCAAAATCAGAGCCTCTAGGACCTGTCCTCAATCCCCCTACCATAAATGGGTTAAAGGACAGCCCTTCGGGTCTTGGCTGCGGCTGGACACCCTACGTGTCTGTCCCCAGTCAAAAGCCCTGGGCATGGAGAGCTGAGGCAGAGCAGAGTAGGCTCTCCTGCAGACCACCTGGCTGCTGAGATCACCAATGCTGTTATCACTTCCCAGCTGAGGAGATAATTAGGCTATATATTGAAGGGTAGGGAAGGTTCTAGATTGCAAGAAGTAGGGTATAGGGCTCCAGAAGATTACTTCCTGGAATCCAGTAACTACCCTATTCCTAACAGGAAGAACCTCAATCCCCTCAGGGAAGATAGAGGAAGAAACCAGTGATCACAAGATCTGGAATCTGGCAGCACTGTGGCCACAGGACCAAACAGAACAGTGATGGAGAATGGGGATGCAGACCTTGCCACCATTCTCCCTGACCCACAGGAGGCTGGTGAGGTGACTTGGTAAGAAACAGAGGATACCAAGTACCCTACAGGCTTGGTGGGGAGCAGCATTTTCCCTTTTTTGGTGGGTTTCGGTGGATTCGGACACCTCAAATCTCTGGGAAGAGTATATTAGGTGTAGTTTTGGGGGGTGTTTAAGTTTTCAATAGCATGGTCCATTCTAAAACCCCCTCTACCCCCACATCCCAGAATAGCTGGGGGTAGGAATCTTGTCCAGGTTGCAGTCCCCTCATCTGGTCTTTCCTACTTTGTAGTACTTAGCCTGATACCCAACTGCTCAACTTTTGAAACTACAGTCCTGGGGAAGTCTTTAAAAGTAGGCAATTCAGACATTCAGGGGAAAGGGATGGAGCAGTTTCAGGGTGGAAGGCTAGGAATGGGAAACAGAAAGAAGGAGCATAGAATGCCAGAGTTGGGAGGGACTTTGGAGACTATTTGCTCCAACTTCTTCATTTCCCAAAGCGGGAACTAGAGAGGTTAAGGGTAGAGAGGAAAGGAGGAGAAGGAGCTAGTGTTGAGGATAGTACGCCAGTTCTTTCAAAAGGATGAGTAGGAGGAAAAAAGGTGAAAGAGGGAGAGGAGGAGAAAGATGGGGTAGGGAGGAGAAAACAGAAGGAGAGATAGAATAAGGGAGAGGAAGAGGAAAGGGAGAGAAGAGGGAAAAGAGAGAAAGAGGGAGGAAAAGAGGAAGAGAAGGAGAAGAGAGGAAAGGGAAAGAGGAAGAGAAAAAGAGGGAGAGGAAGAGGAAAGAGAGAGGTGGGGAGATAGAAAGATAAAAGTGTGGTGTGTATGTGTGTGTCAGTTGTGTGTATATGTGTGCGTGTTCAGGGCTGCAGCATATCTTTTTACCTGTTTCCTTGTCCGAGTCTTTCCCGTCCTTAGCTTGATATATCGAGCTATCAACTCATTGCGACCTGGATTGAGAGGGAGGAGGAAATCAGAGAGTAGGTAAGTGGTGTAACTAAAAGTGGGCAGCCTTATGGTCTTCTCCAGCCCAATGCCTACCTCTTCTCCTCTCCTTTCCTTTCTCTCGCTCTGACCCCAGGTCTCTCAGGGCCAGAAGGTGGCACTAGTTGGACAGAGTTAGATGCAGGCCAACAGGACCAAGAGGTGGAAGCAGGGGATCTGAGTGGCAAGTGGGACCACATGGCTCTGAGGGCCTTCTCCCAGCTGAGGCCTTGGAACAGATCCCCAGTCAGGAGGCAGAGGAGGGCTGATAGTTGGGGTGGCAGCAACAGCTTCCAGACCAGAGGCATTAGGGTAAAAGAGGGAGCCAACACATAGTAGGTACCATTGTCCTATTCAAAACCTTTTTGGTTTTGTAGACAGAGGCAGGTGAGGAAGACAACTGGATAACTCACAGTGTGTATGTGTGTGTGTGTATGTGTGTGTGTGTGTGTGTGTGTGTGTCTATTCATGTCTCTCCCATACCTCTCCACTCCCTCCCACCCTGGATGTGTCACAGTGCATCCTTTTGTGTACACTGTGTGTGTCCTTTTTGGTACATGTCTATGTGGCTCTGTATCCTCTGAGTCACAAGGTGTGTACATGCCTCCTCCACCCATGTTACTCCACGTTTGTGTGTGTGACTGTTTACATGAAACAGCACTAGCCTGGGTGTCAGTTGGTATGTGTGTGTGTGTGTCTATGTGTGTGTGTGTATGTGCTGGGGGACAGGGAGGGGGGGTCCTAGTTCTGGCTCTGCCCTGACTTCCTTTCTTTGGACCTCAGTTTCCCATTCTGTAAAATGAAAGGGTTGGACTAGCTGGTCTCTGAGGTTCCTTGAGGTCTTCTTCAGCTCTGAACGAGCCTTTATCTTTCTCCCTGAAGCCTTGTATCTGCCCCTTTGAATGTCTGCTGCCATTTCTTTACGCACTCCTGTGTATCTAGGAGGAAGCTTATATATCTGTGTCTCTATGTCCTGGTGTGTATTGTTTGATATCTGTCTGTCTGCCTATGTCTGTCTATTGGTCTATCTATCTATCATCCATGTAGATATATTTGAATGCATGCACATATGCATGAATCCATGAATCCATGAATCCATGAATCCATGAATCCATGAATCCATCCATCCATCCATCCATCCATCCATCCATCCATCCATCCATCTATCTATCTGAGGGTGTGTACATACCCTGTGTGACTTGGCACTCAGTCAGCTTCCTGAAAATGCACCCTTCTAGCTGAAAGAGGGTGAGGAACTCTTCTCTGGTAGAGGTGGGGGTAATATCTGCCCTAGGAAGCCAGAAGACCTTGCCCCAAGCCCTAATAAATGGCAGAAGGTACCTGGCACCTACTGAAGGAACTTGGTAACATGAGGGGAGTGGGGGAGAAGCTCTTGGTATGTGTCTCTGAGTACATGTCACTGAAGGTATAGGATTCTCCATGTTTCCTCCTGCCCACTTCCCCTTCTATCAAATCCCAGTTGTGTTACCCCCCAACAGCAAGTCCTCCCCTAAAACAGTCACATTCCTGGAATACTTCTCCCCTGACTAAATCAACCCCTTCCGTCTTTCCTCCCTCCTCCTCCCTTCCCGCCTTTCCCTCTCCACTCCTCCATCCTTGGCTAAAAATACCCCATTGGGGCTGCCCCAGCTAGTCTGTGGGGCTGGGGTGGGGGCAGGTAACCCAGTGAGTACTAGGGAGGCAACCCTGTCCTAGGGCATGTCCCTGCTGAAGTAGAGAGGCCCTCTCATGGAGATGAGAAAATTAGGGGTGAGGGGGTGGGACAGGGAGGCCAAGTCAGCCCTTCCCACCCCAGTCTACCTCCTTTGGTCCCTTCCCTATTAAGACTCCTCCCTTTTCCCTTCCCTCTTGGCCTGGGCAGAAAGGCTAAGGGCCTGTCTCTTTAAGTGGCCGCCAGCTGTCTGGGCTGCTGCTGGGAGAGCCGGTTTGGGGGGGGGTGGGGGGAGCTGGCCAGGGGCCAGCCCCGGCACGTCAGCAGGCAGAGTCATCCCAAAAATGCAGCTCTGGATCAGGCTCACCAGGGGCTGTAAGAGTAGGGGAAACTTCCTTTTGGTTTGGGGGACTGGCAATAAAAAAGAAACTCCTCAAGCAGGGGTTAATGGGCTAAGAGCACAAATAAGATGGATAAGATTTGGGGAACAAAGGAAGGACAGATGTAAGCCTCTCCCCTGCTCAACACACTTTCAACACAGACTACACTTCCCCCCCAACCCCCAACCCTTCAGGTTTCTCGAACCTAGGATCCTGTCTCCTACCTCCAAAAAGAGCCTAGTCCCAGCCCCCAGTCCAGCTGTCTCTCTTGGATCCATAGCTAGTATGACCAACAGGGTCTGACTAGGGCCTCAGCTCTGCTCTGCCCACAGCACCAAGTAGTAAAACTTCCACCCTCTGTGGCAGCTACCCCCAGAAAAGACCTCTGTTCAGCTTCCCATGATAGCTCTGGGGCTAGTGGGGTATCTCCCAGTTCCTTCAACACAAGACCTTCCTGACATCCCAGGGATCCTGGTGTTAAGAGCCTGGGGGCAGAGGTTACCCATTTTCTGAATTATCCTGAAACCATCAAGTAGTTTGGGGGAGGTAAGGTAAAGCTGGGAGCAGGGGCAGCATCTGGGGGCAGGAGAGTGTTGGCCATGGACTGGGGGAGGGGGCAAAGTTGTCTTGTTTACGAAAAGGAGGAGGGGGAGGAGGAGGAGGACGGGGAGGAGGACAAGGAGGAGGCCCAGATCCAGACACACGGGCTTACACGCCCAAACTCGTCTGTGGCTGGCGCAGGGGTTATTTCACCAAACCGGCTGGGTGAGGGGGCAGAGAGCAGTGAAGGGAGGGGTGAGGGAATGGAAGGGGAACCTCTGGAGAGAACCAGTCCATGAGGGAGGACAGGAGATCAGGGCAGCCTAGTGGACCCCACCTTCTTAGGCCTCTCTGACCTTTTGTTCCACATTGAAGCCCCTTCCTAAGAGGCTCTCTGACCTGGCACTCACCATACATCTTGCCTTCATCTGAGAGGATGATCTTACGCCGACCACAGGGAGGATAGATGGCAAGGGCCTCCTGGAAGCTCTGCTCAATGTCGGGGCTCCACACTCCCTCCGCATCATTGTCCAGCCCTTTGTCCAGCCCCTCGGGCCCATCATCCCGGCCCTCTCCGGGGCTGTTGCTGGCGTTCCAGCTGTTGGACGCTATTGTGCTGGTTGCTCTGGGCTCTGGCCTTGAGCCCGCTGGGCACGCGAGGACCTGGGAGAACAGGGGACAGGATGGGGGTCATGGAACTGGCTAGACCAGCTCTGCCCAAACCAAAGCCACACTCACCCTTCCCCTCCACCCCCTACCTCCCAGGCTGTCTGCTCAGTGCCTCAAGCGTCACCCTACCTCCACCCTCTCCACCAAGAAGGTGCGTATGAGTGACGATGTAATAGAGGATAATACCTTCAGGATTTTGAAGAAGGGATGTGTTAGGGTGACAAGCTGCTGTTCTTAGCCCCCACCCCTAGCGACCTCCTCCAAGCACTGCTCCCTGTAGCCACAGATTTAGAATTCAAGGGAATCTCAGAAGGCCTCTGGTCCAATGCCTTTGTGCAGAAACTCAGGCTTGGAAAAACTAAGTGCCTCGCTTAAGGTCACAGGGGTAGTAAAGGGCATAGCCATATTGGAACCCAGATCCTCAGACTTCAAATCCAATACTCTTTCCACTTTACCAACAGGTCTGTGCTCAAAGAGTGGAAGGGTTGGGAAAGTTTGATCACAGTTTGGCCCACAAGTGACGTGGGCTTGAGAAAGAGTGTTACTAAACATGGCTGGTACAGAGAGAAAGGTGAATTTTAGGAAGGACCAGTGATTTGTTTCTTTCCTTCCACTCCTAGGTTATTTAGCTCTGACCACCTACCTATCTCTCCCCAAACATCCATCCATACTTTTGATGTGTTATTCTGGGGTTTTGGCCCCCAGCCTTCATGGTACCATTTTTATCTCAAAGCATCTTGAGATTCCATCCTTGTTCATTCATTTATCCAACATTCATTTATTGAATTTCTACACTGTGGTATAAGAGAAGCCCTCTGCTCCCTTACAGTCCATCTGGGGAGGCAGAATTTATACTCGGAGAACTAGTCACGAAAAGTTGTATTAATAAATGGCCCAGACTATGTGCTAAAGGAAAAGGGGTCCATCATTGGGACTGGGAAGAACTTGGGAAGTCATGTGCAGGGGTGGGTTGATAGTTCCTATTGACAAGGACAGCTCCATGTCACCCCCACAGTTATACACAGTCCCAAATGACTTCATATGCCCCATGAAAAGGACTCCACAGACTTACATGATACTAGAAACCTCACATAGGCTTACATATTGCTGGATAGACCCGCATGGACCAATCCAATTCCACATGGCCTTGTATAATCATAGCTCACATTTTAAAAGCACTTTCACTTTTGGATTACACTTCTGATTTCATTGGTATAAAGAACTCTTAGTAAGGAAACTCTTGCAACCAATACAGATCGACATCTTATAGGTTTGCAAAGTGTCTTACATACCTGAGCCCATTTGAGTTTCACAATTAACCCTACGAAGAGGCAGGGGCTATTATTGTCTCTATTTTACAAATGAGGAAACTGAGGCTCAAGAAAGGTAAATGACTTGCCCAGGGTCACAGAGTTAGCAAGCACAGGTATAACAGTTCAAACTCAAGTTTCCTTAGTAAATTAGCACTTACTATGTGCCAGGCACTGTGCTAAGTGCTAAGGATACAAAGAAAGACAAAAGACAGTTTCTACCCAAGGCTATTGCCCCACCCTCTACACTATGATGTTTTCCCTATGCACGGCTGCATAAACTCACATGGTGCCACACAGTTCCATATAAAGTCATTAGTGCTCTGAACCTTAACAATTTCTCACAGCTCCAGGTTCCATATGGCTCTCTATAGCCCCGGGCCCATACCCCTTGTAGCCCAGGATAAGGTGTCTGTTCTAGGACAACAATCACTCCCTGTTCTGACAAGTGGGTGGCCACATTTTCCCAGTCTGAGGTTTGGATGAGAGGGAGGTCAGTAAGAATTGGTAAAGGGAGGGAAGGGAAACTTTCTTGAATGGGGCATAAATTGAAAGGGGGAAGTCAAGGAGACTGGAGATCTCTTCCCCCTGAGCCTTTGAGGCTCAGATAAAGCTTCAAAGTGATGATGGGTTGGTTGGGGGAAGGGGAGCAGGCAGAGAAGGTTTCTGGGGGAATCCTGTTCTTCAGCTAGATGTGAAGATGGACATGTCCTGGGATCATGGAAAGAAGGTGCCTGGTTGTCATGGCAATAACTCTAGGCATCAGCTCTTGGATCTAAGGGAGCATTTGTGCCAAGGGGCAGTCAGGTCTGGGCAAGTGAAGGAACCCAGGAGGCCCCAGTGCAGACCTATAAACCTGTCCCCAAAGTACTGATAGTCCACTCAAGAATTACTTCTCTGATTGTAGGATTGGGGGAGAGAGGGAAAGAGGAGGGAAAGAGGGAGGGAGAGAGAGAGAGAGAGAGAGAGGGAGAGGGAGAGGGAGAGGGAGAGGAAGAGAGGGAGAGACAGAGAGAGAGAGAGGGAGAGAGAAAGAGAGAGAGAGAGGGACAGGGAGAGAGAGGGAGGGAGAGAGAGGGAGGGAGGGGGAGAGAGAGAGAGGGAGGGAGAGAGGGAGGGAGAGAGAAAGAGAGAGAGAGGGAGAAAGACAGAGAGAGGGAGAGAGAAAGAGAGAGAGGGAGAGAGATAGAGACAGAGAGAGAGGGAGGGAGAGAGGGAGAGAGAAAGAGAGAGAGAGAGGGAGAGAGAAAGACAGAGAGAGAGGGACAGGGAGAGAGAAAGACAGAGAAAGAGAGAGGGACAGGGAGAGAGAAAGAGAGAGAGAGGGAGAAAGACAGACAGAGAGAGGGAGAGAGACAGAGACAGAGAGAGAGAGGGAGGGAGAGAGGGAGAGAGAAAGAGAGAGAGAGAGGGAGAGAGAGAGAGGGAGAGAGAGAGGGAGGGAGAGAGAAAGAGAGAGAGAGGGAGAAAGACAGAGAGAGAGAGAGAGACAGAGACAGAGACAGAGACAGACAGACAGACAGACACACACATAAAGCGGTAGAGAAATGGAGAGAGAGGAAGGGAGAAACACAAACACACACACATACATAGATATCCCAAACCAAGGAACCAGACATGATTAAAAAGGCAATACATAAGGTTCTCCCAGTCCTTGATCCTATCCTGGACCTTTCCCCAGGAAGCTCCAGGAAGCCTAGAGGCCTGGGTTTCCTTTCTCTATCTCCCAGGAGTTCCAGAGCTCCTCTCTACCTCTCTCAAAGTCCCCTGGAAAGGAAGGGACTGGAGCTACAAGTGACCTAGAGATTGAAGTGTGAGTGCTCCAGGGGGAGGGGGACTGAATGAGGCCAAGCAAAGAGGCCCCCAGGCCCCAGGGAATTGGTCTTCTTGTGCATGGAAAGCCAGGACGTAAAACACTCAAAATGCAAGGCTCTGGACAGCCAGAGTTAAGTCTATCTATTAGAAGTAGGAGTGGGAGGAAGATGAAGGGGAGGGGGCTGTTTCCTGGGCCCTCACTTTGGTCAGATGCTTCCCCCACACCCTTAGGATTCTCAGTGAAGGAGTGCCGGGGAAATCTTCCGTTCATGAAGTCAGCCCCAAAGTCCTGGCCTTCAGAGCTGCAGTAGTTGGGTAGCGTGGGGGGCCCTGGCAGCCCCAGGGATCACTAAAGAAACTTTTCTGCCTCCCCCAACTCCCTACCCCCTGCCCCTCCTTCTCTGCTCTTGGCGCCCCCCCTTCCCGAGGTGATGTCAGCCCCCGCCCCGCCCCCCTCGGGAGCACTGTGGCCAAATAAGGAGAACACAGCAGGAGCCAGGACTGACTTGGGGGGGTGGGGAGCAGGCTGCCCCTGGCCAGGACTACATACAACTGATGAGCTGTAGGGAGAGGGAGAAACTGAGGGAGGGGGTTCTCAGAATGAGAAGAGTAGGGGCTGGGAAGGGGATGAAGAACCGCTCCCCCCCAAGAAAAGCACTTATATTCAAATGAACTTTCAGACGCATGAATGCTTAACTAACATGCAGGCGCACATGTGAGTTTAAGTACGATTATTAACACTTAGACACATACACGGACAGTGAGACACATGAACACACACACCAACATGAAGACACATATGTATGCAAATGTTACATAGTCACTCCTACACCAAGGCAGCTCTCCTCTTTATTCCCCTCAACCTGGGAACTGTGGGAATCAGCATGGCACAGAGGAAAAAGTAAGGAACTCAGGATCAGAGGACATGGGTCCAAATTCTAGCTACCTACGTGACCTTGGGCAAGTCTCTTAACATTTCTGGGCCTCAGTTTCCTCATCTGTAAAATGTCCCCTAAGACACACATGATTAACCTCAGTAGGTTGTCTCATGAGAAATAGGAAGAAAAGTCAGGCCTCACCCATCCCCACTAACATTCTGAGTGATCATGCCAGTTTGGACTCTTCTGACACATGCTAGGGGACAAAAAGTAAGGGAGTGTTGGGGTAGATGGGTAATAGGCTAGTGACTTAGAGAGAGCCAGCTAAGGGCCTTGAGATCAGAGGAGCACAGGAGTCCAAGTGAGAAGGGAGAAAATTGAGAGGAAGTAATTTGTTCACATAGGCCACATGGAGCAGAGCAGAGATTTCAGTTTGGGTTTTCTAACATCAGATCCGGTTCTTTTCCCACTCCACCACGCTCGCTAGAGTAGAGGGAATTTCAAAGCTGTGCCCTCCCATCTGTAGTGCTCCAATGTCTCTTCGCTCAAAGTAGCAAAGCTGAGCGGAACACTTGTGGCCCCAGTGCCCATGGCTTGAGAAGGGAGCACGAGTCAGGGCTCAGGGAAGGGAGACTGGCCAGCCAGTGCCCTTGTGAATGGGGGTAAGGCCAAGTGTAGTATGAAACTCCTTCAGCTTCTTGTCTCCCAGGGGAGACAAGGGTGTGAACCTTTGCCCCCACTCCCCCACCCCACCCCAATGCTGGAGACTCTCCCCTTACAGGAGAGAAGGGATAGATGGGAGGGAAATACCTTTTTCCTTAGAAATATTACAGCCTACTTCCTCCTCCCCCTGCATAGCCTTTCCAGGCTGTAGACAACCTCTGCAGTGTTTCACTATGTTATTGATTAATACTAATAATTCACATTTATAGAGCACTTTCAAGTTTACCAAGCTATTACTTCCCAAACAGCCCTGTGAGGAAGGTAATATAAATAGTTCAAAGATGAGGAAAGTAAAGATCAGAGAAATGAAGCATCTTATTTATAGTGAGTGACAATAAATGTCAGAGCCGAGATCGGACTCAGGGGCTCCCAATTCTCAATCCAGCACTTTTGAGGGAGGAAAGAGAGACGGACATAAAGAGAAAATGGACAAAGAGACAATGACAGATAGAGACTGGGACACAGGTATAGAGCTCAGAGACTGCAATAGGAAGAAGAAAGGGAAAAGAGAAAGGGCAGAAAAGATAGAAGAAAGGAGGGAAGGAAGGAGACCGGGGCTAGACAGCAGAACACACACATAGAGACAGAAAGAAAAAAATGAAGTGAGAGACAGAAAGGAAGGGAAGGAAGATGGGGAAGGAGGAACAGATATAAAAGGAAGATTAGGGAAGAAAGAAAACAGAAAAGGGGAGACAGAGAGAAAAAAGAAAAGAGAGACAGAATGAGCAAATGATGGGGATAAAGGTAGGAAGGAGAGACAAAAGAAACCCTGAGAAAGAGAGAAAAAAGATAGTGGAAGACAAGGAAAAATGTAGGGAGAGGATGGAGAGAGAGAGGGAAACAGAGAAGGAAGGAATGAAGGAGTGCACCCCAGCAGCAGGGAGGCAGAGTTGAAGAAACCCAATCATCCCAGACGGAGCTTCTGGAGGCCCCAGAACCTGTGCTTCACCCGCCATGAGTAGACCACCTTCCCCTCACCAATCATGTTCACTCTTCAAGGATTTGAACGCAAAAACCTATCCGCTTCCCATTCCCCACCATCTTCGCTGACTAGTTTTTCCAATCTCTAATCCACAAATATTTGCTGAGTACCTACTATGTGCAAGGCATGGCAATCTTTGGCTCTGGACCCAACCCAGTTAGCCATTGACATTCTTTCCTCTCTTGTAGCCATCTGCTCCCTGTACTGTGACCTCTAGATTCTCTGCTGCACCCCCACCCCCAGCTCCTATCTGTAGATATAGCCCATCCCTTGCCTCTGTCCAGGTCCTCAATCTTCACTTGGGCCCTCACTTGGGACTGAGAGTGGGGATGGGGGGAGGGCAGGGAAAGGTGCCTGAGCAGGCTTTAGGACAGGTGAGAAAATAAGGGGCCTCTTGCCTGCCCACTCCCCTTGGGGCCTGATGCACCAGAAGAACTGGCTGGACTGCTCCATGTAGCTGGGGCTAGGCCTCTGGATGCCTGGGGCTCTCCCTCCCCACCCCAGCCCCTAGCCCACCTAGGATCCTATCTTCAACCTAGCCCGGCTCTTTGGAGTGCAGAATCTTCCAGGGGCCCAAAGCTTCTCCCCCACTCCCCACCCTCAGGGAGAGGTCTGACATGTTCTCTGGCTACAGGAAGTGGCTATCCTGATGAGAAGCAATTTCCTGGGCAGCAGACCCTGCCTGATTGCTTCTCTGAGCTGTGGGAGGGGTCCTCACCCAAGCATAGTGTGAGGTTCTAGCTTTGGTCAAGGGTAGATCCCATGTTAGGGAGTAGGGCAACATGGGACACAGAGGAAACCATTGCTCAACCACAGGTAAGGAAACCCTGGATATTTCAATGGTGGAAAAAATGAAGGATCAATCAGTAGATGGTTCCTATATCCATAGGAAGAAGTAGAAGCCTCATCTTGGCCAAGAGCACTGCACCCCCCAACTCTAAGAAACCTCGGATAGGGAGAGGAGAGGGAGATGCACATACTCTCAGGACTTTGGGGCCTTCCCCACCCCCATCCCATTACCCACTGCCAGCTGCTTCATTGCCTTTCCCTCCCATACCCCTTCCCCCACCCCCACCCCCACCCCCACTTGAGGGCCAGCTGTTCCCCAGCTGCCAGCCAGCTCCTCCCCAGACGTGGCCACGCTACAGCCTTGGGCTGGGGGGCCTACCTGGCTCCCCCTTAGCTAAAGTCCCTTGAAGAGACTCAGCCTAAGCAACCACACCCCCAAGTTGTGGGGAGTAAAGGGCTGTAGCCCTTGAGAAGCAGGGTCAGGCCTTCTACAGGAGGAAACAATTTGGAGAGCCTGGCTAGGCAGACTAGTGGTGATGGTGGTGGCAGTGGGGGGTGGGGGGGGTGGGGAAGAGAGGGAGGGATAAAGGGGGCTCCTCCCCTTCTCCCCCTCCCCCTCCTCCTAATGTGCTTCCAATTTGGGCTGGGCAGCCTCACTCTCCACATGCACACAGGGACATGGGCCCAGGGGCACGGCAGGGGGGGCGGGGAGCAATTACAGTGGATCCTTTGGGTTCAGAAGAGTGGGATTTTCCTAGGAGGTCTGCGATGGGGACAGGCAGAAGGGTTGGGGACATAGAGATATCCTGAGGTCTGTGAATAGGTTTCTTTTTGCAGGGCAACCTTTTAATTCTGGAGCAATGAAAATGAGACCTACCCGGAACAAGAAGCAGGGTGGGAAGTGGGCTTTCTGGGGGTGTGGCACTAGGAGGGAGTAAGCGTGGAACTAGACAGCCTGGCAGAGTCCTCTCAGTTCTAATATCCTGAGTCTGGCAGGTAGGAGGCCCTCAGGCCTGCTCTGCGTCTCTGGAAGAGGGATAAGCCTAGCTTTGCCCCAGGCCCCTATTTTACAGTCTTGGGACAACTTAACCAGAACTTCCCAGTTCCCCAAGCTCTGCTGATAGTCCCATGTAGCCCCTGGCCTCGCTCCTGAGAGAAGCAGGTGACTGGGGTGGGGGAAGAAGGCATGGCTAGATAACACACACCTGGTGATCTTCCATGTAACCCTGGCCTGCAGATGTCAGAACGATTTCAGGTTCACACTCGAGTTCCCCGATGTGACAACAGCCAGTTTTCTCACAGGCTCACACGGAGTAGCATTAGTTAATTCCCTTTCCATCACCCAAACACACAGTGTTCAAACTTCTCAAATTTGTCACATACACAGAGCAAAAAGTTGTCAGTCTCTCTGTGAATCTCTTCCTACCTCCTGATTCAGTCTCTTTGCTCTTCTATCTGCCTTTTTTCTGTCAACTCTCTCCTGTTTTTCTGTATCTTCTTTCCCTGTGTGTCTCTTTTGTGTTTGTGTCTGTCCCCTTCTCTCTTTCTCGTCTCTTCTCCCCTCTCCCCTTACTCTGGAACATAGTCACTTACATAACTTCCCACAGTCTTACAACATATTCGATGTCAAGTACACCCTCAGTCTCCTTCCATCAGTTTGTTTCTATAGTATCTCTCCTTCACAGTTCTGCGCACACAAACAAACGTGGCCACGGCATGTCACAGTGTCTCTCCTAGCTGCAAAGTCCTAGGGTCACTCACTGTCTCATAGAAAGTCACATGAAACCTCTGACACTTAATGTTGGGTTTACACATATGCATAATCTCACACAGTCACATACAGTGTCTCTGCCACCCCACAGTCTTACTCAGAGTTTTTTTTCCTCTGCCTGTCTTTGTCTCAGTCTCTCATAGATAAAACCAGCCATAGTCATATATTAGCTCAGAAACAGTCACCACACAGTGCCACGAATACATACATTGTCTCAGTCACTCCACATGGTCCTTCTCTGGCAACATATCACATGTATTCTCTCTTATACACATAGGCACATTTATTTTGTCTTTCACACACACAAGATTCTCTCTCTCTCTCTCTCTCTTTCTCTCTCTCTCTCACCAGTTCCTCTATCACTTCCTGTCTTTTCCGGCCTGGCAGGGAGTGCAGGAAGCAATCAGTGCTCCAGGAAACCTCAGGGGCCTGGGCCATTGGGATGAGGGGGTGGGACACATTCCCTTCTCCCTACTACCACCCCAAAATGAGGAGGGGGACTGCAACCCAAAGCAACTGAAATGATCAAGGGTGTCTTTTGCCTTTTGCTTTCTGTGGGATATACAGAGCTTCCACTCACTCGAGTTTCCATTAAGTATCTAAAGGGGTTGTAAGCCACATTCAGAGAAGAGCACGCAAGCAGCTGGACAGCAACGTGAGTGTTCTGCAGAGTGACAGAGAGGTGGGGGCAAGGGAGATTGGGTTGTGAAATGACCTGCTGATCTCTGAAGAGCTCTGGTCATAGAACCTCATACGATTACAGATCTGGCATTGGAAGGGATCTCTTCTATGTGCCTCCTCCCCCATTTTACATATGGGAAAAGGGAGTCTCAGAGAGGTTAAGTGGTGTCAGATATGGGTTTAACCAGGACTTCTTGCCTCTAAGTCAGATACTATCCAAGATACCATGGTGTCTCTCATTTCCATGGGCACTGAGGGTGGGTGGGCATCAGAATCTTGAATATTAAGGCCAGATACATTTACTTTCTGCAACTTCTGGATTTAGGTAAGAAACTCTCCCAAAGGCTCTTAATATCCATTCTCAACCCAAGGCATTTGCAAAGCAACCTCAGGACCTAGTTTACCTTCCCTAATCTTTTCCTCGATGTCTGCCAGGCCGTAATCTGCTTTGGCCCCAGATCCCTCTTCCACCCACCTCATACCCCTAGCTCAGGATCCTATTAGTCTCCTCTTTGCCTCCTCCCTGAGGGAGGTGAGGGTCTTCTCAGAAGCACTTTTATTTTGGGTGCCAATTTGATACACTTTGATCTCCCAACTTTCACCTTTTCCCTGGGTCTCAGGTTGTTGAAGTATGTGTTCAATGTGCCTGTGTGGAGGTCGAAGGGATGATCCAAGGGCCTGAGCCTGTGTCTGGACTACCCACCTTGGCCCTTCCAACTGTAGGGGCATCTTATAATAACAACAATAGCAACCATTCACATAGCGCTTTAACACTGCAAAGCACTTGATAAACATTTTCTTAGTGTATCCTCCTAACGGATCTGGAAGGCAGAAGCTAAAATCATCCCCATCTTAGAGATGAAGAAATTTCGGGGTCAACAGATGACAAGTGACTTGCCCAGGGTCACAAAGTTAGTGAGTATCTGAAATTGAGTTTGAATGTAGGTCTTCTGGACTCCAGAGGTCCTCTCCATCACCTGCCTGCCTCTGTTCCTAGAGCCTTAGAAATAAGCACAAGAGGATGTAAGCTTCTTGAGGGAAGCAGTTTCCATTTTTGTCTTCACATTCCAGGGGCCAAGCACAGTGCTTTGTACGCAGTAGGTGCTTAACCACTATTTGTGGATATGACCTAAGCAGAGAGAAAATAGTGACGAGCCAACGCTCCAAAGGGAGTTCCTTTGAGACTGCATCTCTCCAACCAGTTCCACTCTTTTCCTGATTCACTCTCAGTTTCTTTCTCTGTCCCTCTGTGTGTTCTGTGGCCCTCACCCTGCACACATCTGTCCCCAACTGTCTGGGATTTCTTCAACTCCCCTCAGGTTACTCCTTGTTCCCACTCTTATTTCTTGTCCCATATTCCTCTAATTATGTCTCTCCCTACCCTCTCTGCAGGACCTCCAGAAGGTCCCAAGGGCCCATGGGGACAGCCAGACAAGACAGGATGGAAACTATGTCTAAGACTTGAGGTCAAAGATTCATAAAATGAAAGAGCTGCAAAAGCCTTGTAGATTATCTAGTCCAGATTCATTTTATGGATAAGGAAACTGAGGTCCAGTGATGGTTAATGCTTGCTCAAGGTCACACAATGAGTTACTGGTGGAGCTGAGATGAGATTACCCTGGATCTCAATTCCCATTTGAGTTTCCCTCCAAATCACAATGACAGTCTCCATTTCCTACCTTCAAAGTACCCAGCTGGATAGATATCTCCCTTGTACATTGACTTTCTCACCTGGCTTTGGTCTGGTACTTTAGTCTGCAGACCGTCTGGGCTCTGTCTGTTCTTCTCTGCTCACCCTCCTCAACTTTCTAAGGAGGTCCATGAGACCCCAGGAATGCCTGTCTCACTTCACACCAGTTTAGCTTCTATGCACTTCTACAGCCTAAATGTGTTCATTAGCATTAATTATCTTTCTCTCTCAGAGGATGTGGGGTGGGGGTAGGTGGGTGGGTGGGGGAAGGCCTGGCTGAGTTGGAGGTTCCCACTGGCTTTAAGGGCCCCTCTCTGGTATATATAACTGTGTTGGTGGGGGCAGTTTGGTCCCTGGCAGCAGGGAAGAGCAGAGACCTGTGGCCCCCCACTGCCCACCAGAGAAGGAACAAAAGCTGGGTGGATGGCTATTGAAAAGGCATTGATCTTCCTCCCACCACCCTCTACTTTCATGGTGGGGGGGAGGGGGAGGAGAGGGAGTTTCTCAGTTCCTTCCAAGGGAAGAAGCATACAAGGTCCATCCACAACTTTCATCCCCTTGGAATGGGATGTCACGAAGTGAAGGGATTCAATTATGCTCCCTAATATCTTAACAGGGCACCCTATTTTGTCCAGACTAAGCCAGAGACTAAGCCAGAACTCAGGCACTCCTTCTTTTAGCTAGGCATTGGGTCACAGGTCCCTGGCCTGTGGTGTCCCCCAGCACACACAAGTCTCAGCTTAGGGGTGGAGGAGGAGCAAATGTGTACAACAGAACTAGGCCACAGGAGACAGGCACACAAAGCTACCTCAGCCAGCCCCTCAGAGTGCTGCTGTCCACCCCCATCTCTACCACCCCCTACTCTCCAAGGCTACAAGCCCAGGCCTGACCTGGCTCTGCCTCTACCAGAAAGTGGAGAGAAGAGAAACACATAGACATGAAGTGTGTCCTACACCCCTCCATAATGCACTCCCATACTCCCAGCTTTTCTGCCCCTCATCGCAAGCCTCCTGATTCCACCTCCCTCCCGGCCCTACTCCAATCACTTCTTTCTTCCTGAAAACCACAGAGGGTTTGCCATGGGAGCCAATATAGGAAAATCTCTCCCCTTTCTCTTCCATACACACACACACACACACACACACACACACACAGAGCTACAAGTCCATGTATAGGACAGCTCCTCTTCCCCCATACTTCCCTGCCCAGCAAGAGGGAAGGAGGGAATGACAGACAATGGAGAGGGGGTACAAAAGCACATCATTTTCCCCCACCCCAATAAGACACATGGAGGATTCACTGAAGGAGTTGTGAAAAAGAGAGGACTCATATAGAGGGAAGGGGAATCCCAGGCTCACCAACAGTCACTGCCCCCTATGTCCTGGACTGAGAGGAAGGGGAGTACACACCAGCCTCTGCAGTTGGAATAACTGTGTGTGACCATGCACAGAGAAAAGTTGGGATCCTGTGGGAACTTACCAACAGCTTTAGTCGAATACCCAGCGCAGAGTTCTGCCTACAGTTTCTCCCTCCAACACAATGCTATTGGCGGAAAATCACCCCTCACTCTCAATGGGGCTGATCTCTCCTACCGCCTTGGTTGGGGCTCCCCTGGCTTGGCCCAGCATAAGGCCCGAGGGCCCGGGGTTGGAGGCCTTGTGTGGGGCTGGGCCTGGGCTCACCGACTGCGGCTCCTTAGTCCCGGGAGTCCAAAGGGCGACAGCGCCCGGAGGACCCAGAGCTCAAGCCTGGGCCCTGGAGCTTTGGCTCCGGGCAGGGGGAGCGGCCCAGGGCTGACTAAGCGGGGACACGGAGAAAAGGCGCCAGCCTTGGGAGAGGGGCTCCCTGATCCACCTCCCCTAGACTGGTCAGGCCCGGCTCTCTCCAAGCACCCTCCCATAACAACGTGCAGACACTGACCCTAGCACAGAAAGACCCCGCAGCTTTCAGCCGCCAGCCGGGGCCCCCAAACATGCTCTTGCCCTCCCCCCCAACTTCCAGAGGTGTCTTAGCGGCTGGAAGGGGGGAGGAATGGGTAACAACTGGGAGGCGGGGCTTCCCGGAGAGGACCCCCCCCCCTTTTCCCTATAAACTTCCTACCCACCCCGCTGGAGTTCAGGGTCGGACAATGGGGAGGCTTCTTCCCCAGCCCCGTCCCCCAAACCGGCGGCCTCTTCCTCAGCCAGCGGCCACCTCTCCCCTCCTGGGCCTCTTTTCCAGCCTGGTCCCTGCTTACCTGGTCCGAGCTCCGGGGAGGGGGGCTCCGGTCGGGGGCCCCGCTTTGGCGGGCCAAGGGGTCTGGAAGGGTTGGGGGGGTTCTGGGACAAGACAGACGGGCAAGGGGTGTCCGGGGGGCTGTGGGGAGGGGGTTGGCAGGAATGTGCGGAATGAGCCGGGCTGGAGCGGGAGGCGCCGGGCGCGGAGGAGGGAGCGATCGGGGCGGAAAGTTTGTGCTGAGGAGACCGAGCGGGGGGGCGGGAGCAGTGGAGAAGGAGGGTGGGGGGCGGAGGAGAAGGGGGCGGGGCGGAGAAAGGCGAGGAAGGGGCGGGCAGTAAGTGGGGCCCACCCCCGTCGGGGGGCCGGGCGGCTGCCCCCTGCCCCTCCCCCTCCCCCGGCTCCCAGATCTCCCCGCGTACTCCCTCCCAGCCACTCCTTCCAAGGCTCCGCAGGAGCCTTCACCTCCGCTTAGGGGTGCTGGGGTAAATACTCCTCATCTCCTTTCTGCCCCGCTCTCGCCGGCGCCCCCTCCAGGCTTTGGCGCTCCAGAGGGGGCGTGGCCTTCGCTTGGGGGCGTGGCTTCTTGCTTCGGGGGCGTGGTCTCTGAGCCAGAGTCCCTCCTGCCCCGGGAGGCGGGTGCTGGCTAGGACGCATCACCGGCCGAGATTCAAAGGGAGGGACCTGTGCTCCTGGGGTTCGTAGCAGCTCTCCCACTCCCACTCCCACTCCCCAACCAAAGGGTCTTCCACGATGGAAGAAGTTTGACGGGAAAGGAAAGTGACTTCTTTCTCCCCCGTGGTCCTCAACACAGGCTGTACCCCATCCCAGAGCTGGGGGTCCCCGGTCCACCGCGTCCTCCCTCCCCCGGAAGCTTGGGCGACCCCCGCCTCCAGCCTCAGATCCTGGGACCCAGCAGTTCAGGTCCCGCGCCCTCCGCCCCGCCCTGGCGGCCACTCCAGCCTCGCCCCGGGCCCGGTTTGTCTGGTTCTCCCCGAGTGGCTGGTTTCTCGAATTTCCCATTTCCCACTTTCCCTCTGGCTCTTCCAATGCCCCCCCATCGCCTCCTTTTTTCTTTCCGCTCCTTCTGAAGCTCCCCGAAGTGGGAGACACTAGGCAACTGCAGGGAGAGCGTGTGCGTGTGTATACTCTGAAAGACTTCCCTTAATGTTCCGGGGGGATGAGGCTAGAGAGAATGACTTGGGAAGGCTGGGGTTAATTTAATCCGCAGAGCTTCCTGCGGGTCCGGAGTGGCTCCCTCAGGATCCCACAGTGAGGTCGGGTCCTCATTCTCAGCTCCCCCTTCTTATACTCCTTTCACTCCAATCCCCCACCCCCAACAACCGTCTTTCCGTTCGCAGTCCCCTTGCACCCTTCCTCGGTGAGCGTTCTGCTCACTGCCAGAAAAATTGCTTTATTTGCACAGCCCCTGCAAGTCAGCCTCCTCAACTTTGCCCCAGGGAGCCCCAGTTCAGAGCCCCAGTGAAGCTGGGGGGGGAGGAGAAAAAGGGGAGGGTAGTTTAAAAATATACAACCCCAAACTGCTCCCGGACAGGAAGTAACTGGAAGGGAGGATAGGGGGGGCACACTAGGGAGAGGGAGAGCACCACATCCAGATGTGCAGCGCCAACTTGAGTCCAGATGTTCTTCATCTCCTCCCAGCTGTCTAAGTTCCTCCCCTTGTCTCAGCCAAGAGCTGGCAGCATGGGGGGAGGGAGACTCTAGAGATGGCCCTCAAAGAATTAGAGTCAGTAGCTTTGGAAGCAGGGTCAAGGATCATTAAGGGAGTGGAACTCACATCGGGGCCCCTGGAGCAAAGGGGTCACTTCTCCGAGGGTCACTTTGGCAAGGACCATTAAAAATAGGTTGGGAGTCTCTGGGGTGGAGGGACCCTTGGGGTTTGAGTTTACAGTAAAAGAACTCCAGGATGAGGGAACCTTAGAATCACAGTCTCTGCTGGAGTCCTCTTCCACATAGAGAATGCAGTCTTGGAGCCGTGGGGGCAAAGTAGAGGTCACTCGCAGGCCAGCTTCCCATCAAAGCTGGAGAGGGCTATAGCAAAGCCTTGTAGGGCGCAAAGTGGGTATCGATAGTCCAGAGTGAATGCGTCCTCTGACACCCGGCCAAACTGCAGCACAATATAGTCAGCTAGAGAGAAAGAGAGAGAGAGAGAGAGAGAGAGAGAGAGAGAGAGAGAGAGAGAGAAGGTGTGGGTTGAGGTATTCTGGTTCCTGGCACTGTTACCTCAGCAGGCCTTTCCTTAACCCTTCCCCCACCCCCTGTCCCTTGTCTTGAGAAAGACACAAGAGATTCATTGAGGCTTCAGCTAATAGGTGACAGGGTTATCTCTAGTTTGCCCTCTCCACTCTCTGGTCCAGGACCCCCCTAGTCCCGAGGGACCTTATTCTAGCCACGGCCTGGTCTCCTAACCCACTCACCAAAGGCTTCTTTCTTCCTGTCCCTGATCCCATCCCCAGAACTTCATCCTTGTGTCTCCCCCTCCTTTCCATAGCCTAAGTACTCTTAGCTCAAGTACACACTCCATTTCAGTTCCACTTTCCCCACCCCCAACTAGTCTACAGTCTCCTCTCCTAGACCTGAGATCTTCCAGCTCAGTCCTGTTTTCCCTATCCTAGGCTTCCATCCCCCACTCTTAAAATATCCTCATCTGTCCTGTGCCCCCATGTCTCATCCCCTAGGCCAAGCACCCCCCCATCCACCCCCAGCATCCAGGGGGACAGGAAGCTGCTAAAAATACCCCCAACCATACCAGACCCTGCTTTAGCTGAAACCTGATCTGCTTAGCCGCTTCCCAAGGCCTTCAGACAGGTGACAGTGGGGACTTCTCAATGGGGGTTGGGGAGAGGGAGCTGTGCTCTGTATTTACCAGGCATCAGAAACCTGGAGCTCTTCCCAAAAATATCTGTATGTGCCCACTAGACATTTCTATCCCAGTGGGAAGAGCCTCCCCCTCACCCCTACCAGGCCTGTATGGATAGCACTGGTCAGTATTTCTATTGCTTTAAATTCCCTCTCCCCAACTAAGCTGTAAATTTCTTGAGAGTAGGAATGGTGTCCTCCACTTGATTCATTCATCGAACAAACGTATTTAAGAAAGCACTGTTTCTTTTGTATGACCTACTATATTGGGCATGAAGGAGGCCCTCAAAAAATACCCTTTTCAAAGATGCATGAAAGGACAGTCTTGCACAGAGAAAGTCACAGAGAATAGGGTGAAGTCTTGGGGAAAAGGTAGACAAGGGTAGGATAGGAGGGGAACTAGGACTCTGAGTAAGTCACAGGATCATTGATCTAGAAAGAACCTTAGAGGTAATCTAAATCTAAACCCCTCATTTTAAAGATGGAAAAACCTCAAGGCCCAGAGAGGTTGTGATTTACCCAAGATCACACAGGTTCTAAGTGGCAGGCCCAGAATGTGAACCTAAACTCAGAACCCTTTCCAAGATACCCAGAATGCTTCTCGACTAGATGCTGTGCTTGTCTGGATATTAGAGCTATACAGGTGGTGCAGTGAAGAGAGTGCTGGGCTTGGAATCAGGAAGACTCATCTTGACTTGCTGGGCAAGTCATTTGACCCTCTTTGCCTCAGTTTTCTCATCTGTTAAATGAGCTGGAGAAGGAAATGATAAACTACTCCAGTATCTCTATCAAGAAAACCTCCAAATGGGGTCACAAAGAGTCAGACATAACTTAAAAAAAAAATCAGCCATTCCTCAGTTGTTGATCAACTCCTTGGTTTCCAGTGGGGGTGGGTAGGTGGAAGGTGAGGAGGAAGGGGAGGGTTAGGGTCAGTCTGGTTGGGAGACCCTTATCCTAGAGTGCTCACGGTCATCCAAATGTATAATCTGGAAGTTCTTGACAGAGGCCTGAGTGACCCGTCCTTGGAAATTAAGAGTGTAGGAGCCACTTTCTTCATTCCAGATGGGTGTCTTATTGTGTAGCTCTATCAGATTTTCCATTGTCTTGTTCTGCCAGCGCACCAGAAGTCCGTCGCTAGCCTGGAATTAATGAGATGTTTCCAGGGGCATCAAAAGCAGAGGACATTAGGTAATGGAGCCAATTGTTAAGGCTGCCCAGGGAGTATAGGAGAAAGACACAGGGAAAGGGGACAGGTATCACAGGATTTAAAGTTGTAAAGGGCTTTAAAAATTATCTATTTTTGTCCTCATTGTATGGATGGGGAAACTGAGGCCCAGAAAGGGGAAGTGATTTGAGCCAAGGTCATACTGAGAAGAAGTTGAAGAGTCAGGATTTGAACCCAGGTTCCTTGGATTCCACATCCAGTGTTTATTCTACTATACTGCACTGCCTCTGAGGTCATGCAGGTTTTACATCCTTCTGCTGATTTCATTTCATGGAAGGCTCCCTAGCCTGCCTGTGTGTTTATGTGAATATGTGTCTATAAAGACAAACACCTAGGGTCCTTGTAGAAATGCTGGTGAATGTGTTGGTATATGTTTTGTGACCATGTTTCTCTAAGCTTGTGGAAATGGCAAAACATTTTCCCTTTGTGGGTCTCAGTTTCCTTATCTGTGCTCCATGTCCCTGTGTTTTTATCAAGTGTGCTTGTGGGATGGGGCTTTGTCAACACGAGGCTACCACTGGCTGAACAGTGAACAACTCAATCTAGTTTATTATTCTGAGTCATGTAAACAGCTTTTGGCAGGGAACTTTGCACATTGTAGACTCTGATAGCTGTTGATTTTATTTTGAATAAATTTATAAACAAAACTCCAAACCTGTGGTTGCTTTATTGAATTCTGCTTTTAGTCCAACCAGGTAAATATGAATTTGGGAGTTCATGTGGTTGCCTAAGGGTGAGTGTGAAGGAGCAGAGGGTTTAAAATACTGGGTCAGGTGTAGAGGGCAACCCTCTCCTCCCTTAGGGTCATCCAAAGGGCAGGACAGGGGGCAGCGTAAAACTCATAGGGTAGAAATAGCTCACATTTCGAGGCCGGATTGGAATCCTCTCATTTTCGGAGCTCATCCCTGGGATGACGACAGTCATTCGACGGGGGCCCCGAAAACCCAGAACGTTTGTCTCCTAGGTTGGAGATTCCAGTCAGTGTGGCCCCTAAGTGGCAGGGGAAGTGGGGCCTTTGGGAGTAGGGAGTTAGGTTTAGGATGGTAGCTATAGGGAACCCTGGGATGGGGGACTGAGGGGAGCTAGAGACCAGGAGCCAAATAGGCTGAGGCTGTAGAAAAGAAACATGTTCTCACATAGATGACAGCTGCCAATTCTTGACGGTAGGTCCCCACATCTGCACCTCCATGATGGGGATTCTTTCCATTGTCAAACACAGTGAATCGGGACCCTATAAGGTTAGACCTACAACCAGGAGGCAGAGCTTGAGATGGGGTAGGGGAATCAGGGTAGTGCTAAAGGAGTGTGTGTGTGTGTGTGTGTGTGTGTGTGTGTGTGTGTGTGTGTGTGTGTGTGTGTGTGTGTGTGTGTGTGTGTGTGCGCATGCGTGTGTGTGTCGGTGTGTTTGTCTGTGAGTGTGTGTGCGCGCATGCAGAGGGCCAAGTCCAGGGAATGGGTTAGAAGACTGGCAGGTGAAGGCGGGTAGGGGGTATGTGGTAGTCTTTATTTCCCTCTTCTCTATTACCCCTTCTCACCACCAAATGGTCCCTAGATCTGAGAACTGGAGGAGGGGTCCCTATTTCTAGTTAATTGAGGGAAGTTATCTCTGACTATGAAGATATGAGTATCTCTGACTGACTAGTCATACTGAGGATCAAAGGAGAATATGGGTTATATAAACTGTGCTGATTGGAGAATATACAAAGTTCTTTGGTCCCTCTGCCTCAGGCCTCTCCTTCCTCCCCACTGGTTTTGGGAAGAGGGCATGTGAATTCCTTTAAAGGTCTGTCCAAGGGGCCCAGCCTGCTTCCTCCCTGTTTTTGACCCTTGCCTAAGTCACCTTCCCCACCCTTTGCCCTGCCCAGCCTGGTTGCCCAACTGCTCCAGACTCACAGAACAGAATAACAAAGGACCTTGGAGATCATCCAGTCCAACCTGTCCTTTTACAGATAAGGGAAGGGACTTGCCTAAGGTCATACACCCAGTCAGAGCCAGAATTAGGAACCAAATCTTCTGACTTCCAAGTCCAGGACTCTTCCATTATACCACACTGCCCCCTATGTATACATACCTGAGCTTGCCAATGAAGTCTTCCCCTGCCCGGGACAGGTTGGTGGGGTCGACAGAGATGAGATAATTTGCCGTCTTGCTCCGCTTCCGTTTTCGGCCAGCTAGGAGGAATACCTGGGATAGGAAAGGGGAATGGAGGGAAAGAGAGAGCCGGGGTCTATGTGGGAAAGAGTTTGGGAATCTGGGAAGGAGCACACAAGGAATAGGAAAAGGGGAAGAGGGGAATTCTCAACCCCTCTCCTGTAGCATCTCTGAGCTGTAGGGTTTCTTATGCCCATCCTTGACCTACCTGTCCCTGGCCCAACTCTTAGCCCTCTCCATCACCTTCCAATCTCTCCTTTCCCACACCACCCCAGCCTCTATCCATTCCTTCCTTTCCTTTCCTGTGCCTACTCCCCACCTTCCGGTCACTGTCCAGGTGCAGGTAGTAGGAGGGGTACAATCCCCGGTCCATTCCCTTCTTGTCACGGGTTACCCGGCACCGCACAGTCCTGCCCTGTGGTGCTGGGCGCAGCACAAATTCCTTGGGGTCATCCACCTCGATGGGGGGTGATGCGGGCCTCTCCTCCTTCTGAAAGGAGGAAAGGAGTATTAGGGGACCCCAATTCATTCAAGATTCTGTCCCAGGATTTCCAAATCCCCAGGTATCCTCTACCCTGAGTTCCTTGCCTACAGCTCTTGAGAGGGGGCCTCCCTTTATATCCGGAAGATAGAAACTGGAGGAACCAGCTATGCGGGGTCTGAGTCTCCCTTCAAGCACATCCCCTCTTCCTGGGCCTCCATGAGAAATGAAAAAAAATTCCCCCCAATTCCAACATCTTAGAAGCTTGTTTTAGGGACTAAATGGATTTCAAATTTTTCTTTTAAAAAAATTGTTTCCCCAGATCTTTGTTATATATGCATGAGAACATATGTGTCTGTAAGAACATGTATAACTGTCTATTAATGAATGTCTACACTTGCAAATGTCTATGCAAAATGTACACATATGCCTGTGGATGTATGTGTATGAGTACATTTCTCTGGAATAATTCTGGAAATGACTTGTCAGTTGATTACCCTATGGTTCCATTCTGCATCTTTTTGAATTTCCAGACCAAAACTGTTCACTACTCACCACCATTCAGAATATTGAGGGTACAGATATCCTCTTTTCTGTATTTGTATCCTTAGCACAGTACCTGGCACAATAAGGGATTGGGCTTGTGGTTTCATTGGTATAGGGAAGTTCGAGGTGAGAACACTTCCTCTAACAATACAGGCTGGCACCTTCCCTCTGCAACACAGAAGGTTGTTTAGGGTACTGAGAGGTTGTGACTGTCTCAGGGTCAACCAGACAGTATGAGACATGTGGGACCTAAACTCAGGCCTTCTTGGTTCCAAGGTTGGCTCTCTAACACTGTGCAAGGCTGCCTCTCATATACAGTAAGCACTTAATAAATGCTTTTTCTTTCATTCTGTGTATATATTGGTATCTATGTGTATGTATAGCACATGGATTCAACTCTGCGTGAACATGCTTTTGTATCTGAGCATGAATGTGCCTAAATGTGAATGTGTCCAAGTATGAAAAGTATTTGTGTATGGGTGTGAGTAGGGGGGACTTTGGCCCCATTGGACCTCAGAGGGCAGGGCTGAGAGACCAGGTAGCATCAGGCACTGGGCTGGTCTGTCCTACATTTGGTTATGTCCCATTCTGAAATGGGAAACATTCTGTCTCTGCCCACAGGATCCCAAGTTCCTTAAGGTACCTGAAAATTCACTCTCCCAAAACTCACCTAAAATTCTACACCTGTCCCAGATACTCTGCCCTCTGAGGAGGCCTTTAATCCAACCCCCTAGGGATCCTACCTTTGGGACTTTCCCTTTTCCTTTCCCTTTTCCCTTTCGGTTGCTGTTCTTAGTTGTTGCCTCTTCCTCCTCACTCTCAGCTTCTGGGACTTTGGGGGAGGCTGGGGATGGGATAAAAGGTGATGAAATTCTCCCTGGGTGCCTCATCCCCACCCCAAGGTAGTGGAGTCCATCTGTGGAATTACTTGGGGAAGAAGGGAGGGAGGTAGTTCTGATTCCCCCCAGGACAGGCTCAGACCTGATCAGGCTATTGGGGAAACCATAGATGTCATTCTCCCCACCACCAGTAGCAGCGGGACTTGACTCTTCTGCCTTTCACCCCAGATGTATCTGGCCCACTGATATTGATACCCTAAGCTTTACCGGAGTGGAATAAGATGGAGGTAGTCAGGAAAACCTAGGTAGGGGTGGTAGGTGGTCCTCACCTTTCTTCTTCAGTGGCTTTTCTGTAGGGCTACCTCCTCCAACCTGGAATATAGACACTGGCATCTTTCTGTTTCCAGTAGGTGTCCCAGTGGAGTCCCTTTCAGCCTCACCAGATCCTAGGATTGGGGAAAGGCGAGATAATCAAAATGGCAGAAGTCTAACTCTCTTCCCCCATTCCCAGTACTCTGGCCTTATGGGTGAGAGGGTGGGCAGGTCTTACCTTTCTTCTTGCCCTTTCTTATCTTGGGCTCCTCCCCAGCTGAACCCCCTGTTGCTTCCTTCTTCTTATTTCGGACAGCTTTCTGGGGGACAGCCGGGCTTCCCAGATCTCCTAAGGATTGTAGGTAGCAGAGAAAAAAGGAGAAAAAAGGGACTAAGGGCTTCTGATGTCCCCTTCGTATCCTGCCATCCTTGAACTCCATTCCTCAATTGCCAATGAGATCATAAACCCCTAGAGGGATCATGCCCATCATGGTACAGTGCAATGCAAGGATACTAATACAAGAGATACTATCTCTGCCCTCAAGGAGTTTGTATTCTAACAGGGGAGCCAAGTTATGTACTTGTCTAGACTAGAAGGGAACAATGTTTTGTTCTGGAAGTTCAAAGACATATAGAATGGAGCCATAGGGTAATCAAATGACAATCTAAGTCAAAGCCCCTAGGTTCAACTCCTAATCTGGTGCTTATTACATATGTGACTTTGAGCAAACAACTTAAACTCAGTTTTTTGACTTTCAAGTCCAACATACTTTGCAGTATACTATACTACCTCTCCTTAGGAGCAGCTAGCTTGGAGTCAGGAAGACTCGAATTCAAATTTGGTCTCAGGCACTTACTAGCTGTGTGAGCCTGAGCAAGTCATTTAATCCCATTTGCCTCAGTTCCACATCTGTAAAATGGGGACACACTGGAGAAAGAAATGGCAAATGACTCCGATATCTTTGCCAAGAAAACCCAATGCACAAGTCCATGGGGTCACAAGTCTTAGCTCTTAGTTCACTTACTAGAAAGGACCTTAAGATCAGAGATTTAGAACTGGCTTTGAAGTCATCTGGAGGTTCAATCGTTTCTCTTTATAGGTGAGAAAGTCAGGAGCCAGTGATGTTAAGTCATTTGTCAAAAGTAACCCCAAGTAGAGTGTGGCTGAGCTAGGATTTGAACGCAGGTCCTGTGTCTCCAAATTAAAACCTGTTCTTTGAACTCCTTGCTATCATTGGTCATTTACCATATACTTGTATAGTTTTTTGCTTTGTTTTGTTTTGTTTTATTTTAACCAGACTTTTGCCAGGCTGGTATAGGAAGTTCTAGATGACTTACTCATATTTTATGTTTCACTGTGCCATATGCCTTTCTGGATCCTCACAGAGCTCACTGTACCATTTTACCCACAGTATTTGTTCAGAATTCACCAACTGATTGATTTGGCTGAATTTCTCTCTATTCTTGGTCCCTTCTTCCTATTCCTTCCACCCTACAGACTCTCTTACCTTTCTATACATTCTTCCCTCATCTTAATTTTTTTGCTCCTTCTCACCTTGGGGCTGGGTCTCCTTTCCCTTTGTGTTTCCTTCTGTTTTCCCTTTGAGGACTTTTTTTGAAGGTTTTAAAAGAGAGACTTTATCTTTCTTTTTCTCTTCCTCCTCGTCATCTTCTTCTTCTTCCTCTTCTTCTAGGGATGGACACAACCTCATCATGTGGGTTGTTCCTTCCCTAACCAATCTGTTCTGGGGGAATGGGACCCAGGATGGAAAGGGTCTGGGAAAGGGAATTGGAAGAGAAAGACCCTGGGACTTGGAGGGACTAGGGGAGAGAGGCCCGAAAGGAGGGATAGTGTTTCTCATTTCCTCTCTAGCAGTTCTCAGAGCCCAACCTGAGGCCAGAGATAGGAGTGTATGTTTTTCCATGATTGTGTGACTCTATGTGGGTTTTAGGGGAAGGTACTTTTTAGGGGAAGCATCCTTCTATTACGTTATGTCTATGTCCTTTTTAGTTCTAAAATGCCCTCTTCTTCTGTGTGTCTCTGTGCCTTCTTGTCTCTCCTCTATTCATTGTCTCTCTTTCTTTTCTGTCTTTTAATTCTCTCACTTCTCCATCTTTCTATTTGCTTTTTCTTTTTTTCTATCTTTCTTTCATTCCCTCTCTTGTCTTTCTATCTGTCCCCTTTCGTTTTTTATCTTTTTTGTCTCTATCCTTTCTCTTCTCTATACAGCTTTCCTTTCTTGTCTCTCTCCTCCTGTCTCAATCTTCTTTCTCTCCTTTTGTGCAATTTTATCTCCTTTCCTTGTACCCTCTTCTTCTGTTTCTTTTCTCCCTTTCCTTTGTCTTCCAGCTCCTCTCTCTTTCTCTCCACCTCTCTTTATTTCTGTGTCTCTTTCTATGTCTCTATCTCTCTTCCATCTCTCTGTCTCTTTCCCTCATCTCTCTATTTCTCTGTATCTGTCATTTTTCTGTCTCTGTCTTTCTTTTTCTGTCTGCCCCTCCCCATCTCTCTCTGCCTCTCTATCTCTTCTTTTTCCCTGTCCTCTATTTATCTCTGTCTTCCCCATATCTCTGTCTCTTTTCTACCACTCCTCCGTCTCTCAGTCTCTCCCTCTTCTGTTACCGTTTCTCAGCCCCACGTTTCCCTTCTCTTTTCGGGCCCCTAGCTACCGCCTTCCATCACCTTTAGGGACATCAATGAGTCTCTCACCCTCCTGCGCGTTTGGGGCCCGGGCTACAAGGAACGTCTCCCCGGGGCTTGGCTTCTTCCTGTCGGGGTCACGGATGAACTTGGCGTAGGGATTCGGTTCGGCAGGGGTCTTGAGCGGCTCATCCCGCCGCCTTCCCTTCTTCCCGGCTGGGCAGGGACATCTCTGTCAGGGACAGCGACCCAGGCGTCCGAGAGACACTTCCATCCCTCCCCCTACACAGCGTCCCCTTCCCTCCTCCCCAGCCTGGAGGCAGTGATAGAAAGGTAGAGTAGGGGGTACTCCCCTAGTCCTTCCATGGAGTCGGTCCCGCCCCCCCCCCCTCCGGCCCTGGATTCCAGCTCTCCCCTCACCCTGCGGTGGCGCCCCCAGCTCGTCCCCACGCCCTGCGGCTGAGCTTCTCCGGGGTTTGGCTTCGGCGGGGCTGGGGCACTCCTGGGGTTCTGGCCGCTTCTTCTTTGGCTTCTGCCCTGCGGCGAGACGCTGCGGGACAGGGGTGGGGTGCGGGGGGGCGGACAAGGACTGGGGTGGGGAGGTGGTACTGGCGGAGGAGGGGCTGCCCTCAGGGTAACCAGGGAAGCGGTAAGGCCAGGAGGGGCCCGGAGGGGGTCAGGCTACCGGGGCTAATCGGTTTTAGCTGCGGCTAGAAATAACCACGGATTATTGGGGAGCGGCGGTGCAAGGAAAGAAGGAGGGGATACCCCTCCTTTTCATGCCTACAGTGACCCTGGGGAGGGTCCAGGAATACACATACCCCCCTCCCCATACTCGAAAGCCCACCTCTCTGATTTGCCTCATATCCCCAGATGTGTCCAAACCCTTTCAGCTCCCCAAGACATCACCACACCACAGAATAACACTTCACCCCCCCTGACCTTTGAGACCTACCCTCAGGGGAAGTTACACACACACACACACACACACACACACACACACACACACACACACACACTAAAGGAATATAAGCTCCATGTGTGTGCGAACTTGTTTCCATCTGATCTCATTAGGATAGGGGGAGGTTAGCGGGGTTGGCTACCTGTTTGGGGCGCGTCTGTAGCTCAGGGATCGCGGATTCCTCCTCCAGTTCACTTGGGTTTGAAGGAGGAGAGTTAGTATTCAGCCCCTCCACTCCGCTCTCCTCCCTCTTGCCCCTCTAACACCTCCGAGTCAGGATGCTCCTCTCCCTCTCAAGGGATCGGAGGGTCCTGGAACTCCCAGAGCCAAGAGCTCAGGTAAGGTGAGGGTGAATGTATTAGGAGGTACCACTGACCTTTCAGAGGCCCAGACTTCTCGTAGGGTATTGTCCTCCAGAGGCATGTTGGGGACCCAGCTCCCCTTCCTGGCTTTGCCTTTTCTGGTTTCCAGGGCTGTGTGTGGAGACTATTGCTTGCTTGGCTAATCTCTTCAGCTCATCCCCTTGTGACTCTGGGGCTCAGGACAGCTGGAGGTGTGTTGGGGGAGGGAAAGAAAAGGAGCAGAGGTAGGCTTTGTATGATCCTGGGAAGAACTCGAAGTAATACCTGGGTGGGGTGGGGGGTGAGAACTGGGCTATGCCCTAAGTGTTACTATGGAAATAGATGCCATTTCCTCTCCCCTCCTTTGCTCAGCCTGGCACCCATGGCCTTGAACCTCCTCCCCCAAGGCTTAGACCTGTCACACCCACTGGTGTGGATTTCACTTAAGGTCATCTTGAAAACTACTAGATTTGGCATCAGAAGACCTGGATTCAGATTCCATTTCTGCTATTTACTGTGTGACCTTGGACAAACTGA
Organism: Notamacropus eugenii; assembly: GCF_028372415.1. NCBI lineage: Eukaryota > Metazoa > Chordata > Mammalia > Diprotodontia > Macropodidae > Notamacropus > Notamacropus eugenii. The sequence continues at coordinate 92,506,505 of NC_092873.1, forward strand.
ATAACCTTTCTTGGTCATAGTTCCTCAATTGTAAAGGGAGGAGAATTAAATGAAACGCATGTAAGGTCTCTTTCCTGTTCCGAATCTGTGATTTCATCATCTAGGAATCAGGATGGAGACAGAGATAGCCCTCTACTTAAGTGGTGTAGTGGACAGAGTATTGGAAGTCAGAAAGACCTAAGTTCAAATTCTGACTCAAAAACTTGCTGAGTTCCTTACTTCACCTTTGTGACACTGATTAGATCACAACCTCTTAGCCTCAGTTTCTTTATCTGCAAGATAGGAGCTTTAATAGACCCCATCTCAAAGGACAAGGCAACCTGTGGTAGGTGCCATAAAGAACCACAGAAAAAAAAAGGACAACAGAGCCAGGTCTAGAACTCAGGTTTCCTGAGCCTAACGCTCTAAACATCTCCATGATATTGGATGAGCCAAGTTACTCTTGGTCTCATTTTCTTCATATCTCAAATGAATGGCTTAGATTAGACAGTCTCTAAGGTGCATCTCCAAACTTCAAGGACATTTACAGAAGAGGAAACAGAATTTGAACTCAGATCTTTCTGACTCCAACACTTTCTGCACTGTGCTATCTATAGATCACTGATCTCAGTCCCCATCCTAATTCCTAGATTACAGGATAAAAGATTTCGATCTGAAAGGGACATTAGAAGTTGCCTTTGTTTTTGCACCTGTCATTTCTCCTACTGAATTGCATCAATGGGCAGGTCACCAAGCATTTACTAAATGATTACTCTGTGCTATGCAGTGGGGATACAAAGAAAGGCAAAAACGTGGTCCTTGCTCGCAGTCTAAGGAAGATATAACATGCAAATTACTAGTTACATACAAAATCTACTGAGTAGACTAAAGGTAATCTCAGAGGAGAAGGCAGTAGAAGCTGAGGAAGTCCAGGAAAGGCTTCCTGCAGAAGGCTGTATTTGAGCTGAGTCTTTCCAGAAACCAAGGGAAAAAACTACCAGGTAGATGCAGGAGAAAGAGAGCATTCCAGGCATGGGGGACAGCTAGTGTAAAGATTAAGACAACAGAGATAGAGTGCCATGTATGAGGAGAGGTAGTAGGGTCTCCTGTGTAGTAGATGCTCAATGAATATTTGTTTAAAAATGAATGAATGACCGAATATTCCACAAGCTGGTAATTATTTCTTATGATGTTTGTAAAGACTGTGAAATAAAGACTTTCATTCTATTAATGTGGAGGAGGGGGGAGAAATTGATGTTCAGCAAGAAATGACTAATCCTGCTGCCCATCAGAAAGAATAGATAATAAGTATAAATAAAAGAGAATAACACTGATGACTTCTCCATTGAGTCTCTTGTGGAAATCATCACAAAACACTCTCCTTAGACTTTAGTAGGAGATTTATTTTTTTTCTTTTTAGAGACAAATTGGGGTTTAGTGACTTGCTCAAGGTCACACAGCTAGTAAATGTCTGAGGCCAGATTTGAACTTAGGTCCTCCTGACTCCAGGGTTGGTGCTCTATCCACTGCATCACCTAGCTGCTCCAAGGAGATATAATTTAATTGATTTGATTAAATTATTTATCCCCCCCCATTATTTGAACATGCTTAAAATTATGTTCATTGATAATGAACTGGGATATGGGAACAGAAAATTATATCAATAAGGAATGACGGGGAGGGGGTGCTTACCGGAAGGGATGGTTCTTTTAATACGTCAAGGATCTGTGATTCACTGATGAAGGGACTTGCCCTCCACTGATTCTGATCATAACCACTTTACTAACTCACTAGATGGTCTTTGAGTTATTGGATTTAAACATTTCTTCACCTTATAGCCTTATTGGTAATGAGCTTCCAAACTCAATCTGTTTTTCATTGTCTGTTCCTGATCCATTACAAATGAAATGTTAACTCTCATGCCTCACTGTGGCATGGAAATGCCTCCTCAATTGAACTTTTGCTCCAGGTACCATGACTCCTAGTTAGAGCTCTGTTTGTCAAAAACAGGACTCCAACATTTTGTATCGAACCCAACATGTCCAAAACAGAATTCATTACATCCCCCCCCAAAGTCACTTCCCTTCTCAACTTCCTTATTTCTATCGCAGTCACCACCATCCCTCCAGCTTCCCAGGTTCACAACCTTGGCATCATCCTCAGCTCCTTACGCTCTAACATATCCAACCAGTTGACTAATCTTGGCCTTCCTGTCTTCACAGAACCTCTTACGGATGGCCCCTTTGCTCCACTCACACAGCCATCAACCTGTTTTAGGCTCTCATTGTCCATTGTTCTCCCTGCCTCAAGGCTCTCCCCTCTCCAATCCATCCTCCACACACCTGCTGAAGTGAATTTCCTGAAGTTCAAGTCTGCCTCTCGCTCCCTGGTCCAATAAACCCCAATATCTCCTCATTACCTCAAGATTAAATATGAATTCCTTTGTTTAGAATTTAAAGCCCTTATTGCCTTTCCAGACTTGTTACATACTGCTCCTCCTCCTGCACACAATGGTCTAGCCAAACTGGCCTTGCTCTTCCTCATACAGGACTTGATCTCATGGCTTTCTGCTTTTGCATTGTCTGTCCCCCATTTCTAGAATGCAATCTCCCTTTACCTCTGCCTCTCAGACTCCTTAGTTTCTTTTAAAAATTAGTTTATTTTTAGTTTTCAACATTCACTTCCATAAGTTTTAAATTTTATCCCCCACCTTTTCCCCTCCCTCTCCAAGACGGCATGCAATCTGATGTGGGCTCTATACATACACTCCTACACATTTTCACATTAGTCATGTTGCATAGAAGAATTATAACAAATAGGAGAAACCATAAGAAAGAAAAACAAAGCAAAACAAAAAAGAAAATAGTCTGCTTTGATCTGCGTTCAGACTCCATAGTTCTTTCTCTGGATGTGGATGACCTTTTCCATCATGAGTCCTTTGGAGTTGCTTTAGGTCCTTGCATTGCTGAGAAGATCTAAGTCTGTCAAAATCAGTCGTCACACACTATGACTGTTACTATGTACAATGTTCTTCTAGTTCTGCTCACTTCTCTCAGCATCAGTTCATATAAGTCTTTGCAGGTTTTTCTGAAGTCTGCCCGCTCATCATTTCTTATAGCACAGTAGTATTCCATTACATTCATGTACCACAGCTTGTTCAGCCATTCCCCAACTGGTGGGCATCCCCTCAGTTTCCAGTTCTTGGCCACCACAAAAAGAGCTGCTATAAATATTTTTGTACACATGGGTCCTTTTCACATTTTTATGACCTCTTTGGGGTAGAGACCTAGAAGTAGTATTGCTGGGTCAAAGTCCTTAGTTTCTTTCAAGGCTCAGCTCCTATCCCCTTCTACAGGAAGCCTTTCCTGATCTCCCAGATAGATGCCCTCCCTACCAAGTTACCTTGTATTTATTTTGAACATATTTTCATATACTTATGTGAGCTAGTAAATGTTTAACTACTAACTCTTCCCTTCAAAAAAGTACACAAAACTCACGTTTAACTTTGATCTTCATTATTCAGATTTTCTCCATCACCTTCTTAAGTCTAGATAATCAACAAAATAATAAATGAAGTCCTGATTTGTAGTGTTTGTTAATTTCCAAAGTATAAATGCTCACCCTGTAAATTTAACAATTGGATCTCTTGAGCCAGGACCAGCTGGCCTCAACACACTCCTGTGATGTGTGTATGTTGTCTCCTCCAATAGAATGTGAACCCTTTGAGGGAACTCTCTATTCCCAACACCTGGAACAGTAGTTGACACAAAATAGGCTTCTTAGTAATTAGTAAATGCTTGCTGGTTGATTGCTTGGTTGTGTTAAACCTACCTACTCACTATTCCTTCCTGTGGGTTAGCCTGAATTGAAATAAACAGGAAGCAGAAAGAAAGTATCTGAAGGACAGGGGTTGTCCAATTTCATTTGTCTTTGCAGTGGACGGAGTGAATTCAAACCCCTGTTCTGGTATTTACTAACTCTGACCACAGGCAAGTCATTTAAATTCTCTGAGGCTTAGACTGTTCTCTAAGAAACGTTCACTGAGGAACTAGGTTTAATATGATTGTACATGCATAGTCTGTATTAGATTGCTAGTGATGTCTTGGTGATGGGGGAGGGAAGGGAGAAAAAGCTGCAACTCAAAATCTTATAAAAAGTGAACATTGAAAACTATTTTTACATGTAATTGGAAAAAACAAAATACTATTAAAGGGAAAAAATGTTCACTAAATTATAGATACATCAAGGGAAGAGGGAGAGGAAATATGTCAATTCTAACAATAAAGCCTATATGTCTATGATTACTGGAGCTCTTAAGTGAAAGAGGATATGGAAGGAGGAAAGACCCAATGAAATAAAATTGTGTATAAATTTGAGTTATTGTTGTTACACTGTAACACAGAAATAATACAGTAGAAAAGAATGCTAGCTCTGTAATACGAGGAAGACCGTTCAAGTTCTGTTTCTGAGACTTATTATACTTGTGACCTTGGGCTAAATAAACACTTAACCTTCTTGGGACTTAGTTCCTTCATCTGTAAAATTAAGGGGTTGGTCTCTGAGGCCCTTCTAATCCTAAATTTATAATGTTGGGGCATTTTTTTCAGGGGGGAGGGAGGGATGTTTTTGTCTTTTGTCAAGACCTATAATTTCATTGGTGTAGAGACATCCAGGTGAGAGGTGGAGAGATGAGGTGAAGTGATGAGAGCTGAAGAAATATATTCTCTCTCTCACTCTGTGTCTCTTTCTCTCCCTCTCCTCTCTCTTTCTCTCTCCTCTCTCTTTTTCTTTCTCTTTCTCTCTCTCCCTCTCCCTCTTTTCTCTCTCTCTCTCCCTTTCTATTTTTCTATGTCTCTGCGTCTGTCTGTCTCTGTCTCTCTCTCTCCCCCCACCAAAGCAGTTGTCATCTACTTAGAAAATAACACTTCTCTCTTCAAGATCTCCTCCTATTTGTCTGCCTGCTCTTTCTTAGTCTCTTTTGCTGGCTTAGCATTCAGATCCTTCCCCCTAACTGTGGTTGTTCCCCAAGATTTTATCCTAGGTTTTCCTCTCTTCCTCTATACCCTCTCTTGGTAACTTGATCAGCTTCTATAGGTTTAATGATCACCTCTGTGCTAATGACCCACAGACCAATATAGTCAGTCCCAGTCTCTCCCCTGTGCTTCAGTTTGCTATCACAATTTTCTATTAGGTATTTCAAGCTAAATGTCCTGGAGACAGCTTTAACTCAGCATGTCCAAGACTGGACACATCTCCCCCCTAGCCCCCCAATTCTCCCCTCTCCAAACTTCTTCATTTCTATCACTTACCATCATCCTTCCAGTCTCCCAGTTTCATAAACTTGGGATTATCCTCAATTTCCCACTCTTCCTCAGGCAACACATATAGTTGGTTGCCAAATCATGCCATATCTACCTTTGAAATATCTCTTCTAACCCATTCTTTCTACTCACACAGTTGACACTTTATTTAAGGCCCTTATCATCTCTTGTCTACATTAATGCAATAGCTTTCTAACTGCTTCATGTTTCTTTTCACTCCAGTTATCCTATACATTGCTGCCAAAGTAATTTTCCTATTGTGCGGGACTCCTCCACTCTACAAACTTCACTGGCTCCCAATTGATTCTAATATAGAGTACAAACTCCTCTGTCAAACCTTTAAATCCCTCTGTAATCTGGCTCTAATGTGTTTTTCCAGCCTTGTTGTATATCATTGTCTCTCCCACATTCTGTGATCCAGACAATCCAACTTTCTCTCTGTTCCTTCCACATGATACTCCAATTCCAGTGTCTGGGCTGTCCCGTCTGCCTGGAAAGTTCTCCTTCCTTCTGTCTTCTTCACAGCATGTCTTCCTTTCTTCCTTCCAGCACCACCTTTTGCGTGAAGCCTCTCCTGATTTCTCCACCTGCTGGTCCTCTTTCTCCCAAACCACTTTGCATATATTTGTATTTTTTCACTTTATTTTTAGGATGTATCTATTTATTTATGCACTTGTTGTCACATCATTAGTGTGTAAACCCCTTGTGAGCAGGGATTGTTTCATTCTCTGTGCTTGGCACACAGTTCCTGGCATAGTGTAGGTGCTTAATCACTACTTTTTTCCCTTTATTTTTTTTAACATTAATTTAAAAAAAACTTTGAGTTCCAAATTCTTTCCCTCGCTCCCGTCCCCCACCTGTTGAGAAGGCAAACAATATGACATCCATTGTACAAATAATTACTTGTTGATTGGAAGGTTGCCTGGGACACTAAGAGGTTAAATTATTTGAGAAAGGTCACAGAGTATGTGTTAAAGGTAGGACTTGAGTTCTGGTTTCTTCATTTTCTGGTTCTAGACTTGAGTTTCTGGTTCTGAGGCTGACTATCTACTTCACCATGCTGTCTCACCATCATCATCATCATCATCATCATCATCATCATCATCATCATCATCATCATCATCATCATCATCATCTCCTTCTCCTCCTCCTCCTCCTTCTTTCTTCTTTTTTCTCTTCCCAATGAAGGCCCAGTCTGAGGCTGGCTCTCCATCTACTCTACCATGCTGTCTCCTCCTCCTCCTCCTCCTCCTCCTCCTCTCCTTCTTCTCCTTCTCCTTCTTCTTCTCCTCCTCTTCCTTCTTTCTTCTTTTTTCTCTTCCCAGTGAAGGCCCAGTTTGAGGCTGGCTCTCCATCTACTCTACCATGCTGTCTCCTCCTCCTCCTCCTCCTCCTCTCCTTCTTCTCCTTCTCCTTCTCCTCCTTCTTTTTTCTCTTCCCAGTGAAGGCCCAGTCCGAGACTGGCTCTCTCCCCATTATACCATGATGTACCTCATTATCATTCTGATCTTAGCCAATGAGGTCTGTAGACCATGCTTAATATCCTCTGCCTCATGCAGAGGCTTGGTGAGCTTACTTTTGGGTGTATGATAGGATGGATGGTCTCTTTCCTTTTCTGCTTTAGAGCACACCTGGGTATTCTTTATTTCCCGTTAGCTTGCTGCATTGTGATGAAAAGCATTGGCTTTTGGCTGCTGAGCTAGAACTGAGTATGCATGTTAAAGGCTTAAAAATATGAAATCTTTTTCTTCCTTTGTGAATGAGGCAAGAACTGCTGTGGGCCTCTGAGGGAGTGAGGGGCCTTGAGCATGTCATGTGGCTGTGAACCCTATGGAGTCTTGTTTCTTCTGTCTCTGTTAGATTGGTTTTTTCTGATTTTAGGTGAGTGTGTATGAGGTGGAATAGACCAGGTTGTGACCTTGTGTGTTTTTTTAAGGTTGGATGAGCCACCAAAGATTCAGCAAATGGAATCCATAGTCTTCTAGTAACCACAACAACCAAATTCCCTGAAGAGTAACCTTCTTTATCCATCCCAGCAGTGGATTTGGCAGTTGAGATACAATGTCCTACAAGCAAAGGAATTGATTGTCCATTGAGTATATCCCTTTCAGAAGTAAAATTGGTGGGGAAAATATTGATAGTAACCACTTTAAGTTGGAGTCCATCATCACAGGGAAAGACTTGGAGAGATTGTGTCCTTGTTTCAGGTATGTTTCTACCTGTCAATATTCCTTTGTAAAAGTCAATTGATACTAATTGGCTATTTGATATTGGGTGAATAATTACTAGCATTAGATGTTGTGGAGATACCAGCTGATTGAATAAAACTGGGAGAAACACATCAGATGGAGGCCAGTGAACCCTCCTATCTCTGACCCCTCTGGGTTTCCCCTAGATCCCAGAAGGGAGATGTGGCCACCTGTACTCTGGGGATCTGACTAAATGGGGTTTGGGGAATTGAGCCCAGTAATATGTGCTATATTACTACTATTACTACTACTACCACTACTTCTACTACTACCACTACCACCACTACCACCATCATCACCACCACCATTTCCACTAATACAACAACAACTACAAAAAAGTGAAAGCACTGGAAGTATTGTTATCCTTATAATAATGGTGGTAATGAGTGGGGGAGACACTCTCATAAATCCTCACCTACATATAAATAGGTGTAAGTAATTGTTCCTTCATATACTAAATTAATGCCTACAATAATGGTATTGGACAGGAAAATCATTGTTAGGGTGGGGACCATGTGTACATACAAACTTCCTTCCTTCCTAGGCCCTTGGCTTGAAAGTTCATTTCAATACATCTGTGGGCTTTTGATTCACTTTCAGGTTATTCCTCTCTCTCTCTCTCTCTCTCTCTCTCTCTCTCTCTCTCTCTCTCTCTCTCTCTCTATCTCTCTCTCTCTCTCTGCTGAAAATCTTTCTTGCTTGTCAACTTGACTCACCTGTATAATGGCAAATTGCCTCAGAAGAGTTTATGACTCTTGTTGATTAATGTCTCTTCTAGAGACAGCTAGGTGGTGCAGTGGATAGAGCTCTGGGCTTGGAGTCAAGAAGACTTGAGTTCAAACGTGACCACTGCATATTAACTAACTAGTGGACACTTCTAACTGACTACTGGGCACTTCTTAGCCCAGTAGACCTTGGGTGAGTCACTTAACCTCTTTATGCCTCAGTTTCCCCAAGCGTAAAATGAGGATAATAATAGCACCTACTTCCCAGGACTGTTGTAAGGATCAAATAACATACTAATTGTAAAGCACTCAGAACAGTGCCAGGCACTGTAAATCCTTGTTTCTTTCCTTCTCCAGAGGGTGACTTGTCTCCTGCTGAAGTGGACTGTGTCTTTGTCTCCAGCTTTCTACCCAGACCCAACATTTTCCCAAACCTCTATGTGAGTTAGTAGTAACGACAAAGCCAGGATTAGTGGCTACTAGATTTTCTCTATACAAAGGAGAATCAACAGTAACAATGAAAGATCTGAGAGCAAAAGAGGATTCTAGATGGCAACCGGAGGTAAGTGCTGCTGCGTGTGGCAGGAATAGACTTTTCCTGCTTTTAGACTACTTCTCTTTTAGATATCTCCTCGAAACTCAGAGGAGCTGCTCAGTGAATGGGAGGTGCTTCCTTCCCCAACTCAGAGACAGGGAAGAAGGAAATTGTCTCCAAGGGGACACTTGGGTTAGTTCACCAACCCTTGTCCACATTGGTTAGCATACAAGTTAGCTAACAAACTGTTAGCTTGTTGCAGTATCTTTTTTTTAAATTATCTCCTCCCTTTACATGTATAAACAATTTTTAACATTTAATTTTGAAAAAATTTTCAGTTCCAAATTCTATCCCTCTTTCCTCCCCCTCCCCCTTCCCTGAGACAGTAAGCAATCTGATATAGGTTATACATGTGCAATCATGTAAAACATTTCCATATTAGTCATTTGTGGAAGAAAACTCAAACAGAAGAAAGAGAGATGGAGAGAGAGAGAGAGGAAGAGAAAGAAAGAAAAGAAAGAGGGAGAGAAAGGGAAAGAAAAGAAAAAAAGAAAGAGAAAGAAAAATAGTATGCTTTGGTCTATATTCAGATTCCATCAGTTCTTTCTCTGAAGATGGATAGCATTTTTCATCATGAGTCCTTTGGGATTGTCTTGGATCATTGCAATGCTGAGAATAGCTCAGTTATTTACAGTTGTTCATCATATGGCATTGATGTTGCTGTGTGCAACGTTCTTCACTTCACTCTGCAGTTCATGAAAGGCTTCCCAGGTTTTTCTGAAATCCTCCTGCTCATTATTTCTTATAACACACTAATATTGTAATGGATTACAATCATATACCACAACTAGTCTAAGCCATTCCACAATTGATGAGCATTCCTTCAATTTCCAATTCTTATCCATCACAAAAAGAGCTGCTATCAATATTTTTGAACGTGTGGATCCTTTCCCCCCTTTTATGATCTCTTTGGGTTACAGATATGCACGGTTTTATAGCTCTTTGGGCATAGTTTCAAGTTGTTCTCCATAATGGTTGGATCAATTTACAACTCCAGCAATAGCGCATTAGTGTCCCAATTTTCCCACATCCCCTCCAACATTTATCATTTTCCTTTTCTGTTATAAACCTGATAAAACCTGATAAAAAAAAGTGTGAGGTGGTACTTCAGAACTGTTTGAATATGTATTTCTCTAATTAATAGTGACTTAAAGCATTTTTTATGTGACTATAGAGAGTTTTGATTTCTTCCTTTGAAAACTGCCTGTTCATATTCTTTGACCATTTATCAATTGAAGGATGACTTATCTTCTTATAAATTTGACTCAGTTTTACATATATTTGATAAATGAGGCTTTTACCAGAGATATTTGCTGTAAGTCCTCCCCCTACCCCAGTTTTCTACTTTCCTTGTAATTTTGGTCACATTGGTTTTGTTTGTGCAAATCCATTTCAATTTAATATAATCAAAATTATCCATTTTACATTTTGCAATGCTCTCTATATCTTGTTTGGTCATAAATTCTTTCCTCATCCATAGATCTGACAGGTATACTGTTTCATGCTTCTCTAATTTGCTTATGGCATCACCGTTTAAGTTTAAATCATGTACCCATTTTGACTTGTCACAGTATCGTAAAGAGCAAAATATCAGGACACCCCTTTAATGTAAGCTCCTGAAACACTGGGATCTCATGGTCTCAAGATGGTGTATGGATTAGTCATAAACTGATGAACTCTACCCTCCCATTCTTCTGTTTTTGATTTCTTTCTCCCAGAAATCTTTACAACCCCCTCCCACAATTGACGGACCTCTGGAACAGCATCTCTTTGGATGTTCATTATTTCCATGGCAAAGCTGGTGATGAATATCAATATAGGTCATGAGGAAATGTGGGTTAAGTGGCTAGCCCAGAGTCACACAGTTAGTAAGTTTCAGAACTGATATTCAAACTTGAGTCTCTCCAGACCTAGTGTTCCACTCATGGTATGGTTAGGGTGAGTGGCAATATTAGGGTTAGGCATAAGTTGATTTTTTTTCCCTTCAGGATGCCTCTTTAACCAAACCCCCATAAGTAAGACTGTCCTGATCTCTCCTTTCTGCCTATCAAATCCTTACCCATCATTCAGGGCTTATCTCAAATCTCCCTTCTTCTGTGTAGCATAAAATCAGAAGATTTAGAACTAGAACAGACCCTAGCAAGAATCTAATCTAATGCCTTCATTTTGTCAGTGAGGAAACTGAGGCAGAGAGAGCCTAAATCAATAAAAAAATTTTACGTATCTACTACATGTTAGATACTGGGAATACAATGACATAAACAAAACAGTCCTTGTCCTCAATAAATTTATGTTTTATTGGAGAAGACTCATGTGTAAATATAAGTATGTATGGAACACATACAAGAAAAATACTTCAATACAAATTATTTTAGGAGGGGAAGGCACTAGTATCTAGGGTGGATCAGGAAAGGCCTATTGGAGGTGGCCCTTGAGCTGAGTTTTGAAGGGAGATAGAGATTCTTAGAATGAATATGAGAGAGGAATGAATTCCAGGAGTCAAGGATGGTCTTCCAAAGACACAATGACTTGCCAGGCTTCTATCCTGGGTTTTTTGACTCCAAATCCAGGTTCTTTCCAAACCCAAGATGACTGCTCCCTCCTCTGAGCATCTAGTATTTGTTTTGTGCGGCACTCATGCAGTCCTTTCTCTTTCCTTGTGACACCTCATGGACCACTTGGATTGCATGGAATATGCAATATTGTGTATGCATGGAATATCACCACGAAGTGATGAGGTCTCTCCTGATACCAAGTCCATTCAGTGCTTTTCCCATTCTTTGTAGGCAATGGATAGCCAAGAAAAGTTTATGAGTTAGGGAAAAGCATGATGAAAATGGCATTTTAGAAAGATTAGTTTACAGCATTTGAAGGATGGATTGAGATGAAGGAGAAAGAAAAGAATGGAAGAGCAGTTACAATAGCCAAGAAGAGGCTTGTTATATTGTATATAAGGAAAGAAAGGAGGATGATAGCCAATTGCATGCAAGAAACTCTGACTCTTGGCTTGAGAGTCATGCCATTTGGAGTCAATAAAAGTATTCCCCAGCTAGATCATTTACTTCATTTAGGAGGCTCAATTCTGAATTCCTTTTGTCTACTAAAAAAAAATCAATCTGCCCTTGGAATAATAATAATTTAATAACTTGCATTTACATAGCACTTATTATGTACTTAGATTATGCTAAACTCTTTCTAATTATTATCTTATTTGATCCTCACAACAACCTTAAGGTAGGTGCTATTAGATGGAAGATTTGCCAGCACTTGGGGGTCTACAGAAGAATTCAGAAGGCAGAAAACAATCTGTAGTCTTAGAATGTCCTTCTAATGTGTTTTTTAACAGATCTATGATCTCAGTGATGTGGGTACTTTTTGCCATGATATGGCTTTCCACTCATTCATATCCTTTTGTACTGTACAGCTCTTGCCACATCTTCCACAAAAGTTCTCCTTGACTCGCTGGCTATCTTCCTCTAGTTTTCCAGATATTGTTTGCATATCCAAGGAACATATAGGCTGCCCATTACATGACTAACCAATTTCTCTTTTTAGGCATGTATCTTTTTGATTGTATCCTTTAAACCATATGCCTTGTGTGATCCTTCATTCATAATGTGTTGCACTCTACTTACACTTACAATTCATCTTTCCATTACCCTCTGGGTGACATTCACCTTTAATTATTCCAAGACTATAATATTCCCTAGAGCATTACTAGTAGAACATTCATATTAAATAGTTGGACCTTTGTCTCAGGGAGAAGCTAAGACAATCTATCCTCTCTCCTCCTGTTCAGTTCTGGAGTCACTTCATCCACTGTGTTTGTCCAAGATCTGAATGCTGATGAACCAGTTCTATGGATTGAACTTTTAACTGCATATTATAGTTAGTCAATAGGCATTCTGCATTCGCTCATTTTTTCCTGTGTGTATAGTTAGGTCACTGAAGTCTTTTATATGATTAAGGATTTCATTCAGAAGGTTCTGCAATGTAAATGACATCATGCTGATTTTTCCAAGTTCTAGAGCATTGCAGACTCTGCTAAATTTCAAAAGATGAATTCTAGAAATGTCCTGAGAAGTAACAGTAGGATAAGAAGGATAATAAATACTTGTTGAGTTGAATACATGATGCAAGACATAATTTCTTAGCCTTTACACTGGTTGTTCCCTTTTCCTGGAATGATGTACCTCCACATCTCTACCTCCCAGAATTCACAACTTCGATAAAGAAGCATACATACCACTTTCTTCTATAGGAAGCCTTTCTTGATCTCCCTAATATCTTGTATTTGATCACTTTGTATTTATTACTTGCATTTGTTCTCTATATATTTATATGTGTACTTGCCTTCCCCATTAGAAGAGAAGTTGTTGTTTTTTGTCTTTTATTTTTGAAGAGGATCAGTGATCTCATAGGGTGATGTCTTGGCTTGTTTGTGAATTGGATTTAAGTGGGCAGAATTGCACAAAGTCATCAGCTTCACTCTTTCTTCCAGTCATTGAAATCCAGTGGCAAGAAAAAACTCAGGATGACTGGTGATGGTTGGTGTATTGCCAAGGTAATATTCACACTACTGGTGATGACTATGAATATACTGGTATGGTTCTCAATCAGAAAGTTTAACAGACTCTACATATAGAAGGCAGAAGAAAAACATTTATTTAGACACCAGAAAGCCAAATCTCAGAACCAGAAAGCAAAATCTCTCATAGCAACCAAGAAGTCAATACAAGTTATCCCCACAAGGGGCAAAGCCATTCCCAAGGCTCCCCCCGACCCTTGCTGGGACCTTTCCACTAACAAACAAACACTCATGAGCCTAAGCTGTGCCTGCCTGCCTGTGTCCTTCGAAGCTCTGACTAGCCTGACCATCTTCCTCCCAGCTCTGCTCCACCCTTCCTGTTCCACCAGTTCAGCAAGTTCCTCCCATCACATGTAACTTAGGCTTCCATGTGATCTAAGCAGGTCACACGGGCCTATTAACTAATGGGAAAGATCTTCCCATTTACATTACCATTACATTCGGCCCCAAGATCTTTTGTATTCATTACATGGTGGGTAGGACAACTGGTATAAACAGAATTATAACAGGGATAACAGAATGTAAGTATATAAGACAACGTCTTAGGCACCTGGTGTCAACAGAACTTTACAACAATATAACAGAGATCACAGAAAATAAGCACTTAAAACAATATTTTAGGGTAAAACAATATCTTGAGCTCAAGCACCCCATCATTCCCTCCTTGAACGAATGGGGCCCAAAATCTTGGGGTAAGGATTGAAGGGCTCTTCTTCCATAGCTACTTCCTGCTGAGATTGGACATAGACCTGTCCTTGCCCCAAGAGGTCCCATTTGAGAGGTCAGTTCTTTAGCTGGCATCTGGAACTTGGTCAACGCCAGGTCCAGGGGTGACACATCACAGTCTTGGACAAAGAGTGACATCTGGCTTAAGCAATCAGGAATCTGCAGGTGGAAGCCTGCAGAAAACAAATCTAACAAACAAGTTTAACAGACAAAAAGACAAAAAGGAACAAGGAGACAATAACCAGAAGCAGGGTAGATATAGGGTCAACTGCACTTCTGGAGTCCATGAACCCACTATCACAGTTTCATTCATGAGAATATATGAGTTAAGGGTACAATTTGGTAATCATATTCTCCTGAATAGACAACAGTTGAAGTATTATCTTTCCCGTGTGCTGTAATTTCTGCAGTCTTTGGAACATCGTCTGACTTCTGTTTTGCCCATACTTTATTTTATCAGTAGATTGCCGAATTTTATTCTATCAGTAGAACCCAATCCTTCAGTTCCTCTGCTAGATATTTTGGAAGGAGGGTCAGTTTCCACAAGGGGTATTGTTTCACAAGGAATAATAATCACTTGAACTATTCTATCATTTTTACAAAACTGTGTGGGTTCTTCACCTAAATTTTGGAATGTCACAATAATTTCTCCTTGATAATTAGAATCTATCACTCCAAACAATACAGGTATTCCTCAAGGTGCTAATCCAGATTTAGGAAATATCCATCCAAAATAATTTTCAGGGATTCTCATACATATTCCAGTAGATATTTTTATTGCTTCTTTTCAATCTAACCTAAAGTCCTCTAAACAATGTAAATCATATCCTACTGAAACAGGTGTCCTGGGATAAGGTGCTGGGACATCTGACCTCACAGTCCAATACTCAATATTTGAGATCTTATGTGTTTGTTGTTTTTTAATTGTCAGATATGGGGTCATCATGGCTAGAGGTGTATTTCCTCCTAATGGTCTATTATTCAAATTACACAAAGCAGTGAACAAATTATCTTTCCAATGTTGATAAGAATTATTAGAACTTAACTTCCTTAACTGTGCTTTCAATAATCCAGTTATTATTTAACCCAGTTGCTTGTGGTTAATATGAAATATGATATATCCATTCTATGTTGTTTAATACACAACATCTCTTCATTTCATTACCTTCGAAATGTTTTTCATTTTACATCCTCACTTTGGATCTGCATTGGGGTTCCATAATACAGACTTAAGGTGTCTAGAGTTTTACAGGTGTTTTTCTCAGCCACATTCTTATAGGGATAAGCCCCTAGTACACTTAAATAGGTGTCAACACAAGTACATATAAATTTACATCCTTTATCTTGGGGTAGGAGTTCAGTATAATCTATTTGGCAAATTTGGGCTGGTACTTTTCCCTTTGCTGTCTCTCCAGTTACTACCAGAGGAACAGTTCATTCCTTTTCCAACTGACATATATAACATTCCTCTGCTACTTGTTTTTAACAATGAATGAGAGATACAAATATCTTGGTCTTGTGCCCACTGCTATGTGGCCTGAAGCCTAAAATAGCCGGCCATTTGTTGGACCCATTTTACTAGTACCTGATCATCAGTTGATGTCAGAGTAGAGACAATATGTTGAGTAGCAATCTTTGCGGGTCGATCAGCATGTGCATTGGACTCACATTCTGGCATGGTGAGGGTCATGTGAGCATCAACATGAAAAACTGACAAATCAATAACCAAAGACATGGCCATATATCTTCCCATAATTCTTTGCCCCAGACTTGTTTGCCATGAATTTTCCAATTTTGATTTTCCCACACGGGCATCCATGTAGCTAACTCATTTGCTACTGTCCATGAATCACTAAATATATGACACTGTCCTCCTTGTTCTATTTTGATAGCTTGATGTACTTCCATAAGTTCAGCATATTGACTACTTCCACCTATCCCAGGACTTTCCAAAGTCCACTTAGGACATGGGTCATAGGTTACCACTTTCCAATGTCTTTTCTTGGCTCAAATATTTTGTGTCCATCAGTAAACCATGCATGTCTTTTTTGTTTTTCACTTAATCCTTTAGATCCCTCATTCCATTTTACCAAGGACTGTACCAACTGTTGCTTTGGTTCAGGGGGTGTATCATTTCCCTCAATATCTATGTTTGCTATAGATTCATGTAAAGCAGAAACACCACTTTTGCCTGCTTTAGATCTATTTTGAATATACCATTTCCATTTAATTATGCTAGCCTTTTGAGCACGTCCAATTCTGTGAGAAACTGGAGTACTCATTACCCAGATCATAATTGGGATTCCAGGCCTTAATATTACTTCATGGTCCAAAGTCAGTTGTTCAGTCTCTACCAAAGCCCAATATGCAGCTAACAACTGCTTTTCAAAAGGGGTATATTGAACTCCAGATGAAGGGAGTTTCCTAGACCAAAATCCTAAGGGCACATTTTGGCTTTGTTTCTTTTGCCATAAACTGCAGTTTGCATATTTATCCTGTACAGTCACTTGTAATTCCACCAGGTCACTTTGCATAGGCCATAAATCTAGGGCCAATTATATAACAGCCTTTGCTTCTTCAAAATCTTTACTCTGCTGAAGTCCCCAATCAAATTCATATTTTTCCTAGTAATTTTATATAAGGGTTTCAAAATTTGTCCTAGATGTGGAATGTGATGTCACCAATATCCAAATAAATTTATAAATTTGGGGGCCTCTTTCTTATTGGTGGGAATAGGAAAATCCTGAATCTTTTGTTGGGCTTGTGGGAGAATCTCTTGCAATTCCATTGTATACCCCCCAAATTTTACAGTTTGAGCTGGCTCTGGAATCTTTGCAGGGTTAATTTCCCACACTTTGCTTTTCATATGCTCAATTAAAAGTATCAAACCCTTCTCCATTTCTTTTACATTTTTCCTTGTATCATAATATCATCTATGTAGTAGGGAAGCTATTTACCAGGTAGCTCTAATTCATCCAAATGTTCAGCCACCATCCTATGACAAATAGTGGAACTATGCAGATATCCTTCTGGCAAGCGTGTAACAGTATACAATGGGCCCTACCAAGTGAAAGCAAATTGGTCCCATTGTTTAGAATCTATTGGAATAGTAAAGAAAGCATTGGCTAAATCAATAACTGCATACCAAGTCCCATCATATTTCTGGATCCTTTCTATTAAGGCAATGGTATCTAGAATAGCAGTATACAAAGAGGGAGTCACCTTATTCAATTTGTCTATAATCCACTGTCATCCTCCATTTCCCATCTGACTTTTGTACTGGCCAGGCAGGACTATTCCATTAAGTGGTTGTGGGAACTAACACTCCTGCCTCAACATATTGCTTTATAGTATTGGTAATTTCATCTTGCCCACCTGACACATGATACTGTTTCAAAATTACTTTAGAAGGTTCAGGTAAAGTGATTGGGTTCATTTTTATTTTACCCACTAAAACTATTTTTTAAAATATATAGTTTATTTATTTTTTAGTTCTCAACATTCACTTCCACAAGAATTTGAATTAAAAATTTTCTCCCCATCTCTCCCCATCCTCCACCCCTGGACAGTATACATCCCATCCACCCCTTCCTCCAGTCCATCCTCCCTTAGACTACCCACACTTCTTTCATTCCCCTTTCCCTCTCTTTTCCTGTAGGGCAAAATAGATTTCTATACTTCATTGTCTGTATATCTTAATTTCCAGTTACATACTAAAACAATTTTTAACATTCATTCTTAAAGCTTTGAGTTCCATATTCTCTCTCTCCCTCCACACCCACCCTCATTGAGAAAACAAGCAATTCAATAAAAGTCATATATGTGCAACAATGCAAAGCACTTCCACAATAGTTATGTTGTAAAAGACTAACCACATTTCCCTCTGTCCTATCCTGGTCTTCATTTATTCCATTCTCTCCTTTGACCTCCCTTGTCCTCCCACAATAGTGTTTGCTTCTGATTATCCCTTTCCCCAATTTATTGTCCCTTCTATTATCTTTCCTCTCCTATCCCCATCCCACTTGTCTTCCTGCAGGGTGAAATAGATTCCCATATCCAATGGAGTGTATGTTATTCCTCCTTAAGCCAAATCCCATGACAGTAAGGTTCAATTACTTCCTTTCTTCTCCCCCTTCTTCCCCTCCATTGTAAAAGCTCTTTCTTCCCTCTTTTATGTGGCATGATTTGCTACGTTCTACCTCTCCCTTTCTCTTACTCCTAGTACATTCCATTCAACAGTAAATTTTATTTTTATTTTAGGTATTCTCCCTTCATATTCAGCTCACCCTCTGCCCTCTGTCTGTGTATATATGCATATATATGCATATATACATACACACATACACCCATGTATATGTACATACCTACACATATATAATATACACATACATACATACCCATACACACCTACATATATATATTCCCTCTAACTACCCTAATACTGAAAAAGGTTTCACGAGTTATAAATAACATATTTCCATGTAGGAATGTAAACAGTTCAACTTTAGTGAGTTCCTTAAGGCTTCTCTTTCCTGTTTACCTTTTCATGTTTCTCTTGATTTTTGTATTTGAAAGTCAAATTTTCTATTTAGCTCTGGTCTTTTCAGCAAGAATGCTTGGAAATCCTCTATTTCATTGAAATTCCACCTTTTTTCCCTGAAGTATTATACTCAGTTTTGCTGGGTAGGTGATTGTTGATTTTAATCCGATCTCCTTTGACCTCTGGAATATCGTGTTCCAAGCCCTTTGATCCCTTAGTTTAGAAGCTGCTAAATCCTGTGTTATCCAGACTGTATTTCCACAATACTTGAATTGTTCCTTTCTGGTTGCTTGTAATATTTTCTCCTTGACTTGGGAACTCTGGAATTTGGCTACAATATTCCTAGGAATTTTCCTTTTGGAATTTCTTTCAGCAGGTGATTGGTGAATTCTTTCCATTTCTATTTTACCCTCTGGTTCTAGAATATCAGGGCAGTTTTCCTTGATAATTTCTTGGAAGATTTTTGATCATGGTTTTCAGGTAGACCAATAATTTTTAAATTATCTCTTCTGGATCTATTTTCCAGGTAAGTTGTTTTTCCAATGAGATATTTCACATTGTCTTCTATTTACTTATTCTTTTGCTTTTGTTTTATAATTTCTTGGTTTCTCATAAAGTTATTAGCTTCCATTTGCTCCATTCTATTTTTTAAAGAACTATTTTCTTTGGTGAGCTTTTAAATCTCCTTTTCCACTTGGCCCATTCTGCTTTTTAAAGCATTCTTCTCCTCATTGGCTTTTTGGACCTCTTTTGTCATTTGAGATAGCATATTTTTAAAGGTGTTATTGTCTTCAACATTTTTTGAGTCTTCTTTAGCAAGCTGTTGACTTGCTTTTCATGATTTTCTTGCATTGCTCTCATTTCTCTTTCCAATTTTTCTCCACCTTTCTTACTTGATTTTCAAAATCGTTTTTGAGCTCTTCCATGGTCTGAGACTATTGCATATTTTTTTTGGAGGTTTTGGATGTAGAAGCCTTGACTTTGATGTCTTCCTCTGATGGTATGATTTGTTCTTCCTCATCTGTAAGGATGGAAGAAAATACCTTTTCACCAAGAAAGTAATTTTCTATAGTCTTATTTTTTCCTCCTTTTTTGGTCATTTTTCCAGCCCCTTACTTGACTTTTGAGTTTTTTGTCAAGTGGAGGGTATACTCTAGGGACCTGTGAGTTCTCAGTTCCTCCAATGTGGCACAATCAAGGGAGAGGAGTTTACTCCTTTCCTGGACTGTGCAAGCACTCTTTTCTGCCCTGGAACTGTGAGTAGGATTCCCTCTCCACAGCCACCACTAGTTTCACCACACCAGCCAGTGCTCCTCCTCACTCCAGGAGGAGCCACTGGCACTGAAATCCAGATCAGCCACTGGATTCCTCCAGCATCTTTAGGCAGAGGACTCCAAAAGTGGAGGCAGCTACTGCCTGGGGCTAGGGCTGGACCATGCTCCCCTCTCACCCAGGTGACAGAGCTTTCTTACTGACCTTTGAAGCTCTTTTTGATATTTGTGAATTGAGAAATCTGGGAACCGTAGCTGCTACGTGTGATTCTGCATCCTGAAGTTTGCTCCAGTCTTATCTGTTTAGTGTGGCCCAGGCTGGGTTGCACTCTGCTCTGAACCTGGTGCAATAGACCTTTCCTCTTGGCCTTCCAGGCTGTTTTGGGCTGGAAATCTGTTTCACTCTGTCAATTTGTGGCTTCTGCTGCTCTAGAACTTGTTTAGAGTCATTTTTTACAGGTATTTTATGGGTTGTGGGGGAGAGCTTCTACATGTCCATCCTTCTACTACCCCCACTAAAACTATCAATTCCTATCTTCCTTTCTGCAAATTCTTATCTCCCCTCAGGTAAATTTAGAGTCACAACTCTCAATATATCTATTCCAATGACGTATTCAGGAATGGGTATAATTTCAATGGTTTATTTTTTCTTAGGTAATTGTCCAGTTTTCATCATTAGTTTGACTTGTCTGGCTGATATTTCAAACCCTCCCCTCCTCCCCCAATCCAGTGATGGTGATAGGAGTTCCATGTTTAAACTTATACTTATTAGGATTTCCATATATAAGGAAAGCCTCTGCCCCAGAGTCTATTAATGCCTTCGTTGCAGTATTTGATCCATTGTTCCAATATATGGTCAAATTAATATGGGGTCTACAATCCTATCTGTGTATCTCTTTAGTCTGAGCTGGTGCTCAGCCAATTTCCTATTCTTCCTGAAGGTGTGACAAACTTGGATATAAGAGTTCAGGAGGATCTGTAGAGACAATTCTAACTTCTCTATTCTGTCTAGTATCAAGACCCTTTTCTTGGTACATTCTGTATACTTCATTAGTTGAA
The DNA here is from genome assembly GCF_028372415.1 of Notamacropus eugenii. Classification (NCBI taxonomy): domain Eukaryota; kingdom Metazoa; phylum Chordata; class Mammalia; order Diprotodontia; family Macropodidae; genus Notamacropus; species Notamacropus eugenii. Next base: position 92,527,558 of record NC_092873.1, read on the forward strand.
ATACTATCTATGCTTCCAAAATCAACCCCTGCTCTCAATAGAGCAGTAAATAATTATTTTTTTGTCATTTTATTCTGACTTTGAACCCGCTGGCTATTTACTCTTCTCTCTTGAGGAAATTTATCTTTTCCCCAGTCCCCTAGGTTACTTAACTGTGAAATCTTGGGTAGCACCTCTGAAAGAGGGTTCCCTATTTCTCCAATTATTAGAGTCAAAACCAGGAACTTTTAAAAAGGGGGAGCTATCTTCATTATTATATTTCTATGGGAAACTGCAAAGAGAGTATCATGTGCATTTCTGATCATTATGGCAGTCTTTATTACCTCCTCCTTTAACTTTCTTATACAGTCCCTAAGTGAAAACCTGGGTCTGTCTCCACTAGACCATATAGAGTCAGTAGGATACTGCCTACTGTAGCCTTCTGCACCCAAAGCTAACAGATCAATTGTATTGTTACTTCCTTGCATATTGTATTCTCTAAAGGCTTGCTGTACAAAAGGATTCTTACTGATACCTATAAATTTCAAGCAATCCACACCATCTATCGATACCCCTCCTGCCCCTTCATCACTGATTCTCATCATCTAAGATATTAATGATTCTTCTATCCTTTGGGTTAATTGACTCAAAATTTCTGTTACCTCTGGCTAAGTAAATTCCTCAATTATCTCCTTAAACACTGTGTTCCCTTGTTGATTCTCTTGTTTCCACTTCACTATGGGGTGAGCTTCCACCTTAGAAGTCTCCTTGTGCAACATTGTTTTATTTTCCAACTCTGACTTAATTACATTTTTTGCCCACACATTTCTGTCCTGGTGGTGTTGTCATGGTAACTACGCTGGGACTGTATAAAGGTTATATGTATACTTCTTTTGCCAGCCTTCTGCTTCTTTTTAGCTAAATGAGCAGGCTTTCCTTTCACAGAAGACCTTCCCTGGACTGCTCTTTTAAAGGAGAGCCCAAACGCTTAGAATTCCCATGCAAACTAGCTAATTCTTTTTCCATCTGAATTTTTTTCCTTCAGCAGATCATCTCTGCTTTCACACATAATACAGTAACCTGTTAGTAAAATCCAGCCTCTCCTACTTACCCCTGCCAACTCCTTACCTTTTCTTATTGGTATTCCTTACAACCACCTTTCCAAGTTTCCAGGTTCTCGCTTCTGTACCCTTGTTTCCCAACTTTCACAGGGTCCAGTGCTTTTAGTTTACTTTTCGCTAGCAAGGAGTATAGTAAATCCTCCCATTCTGGGATATTAATGTCTTCCTCTAAATCCTTTCTGCCTCCAAATAGAGATTTTATACCCTGCAATCCTGTTTGTGATGCCAAGTGTATCGCTAAGGCAGTATTCACAGCACTGGTGGTGACTATGAATATGCTGCTGTAGTTCTCAATCGCAAAGATTCTCCATATAGAAGGCAGAAGAAAAACATTTATTTAGACCCCAGAAAGCAAAATCCCAGAACCAGAAAGCAAAATCTCTTATAGCAACCAAGATGTCAATACAAGTTATCATCACAGGGGGCAAAGCCATTCTCGTCTCCTCACCCCCTGCTGGGACCTCCCCTCAAACAAACAAACACTCATGAACCTAAGCTGTGTCTGCCTGCTTGTGTCCTTCCCAGCTCTGACTAGCCTGACCAACTTCCTGCCAGCTCTGCTCCACCTTTCCTGTTCCACCCATTCAGCAAGCTCCTCCCATCACACATAACTTAGGCTTCCATGTGATCTTTTAAGCAGGTCACATGGGCCTATTAATGAATGGTAAAGATTTTCTCATTTACATTGCCATTACAAAACCTTGGCGTCTTCAATGTCTGACCAAACTCTAAGTGCTCCACAGTGCCTGCTTCAGGTGCCTTCATGGCTGTTGGAACAAATTGGTCTCATCCTCCTGTTCCAATAGGGAAGTCTTCACATGCTTGGGGCGGATATTCCCCTAAGTCCCCTAATGGGTTTGAGGCCTATCAATTACCCTCAACCTGGGTTAGCTCATATGCCAAGAAAGTTGGCTGTGGTCACTGTGCTTGCTGTAGTTTCTTAGAGTCACAGGTGAGAGTTGGCGAGCAGGTGAGACTATAAGTAAGTTCCCTGAGAAAAGGATTGTTTCATTCTTTTTATATCACTTAGCACAGTGTCTGGCACCCAGTAGACAATGCTGAATTGGTTATATAAATTCAGATCAATTTGTTAAAAAAAAATCACACGAATGGCTTTTTGGTTACTCTTTAAATTCAGTTTTGTTAACCTGTAACAAGTATCTGCTATGTGCAGAGCAAGATGCATTTTGGATAGTGGATGGCATATTGAGCTTAGAGTCAGGAAAATCTAGGTTCAGATTCTACCTCTGAGAAATATTAGCAGTGTGACCCTGGGCAAGTCACTTGACCTCTGACTGCTCTAAGAGTGTCAGTTGCAGAAGCATCACCATCTGTATCTAGTGATGGGAATTCCCACATATGGAAATTGTAGGTACTTGACATATTGATGTATATGTGGGTCAATATGTCAGATGCTGAGGACAGAAAGATGAATACTGATACAGTCCTTGCTTTCAAAGAGATTATTCTTTAATGAGTGGGGGAGTTGTAGTGGAAGAGAAAGAATAGGACATGTGCACATTTAAGTATGATAGAAGATAGAACATTAGGGACACAGGAGAGATTCAAACAGAGTGCTCTAAAACAATTTGAAGAGATGGAATTCAATTTCAGCAGCTGGGGGCCAGTAATCAGGAAGGGCTTTGTAGAAGGGGTAGCACTTGAACTAGACTTTAAAGGAAGTGGAAGATTTCAACAGGTAGAGTTGTTCAGGCATCCTTTGCAAGTTCCTGGAGGCTAGAGACTTCATCTAGAATTGACAAATAGTTCAGTTGACTGGAATGTCAAATTTGTGAATGGGGATAGTATGATACAAAGCTGGAAGGATAGATTGGAGCTAGGTTATGGAAGACCTTGAATGTCAAGGTAAGGAATTTATATTTTACTCTGTAGGTCATGGGAAGAAGTGAGGGTTTTTTGAGTAGTTGAGTGACACGGTCAGATATGAGTATTCGGAAAATTATTTTGCTACTTAATTTTTTTATAATTTATGACTAGCTTCCCCAACTGGACTATAAGTTTTCTGAGGTCAGGGCAGTGTCTTATATTTCTCTGTATCCACCTTTGTGACTAGCACAGGGCTGTACCTGTCAGTAGAGTCCCAGTAATTACTTGATTGATCAATTGAATGAGTGAAAGTGATCATGACAGTAAATGACTGACAGTGAGAGGTAGCCTGGAATCTAGGCTAGAGAGCTGGTCTTGTGCCAAAGAAGACCTGGTTTCAAACCCTGTCTCTGATGCATTCTATGTGACACCAGCAAGTTAGGTACATTACAGTGGGGGCACTTTTTGTGCATGGATTGATTTAAATGGCTGCTCTAAAATTCTGTGATTCTGTTGAATCACTTAACCGAGAATTCCCCAAGGAATTCTCTAAGACTATAAGTTGTAAAGCAGGTGCTGATCTGTATCTCAAGAGAAAATTCTTTACCCAGAGAAAGTTTCCTCTATAGTAATGAAATCAGACTTCATGAAAAAAGGAGTTTGAGTTTATAACACTAATAATACCTTTTGTACTCTTTTTCAAGGGTTTATGATTCTGTTAGTATGGCTTTTTCTCTATTTATGTAAATGACAATGCCTCTATGCCTTAATAGGCAATATTTATTATTTTCTATGCCTAAAAAATTCAGCACCCTGGGGCCAATGAGAATAATGAGGGTCTTCAAACTTAAGTAGCCTGCTTCTGGTTTGATAGACATTATTCAGCCTATGTAATAATAAAAATAAAAATGAATAATAATAAAATAATAATTTGTTAGAAAAGAATGCAAAGGGAGGTTTGGGAGAGGTTGCTTCTATAGTGACTGTCCTTGCTTAATAAATACCCTTTCTAAAAGTTAATTATCTGGTTGATATTCAATGGGAAACACATTGGTGGGGGCTCATGATTGACAGTACTAGAAACACTGGACTCTCAGAGTTACCCCTGGAACTGTGAAGGGAGCAAATGGTATTTGCTCCTCTGGGAGCTCATCTGCTATGTGACTATGAGTTGGGGAAATAGACCTGGACTTTATCTGAACTGTATAAGCCCTATGCTTATATGGAAATACAAGGTCAAATCAAGTCTATTTCAATTTCAGATGTAAAAATAACCGATGTTTGACACCAGGCAGCAGCATTATATACAGGATCTGACCAATCAAGTAGTGGTACAAACCTGGTCAGGTGAACCCCCTTAACTATAACTGTCATACCAAGGGATGGTTTATGTAAAAAGAGGCTACCAGCATAGGCTCTTGGAAGCCTTTCTCTAGATTCAGCTGTTGATGCTGGAAGATGGCCTATAGGTTGCCATTTAGCAGGGTCTCTATCAAGGCTTTCCCTGCTGCTGGAAATTTGAGTTTATGCTCATTCTTTTTGTTACCATATTGTGATTCTCAGTCTCATGATACTTTTCTGATTCAAACCCAGGCCCTTTATGGGCTAAAGCACTAATATTGAATTCCACATCTTCAGAATCATCATTTTCTGAGCTATTTTCTAGCTCTGGCTCTCCAGCGGAGGAGCTCTTTCTAGCTCTCCAGTGGAGGAGTAGGCTTTTCTTAGCATTCACTTAGATGATAATCTGTCGATACTTTCCAAAGACATTAGGAAGCCTGGTCAATTCTCCAAAGGGCAATAAGTGATTTCGATGCATTGTCTTTATAGGACCTTGGTTTTTCTCTGGAACTATTTTATAATGGGCAATTCTCCCAGTCTCCCCATGATTTGGTATGGAATGGCTTTCCTCTGGTCAACACTCCTGTGTATTTTTTGCATGACAAGATTTCTTAGCAGAACTCTGTCACCTGGATAGAGATCTTGGCAACAAATGTGGGTATCATAATGTCTCTTGTTTCTGAGATTTTTTTCGGACTGAGGTTACAGCTAGTCAGTAATTCTTGTTCATCCTGCTTCTCAGCTGAGATATAGATGGATTTTGAGTCTACATCTTCTCTATTTTCTGAAACCCCACATCAGTGGCACTCAATGGGCAAACTTGGTTCTCACTCAAATCTCAAGTGAGTTCACCTGACCTTCACACACCAATGCTTGATTGGTCAGATGTTGCATATAATGCTGCTACTTGGGGTCACACAGTGGGTTAGTTTTTGTGGCATCATTCCTGGTGGCCTTAAGTAGACACACCAGAAGTGCCATATGTTGACTCTACTAAGATTTCTGTTCTGTTCTCACTGCTCTCAGCATATAGTGCTTAGATTAAGGTTCTCCCTGTGGGTTCTAGACTTTTTCATTCTTACCAAGTGCAACATCGCCTTGCTTTCACAGTCTCTACCTTGGTGAGAATGAATTCTGGCAGGGAAGTTGTATGTAGAGGAAGATTTTTTTTCCTTCCACAACACCTCAGCAACCATTGTAGCTTTCTGATTCTTGGTTGGGTATGCCTGGGTCTGGTGGGTGAAATGGTTAGTTATCATAAGGAAGCAGCTTCAGTTCTTTCTATCTCCTTTAATAAACATTAATTCAATGCATATATGCTCCAAAGGCTTGCTAGTAATTAACCTTCCCATTATCTCAAACCTTCATTCAATTTTTCCAGTCCCCAGAGTTATATTTTCTTCCTAAAATGAGGATTGTGCCACAATTTAAATAGAAAATTTTGCATTAGTTTCCTTTTGGTATGCCACATGAGTGGGAACATTTTCCTAGCAATGCATCAAGCACAGGTTGCGTTAAAAAAATTCTTTTAACAAATATACACAGTCACAAAACAAATTCCCTTATTGGCTCTGTCCAAAAAGCTGCTTCATTCTGCACCCTGAGTCCATCACCTCTCAGGCAGGAAGGCAGGAAGTGGGTTGCAAGTTTCATCTCGAGTCTTTTGGAATTGTGAATGGACCTTGTGTTGATCCAAATTCCTAAATCTTTCAAAGAAGTTTGTCTTAATTTAAAAAAATTTATTTATTTTTAACACGAAAATTTTTTGAGTTCCATATTTTTCCCTCTCCCACCCCTTTGAGAAGGCAAGCAATGTGATATCAATTATGCATGTGAAATTTTCCATATTTCCATATTATCCATGATTCAAAAAAGCAAGAAAAATGAAGAAAGTGAAAAAAATTATGCTTCAAGCTGTACACGGAGTTCATCAGCTCTCTCTCTGGAGGTGGATAGCATTTTTCATCATGAGCCCTGTAGAACTGTCTTGGGCCATTGTCTTGATTAGAACAGCTCAGTCTTTTCACAGTTGATTATCATACAATATTGTTATCACCATGTACAATGTTCTCCTGATTCTGCTTGCTTCACTTTGCATGAGTTCATATAAGTCTTCCCAGGTTTTTCTGAAATCATTCTGCTTGTCATTTCTTATAGCATAATAGTATTCTATCCCAATCATACACCACAACTTGTTCAGCCATTCCCCAGTTGATAGGCATCCCCTTAATTTCCAATTCCTTGCCACTCAAAAAGAGCTGCTATAAATATTTTTGTACATTTGTGTCATTTTCCTCTTTAATCTCTTTGGAGTATAGACCTAGTAGATATATCTGGGTCTCCAGCAGGTTTCCAAAGACCATGAAGTCTATATAGTTCATCTCTCCAACCATCTTCTCCATAAGATGTTGAAAACTGTTAAGTGCCTTGTATATTTTCAAGCTGGCAAAATCCAACTTTTCCCTTTTCCTCTGTCATCAGATGCTGGTTACAACCACTGTGTAAATCAATAAAACTGAAAACTATTGGCCAGGTACTAGGCACACACCTGGTAGCTAGAAGCTGAGGGTGTCTTGAACTCTTGGCATGATGTACCACTCCACTCTTATTTATTGTTCAAAGCCCAGGAATCTATACACATCTGTTTCATCCCAGTCTTCTTTCATATCATTGCTACAAGTGATGAATATAGATTGTTTGATTCTGTAATGATACTGTTGATCAACAGCTCTTCCAGATGGTTTCTGAGATCTTCCATGCCAAATGAGGGGAACTTCCATGATCATTCCTGAAAAGATTGAGTGAGAAGGATCTTGAGAGTTGCTCAAGAGTATCCCACATCACATTCTTGCAAAGAGAAAAACTTAGTCCTTTTACTGAATTCCTTCATCAACCAGTTATTCGATTTTTTCACACCAGAGACTGGAGAATCACCAAGGTAAAAATTCTCTGAGAAAGCATGTGCCAAACCTGTCAAATTATCACTATCACCTTGATCACCATCTCCCCTCACATACTGATAGAGACAGCCTAGGACCCTGAACCAAAGAAGCTTGGGAAAAGCCTTGCTTCCAACTGAGTACTTACAGCCATCACCCTGGGAAGCATCCCCTGTGAAGATATAGCCTGGCAAATGCTCCTGTAGGGGCTGCAGGCACATATATTAAAGACCCAGAATGGAAGGTCTTGTCACCAAAGTCCTTGGGACCATCAAGTGGTTCAACATCAGAAAATGATAGTGATCAATTAATCAGTAAACATTTATTAAGCACCTACTAAGTGTTAGGTATTGTGTTAAGTGCTGAGAATAAAAAAAAGCCAAAATACAAAAGATAGTCCTTACCCTTAGGGAGACTACAATCTAATGGAGTTTATCAGTGCCTAAGAACCACAGGATCTTTCCATCTGATTTTTGCAGCTGAAACCTTCCATGTGCATTTTCTCCTTCATAAGAATGTGAGTACCTTGAGAACAAGGACCATCTTATTTTTCCTAAGTATCCTTAGTATTTAGCACAGTGCTTTGTACTTTGTAAATGCTTAATACATACTTCATCCTTCCATCCATCCATCCATCCATCCATCTATCCATCCATCCATCCATCCATCTACCCATCCATCCTCTAGAGAAAAAAGTACCCTGATGATATTAGCACTCTTCCTTGGTTCTCCACCACTTGGTTCTCCACCATTTTTTTTGCTTCTGCACAAACAAAACAGAAGATCAAACTGCTCAGGTAGTGGGTTGCAGCTTTCTGCTTACTCTGTTGCTAGTATGTTGAATGAGCTAGAGTTGGTCTCAGTCAATGATGACATGCCAAGGAGGTTCTCTGGGTCTGGACATATGAGAACCAACGTACTCACTTTCCAGTGGATACCAATATCTTCCTTGATGAGCTCCAGGCTTACTCTGACACTGCCCAGCTCTTGTTACTCAATCAATGAAGTCTTAGTCCTTTTATGGTTTGTGATAGAATTTCTTTCATAAAATGCCCAGAGCACAATGGTTACTTGAGAGTCACAGTGCATTTCACATTCTCAGTCTTCACTGTCACTTCCAAGTGAGGTCTTATGAGTCCAGATGGGATAGAATCATAAGCAACTGATGATGAGGTCAGGCTTACTATTTTGAGAGCCTAGGGTGACTGCCATCCCTATCCCTGTCTCTGTTTCCTAACACTGGTTCCTTTGGAATTCAGCCTCTCGCACATTAAATCTGCAAATCTGCACATTAAATCTCCAGTACACGTCATTCCTTTGTTTGCTACCTTCTGTATTTTGCCATTGCTTTTCTGGTGTGGAGGCTTCTTTCACCTCTTCTCCTCAGCTTTTTTTCTCCTCTGCAGGCATAGTTCTCTTAGGAGAACAGCCTCAGGTCCTGGAAGTGGAGTCTTAGGGACATTTTGAATCTCAGCAAGGCTTTTTTCTATTGCTTCATTCTGCTTTCCTTGGTCATAGACTCTTTTTCTCCCTGATGGTTTCTTTGTGTCAGTTTGGGGGACATGAATAAGGAAAGGGGAAAGACTGTTCCTTTCATGCATGCAATAGTACGTGCATGAACAGCAAGGCCTCATGTGCAGTTCTCCTGGGAATTTGAACCAGTCTGGCATGGTTCATGTTTTCCACAGGCATTGACCCTCTGATTGAGGAGAACCTGTGGAACAATGTTTCTAATCTTAGTCCCAAATCAGAACTCAGGCTAGGAACTTCATTCACAAAGGTGACATTGGTACTTTCTGCGTCACCAAACTGAGTTTCCTGCACTTATACATGTTCCACTAAAGTAGTCTTAGAACACTATATTCTCAATGTGTGTGTAATCTTATAAGATAAGTGGTGCTGGGTCTGGAGTTAGGAAGACCTGAGTTCCAATCTGGCCTCAGACACTAGGTGTGTGACCCTTAAACTCTGCATGTCTCAGTTTCCCCAACTGTAAGATGGACATAATAATAATAGCACCTATCTCCCAGGGTTGTTGTGAGGATCCAATGAGATAATGTTTGTAAAGTGCCTGGCACATAGGCTTGTCTTGCACCCCCAAGCCCTCCAACAATCTCCCACATTTCTCTATCTCATCCCTATGCCATTCCAGTATCACATCAATCAACTGTTCTACCTTCTACATGAAAACTTCCCTGATTCCTATCCCTCCAACTAATAGTGATCTCCCTACAGAGCACCTTGTTTCTAACTACTTTGTATATATTTTCCTTTATTTACTCTGTGTACATTTCCAAGTCCTTGGCTCCCCCATTAGAATGTGAGCTCCTTAAGAGTAGAAATTGATTATTCCTCGTATTTGTATCCCCAGCACCTAGCATAGCATCTGGCACATAGTAGGTGCATAATAAATTCGGCTTGATTAATTCATGGACCAGGTTCCATGCCCCAACCCTCAAAAAACAGCTATAGCTTTCCCTAATGAGTTCCTCATGTTAGACTTGGTAGATTATACCTTTGTTCTAGGTATCTAGGTTCATCACCCTTTATTGGGAAGTGTGGAGGTCCTAAAACCATCTTGGCCCTTTAAATGGATTTTCCTGACAGATCACTTCTGAAAATCTGTCTTTAGATATCATCTCATTTGTTAACTCTGTAAGGTATCTTCATATCTTTTGTGAGAGACTTAGTGATCAATTGACAATTTTTTCCCCTGTAAGTACTGCCTTACCAGGAATTTCAGGAGGGTCTACATATTCAGGCAATTTCCAGAGAACAGACAAGATTTTGCTCTTTTCATGTTGCTTAGGGTGCACTTGACATCTCTCCCAAGGACCTAGAGTGTCTTGGTTCCCTTTATTTCTTCACTCATGAGGCTTCAGGTCTACTGCTAGACAATTCTAGAAATTCTATTAAGGTATCTCTGTTCTAGAGACATGACATTCGTGTTACTGATCTATCAGTGTCCATGCTTAGAATGGATGCAATAGTACAACAGATACTAATTCTTAAGCAAAATTTTCTCCACACTTGGTTTGACTTGGTTTGATTTGTAAAACAAACACCATAAAACTGACCATCCAGTTATAGTCTGAAAACAAAAAGAAATAATGATTTTTTGTCTAGTGTGTCCTTGCAAAAGTTGGGCATCTAAGAAAGAGGTCCCAGTTAATCCCCCATAGTATAGTGCTCCTGGAGGCACCCCTCCTTTTTGAACTGGCAGGTTGGTTCCCACCAGGGGACAGTTACCCCAGATTAAAATCATTCTGTGAGTCTACACTTGAAACCATAGTTTACAAGCTACCACTAATTTTACCTTTGTATAATCAGCCAGAAGACGCAATTAGCTCCAAGCAATTTACCGAAGTAACATATTTAGAAATAGAACTTCTCTCCCATAAACCTGGGGTGTGCTCTCCTACAAATGCACCCTGTAGCAGTGGGGAGAGTGAACATACAGAGTTCACAAGTCGAGAACACAGATGGCCAAAGTGAATGAGCAGAGAAAAGACAGTGAGCCAATTATCCAAGAGGGGCGAGTTCATGGACTCTGACAATTTTTAGCAAATGGGTCCTCATAATTCAATGCTCTTACAAGATGCAGATGGGCCACTCAAACTCTCCTGCTACATCATGTACTTATATACCTGCCGTCTCCCCCAGTCAAATGTAAGCTCCTTGGGGACAGGCACCATTTTCTTTTGGTCTTTGTATTTCCAAGTACAGGGTACATCTAGCACAGTACCTAACTCATAGCAGAGTTTTAACAAGAAGGGACTTGGTAGATTGACCTGTTCAAACTACATCTGGAGCATTGAGTTCAGTTCATTTAGGAAGAACATTAAACATGGAAAGGACACCCTTAGCATGTTGACCAAGATGGCGAAGAAGCTCAGTAGAATCATGAATACCAGTAGAAGGGACTGTGTCAGTCAGTCAGTCAACAAGCATTTATTAAGCACCTTCTGTGTGCAAGGTATTGTACTAAGCATTGGGGACCCAAAGATAGGCAAATACTTGATCTCTGCCCTCAAGGAATCCTAGTGAGGGAGACAATATGCAAACAACCATGTAAATACAAGATGTGTGTGTATATGTATATATATATCCATATCTCTTGCATTTACATGGCTATTTGCATATATAATATATGTTATATGTGTGTGTGTGTATACAGAGAGAGTAAATGGAAGGTAATCTCAAAGAAAAGGCACTAGAATTAAGGACAATTGGGAGAATTATGTATTCATATACACATTCATATATTTATAATGTATAACATTATTACATGTAACACTTTCTATATATGGACACATTTATATGACACCTTGAGGTTACAAAATGCTATGTATGCATGACCATGTTTGTGCCTTACATGATGTTATTCAATATTATTTTTCCCATTTTGCAGATGAGAACAATGGGGCCCAGAGAGGGCGTCAGAAGCAGAACTTAAGCCCAGTGCTTCCTATTATCAATTATCATTATAATAGCTATATAATATAGTATATATAATAACAGTGATCAAAGACGATTAAAGAGCACCCATGATGAAAAATGCTGTCTACCTCCAGAGAAAGAACTGACGAACATTGAGTGCAGATTTAATTATACTTTTTTCCACTTTATTTTTATGGGTTTTTTTTTGATGTGTTGATTGAGACCAGCTCTAGCTCATTCAAATCCAGTGTTGACTCCATGCATAGTGGGAAATCCATCAAACTTGAGGAGCCATGACTATCTGTGCAATGGACTTTTAAGCCTTAACCTCAAAGTTACTCAGTAGTTTACATTTTGATGTCCTCCACCAACAAAGTTTTGAATGGTTTTGTTGCATTTCGGGGGAAAGTTAGCCTGAGTGGTAGGGAGTTTCCAATTTTCTCAGACCATGCCTAATGAATTTCTAGCTGCATGAGGCTTACTGGGTTGTGGACCCAGTCCAATCACTAGTAGGAGCTCTCCTCCCACAAACTGGATATGTGATTTCATCAGAGTAGGGAGGGAGTACCATGTAAGTAATTCTGGCAGTATTAAGTGACACTTCTATAATGTATAGTTTTAGAGACTTGGCACACCAAGAAGTTAAATGCTTTGCCATAGAAATAAAGATCCCAAATTTTGTTGTTGAGTTGTTTTTCTGTTATGTCCTACTCTTCATGACCTCATTTGGTTTTCTTAGCCAGTGGGTTCCCCATTTCCTTCTCTAGTTCATTTTATAGATGAGGAAACTGAAGCAAACAGGGTTAAGGGACTTTCCCAGGTCACATAGCTAGTAAGTGTCTGAGACCTGATTTGAACTCATGGAAGAGTCTTCTTGATTCCAGGCCCAGCATTCTAGCTACCCAAAATCTCAAATCCCTTCAAGGAAAATTCTTTTTGAAATATGTGCCTGTGGCAGGAACTGAAACATAGGTGTTCCTGGATATGAGGTTGGTTCTTTCTCCACTTGGCCTTTCTCCACTCACTTTGCCACACTGCCTTCTACCTAGATTTGGGATTGTTGTTAATGGAAAAACCTTAAGGTTGGATTAAGAGGAAGCAACAAAGTATGGTGGAAGAAGTTCAGAATTTGTAGTCATAGAGAGTGGACCCTGAGCCCTGTGTCTCTGCCCCTGAGGGAGGGAAAGCAGAATTCTCACTCCACTAGGACCTTTTTGTCCTTTGTCCACATTCTCAATGGTGATGAGTAGAAACCCTCCAGACTCCTTTGCTCTGTAGGAGCAGCCATCGCTGCTTACACCACTTAGATTAGGAGGCAAATAAAATGAAGGATCATCAGGTTTGACCATCTTCTCTTCCAGCTCATCCCAAGGTCCTCTAGGCCTTACCATTTGCCTTGGTTTCTCTCTAGCCTCTAATGTTTTCTGGGACTGCCTCTCACCACCTGGTTCAGATGTGGCTTTATTTGCACTGGTCTCCAGTTGGCTGCTCAAGTTTCCAGGGCAAACTTAGGCTTCCTGCACTAAGTGCTGGAGCCCTTGGTTTGGACCACCCTCACAACAGTTGGCAATGACTACCACCTCTGTGACCCTCCCAGAAGTTTTCAGTTTCAGGGATAAAATTGACAACAACAGGTAGTCTCTTTATGTTCCCTGTGCTAAATGGAGAAGGATGTCTGTTGATGGCAAAGGAAAGGAGAAAAAAAATTCATTATAAACACTTGCTTCCAGAGCTCATATCTTTCTTTTTAAAAATTAAAAAAAAAAAAGATTCAGAACTGTGCCTATTATGAGGTCTATCGTGCCTAGGTTGGGGCAGTCTCATTTCCAATGTCTTGACTCAGTTTCCCCAGTGGGAATCTTCTGGTCCCACTAGAAGTAACCCTATCCACTTCTGTATAGTTCTAATAGTTGGAAAGTACTTTCTTCCATAAAGCTGGAACCTTGTTTTCTGCTACTCTCGTCCATTGCTTCTAGTTTTGCCCTCCAGCTTAGAAGACGTCTAATCCCCAAATCCTCCTGAGAATACTTAACTTGAGGACTAGACTACAATCTGTCAAATCAAAGATCTGTTTAGGATTAATAATGTTGTTATGGTTGAGATCAGGGTTAGGGTTTGGTTTGGAGACACAGTTTATTGTTAGGTCTAGATTTAGGATTAGGATGGTAGGTGTGGAATTTTGCCTTAGGACAAGGGATTTGTATGCATTTGTTATGAGTACCTGAATTGGCCCTGGTGTCTATGTCAATAAGTCACTACTTAATGCTTCTTAGCCAGTCTTTGTTATTACATCATTTCTGAACATATCCTTCCTACTCCTATCTAGCAAGTGATCTCTTGTAATAAAAAAATAAATCGTAAAATAAGAAATAAGAATAAAAGTTTAAAAAAGAGAAAAAGTGTAATGTACTGGTTGGGATTCAGTCACCCAAGTCAAGTAGTTACAAAGTGTTTCTCCCAGGGGCACACTTTCTCATGAATACAACCAGAGTTGGGGGAGAAGTAGCATGGCATGGGTGGGGAAAGCAGTGACAGCATGGTAGGGCATCAGTGAGACATAGTAGACATGTGGCCCAGGCAACTAACAACTCTAGAAGTCACAGTTCCAGAAGTGCAGGGCCTTGACATGACAGAGCATGGCGTTGGTGATGGACAAATTACTCTGCTGCTTTGATAGACCAGTAATTACCTTGGCTTGCTCCTCCTGAGCACCCTGCTGGACACACCAATCCACTGTTGGAATGGGTAGCTGTGCTGGCTCAGGAGGCTAGGGTCCCTGTTCTGGCTGAGTGGTATATACTTTTTAGCTGGTGTGTTTCCAGCTGGAGTATTACTGGATCTTTTCAGCTGGACTGTTGTAGAGCTCTTTCAGTAAAGGAGGTGACCCTTTGCGAAAGATTGGCCAAAGTGTCTCTCTTTTAAGCCCCTCAGGAGCTCTGAGGTGGTGTGTTCCCTCTAGACAAGAGATGGGAGTCCATCAACGAGGACTTTCTGGATAAATTTCTGGGGCTGGTTAATTTGAATGGGGAAAAAATTTACATCTTTACTTCAATACAACTGGCTTTCTTTATAACTGTGTGTATTCTATTTTAAGCATTTAAACATATTATTCTGAGAAAGGGTTCATAGGCTTCACCAGCCTGCCAAAGGAATCAATGACACAAAAAAGGTTAAGAACCCCTGCTTGAGAGTGATCTCTGTTCCTCACTAATTCTCCATTTCTTTCCTTCAACATCTTCATTTTTTTCCTCTCCCCAAGATTCCTTCTCCCCTTCTATACATGTCCTCAGTTCTTGCTGAGGTTGTTGTGAGGAAAGCACTTCTTAAACCATGACATCATATAAGTGTGAGCTCTGCTCTTCTGCTTCCTTCCTCCCTCCCTCCCTGCCTCCCTCCCTTCCTTCCTTTTTTCCTTCCTTCTTGTTCTCCTCCTCTTCTTCTTCTCCACCTTCTTCTTCTTGCTCTTCTCCTTCTCCTTCTCTCCTCCTCCTCCTTTTTCTTCCTCCTTCTCTCCTCCTCCTTTTTCTTCCTCCTTCTCTTCCTTTTTCTTCCTCCTCTTCTTCTTCTCCTTTTTCATCATCTTCTTCCTTCTCCTCCTCCTCTTCTTCTTCTCCTTCTTCTTCTTCTCTTCCTCCCCCTCCTTCTTCTTCTCTTCTTCCCTATCCTTTCCTCAGTACTCTAGACAACTTGCTATAAGTTACAGGGATAGTGTTGACCTACTTCGGTGGAGGGAGTTGCCTCATCCTGGAGTTCTCCTATATCTATGAGATGTGGGTCACTCAGTGCGAAGCCTCATGGTGATGAGGAGGTAACTGGGGCTTCTTAAAGGCCATGCTCACAGAACAAAAGCTCTGGCAAGTCCTCTCAGGTTGGAAAAACTTTGCATCTGGGACCAGCAACAGATTATGTTGCTGGGACTGCTCCAGTTGAACGATGAGAGGTTTTCAAGCAGTAGGCTGACCAATTAGTGACAAATTCTTTGACTTTGGCAATACACGAAACAAAGGAAAACACCAGCAGTCCTCAGTCCTGAATGGTTCCTATTTCTGCAGTGGCGGTGACCAAAGGGGGAGATGGCACTAAGGCTCCCATCTAGGTGATGCAATGGATAGAGCACTAGACGTGGAATCAGGAAGACCTGGATTCAGATCTTACCTCAGATACTTTCTGTGTGACTTCCACTTGTCTCAATTTCCTCATCTATAAAATGGGACTAATAAGGGCCCTATCTCTGAGTTTCAAATAAGATATTTTCAAAGCACTTTGTAAACCTTAAAATGTTAAAGATATTAGCTATTATTATTATAATTTAAAAAATGATTTATTTTTTATTGTGAACTTAAAAAACACCAAATAAAATGCTTATTCTCACATACATAGGAGAACAGGGAAACAAAAAAGAGAATTGTGCATGAAATTTCAGATTTACAAGATGTACAGCTTGGGTTTTTTTGGGGGGGAAGATATTGGGGTTAAATAACTTGCTTTTCTTTTTAAGTAAGTTAAATCTGTAGCTTTCAAAGCTATCTTCCTTATCTGAGAATCTTTCTGGCCTTCTTCTGGAATGCCTTCTGGCATTTAAAAAAAGATGCCTCAATGATCTTTTTCTCTCTTGCATATTTTGTCTTCCTTTCCCTTCTCTTTTCTTCTCTCCTTTTCATCCCTTTCACTCTCCTACCCCTCTACTTGAAAAAAAAAAAACCTAAACAAATCTCTTCAAAGAAGAGGCATCAAAGACACCCAGACCTGAGCTTCTTTGCAGAGATGGGAGGCCCATGAGTGTGGTACATTACACATATTTCAGATCTTATTTTTATGTATTGATCTGTTTTGTTAATTTTCTTTTTTTCTTTAAAAATATCATTTGTTATATAGAAAGGCTCTTTGGGAATAGGGAAAGGGAAGGATTCTAAGAATAATTTTAGTGATGTAAAAACAAATCAATAAAAAATTATTTAAAAAGCTAAGTAAGTATAGTCAAGTAAAATAATTCCCTCAATGACTATGTCAGAAAATGTATGTCTCATTTCATGCCTTGAATCCATCACCTCTCCGTTGAGGGTATAGGAGACTTTGTCATTGGTCCTCTGGAATTATAATAGATCAGAGGACATTGATCAATGTTCCTAAGACTTTCAAAGTTGTTTGTCTTTGTAATGTCATTGTTACTGTATAAGTTGTTCTCCTGGTTCTGTTTACTTCACTCTGTGTCAATTCATACAGATCTTCCCAGGTTTTTCTGAAACCGTTCACCTCATCATTTCTTATGGTGGAATAATGTTCCATAACAAGGAATCATACAATTTTTAGACCACTTACAAACATGAACTTCACTGGTGGTGGCACTCTGATGTGACATCCTTGTCCCAGGCTCAAAGGACTGGACATACAACTGGAAAAAACAAACTGATGTCAACTTTGACATTCTAGCTAAAAATGAATCCAGAAGTAAAAAACCAAGTGGAAGGACAATTTCATGGCTTTCCTTGGAGAGGCAAAAAAAAAAAAAAAGCAGTTGACAGAGCTGGTTTTGTCAGAGTATAAAAGAAGCAGGAAACATCATTTAACGGCATAGTTGATCATCTCGTGTGGCATCTTGGTGGCAAGAAAAGCCACCAAGACAATTGCATCTGATGTGCCAACACTTGTTGCAAGGGATGAGGAGTCAGTCAATTAGTCAGCTAACAAGCATTTATTATCATGTGTCAGACATGGTGCTCAGTGCTGGAGGAAGTAGGAAAATTCAATGAAAAAACTGATTAGACTTTCTAAATTAAGAGGAACACTAAACAATTTTTAAACTTTGTTTTTGTTTTTACATCATTCAAACATATCCTGCCCCCTCCCCTCTCCAGAGACCCTTCCTTTGTAACAAAGAATGAGAAAGAATGAGAGAGAGGAGCATTTCAGCAAAAATAATAAACACATCTGTGTTGTGTCTTGTCTTACAGTGTATGCAGCGATTTACACGCATAGTCCCCCACTTCTGCAAGGAAGGGAGGAAGCATATTTCCTCCTCTTTTCTTTGGGATCAAGATTGATCCTTATAATTACACAGTGTTCAGTTTCCCAAAATATACTTTAATATTCAGTGATTTCAGATGGGAAGAGAGGTACCAGGGAGGATGGTGAAAACTGTAGAATGTAGAAAAATGTAGAAATTATGGTTCAAGAGTAAGAGATTAGAGAGATGGCTAGGGCTTCTACAGAAGCCTTGTGCTTACATGTGTCATCAATCATTTTTTCAAGCAGAGAGTTTTTGGAGATCCTAGATGGGTTGTTTTTGTGGTTGTTTGCTGTTGCTGAGTTGTGTCTGATTCTTCTTGACCCTGTAGAACCTACTGTCCATGGGGTTTTCTTGGCAAAGATACAGGAGTGGTTTCCCATTTCCTTCTTTAGCTCATTTGACAGATGAGGAAACTGAGGCAAACAAGGTTAAGTGACTTGCCTAAGGCCACACAAATAGTAAATCTCTGAGGTCAGATTTGAACTCAGGTCTTCCTGATTCCAGGGCCAGCATTCTATCTACTGCACCACCCAGATGCTCTAATCTTAGATGTGGCCCACATCAATTAACATCTCAAAAAATGAAATTATTTATATTCTAATAGACAGAAAACAATGAGTTACTGGTGTGGTTATTCAGTTGTCTGACATATTAATGCAAAGTGAAAATCAACAAGAAGTTAGAAGAAGACTGAGAATGAGAAGAGAGGACATACAATTAAGGTGACTGCTATCTATTTAAACAAGCCATTCTTATAACTTCATGCAACTTCTTTCTGGATTCATTTCCCGTTTCCCCTTTCTTTCTTAAAGGAATTCAGCACTGGGCATTGTCTTCCTTTTCACCCCAGCCCCTTATACTTAGAGACTTCGACACACAAGTCGATGTCCCCTAGAGTATCTGGGCCTCCTAATTCATCAAACTCCCCATCCCGTGACTTCATCTTCCTTCCAACTCAGTCCCCCAGGGATGGTCCTCAGCTATAGTTGTCCCACTTCTGGGACATGGAATTCTGAAATTCCTCTCTGATCAAGATCTCTTCCTATCCTTCAATCTTTCCTTTTGCCTTGCCCCTCCTAAATCTGTTTTGCATCCTCAGGGTGACCTCCCATGCCTCCTCCACCCCTTTCCTGTTCTCCCAGTCCATCACCCCTGCTTCCTTTCCCAGACCTAGCCTTCTGGCAGACCAGTTTAACCATACACCATCAGCTACCCTTGAATCCCTCTCCCAGTTAACCTGTCTTTAGTCACTTCTTGTCAAATCCTAACCTGGGTTACCCCTATCACTTACCTTTTCTATTTCTCCTCATGTAGTGTTGAGTACTTAAGGAGAAGCTAGCATTTATATAGCACCTACTACCTATGTGACAGGTACTGTGCTAACTGCTTTACAAATATGGTCTCATTTGATTATCGCAATAACCTCATTTTACAGTTTTCTTCCCTCCGTCCTTCCTCCCTTTCTCCTTCCTTCCTTCCTTCCTTCCTTCCTTCCTTCCTTCCTTCCTTCCTTCCTTCCTTCCTTCCTTCCTTCCTTCCTTCCTTCCTTCCTTCCTTCCTTCCCTTCCTCCATTCCTCTCTCCCTCCCTCCCTCCCCTCCTTGCTTAATTCAAGCACCATCTGTCTTTACTTATGCATTCATCTGCTAGTGCCTCCTCTCCAACTACTTTATATTTAATGACCTATGTTTGTCTTAAATCAGTTTATTTTCTGAATACTTTCCCACATGCTGCATGTCTCCTCTCAGGAAATATTAAGCTCCTTGAGAGCAGAGATTTTTTGTCATCTCTGTATCTCCGGTGCCTAACACAGGACCTGGCACATAGTAGGAACTTAAATACTTATTGATCGATGGATTCACAGTTTAGAAAGTACCTTATATACAGTCAGCACCTATGTGCCAGACACTGTTAAGTGCTGGATAGATTATATTATCCCATTTTCTCATTGTCATGCATTATCTCATTTGACCCTAACAAGAATGCATGAGGCTAGAAGAGACTTTAGAATTCCTCTCATCCAAATCCATCATGCTATCCATCACTGGGGAAACTGAGAGCCAGGGAAATCAAGTATCGACTTTTCCAAGGGACTGCGCACATTAAAAAGTGCTACCCGAACATAAAGTGGGATTCTTACCAAGTCTCACCAACTCTATGTTAAATATATTTTACAAATGGGAAAACTGAATATCAGCAGGCTTAAGTGATTTGCCCAGGGTCATACAGTGTCAGAGGCAGGATCTGAACCTGGTTTTCCTGACTCCCAACCACCACTGCATGCTGCCTGTCTTAGGACATCCCCTTCCCACCTATACCTTTGCTTGCTGAAATCCCAGAATAGATGCCATCTCTTACAGGAAGCTTCTCCTTGACCATTGCCAGGTTAAAAAAGTCCCCTTTTCTCCTTTGGACCTTAGCAGCTAGGTGACACTGTGGACGGAGCACCATGCCTGAGGTCAGGAAGACTCATCTTCCTGAGTTCAAATCTGACCTCAGACACTCACCAGCTGTGTGACCCTGGGCAAGTCACTTCACCCTGTTTGCCTCAGTTTCCTCGTCTGTAAAATGAGCTGGAGAAGGAAATGGCAAACCACTCCAGCACCTTTGCCAAGAAAACCCTAAATGGGGTCACAAAGAGTCAGACTCTACAGAAAAACAACGGAACCGCCGCAATAGCACTGTATACCTCCAGTGCGTTCTTGTCACACTGTATTCTTTATTGTAAGCATTGCTGAGTGCTTCATATCCCCCTACTGGATTACTCTCCATGAGGAGAAGCATAGTCGTAATTCTAAAAGCCAATATAGCCCCCATAATTTATCGGGCACTGTACTAAGAGCTTTCCAAATATTATCTCATGTGATCCTCATAATAACTCTGGGTAGTAGATGCTACATATGAATTTCCATTTTGCTGTTGAGGAAACTAAGGCAAACAGAGGTTAAGTGTCTTCTCCGAGGTCACACAGCTAGTGAGTGTCTGAGGCCAGATTTGAACTCAGGCCTTCCTGATTCCAGTCCCATTACTCTCTCCACTGGGCCACCTAGCTGCCATATCATGTTCATCTTTGCATCTCCCCCAGTGCCTTGGCTGGTGATCCTCATGTGAGTGGCACTTAATAAATGGTTATTAAGTGAATGACTTATTTCTTAGTTGTTTTTCAGTTGTGTCTGCTTCTTCCTGACCTCATTTAGGATTTTATTGGCAAAGATATTGGAATGATTTGACACTTTCTTCTCTAACTGATTTTACAGAGGAGGAAACTGAGGCAAACAGGAATAAGTGATTGCCCACAGTCATACAGCTAGTAAGTGTCTGAGACTGGATTTGAACTCATGTCTCCTGATTCCAAGCCCTGCGCTATATCCACTGCGCCCCCTAGCCATCACCAGAGGCAGAACCAGATTTAAACCTAGTATCTTCTGACTCCAAACCCAGCATTCTTTGCACTCCACCCTCCTGCATCTCTCGTGATGGAGGTGTTCCTTAAAGATGACTCTGGCTGGGGCATCCATACAGGGTGGATTGCAGCAAGGATGACCCGGAGGCAGGCTCACCCATTAAGAAACTATTGAGATGACTCAGGCACGGTGATATGACCTAGTTTATGGAGGCTTCATCGGGATTGGAGTGGTTCCAAGAGACAAATGTGGGGAAAGAATTGGTGAGACCTGGTAAGAATCCCACTTTATGTTCCCATAACACCTTTTAATTTGCACAGTCCTTTGGGAAATTCGTCACTTGATTTCCCTGGCTCTTAGTTTCCCCAGTGATAGATACAATGATGGATCTGGATGAGAGAAATTCTAAAGTCTTGTCTAGCCTTGAGACCCTATGAATTTGTGACCTCATTTGATCCTCCCAACAGGATATGACATAGGCAGGGCGAGTATTATTCCCAATCTTTAGATTGGGAAACTGAAACCTTGAGAGAGAAAAGACCTAGTCCAAGGTCCCAGGCAGGATCTGGGGCACATCAGTGTTTGGCTTGAGACCAGCTGGGACTCAAACTTAGTTTTTCTTGTTCCTTTTTTTAGATTGTTTCTGCCACCATTGACAACTGACATATTGAGCTATAAGGTTTGAAAAGTGTTTGGCATCTCTTATCTTATTCCTTCTTCATTTCTGAGGGAGAGGATAAGAAAAGCTATCATCCTCATTTTGTAGATGGTAAGCCTGAGTCTTGTTTGTGTTCATATGGCCAGTGGGATTTGAACACTGGTCTTTGCTGACTCCAGACCTGGTATTCATCTTATGACACCACCGTACCCTCCCTCCTATAAAAGTAAGCTCCCTGAAGGCAGGGACTACCTTTGCCTGATTTTGTATCCCTAGCACCTGAAACATAGTAGGCACTTAATAAGTTATGATTGACTGATTGATACTAAGGAAGACCATTATAAAGTATGATCAATACTGCTCTAAAGTAGAGAAAGAAAGCTATTGTTGTGATTAGGGCTATGGTTAGAACAAAGAAACTGAGTTAAGATTAGAATTAGGATACAACAAAACCAATTATCCTTCATTTATTGTAGTATAATGGGAAAATTGTTGTACTGAAATAAGGAGATTTGGGTTAAAATTCTGGTTCTGCCCCTTCCTATCTACATGATCTCCTTCTCTCTGAGCCTTAGTGGCATATAACCAATTAAATTACATGAAATCCCCTGTAAAATGGGCGTGAGAATATTTATTTGAAACAGGAGGCCTGGCTCATGGGAGCCCCATTCCCTGATAGCTAGTCCTTGTGGAAGAGGCTGGGGAGCCTGCTTTTAGAAACACATGATAACATGTAATATAAGGACCTTGCTCTCCCTATGTGTCCTATGTGTGTATAATAACAAATTATTTTTGTTTTATAGGTTTGACGGATTCACTTACCACAGGGCTCTGGATTGGACTTAACAGTTTGAATTTCAACAGTGGATGGCAATGGGCTGGTTTCAGTCCTTTCAGATCATACATGGGTATTCTGACTGTTTTTGATCTACTTACCTAGTGGGGAAGAAGGGCCTTTTGGTTGGCTACTGAACTGGATTCTTCTACCCCATCTGGCTTGAGTAAGTTATAAATGTGATAAATCTCTGGGTAGGGAATGGATGCACAAATGGATGAATGAATGAATTGAATGAATGAAGCATTTGTTACATGCTTACTATGTCCAAAGTAGGGGCAGCGAGATGGCTCAATGGATAGAGCCCCAGGCCTGGAGTTAGGAAGACTCATCTTTTTAAGTTCAAATCTGGTCCCAGACACTTACTAGTTGTGTGATCCTGGGTAAGTCACATCACTCTATTTGCCTCTGTTTCTTCATCTGTAAAATGAGCTGGAGAAGGAAGTAGCAAACCACTCCAGTATCTCTGCCAATAAAACCCCAAATGGGGTCATGAAGAGTTGGACATGATTTAAAATGACTAAACATCAACACCAAATGTGCAAAATAATGTATCCCCCTAAATGCTGGGGATACAAATACAATCCCTCCTCTTATGGAGTTTAGATTCAAATAAGGGAGAGGACACATAGGGAAAGTTTCAGCTTCAAGCCAAATGGAAAGGTCCCATGGTCCTTTGGGGGCAGCAGCAAAGCAGATGGTGATGCTTCATCTTCAGTGTTATTTCTGCTGATAAACTCATATCAGCTTCTGATGCTAAGCTGTTTGACAGTGCCAAGAACTTTGGTGACAAAATCTTTCTTTTCTGGGTCTTTCATTGTAGCTGTTTCATTGGTAGGAGCAGTTGCTTGGCTGCATCTCCACGGGGATTATTTCCCAGGATGATGGCTGAGAGCACCAGGCTGGAGGCATTGCTATTGCCAAGGCTCTCGGGTTCCAAGTCCTGGACTGTCCCTCCTTTCCCAGGCCAGCATCTGCCCAGTGAATATGGCTCTGTTTTTTGCCTCTTTGTCTCTGTTCTCCTTCCCTTTGGTCAAAGACTATTGGAAATGGAATAACCTTGAGAGATTTGAAAGGCCAGAGGACAAGAGTCTGTGCCCAAAGCTGGTGAAGTCTAACCAGCTGGTCCCTGATGAGCAACCTGTGGGATGTAGTCCAACAATAGATTGACCTGAGACACTGTGTTTTGTCCTGCTGCAAAGGAATGACCTGTGCAGTGGCTGTACTGAATTTAGAAGTGAATTTCTGGGGCAAACATTCAAATCCATTTTGAGTTTGAACCCACGCCGTCCCACGCCCAAGGTGTTATAGGTCACAATAAGGTTATAGGTGTGCTCTATTGGTGTTGAGGTGGAATGCTTTTTATTTTTGTTCTTGTTACAGCTTTTCAGTAAATATCCCTTTGTGAAAGCTAATTGAAGTTAATTGGTTAAATGATATTGGAGCATTGTCCACTGGCGTTTAATATTTGAATGGGGACTCAAGCTGATGGCAGAGATACTCCAAGGTCCATGGGGGGAGCGCAGAGTTATAGTCTTGTCTTAGAGTATCCCACAACATTTCAAATGGGAGTTGAGATAAGTACTCAATTTACATGGGCTTCATATATCATCCATCTTATGGATCTACTAGGAGGAAAGGGCTTTCTAAGTGACTTAGTGTCTGAGGTTGGATTTGAACTCGGGTCCTCCTGACTCTACAGCCGGTGATCCATTTACTTGGCTGCCCCTTAAATGTTATTATTACTAAAAAAAAAAAAAAAACAAACCCCAAACCCTTTGGGGATGAATGGGAGCTGGCTTGAATGATCCTGTTCTCTGGATTATAGAGAAGACTTGGGTTGTAAGGGATACCTCTTCTCCCTCTTTCTCTCTCCTGGCCTCTCTGGGAAGAGGAAATAGAAATACCTTGGATGACTACCCAAGGGATTCTGTAGGAATGTGGATAGAGAGAATTCCTGATTGACTGATGGAGAGTTTGGGCTGCCTAAGCAATCTGCCCAAGTTCTTCCTACTAGTGGGAATGGTGCCTAAAAAAGGGATGACAGCTCTGGAGGCCCTTTTGGATGGGAATTATGAGTCTTTCCTGCATCATCATATTCATCTTTGCATCTCTACAACACCATTGACATCACAGGCTCTTAGCAAATGCTTGTTAGCCGAATTAGCTCCCTTCTCCCTAGAAAGTAAAGCATGATTGGGACTGGACCTGTGAATTCATTAATATGGTGAACTCTCAGATGAAGAAGCTCTCTCTACTTATGCAGTCAGACGTTTTCTTTACAATATATAGTCTTGACGACTTTGTTAGACAGTTGGGATATTAAGTGATCTGCCTAGCTCCTACAGTGGTGTGTATATCAGAAGGCAAATTTTGTAGCTAGCCCTTCCTGGTTCAAAGTGAGCTTTCTATTCAGTATACTGACATAGGCAAAGACATGGTGAGTTCAAGTAGGGGAGAAAGAAGAATGGTTTGGGAGTTTGGGACGCTGCCTAGTAAGATCAATCTCAGTGGGGATCCCTGAGCATGAGGACACTGACTGTGTGGGGGAAGAGATGCTGGAAGAATGGGAAGATGATTTGTAACTATAGGTGGTGGGATGGTTGGGGTGCTGGGGAGAGTAGTCTGGTCTGCTTTGTACCTTTTAGCCCTGCTGGGATCTGGGAGCAGAGAGAGGGGAAGGATGACGACTGGGCTTTGGTCAGGTAGAAGAGGGAATATATGTTTTCTGCTTGGCCCCACAAGGCAGCCCTAAGCCCAGTGAGTGGAGGACATAGAGGGGCAAGATTGCAGTTAAACATAGGGGGCAATTTTTCTTCAGACTATAGCTATCCAACATAGAGGTGAAAGAAACCTTAGGATCATTTTGGTCTGATGGTCTCATTTTACAGACAAAGCAATGGAGATTCAGAGTGGATAAACGATTTGTCCAAGGTAGTACAATGGCAGTCGGGATTTGAACCTAGGCCTTCTGAAAGTGACATCAAGGCTCTTTCCCGCTATATCACTCTTAGCATGGTGCTGATTTGGAGACTATTAGATGATGGAGAAGATAAAACTACATGGAGTATGAGGTTGGATTAGACTTCTGAGGTCTCTAATAACTCTAGCATTTTTTTGAGGGAAAATATATATTTATATGAATTTTATATATTTGTATATAAAATATATATAATTTATATAATTATAATAAATATGTTTATATAATATGTGCCTATATATTTGGTTTAAAAACAAAAGATAATGAAACTAAAAATGAATGAATATATGAAATAAAATACACCTTAGCTTGGGAGAAGAGGGAGGAGCCCTGTGATCCTGGTTGGTGAGGTGGAGTGGGGGTAGGGCAATTTTTCCTCTAACCCTTTCCTGTTACCACCCTCATTAATCCTAGAGAGAATTAGCCTAGAGACAGTGCCCTTGCCTTTGTTAGCTAACATAATGCATTGACTTTAATGGGATTTTCATCTGCATCGAGGGGCATTATGTCCAATGAGGGAGGGAGAGTCCTACCGTGTTCTGTCCTGGTCAACTTTGAGAAGCTTGAAACACAGGACAATAGAACCTTCTTGAACTTTCTTGTCCAAGTGTGAAGACTGAGATCCACCAGCAGATGGCACCATGCACTCACATAAAACCCATTCTAGGACATGCCGCTAAAGTCATTTGGATGGGGAAGGCAAGGAAGGGCAGGGAAATGGAGGAGTGCCAGTGAAGGGCAACTTGTCCACAAAACAAAGATTAGAGATGACCTAACAAAGATGCTCCCTGGAGTTGACTCTCCTTTCCCTGCCTTTAACCCACCGCCACCTTCAATGACATACAAACAGTTTGAATGTACTTTTCATTTACTTTATGTGTTTGTATGTATGTGTGTGTTTGTGTATTGTGTATATGTGTATGTATATACACATATGTGTATACATCCTGTATGTGCACAGTTGTTTGTATTCTTATTCTATTAGAATATTACCTCTTTGACTGCAGAGGTTGATTTCTAGCCTTTCTTTGTATCCCCCGTGTGCTTAGTCTAGTGCCTGGAACATAGTAGGCACTTAATATATTAATATATTCTTATTGATCGAATGATTGCTACCTGTCCTATACCTCATATTCTCAAGCTCTGAGTCTCCTCCAGTGCCAGTGATTTAATTAGTATTGGGGTGGTAACGGGTAAGGATTAGAGGAAAAGTTTACCTTCCCGTTCCCCCCACGACCAGTGCCACCAGAGCTCCTCCCTCTCCTCTTCAGCTAACACATTTTTATTTCATGTAGTCTTGCATTTTAGTTTGCTTGCTATCTTTTGTTTTAAACAGAATATATTTGACATATATACATACATACACACATATATGTGTATATATGTATGTATGTATGTGTGCATCTTTATATTTATATCCCTAAAAATCCTGCCAAGTGGGGGCCCTCTGGAGTCAGTGCCCCTACCTTTGTTAACGTAGTGTATTGACTAAAGTGGAATTTTAGTCTGCATTGAGGGGCACTGTGTCAGAATGAGGGAGGGAAGGTTCTACTGTTTTCTGTCCTGATAAGCATGATACAAACAAAAGGGCAGTGGCTCTGGAATCAAAGGACCTGGGTTCAAATCCCCCATCTGATGCTTGCTTACCTGTGTGACCTTAGACAGGTCACTTAACTTCCCTGGATTTCACTTTCTTCAACTACAAAATGAGAAAGGACTCAATGACTTCTAGAGTCTTCTCCAGCTCTAGCTTTATGATCCTCTACTTCTAGAATATTGTGTTCTGTTATCTACAAGATGTTTTTTAATTAATTAATTTTTAGTTTTCAACATTCACTTCCATAAGATTTTGAGTTCCAAATTTTCTCCCCATCTCCCCCTTCCACCCACCCCAAGACTGTGTGCATTCTGATTACTCCTTCCCCCAATCTGCCCTCCCTTTTGTCACACCCTTCCCTTACCTTATCCCCATCCCCTCTATTTTCTTGTAGCGCAAGATAGATTTCCATACCCCATTGCCTGTATATCTTATTTCCCAGTTGCATGTAAAAACAATTTTTAACATTTGTTTTTAAAACTTTGAGTTCCAACTTCTCTCCCTTCCTCCCTCCCCACCCATTTTCACTGGGAAGGCAAGAAATTCAATATAGGTTATACATGCAACACACTTCCATAAAAGTCATATAGTGAAAGACTAACTATATTTCCCTCCATCCTATCCTGCCCTCCATTTATTCTATTCCCTCTTTTGACCCTATCTCTCCTCACAAGTGTTTACTTCTAATTACCCCCTCCTCCCATTTGCCCTCCCTTCTATCATCCCCCAACACCTCGCTTCTCCCCTTCTCCCCTACTTTCCTGTAGTGTAAGATAGATTTTCATAACGAATTGAGTATGTATGTTATTCTCTCCTTAAGCCAAATGTGATGACAGTAAGGTTCACTTTTTCCCCTCTCCCCTCTTACCCTCCATTGAAAAGACTTTGTCTTGCCTGTTTTATGTGAGAGATAATTTGCCCCATTCAATTTCTCCCTTTCTTCTCCCAATACATTCCTCTCTCACCCCTTAATTTTATATTTTTAGATATCAACACTTCCTAGTCAACTCACCCTGTGCCCTCTGTGTATATGTGTATAATCCCTCCAACTATCCTAATAGTGAGGAAAGTCTCAAGAGTTATAAATATTATCTTTCCTTGTAGGAATGTAAACAGTCCAACTTTAGTAAGTCCCTTCTGATCTCTTTCCTGTTTACCTTTTCATGCTTCTCTTGATTTTTGCGTTTGAAAATCAAATTTTCTATTAAAGTCCTCCATTTCATTGAATGACCATTTTTTCCCCCTGAAGTATTATACTCAGTTTTTCTGGGTAGGTGATTCTTGGTTTTAATCCTACCTCCTTTGACCTCTGGAATATCATATTCTAAGTCCTTCGATCCTTTAACGTAGAAGCTGCTAGATCTTGTTTTATCCTGATTGTATTTCCACAATACTTGAATTGTTTCTTCCTGGTGGCTTGCAATATTTTCTTCTTGGTCTGGGAGCTCTGGAATTTGGCTACAATATTCCTAGAAGTTTTCCTTTGGGATCTTTTTCAGGAGGCAATTGATAGATTCTTTCAATATCTATTTTACCCTCTGGTTCTAGAATGTCAGGGCACTTTTCCATGATAATTTATTGAAAGATAAAGTCTAGGCTCTTTTTTTTGATCATGGCTTTCGGGTAGTCCAGTAATTTTTAAATTGTCTCTTCTGGATCTGTTTTCCAGGTCAGTTGTTTTTCCAGTGAGATATTTCACCTTGTCTGCTATTTTTTCATTCCTCTGGTTTTGTTTTATAATTTCTTGATTTTTTATAAAGTCATTAGCTTCCATCTGCTCCATTCTTATCTTTAAGGAATTATTTTCTTCAGTGAGATTTTGGACCTCCTTTTCCATCTGACTGATTCTACTTTTTAAGGCATTCTTCTCCTCATTGGCTTTTTGGATCTCTTTAGTCATTTGGGTTAGTCTGTTTTTAAAGGTCTATTTTCTTCAGCATTTTTTGGGTCTCCTTTAGCAAGCAGTTGACTTGTTTTTCATGATTTTCTTGCATCACTCTCATTTCTCTTACTGATTTTCCCTTTTTCTCTTACTTGATTTTCAAAATCCTTTTTGAGCCCTTCCATAACCTGAGACCAATTCATATTTTTCTTGGAGCCTTTGGATGTAGGAGCTTTGACTCTGTTGCCTTCTTTTTTCATGTTTTGGTTTTCCTTTTCACCAAAGTAAGTTTCTATGTAGTCTGATTCTTTTTTTTCAGTTTTTGCCCATTTCTCCCACCATTTACTTGACTTTTGAACTCTTTGTCAAGGTAGTTCTCTGCTTCCAGTGGGGGTGGGGGTACTCTCTGACACTCATCCCCCCACAATCTGTGGGCCTAGAGCTCCAGAAACAGTGGCTGCAGCTGCCCCTACCCCTGCTGCTGCTGCTATGGGCTCTTCCAGACTCCTCCACCTCATCTGCTATCCTGGGGCTGGGACTGGACTACTTTACTCTCTCACACAGGTCCCACAGATTTTTTCCACTGACCTTCCAATTTGTTCCCCACATTTTAAGGTTGTGAAGTCTGAAAACCACCACAGGTGCAAGAGATTCAGTCCCCCCAAGGCCTGCTCAGGTCCCATCTGTGCCTGCATAGCCCACACTGAACTGGGCTCTGCTCCCAGCACAGCGCAATAGACACTTCCTGGAGACCTTCCAGGCTCTCGGGTTGGAGATTTGCTTCACTCCATCATTCTGTGGATTTTGCAGCTTCAGAATTTGTTTGGAGTCATTTTTTACAGGTATTTCGCTGAGATTAGGGGGAGAGCACTAGCAAGTGTGTGCTATTACTTCGCCATCTTGGTTCCACTCTCCTTCATGATGTTTTATTAAAGACATGAATCTAGAAAACATTCAGAAGAAAGTGAGAAGGTAAAGAGAATGGTGAGGGGAGTGGAAACTGTGCCAGATGATTTTCCAAGAATATTCAGCTGAGAGATCCAGAAGTGGGTCCAAAATTCTTTCTTCTATAACTCTCATTCCTTTTCCCATTTTTATCTAGCACATTCATTTCACGTATAAAAACATTTAAACTCTGTTTGTTAAAACCTCTTGCTTCATATCTTCCAGAAATTCTAGTTGAATTTGTGCCTAAACTGTGTTTTTCTTTGAGACTTGTAGATATTTTGGGGTCATATTCTTTTGGGGGGTTTGTGTCTTGAGTGTCCTTGTCTCCATAATGACTTTTAATGGTGGGGTTATTTTTTGTTTGGTGATTCTTCCAGCCTACTCCCTAACTTTGGGCACTGTTAGGGCTGGACTCTCTGTACTTCTAGAGGGAATATCTGGGTTGGTCCTGTGGCTGCTTTCTTGGGGTATTGATTATTGTGTTATTCCAGGACCTTGGGGACAGCCCAACCTGGGGACCTACAGGTTTTCAGTGTTTCCATAGTGGGTTGATCAAAGATAAAGTCTGAGTTCTATCTTCCCAGTCTAAGCTCTGAATGTTTCTGATCTGGGCTTGGGTCTGCATAACATACTTGTGGTCTTGTCTCATTTGGATTAACAATTGATTATTTGTGAATTCAATCACAATCAGATAGCTGGAAAGTTCTGCTGATTCAGAGTGACAGAATTGCAGGCTCCCCTTTGGTTCCTGATTCTTCCTCTGGTTCTTCTGTGGTAGGCTTCAGAGGAGGCAGGAACCTAGAACTGAGACTCTACTTCACTCCTGCAGTCTGAGCCATTCAGAAGCCTGCTGCTTGCTTGTTCCTTGCTCAGTCCACCATCTAGGACCCTTAATCACTTTTCATCCAGGAACACAACCTAAGAGGCAAGTGGCCTCCTCACTTAGACCTGGATCTATGTTCTGAAATTGGGTAGTGAGTGACAGTGACACCAGATTCCACCAATTCCTGTAGCCCCTTCATGCTGGATTGTTCTGGTGCATAGCCTTTCCCTGTGTTGGAATACACTGTGTGCCATTTGTGTCCTCAGTGTCCCCAGACCTTTCTGTCTTCTTATGCTCACTAGGTCTGGAAAAATTACTCACTGTAATTTTTTTTCTTGGGTTTCCCAGCTCAGGACTTGATCTGGTGTTTTTCCTAGATCTGTTTGAATTATAGGGGGGAGCTTGGCTGTGCTTCTCCCTACAACTCAGCCATCTTGACACCTCCTTCCTTGTCCTGTTCTTTGTATCTTCAGGGCTTTCCACAGTGCCTGGCATACAGTAGGCATTTAATAAATGCTTGATGGTATTTGATTGATGACATACTGGGCATTTTGAAAGATGCTCAAGAGACTCCCACAGATCCCAGTCACCCA
This sequence comes from Notamacropus eugenii, assembly GCF_028372415.1. Lineage (NCBI taxonomy): Eukaryota > Metazoa > Chordata > Mammalia > Diprotodontia > Macropodidae > Notamacropus > Notamacropus eugenii. The sequence continues at coordinate 92,558,931 of NC_092873.1, forward strand.
GTTCCTGATCTGACCTGAGTCATCTTTGACTTTTTCAATGGCAGGGACCGTCTAGCATGCCTTTGTTAGTATCCCTGGTGCTTAGCACAGTGCCTCATACATAGGGCTGCATAAATCCTCTGTCTCACTGCTGATAGCCCATCAGAAGTCAGTGTGGCTGACTCAAGGCATGACCTTCTCTGGAGATCTTGACTTTCTTCTCCCCTCTTGCTAGTGGGTGGAGAATAAAAAAGAGGAGCCTTTAGCACAAAGGGACCAGTCTGCTTGACAACAATGAAGTTAACTCATGAGGGTTTTAGTTTAGGGCAAAGGTCTCAGTTCCAAATGGGTTCCTTTCTCTGCACAGCTAAAAAAAAAACTTGTAAATTACAAGTAGCATTCATAAATTGCTTCTCCGTCATACCAGGGTGGTATTCTTTCAACCAGTTGAATTCAGCAATCAAATATCCACAGGTTTTCCTCCCATACTTTCTATAACAAAACAGACTCGGGGAGACACAAAAATTGTTATCTTTATTGAGACATTGTTTAAAAAAATTTAAATAGTAGGCAAAATATTTAAATATCAAAACAACCTTTAATGATTAATTTTGTCATCCATTAATTTGCCAATGACACAAAAGGGAGAAATAGAATAGATTCACCAATGGTCCAGTGAGCTTTCTCTTAGAAGCAAGAATTTGGTCATTTTCTGCTGGATTCTCTTAATAAGAATTATGAATCAGAGAAAGGAAAAACCTCCGGAGGCTAAACATTTTCTAAGTCTCCTAGGAAGGGTCATCCATCTGCCAATGACCTGTACTCCCTTTCTGACTCTCCTCTTGTTCCTTTCCAGAGTTTTTCAAATTTCCATCTTCCAGTCCTGAACCCTTGATAAGATCTCTCTGTCCTCAGCTTGGAAGAATTACAACAGCCAGGGTGTTTAGTGACTTATTCTTCCTGGGAGGCCAGAAAAGCTGTTACATTGTCTGTTACACCACCTACCTACCTGTCTGTCTGTCTGTCTGCCTCTTTCTTCCTCTTCCTTCCTCAGTATTCCTTGCACTATTATACTGTATCTATATACTATTAATGTACATCTTAGCTTTAGAGTTTGAAGGAACCTTATAGGTCACCTAGTTCTACTCTTTCATTATATAGATGAGGAAGCTGAGACCCGGAGAAGTTGTGTGTGTGGCAGGAATGGAACTGGAAGCTGAACTCCAGAGAGGATATGTAGGACAGGGCCAATAGGGGTCATTCCAGAAGCTTCCCTGGAAAATTCTGGGAGCTACCGGGAGACTTGTGACTCAGCGATGAAGGGACTGTACTTTGAAATGATGAAGCAATTCCCTCATTGGCTACTGAGCAGGAAGAGCTGGTGATTCCAGAGAACTTTAAAAGGGAGTGAGTTCCCCACTCTCTCCCTTCCTATCTGCAGATTTGATCAGGTTTATTTGAGCCCTAGAGGGGCTCAGGACAAGGCTGCTGTTTTTCCTTTCATGTTGGGGGCATGGTAGCTGCTTCCACATGGCAGCTAGAGCAGGGAACATAAGTAGGTGATTTTTGAGTCAAGGCCTGTTTTACGTTTCTTTGCCTAATTGCAGGTGATCCAACAGTGATCTTGAGATGGACTGTATCTAGTCTTGTTGATAACTTTGAGTTTGAGAAACTGGAAATCTTGGGTTCCTCTGTTAGAGCCTGCAGAAAAGGAAATTTCTGTTTCCGTGATGACCATGATTTCTAAGAAGATGAGCCCAAGCTCTGGACCAGAGAGCCAGAAAACATGGAATTGTTTGGACAGATGATTTATTAAGCAGCACAAACATTGTGTTTTGATTGTTTTAAGTCTCAGCCTCCTTGTGGAGTAGAAGAGAAGTTATTTCTGTTGCTTGTTCATTAATGTCATCTTATGAGAGCCTTTCATGTTAAGTATTCCTTTTTTTTGATAGAAGAAATAAATAGCTGTTCCTTACCTTATTCATATTGTACACTGAGAAACTTTTCCACTTTCCTGTTAGGGGATACCCTAGACATAAAGCAAACCTAAATCAAAGTAATTTTACCACAGGGTTCTGGGATTGGGGATAGGATTAACCAGATAAGACCTATGAGAACAGAAGTCTGACCCTCCCTTATTGTGATTAACTTAAATTTAGGCTCTTGAAACCTGATGGAGACCACCCAAGAGCTTTGGGAATAGTAGTGTTTCCCTGACCACTAGATGCACTTCTTTCCTATCTCCTGAAGCCTTCAGTGAGGGGAGAAATCATTGTGGAGAAAAATCCTCCCTTCCTCATTACTGAGAGGCAGAGCACAGGAGCCCTTAGAGAGACAGCATCCCCAGATCGCTGTTCTTATTGATAGTCAAGTCCTCATAGTCACCATCCAGGGAAGCAACTCCTATATAGAGGGGAATAGCCATCCCCACCAGTCGCTAACCAACTGCCAGTTCCAGGTTAGGCAAACCAGGCTAGCTGAAGTAGCAAGGCACCTTGAGGGGAGGACAGGAGGCAGCATCTGCCAAGCAAGTCAAACTATCACCACCCCCTGGACCACAGCCCAGGACCTTTGAACCCAACAATCTTGGGAAGAGCAATGCTTCCAGCTCACTGCCCTTCATCATCCTGGGAAGGAACTTTTGTGGAGATACAGCCTGGCTACTGCTCCTGCAGGTGCTAAGGCTATATCTTTGGAAGACCTGTAAAAAAATTTTTTGCCAAAGTCCTTAGCCCTGACAAATAAGTCAACATCAGAAACAGAAAGGATTTTGCCAGGGAAAATGATATTAAAGAAGAGATATTACTACTGGCTTTGCTGCTGCATCCTAAGGACCGTGGGGCATTTCCATCTGACTTGCAGCTGAAACCTTCCCCATGTGTTGTCTCTACCATTAGAAAATGAGTTCCTTGAGGGCAGAGACTAGGCCACTGCATGCATGGGTCTAGAGAAGAGGGAACCTCTTGGAGAGAGAGAGAGGGCACAGCACCTCTGAGCCTATGGGGCTCAGCTTGCAAGTTTAAATTGTTAGAGGTAGGAGAGTCAGGATTTGAATCCAAATCCTTTGACTCCCAAGACAGGTTGCTTTCCATCACGCAAAGCTGCTTCCCTATGATGTATTCTTTAGTGGAATGTAGAGTCCTCAAGAGAAGGGCCTGTTTTGTTTTTTCCTTCTTATCTCAGACCCTAGCGTGGCACCCTATGTCTAATAAGCACCGTTGTTTTGTTGTGGTTGTTGTGACCCCATTTGGAGCTTTCTTGGCAAAGATACGGGAGTAAGCACTGAGGGCTCATTAACTTATAGAACTTTCTTCTATGAACTCAAAACTTTAGTTCCGATGAACTCATTCCTTCCTTGGCCCAATACACTCTGCATCTTGGACCTCCGCACCTTTTCTCATACTGTTCTGTGTCTGGTATGCCTTCCTCCACCCTCACCCTCCCTGAATGTCTGTCCATCCCACAAAGCACAACTCCCATGCCACCCCTCCATGAAACTTGATTCCTCCCTGACTTCCCACATGACTGTACACGTTGGGACTTTCCTGTCCAGCCCCAGGAACCTCATCATCCTTTAAGATGGAGTTAGGCTTGGTACACCAACTTCATCAGTACCCTCTGCCCCTCTGGAGAGCAGAGAGGAGAGCTCCTCCCCAAACCTCCATTTGAGAAGGGTGCCCAGGCTACCTTCTATCGCCATTTCTTACCTGGTTGCACTCCTTAGAATTCCCCATTATCCCCTCCCCATCCCTTAAAGAGAAGGGATAAGGTGGGGGACCCTTTTTCTCCCGCTCGATTATCAGCTTCTTCAGGGCAGGAACTGTTTTCTTTGTATTTATATTCCCAGTGTTTAGCACAGTGCCCGTCACGTAGCAGGCATCTGATAAATATTTATACCTGACTTCTCCCAATAAGTTTGCTTTGTGCCCCGCTCATGCACTTAGCATCCTGCTTGTCTGCATGTGTCATTCTCCTTCTAGGCTGTGAGATCTGTGAGGGTATATACAGACTTTGTATTTTTCCCAGTGCCTAGCAAAATGCTGCGCGCAGAGTAAGCATCTAATGAACATTTGTTGACTACTTGACTGGTCCAGTTCCAACCCCTCCTTTTATTTTACAGCTAAGGAAGCCGAAGGCTGGGGAGCTCCAGAAATTTGCCCACGTTTCTCTGATTCCAAGTCAATGCTCTTTCTAGTACATCACATTTTGGCTCTAGCACAGGGGCTGGAAATATTTCAAGAAATCTTTATTGATTTGTAATGTCTTATTTATTTAAAATGCAATGCTTCATGGGAGAGGGTCCCACCTTAAGTGTCATCAGGAGACAATTATCAGATAAGATCAGAGTAGGGTGTTGGGCTGCATCTCAACAAACAAGCAAGGGAGGAGCCGACTTTCAAACTTGATGAAGCTTTATTGCAGTCATTAAACTCAATTAAAACCAACAAACATTTATTAATTGTCTGCCTTGTTCAGGGCACTGTGTAAGGCCTGAGGGAGTTACAAAGTTTACATAAAACACAAGTCTCTGTCCTCATAATAGATGATAATTAGTTGACTTCAGCGTTTACAAAGCTTCCATGTGCATTATTTCGTTTGAGCCTTATAACAATCCTGGGAGGTGGGACCATCGACATTATTATCTCCATTTTACAGATGAGGACATTGAGGGTTTGCTCATGGTTGCTGAGCTAGTATATGGCAGAAACAAGATTTGAACTCGGGTTTCTCCAGTGTGGAGGTTCAGTGTGCTTTCCATAACCCCCTGCTGCCCCCACTCAATCCTGACCATCCTTCAACATTCGGTGCCAGCTCCACGCCTCCATGAGGCGTTCTCAGATTTACTTCAGCTCATGTTGATTTACCTCTCTGGTCAACTCTTATGGTCCTCAGTATTTCTGGGAGTGCTTATCACCCATGCTCACCACGCATTGTCACTTACCTTTGTGAAGTGTATTTGTTTCCCTATGTAGATTGTAAGTTCCTGAAACAGTGACCATGTTCTAGTAACATATTTGATGTAATGTTATAATTTGTTAAGTGCTTATGCCTCCATCTTTTTATTTGATCCTTACAACCCCATGAGGTAGGTAGTCTGAGTGAGATTACTTCCATCTTACAGACGAGAAAACTGAGGCCCAGAGATGTAAAGTGATTTGCCTTAAACTCGAAGAGGCATTAAATGTTTCAGTTAGGATTTGAACCCAAGCATCTTTTGACTTAGGGCTATAGGATCCTAGATTTAGAGCTGGAAAGGATCTCTGAGGTAATTTAGTCCGACTCCCTCATTTTACAGATGAGGAAACTGAGGAATGAGAAGGTTAGGGAACTCAGAAAGGTTCACACAGTAGCAGAGCCAGGATTTGGACCCAGGTCCTCTGGTATCAAATCTAGGCCTCCTTCCACTTTAAGCAGAAGGCTTTTTCTACTACAAAAGAAGAGACTCTTAAGACCCAAGATAGCAATACCTCATCCCTGAGAAATAACTAAAGGCACTTGAGAGGAACAAACCTACGCAAGATATGCAAAGAACAAGACCACAACATTGCATGCAAATGTCCCCTTGGCACAGGCACCCAACGCTAGAATTGGTTGATTGCCAGTAAGATGTGGAGGAAAGGTGCATGGAGAAGGAGGGCAGGGCCATCCCAAGGAGATGCGGGAAAGCATCAGAGAAACTGTGTCCACTTTGCTTTTTGGTGAGGGCCTGGCCTGACCATGACACTCAACAGTAATCTCTTACGCCATCTTTGGTGTGTACATCCTGCAGCTGGATGAGATCACTTGGGTTTAGTCTGGTACAGGGTGTCCCCAAGCGGTCCCTTATAGGAAACACCAGAAATGAGCTTCAACTTTGGTGTCTGGAATGGTTTCCTACTTAGATATTGACAAGTATTATCATTATATTGAATTTAATAATAATTCGGTAGAGATAAATGTAAAGTTTTATGTTTGGGTTAAAAAAACCTACCAATTTCCAAAAGACAAGATGCTGTGGGGGAGGGGGGAGGGCGGGCGGGGAAGTGAGGACAGAAATTTGTCTGAAAAACAAACACACAATAAACCCAAGGGTTTCAGTGGAGTGAAAGCTTAATATGAGGCAGAAGTGTGATGTAGTAACTCAAATAACTAATGCCACTTTGGGTTGCACTGAGATTGCAGGATCCCAGACCCAGAGCTGGAAGAGTACTTGGGTGGGGGTGGGTGGGTGGGGCTCCATGAACAAAGTGGCGATGAACAACTCCTTCATATCCTGCTCTGGTCAGATCACATTTGAGGAATTGTGTTTGATCCTGGACACCAAAGTTTTGGAAGGACATTGATAACCTGGGGAGTGTCCAGAGAAAGGTGATCACGGTGGTAAGAGTCCTTGAGTTCCTGGATCAGGACTGGCATCAGTCAGTCATTAAACAGTTATTAAGTTTCAACTATGTGCCAAGCACTGTGCTAAGCACGAGGGGTACAAAGAAAGGCAAAGGACAGAACTTTCTCTAAAGGAGTTCACACTCTAATAGAGGAGACAATGTGCAAACAGTTATGTACAAAACAAGGTTCAGACAAGATAAGCTGGAGAAAATCAACAAAGGGAAGGAAGGCACTAGCATTAAGGAGGATCAGGAAAGGATCTTGTAGGAGGTGGGGTTTTAGCTAGGGCTTGAAGGAAGTCAGAGAAGACAGGAGATGGAGATTAGGAGGAGATGGAGATGATGCCCATGCATGGGGGGCAGATAGTGAACATGTCAGGAGTTGGGAGATGGAGTGTCTTATCTGAGAAACAGCAAAGAGGCCAATGTCCCTGGATCACAGAATGTGTGCATGTGTGTGCACCAGATTATGAAGGGCTTTGAATGACAAATAGAAGATTTTATAATTGAACCTGGAGATGATAAGGAGCTACTGGAGTTTATTGAATGGCAGAATGACATGGGAAGACCTGTTTTTAGGAAGATAACTTTGGTGACTGAATGGAGGACAGACTCGAGTGAAGAGAGACTTGTGGCAGGGAGATAAACTAGCAGGGAACTGCCACAGTCCCGGTACAAGGTGATGGGGGCTTGCATCAGGGTGGTAGCAGTGGCAAGGGAGAGAAGGGGACCTAGCCTATTGGGGAGATGTTAGTTACAGAGGTAAAACTGATGGGTCTTGGCCAACAGATTGGCTAGAAGGAGTGAGAGTGAGAAGTCAAGGATGATGTCTAGGTGCAAGGCTGGGTGACTGGGCAGATGGTGGTACCCTCAACACTAATAAGACAGTTAGGAAAAGAGGAAAGCTTAGTGTTCAGTTTTAGACATGCTGAAGTCAAGTCATGTAGTTTAGATGTCCAACAGAAAAAATATTCCACAATATAGTACCAGAAACAATTGAAAAATACTCAGGCCAAATTTTTTCTTGTTGGAAATGTGAGGCTAGAGGTCATCAGAGAGGTGAGGGCTGGATAAAGTCCATTTGAGAATCATCAGCACAGAGATGGTAATTGAAGTGATGAGATCACCAAATGAAAGAGTACAGAGGGAGAACAGAAGATGGTCATAGAGAGAAGCCTTTAAGACACCCAAAATTAGTAGGCATGAACCTGGATAAAGATCTATCAAAAGTGACAGAAGGAGCAAATAGGTAGGAGGACAACCGGGAATAGGGTCCCAAAAATCTGGAGACAAGAGAGTATCAAGGAGAAAAGGATGACTGATAGGGTCAAAGGCTGCAGAGAGGTCAAGAAGGATTAGGATTAGAAAGGACCACTGGATGTGGCCATTAAGAGATCATTAGTAACTTTGGAAAGAGCAATTTCAGTTGAATGATGAGGTCACAAGCCAGTGGTAGAGACTTAAAATGAGAAGAGAAAAGAAGGGGAGGCACTTACTGTGGGCAGCCTTTTCAAGGAGTTTAGCCACAAAAGACAAGAGAACTATGGGACGCTAGCTAGAGAAGACAGATGGATCAAGTGGGGAATTCTTGATGGAGGCCCAGGCACTTTTTGTAGGTAGTAGAGAAGGAGCCAGTTGAGGAGAGATTGTGGAATGGATTGGGGTATTTAGCCTGGAGAAGACAAGACTCGAAAGGGAGAGGTAGCTGTCTTCAAGTTTGGGAATGGCTCCCCCATGGGAAAGGTATTAAACGTGTTTGGTCCCAGAGGGCATAACCAGAAGCAACCAATTTAAGCTTGATGTCAGGAAAAGCTTCGTAACGATGAGAATTCTTCCAGAATGGAAGAGGCTGCCTCTACACATGGACTCTCTCAGAGATCTTCAAGCAGAGCCTGGATGACCCCTTGTGGCCTGTGTTTTGGTGAGGATTTCTTTCTGGCCATGAGCTGGATCTGGTATTTGCCCTGTCATTTGCAGGAGCCTGGCATTCTCCCTACTTCAAATCTAGAGCAGCCAAATACTTGTTTCTTGTTCGTCCTTAATTCTCAAAGAGGGAATGGAAAGTTTAGGGAGAACAAGCACCTCTGCTGTGAAAGCTTGGTGAGTCCTTTCCACCTGGCACCCAACTCACAGCTACACACTATCAACTTAGAGACTTTTCTTCTCCTTTTGGAAGAAAGCTTTGGTCTGTATATTTCTTCAGTTGTTTCTGGTGCTATATTATAGAATATTTTTTTCTATTTTTTTAAACTGGTGCAAATAATGTAATCTTAAGGACTCATGGGAGATAGATAGGGACAAAGAATAAGAGAAACCACACCTTACTTAGGGACACTGTCAAGGAGATTAGAGGAGGAAGATATGCTAGAGTATGCCTAGATACACCCATAAAAATTGATAAAATGCTTGTGGATCTTTTCTTTTTCTTATGAGCTTGACAAACATCTAGAAATGTTCTGATGTACAGAGTAGAAAAAAGAACTTCATGTAAAACTTTGTATTTCTATAACACATCTTATTTTTTAAAAGTATGTAATAAATTTTCCACAGTAGTATAAACATTTCCCTATCACTTTCTGAAGTTTCTTTGCCTTCTGCTGTGTATTTTAAAAATGCTTCACTGACACTTTTTGCTTTCTTCTTTGGGAGGGGCAGTATCACCAGGTACTTTCTCCTCTGCTTCCACAACCCCACACAGAAATGAATGAAAATATCAAAAAGGGTCTAGTCCAGATGATCTTAACCATTTTAGTTATGGATTTCCTTTGGTGAAAACTTCTTAGAACAATGTTTTGAAATGCACAAATTACATAGGACTACCAAAAAAAATTTTTTTTTAAAGTTATTGAATTATATATATTTCTAAAGTTCAGGGAGCCCAGGTTAACTTCTAGATGGCCAGGGAATTATTTGGTGAACATTTCAGTGTCTGGGCCTGTTCCTAACTTTGGAAATTTAAAACTATGTCCTTAGTGACCCTATCAGGGAGAGAACAATGCTTGGGGCTGGCATATTCTATTTCTTTTCTCCTGCCTATGGCTCCTTCTCACCTTTAGCCTATAAAAGTAGACAGAACTAAGGAGGAGGTGGGGGTTATAACTGGGGATAATAAAACTGGGCTAGAATGTCTGTGCCAGGTCAAATCACTTGGATGATGGGTAGCAGCGCAGGTCAGGACTGGCCCTCCTTCTCTGTTCCCCCTCAGCAGACTATCTGCTCCTGTCTCCTAAGTGTCACACCATGAACACTGCCTTTGGTCAATTATCACAGGCTTTCATTGCCTCAATTTCCTCAGGTTCAGATTTGAGTCTGGATGTCCTTATCTTTAAGAGGTAGCTTGGTGCAATGGAGAAGGTAGATCCAGGCACAAATCCTGCTGGACTTTCTAGTTGTGTGAACCTGGGCAAATTATTTTACCTCTTTTTTTCACGATGAGATAGTTGGGCTTCATGACCTTTAAGGTCCCTTACAGTTCTGAATGTATATACTCTCATCTTTTATACCTTCTGTGGAATTGAGAGCTGACTGAGAGTTTAGAGACCATCTAGTCTAATTCCCCTCATTTCAAAGATGAGGAAACTAAGGCTTAGTGATATCAAAGCTCTTTTTGAAATCTAAGATTCAGAGGCAGACTTGACTATGCACCACCTTTTCCTTTCCCTCCATTTTCCTTGTCACTCATGCTGTGCTTCCCCAAAGAGTTAGCCTCTCAAGACACTCAATATCCTGATCTCATCTCCAAGGGGCTTCCATGCCAGAAGGTAGATGAGAGGATGGTCTCTGGCACAAATGAGACAGATACTCCCTTGCTGATGTCAGGATTGGTGACACAAGGTGATGGTAATTTGAGTATGTGGTGCCTGGATGATACCCCACCTCTCCCTAGTTTACTAGGGATCTTAAGAACCTGGGAAGTACCCTTCCTTGATTGCAGTGAGCTGTTTACTCCTAAATGGGATTGCTTTATCAGACTTTTGAAAGGGATAATTGTGTTTCCATCAACAAAATGATTTAAATATTGGGTTGACTCTATGCAAAGGGTTTTGGTTTTGCATGAAGTGATCTAGAAATTGTGACATCTGACATTGTCTGCTGTCCTTAACAGACCACATTTAGAGTACTGCATTCAGTTCTGGGCACATTTCAGGAAAGTCACAGGGGGAGAGTGCCTGGAAGAAGGTAACCAGGAAAATAAGATCTGGTGCTTAAGAAGAATTTTAAGGTTTTGCAAACTTCACAACCATTATTTCATTTGATCCTCATGATAACTGTGTGCCATGATACCTCTGATTCCCATTTTACATATAAGGGAACTGAAAGGGGGATGTTAAATGACTATCTCTGGGTCACGTAGCTCATTAATGCCTGAGGCAGAGTTTGAAACTGGGTCTTTCTGAGTCCAGGTCCAGCACTGTTTTCTCCATATCATCTAGCTACATCTGGTAGCTAAGAGGTGACATGAAATGACATGATAAAGGACAATTAAAGGAAGTAGGAATGCTCAGGCTGGAGAAAAGGATCCTTGGAGTGACACAACTGAAGAGCTGTCACATGGAAGAACATAAGCTCCTTGAAGGCAAAGACTTTCTAGTTTTTGTGTCCCCATTGTCTGTGTGGCACATTGGTTTGTATATAGTATGTGCTTCATGTTTAGTGAAGGTGGCTTAAACCTGTTCTGGTTGATTCTACAGAGAATTAGGAGTCATGGGTATACAGATACAGATTTTGGGCTTTTTTTAAAGAAAAACACTTCCTAACAAGTGTTAATAGAATGCTTGGCAAAAGAGTGAACTCTCAGAAAGCTGGGAAACAATAGAAAGCTTGGAAACAATTTTCACTGCCAGTATTTCTGATAAAAGCTTCATTTCTAAAATAGGTAGAGAACTGAGTCAAGTTTATAATAATACAACTCATCTTCTAATTGAGAAATGGTCAGAGGATATGAACAGGCTGCCGTTTTCAGAGGAAGAAAGCAAAGCTATCTATAGTCATGAAAAATGGTCTAAATCACTATTAGAGAAATACAAATTAAAACAACTCTGAGGTACCACCTCACACCTATCAGATTGGCTAATATGACGAAAAAGGAAAATGATAAATGTTGGGAAAGATGTGGGAAAACTGGAACCCTAACGCATTTTTGGTGGAGTTGTGAACCAATCTAGACATTCTGGAGAGCAATTTGGAACAATGCCCAAAGGGCTACAAAAATGTGCACACCCTTTGATTCAGCAATAGCTCTACTAGATCTGTATCCCAGAGAGATCATTTAAAAAGGGGAAAGGACCCACATGTACAAAAATATTTATAGCAGCCCTTTTTGTGGTGGCAAAGAACTGGAAATTGAGGGGATGCCCATCAGTTGGGGAATGGCTGAACAAGTTGTGGGATATGAATATAATGGAATACTCTTGTGCTATATGAAATGGTGAGCAGGCAGACTTCAGAAAAACCTGGAAAGACTTACATGAACTGATGCTGAATGAAGTGAGCAGAACCAGGAGAACATTATACACAGTTGCAGCCACATTGTGTGATGCTCAGCTTTGATAAGACTTAGCGCTTCTCAGCAGTGCAATGATCCAAGACAATTCCTATGGAAATTGCTATTCACATCCTGAGAAAGAACTATGGAGTCTGAATGCAGATCAAAGTATACTATTCTTTTTTTTCTTTCCCATGGTTTTCCCCTTTTGTTTTCATTCTTCTTTCATAACATGACTAATGTGGAAATATGTTTAATATGATTGTACATGTATAGCCTTTATCAGATTGCTTGCAGTCTTGTGGAGGGGAGGGAAGGAGGGAGAAAAAAAATTTGGAATTCAAAATCTTATAAAAGTGAATGTTGAAAACTATCTTTACATGTAATTGGAAAAAATAAAATATTATTAAGTGGGGATAAAAGAGTGAGCTCTCCATCATTTTAAGGTTCAAATAAGAGGTTAGACAACCTGCCAAGGATACTACAAAGGGAATTCTTGAATGGAGAGATTGGGCTGTATTGTGATAATCGTGCCCTGTTTCTTCTTCTCCTACCTGGCTTACCTAGCCCTTTCCCCTTCTCATTCTCTTCCCTGGCTTATATACCCCCTAACAGTGGGGCTTTCAAGGCTCTGTCCTACCCTTTATACCCTTTATGAACACATCAGTTCATATAGGTTTAACAGTATCTATGCCAATCTTTCTCAGATCTGTGTGCCCAATTCTATTTTCTTTCCTGATTTCCAGTCTGAAATCACTAAATACCTGTTGGAAATTCTGAAATGGATGTCTGATAGCCATTTCAAACTCATCATACCCTAAACAGAATTTCATTGTCTTTCCCTTGAACTCCAGATCTCTTCTCAATTCCGCAGTTTCTGTCAGGGCCAACACCATCCTCCCAGTTCTCCAAGGTTGAAACTTCAGCGTCATGCTCACCTCCTCACATCTCCTCACCGCATTCATCTACTCAGTTGCCAAATCTTGTCATTTTTCAGTTTGATCTTTTCTTTCCACTGACACAGCTGCCACTCAAATGTAGGACCCCATCTTTGAAAACTAGAATAGCCTCCTAAATTGGTCTTCTTGCCTCAAGTCCTTTTGCTCTCTTTCCCATCCTCCACACTATCATTGAAGTGATTCTCCCAAAGTTTTGACCATGTCACTACCCTCCTCAAATACCAATAGCTTCCAATGACCTCTAGAATCAAATACAGGCTCGCTTAATTGGCATTTAGGGCCCTTTGCAGTCTGTCCCTCACTCACTCACCTTTCTAGCCTTATTTTACATCATTTCCCTTCTCACACTACACAGTCCAGCTCAAATGGCTTTCATGTTTTTCATGCACAGTCTTTGTGTCTTTGTACTGCCTGAAATGTGCTACCTACTCAGCTCTGCCTCTTAGAACCCCTAGTTAACCTTAAGATGTAGTTCCTGTCACTTTATACGTGGAGACTTCCCTTCTATCCCCAGCTTCTAGAGTCCTTTCCCTAAAATCTGCCTTTTCCTCTCCAAATAATGGCTAGCACTTCTATAGAGCTTTAAGATTTGCAAAGTACTTTATATCTGATTTTCACAATAACCTTCCAAGGTAGGTACTATTATTATCCTCATTTTCTAGATGAGGAAACTGAGGCAGAAGTTAAATGACTTGCTCAGGATTACAAAACTACTAAGTGTCTGAAGCTAGACTGCAACTCAGGTCTTTCTGCCTCCAAGTCCCAAGCTTCTGGCTCAACTGTAGGCTCTTCAAGGACAAGGACTGATCTACTTTTGTCTTGTATGCCTAGCACCCAGAAAAATGCCTGGCACACAATGGCCCTTATTAAGTTCTTGCTGCTTGAATGGCTTAGTAGATGACTTGAGGTTCCTTCCAAAGCTAAGATTCTATGGTTCTTATTCTCTCAAGAGGACTGTTCCAAGGTAATTTTAAAGCCAGGAATACAATCAAAATTGCACATTATCTCCAGCATCAGGACTTTTTTTCCCTCAGAGCTTCATGCTTTCAATGGGGAGTGGGCAGCAAATAGATCCAGTGCCACTTCTATTCCAGTAAGAGCATAGCCTTTCAATAATAAGAGCTGACATTATATACCTACATAAATGTACATACATGACATTTATGTACTTATCACTTTAGCGTTTGCAAAGTACTTTACATACATTATCTCAATTTATCCTCATAATAACTCTGTGAGGTTAGTAAGTAGTATAAGTGCATTTCAGTGAAATCCCAAGTTCAGGCTCTATGCCTGTCCCTATGATACGCATGAGGAAATGCTTCAGTAGAATGTAAATTCTTTGAGGTCAACAGTTTTCATTTTTGTATTCCTGCTGCCAGCATAGAGTCTCACACAGAGTAAGTTCATAAGAAATATCTGTTGAACACATTAGAGGAGGTCATGACCCACAACTTTGTCACAAGGCATTCTAATCCAGATAATTCTTGATTGTAAGTCCAATATTTGTTCTCCATTACAATGCATATCCTATCACAGAACTATTAGGACCTTCACTCTATAGCAAGTCAAATGTCTACCACCCAGGTTGGCAAAATCCTGCTATTCTGACTTTGTGTTATCGCATGGCATATTGGATTGGGCATCAGGATCACAAATGACAAGATTTGGAAGGGACATCAAAGCAACTGAGTCCAAACAATAGCCAGAGTGGAAATCCTTTCCATCTCTAGCACAAGAAGTCATCCAGCTTCTGCTTGAAGACCTTGCCTTGCTACTGTAGACAGAGCATGAGAGATAGAATAAGAGAAATGAGGGTAAATCAAAACCAGGAACTGCTACTGTTATCTTAGGCAAATCACTTCATCTCTCTGGGTCTTAGCATCACCTTCAAAGTGAAGGAACTGAACTAGATAAGTCTACATACCTAAAAAACATGAGGAACCCATGCATTGTCCTCAGACTAGGCTGATAACATTGCAGCAAAGAGAGATGAGGTTCATTAGAACTTTCCTGAGGGTTATATTTGGTTGTGTTAGGTGAGCTTCATAGGTATTTCCCTATACATAGGCCTGGCTGTCTACTCTTATATAATTTTAAAGTTTATTGTTCCTCTATAGCTCCTCAACACAACTCAGCAGTTCCCACCCTCTTACATCCCTTTAATCCAAATTCTTCATACGAAACATAAAAGAAATAAGGATACTGAAAGGCAGTTGGGAGGTGGTCTGCAGAAACTTTTGTCAATTCAGTGGAAAACATATTTCTAGGTTTGTCTATGCAGTTTTTTCTTTTGGTCTTATGTGTCTTTTAAATGCAAGAGCAGCTGTTTTTTAATGAAAAAAAAAAAGATAACAGCCAGTGGGGATGTTTTAAGGTTTTGACAGGTTCACATTCAGTCTATTTTGTCACAAATATGGTCATGACACGATACCTTTTTCAAGTCTGAATTTTGATTTCATTGTATAGGAAACTCTTGGTGAGAAAATCTGTCAATAGATTGGTAAGTCTTTGGTAACTAGTAGTTTCTGAGAATTGCTTTGAGACATGGGAAGGATTGAATTTGGATCTTCTTAGCTTTTGAGACAGTTCTCTATCCACCTATTAATAACTGCTTCTTAGAGGACCAAAAAAAGTGAATTGTATCCCCACTCCTTAGGAGGGGTGAGTCTCACAGCTGGTAACCTTAGCAGGGACATGATGTAGAAGACATCAATGAAGACACAAGCCTCAAGAAGCTGCCTGTGCTGGCAGGGGTCAAACAAGCATGGAGAAAGCCCAGCATCTCTATGGCTTCTGTTGCTGTTTGAAGGGGGATGAGTTGGTCTGTGTAATTGGTCTGATATCAGAAAATGATAACAAGGATTTTCATACTTCTAGTATCAGCAAAACTGAATAGTCCAGCAGGACTCCCTGGGTACAAACTATATTTATTCAATAAAAATATGCAAATTGAAGGAAATACTATAAAAATCATTTCACAACAAGAAGGGTTAGGATTTAAAATCCAGAGAAATCAAGGAATTCAGAGATCCTAAACCAATGTAATTGTGCTCTAAAATCTTTGTGATGTTCACTGTAAAAGAAGGAAGATTATGGAACTTTGCTCTCCAGCAAGGCTCAATCTTTCTTCTACACAGTGAATTATGTTTCCCATATATTGGGCTTTCTGAGTTAGAAAGGATGCATAAAAACTTTGGTAAAAAAGAGGTTGATATAGGTTCATAAATTTCAAGCTACAAGGGGCTGCAGAGGCTCTTTAGTCCAACACTATTTTATAAATGAGGAAATTGAGACACTGCTGGGATTTGAATCCAGGTCCTCTGACTTAAAATCTTGCTACTTCACCATAGGATGTATCATAGATATATAAATAACAACAAATTCATTTAAGTGGATATTTACTGAAACTTGGTTGCCCCCCCAATGTATCTATTACAAAATCAGAATAAAGATAGAATGTATTCCAATTTATTTTTTAAACATGAATGATTCTATTGATATTATTCTACTATCTTCCCTCCTTCCTTCCCCTTAACCAACCTTTTTGGGTGGGACATAAGGACAAAAGTTGAGAAAATACTTTTTCTTGTGAAGTTTACCCAAACTTGTTACAATTCTGCTCCATCCCAAAAGAACAACACTTATTCTATTGAATTTAATTGAAAAAAGGGATATTCTCAAATCTCAAAAATAATTTCCTGTTTATGTGAAGTAGACTCACCACTCTGTACTCCATCTATAGAAAGATGCTTCAATGACTTCTACTTTATTTATAAATAAAATATGCTGTCCTTGGCATGCAAAGACAACACTAATGATTCTGCCAGGTATGTGAATTTGTTTTCCAGCAGTAGGGATGGTCTTCAGTAATGTTGGTTTGTTTTAAACTCTTTGCAAACTTACACAGTCCTCTTTGTAACTAGAAGCACAGCTTGGGAAACTGTTGGCTGGAGTTGGTCCTGCTCCAGAAAAAATTTCTCTTTGTGAGTAGCTAACTAGATGCTCTAATCTGCTGAGCTCACCATAGCAAACCAACTATACCAATGAGTAAAGTGAATACTTGCTTTTCATTTTTCTGAAGTGAGTTTGGGGTTTCCTAAAGAAATATTTGGTGAAGATGCCAAGAAGCAAGTGGGAAACGATCAGTATGACTTTGGCTATCATCAGAGCAGAATGCCTCAGGCAAGGATTTACCACATCTGCTCAAATGGAGGATAAATTCTACAGGAAAAGAAGTTTGATTTTCTGGTTTAGAAATCAACAGCAGAGAGGTGGCTTGGTCTGGTATTTTTAAAAGAATGACAAAAATAAAAAAGTATTTTAAAAGATAACTGATGATGTTGCCTTAAGATTTTAAAAAGTTACATGAATAAGGTTGAAGTTTGAATGAAGCCTGTACTGTGAAACTTCCCTAGTGACCCCAGTTGGGATGAATTTCTCATCCCAGGAATTCTTATTCCTGCTCTTTGTACCTATGCATATGCCTCTCTGTTTTGTACTGTGGCTACTGGTGCATATATACTTCACCATTCTCACACCCCTCTCCCCATCTTACTAGATTTGCCTTCATGAAGGTAGGGGACAATTTTATTTTTACTTTTCCCTCCACACCCACCCCAATGCTCTGTGCACATAGTAGATGCTTAATAAATGTTGAATTGTTCTAAATTATTCATTTAATGGTATTCACACTGTTAATGACATTAGTTAGAGATTTGCAAGGTGTGGTCTCATTGGTTTGGGAGCTCCCTCTAAAGGTGCAGATCATAGCCCAATAAAAGGAGAAATTCTCTAAATTATTCTAAGCCCCTCTACAGTGTAACTAAAGTCTGATCACCCGATGTATGATCAAACAAATAGCTCCAAATTGCTAGGGTCTTAGAGTATTCTAACTTGGATATAAAAAGTTGGGACATGAACTGAAATGAGCTGGACTCAAGCTGCTGGTCCAACTTCCTCACCCCAAGAGCTGCGTCTATTTTTTGTACCACCTGCAGTGGTCTCACACGACCCTTTCAGTGAAGGTGATGGACAGCAGCAGGGGGCTATTTTCTGGGAAGCTACGAGTTTGCCTGCTTGTGTCCAGAATCACATAGACTATAACAAACTTGACAAGAAACATTGTTTAGTCCTGAGTTCTGTAGAAGTCATTGAGGAGGGGGCTGAATTCATTATGATTCCCTCTCCCTCTTTTGTACTCTGTCATACATGGCCTTCCAAGTCCTTGTCTTCCATTATTGGCTCTTCTACAGGCTGGATCTTCTTAGAGGGGACCCCTTCTGGCATCTTATCACCTACTGTCTTACCAGCCTCTTCCTGTGCAAGGGAAAAAATACACAAGGGAATCAGCGATAATAGAAGAGAAGAAATGTTTTGATCCCTGCTTCTTCCAAGCTGTTCTATTATTCTGATGTCAGCATATAAGACACTTGCTTTTTGTTGTCCCCTTGAGATCATTTGGCCTATGCCATTATGAAATGATCTGCCAAATCTCAGCACCACAAGGTGTGTTGTAGCTCTTTTAGTTCAACTTGTGTCTAAATCGGAAGCCCTTAAAGCCAGAGGGATGCTTTCAGTTTTCATGGTTAAAATGTGACCAGAGCTGAGTAGGGCAGTTAGTGGAGGAAGTTCAATACAGAACACTGGACACAGTGCTAGAATACATGGGGTGTAACCTTGGTTCTGCCATTTACTAGAGTAGCCCTTTGGACAAATCTCTTGGACTTAGTTTCCTCATCTACAAAAATGGAATAATGGGAAATGCACTACATACTGCATAAGGTTTATAAACTGTAAAATGCTATATAACAATAGCTAGTATTTATATAGCACCTACTAAGTGCTTTCAAACATTATCTCATTGGAGCCTCACAACAATCCTGTAAGGTGGGTACCATTATCCCTAGTTTACAGTTCAGGAAACTTCATCAGACACAGGTTAAGTGACTTGCCCAAGGCCACATAGCTAGTGAGTGTTTTGAGATCAGCTCTGTACTCAAGTCCTCTTGACTTCAGGTCCAGTGCTCTACCCACTGTGTCACTTAGCTGTCTAATATATATAAATACATTATATATCTATGTGAGCATTGTTTGTTAGTTACCTACAGTACATAAAGGAAGCTCCTTAGATGTCCAGGGAAATCCCGGACAAGGTACAACTATGCTGCAAAGGATGAAAAACCAGCTCCTAGAATGGATTTTGAACTTCAAGGAAAAGGAGGGGCCAGATGATGTAACAGCTCCCATAACCTTCCTTCCTATGGAAAATCAGCAGTCTGGACAAAGAGTTTGCTAGGTGAAAAATGTTCAAGGGAGTTTGTCACCTGACTTTCTTCTTCTACTGTGGATGTGGATTAGCAAAATGCATCACATCTATTAAAACTAGTAATGAGGAAGGTTTGCAGTAACTGGATCTTTGCCATAATCACAGTTTGTATTCCTCCTATTTTGTGAATACCATAACCTGGGCTTGAGGGCTGCTTATCTGTTCTTTCGCTCTATATTTAAAACTGCCTGGCTAAAAACCCAGATGTAAAGGCTGACTCTTGAGTCTGCCTGAGAACTCATCCCATGCACACCTTTGCATCTCTCTCTGCAAACTTCTCGAACATGTTGGCATATATCCTGCGATCCCGCTCATTGTGCTCCTTGGCTTTCTTCTGGCACATAGAGATCTGTAGCTTTGCGGCCTTGTTCTGGGGGTTTACTTCTAGCACTCTCTCAAAGTCACCTTTGGCTGACTCAAACTCGTTCATAAGCAGCTGGGCTTCACCTCGCCTGTACAGGCCCTTCTCATTGGTACTATCCAGACCAAGCGCCTGTAAACAGAGAGCTTCCAATTTAGCATGATCATTTTTTGGGGGTACATTTAGGGAAGAATCCTGCTGGAAAAAAGAAATTCATCACTCAATTGTATAATCTGCCCCCCTCCCAGCTTCCAATGATTTGACTAGGGAATTGGAAAGGGGAATGGGAACGTTTGCTGATTTATGAGGACATGTAAGGTAGAACTGGTTATTTAATTTTTCCATACACATCAAAATAGAACTAATAATAGTATCCTCTTCTCAATCAAATCTTTAGACCAGTTTAATGGGCAAGAGATTAATACTTGAAACTCAAAACCCAAAGTCAGACTTTGTAGAGTGTATGAGGAGCCTGTCTTTTTATCATTTTCAAAAAGATATCTTCAGCTAGCAGGTCTTACCATACATAAGACAATGGTACAGCACATTCTGGGACAGTTAATGTAAATCATAGTATGCACCTGAAGTGACGACTATATTAAGCAAAAGGTAACAAGCATCATAATAAGCCACAATGGCTCAATTCAGAAACCCAAAACAGCTCAAATCAAATAACTTGCAACAAATGACTTGGCTGCTCAAAATTTTTGTGGCCTTAAAATTCTTCTGCATTTGCCTGTGTCAGTGTATTTATTTCAGTAAAGAAGTGGGATTATAACATGACATGCTCTCTCCATCCTAGATTTATTTTGTATTTTCTTATCCATATATGTCTATATACATAGTGTAAGACACATATATACAGGAGGTGAACTTAGTGGCAGTTTCTATTTCCTTTTTCTCTGTGCATTTCTCTCTGGCACCTAGCTCTATTCTGGTACATGATGCAGGAACTTCAACGTTTCGTGAATTAAATTGATTTGAAAATGAACTTTACGCACACCACACTAAAGTAGGTAGGACTAATCTCCTTGGTGGCTTAAAGCTGATTGTGTTCTTTCTTTTAAATTGGATAAACATCCACAAAGTCTTCACTGATTGTGCTGAACACTGGACTAGCTGCTGAGACAAAATGTTGAGCTAAGACATTATCTTTGCCCTTACGGAACTTAGTATAACAGGGAGATAAGACACTAACTGATAGCTACAACTCTAATGACATGGCAAGTTCATTAGAAAGGTACCAAACTGTTATATCAGGTCTGAGGGGTCAGGTCATTTGACTGGACCCAAAGAGATTTATGTTTAACTTGGCATGAAATGAGAGATGCTTTGGCTTAATTTGGGAAAGATGTGGATGAAAAAATGTATTTTATGCAAATGTTATTGTTCACATTCATGGACAATTTTGAAAACGGACAAGAGAAGCAGAGGGAGATTGGGGATAGGTTAAGGAGACTTGGAACATCATGGGTTCAACCTATGTGTTGACTCTGTTTTTACCTTATCACAGCATTCAACAGCTTTGGTGTACTCCCGAAGCTTTAGGTAGCACATGGCCAGGTTAAGGAAAGCTGCTAACAGGAAGGATTCAGATGCTTTAGATTCCTTTTCTGATAAACCATACTCCATCTCTAACCAGGATACAATCTTTCCATATTGAATCACTGCCTGCAAGTATTTGCCTCCCTAGGAAAAGAGAATCATTAAGTATTTGTTGTGGTAAGCATTTGGACAGGGGAGGGAAGGGAAAGATACAAAAGACATTTAAGACGCTGCCCCTGATAGTGAAGATTTATAATCTAGTTGGGGAAACAAGGCAGATGTATATGAAACAATTAAATACTAAACTTAATGCATAGCAACCATAAAGATTTTTAATCCAAAATTTCTTAATCTAATCTAGGGATCTGACTATAAATTAAAAAAGATCACAGATAGTATCTAGACTTGAAAGGGTCTTTAGATAGAGACCATCTAATTTAAGGGTTCTTAGAGAGTGCGTGCATGTGTGCGTGTGTGGTGTTGTCTCCCTCAATTGGAATGTGAGCTTCTTGTAGAGCAGGGAACATGCTTTTTCAATCATTAATTTATTCAATTAAAATTCATAGGTCTTTACAAACTGTGGTCAAATCAGACCCCTACACATGCATACTTGCCTCTTTAATACCAAAGGCAAGATTTCACATTTATCTCTATTTCAATTTCATCCTATTAAAGTTATCACATTAATGAGTTAGCATTCATATAGGACTTTATGATTTGCACAGTGTTTTCCATATAATATCCAACTTGATCCTCACAACAACCTGACAAGGAGGTGCTATTATTATCCTCACTTTACGGATGAGGTAACCTTGGCAGACAGAGGTTAAATGACTTGATTGACCAGGGGTAACATAGCTAGGAAGTGTCTGAGGCAGGAGCCTAACTCTGGTCTTCTTGACTCCAAGTCCAGTATTCTCTTCATCCTAGCACCTAATCTGCCAATGTTGAAACACAGGATCCCGTCTCTGTCATACAACAAAGCTGCTCTACTTTTCAGCATAGTTGATGAGCACGCCTCTGTTAGAAACACACCTGACACAGAAAAAGATATCAAGGAAAATTTATTACAGCAGAGTTCAGAGGAACTGAACGCCTTTGGCCAAAAGTGGACTCCACACCCTCTTAGGAAGGAAGAGCTCTGGATACGGAAGCAAGATGAGCTATGTACCATTAGTTTAAGACAAATTCTCCCACCAGGAAATGGATTGATCTGTTCTCTATTAGGTCCCCATCTTCTCTACATGCCCATTATGTAACCACCCTTGGTGTGATTCTCCCCTCCCAAACATGCTTTAACATAGGACCCATGATCAGAAAATGGAGGGATCATTTTGTACAGGGTGTGTATGCATGAGGTTCATCAAGCAAGTACAATGAAGAAAAGCATTCTCCAGGTTATTCTAGGTCATTTTCCCTGAGTAGTTTAAGTTAGTTTTAGATTTGGTCCCTTTTATCAAGAACTTTGTAATTTTCTGAAGGCCTCTGTCTTTCTCCTGATTGGTTGAATCCACCTGCAGTCTGATGGCTTTCTTATTATCTGACTTACTCTCAGTGACTACATCAACTAGTAACTCTGTGGAAACCACTTTTTGCAGTGTCTCGCACCTGCTTTTGTCTGTATCCAAGTTATTTATTAAAATGCTGACCAGAACAGGATAGATTTGATAGAAGCAAGAACACAGCTTATGGTGTACCACTAGAAAACTCCCTCTTCTCCCTTCATGGCTCCCTCCAGATGAACAATAAATGCTTTTGGCTTACTTTGGGAAAGATGTGGATGAAAAATGTATTTTATGCAAATGTTATTGAGTATGTTATTTGTTTTATTAGCTATGGATTCACTATCTGTATGTAGTCTTTTCACTTTGAAGACCACTGTCCACAGAAAGAGTGCAAAAAAGTTTCAGTTCGGTAGTTCTGTTCTCTTCGTCATCCCCTCAATCAACAAGCATTTGTGAAGTATCTACCGTGGGCCAGGAACCCTGTTAGGTGCTGAGGATACAAAGACAATAGTGAAAAATTCCCTGATTTTAAAACGTTGTTCTACGCTAACTGTCTCCAGGAAGTGTACTTGTTCTTTCCAAAAGAACCTTTAAAAAAGGACCTCTTAGTTGTATTCAGGATCTTTTCAGAAGCCTATATTCACTTGGGCTTTAGCTTTCCTGCTACTACTCTCTTAGGCCTCTTCTGTTCTTGGTTATTTGTCCTTGGTTACACACCTGTCCTTCTGCCTTCAGCAGAGAGACTTTTCAAGTTTGTACTCATGAGAAAGATGCAGTAGTTTCTTTAGGTGATTCCCTCCCTTCTTCCTTGATCATTTGAGATTATCAGCCAGAAGTTTGGGTTTGTTTGTTTGGTTTTTTTTTTGACTAACCCTTTCAAACCATCTTCTCTTAATAAGTGAATAGTGCAAGTGTGATTTTCCCTATTTTAATACAGTTTCAGGGCTGAAGGAATGGGTATGGCCCACAACAGAGGAATGGCATTATGGTATTACAGAAGAACTCTCTAAAGGAGGTTTCAAGAGAGAGGCATCTTCCCGGGTCGAATGCTAAATCCCTACTGCAGTTCTTCAGACAACTGCCAAGATCTTTTTTCCAGTTCATCAATGTGAGGTTAACAAGCTCTTTTGCTGGGGTAGGGAACATGGCAGACTTATTGGTAAAATGATTCCTTTCTCTAAAGGAGCAACTGCTAGAATATTGATTCTGATGCCCTTCTTTTCTTTTGAAATCCCAAAGGAAATGAAGGAGGGTCAATAGCTTGACTTGAAGGATAAATGTCAGAATCCCAGCACCCATTTATTTATCCCACCATTATTTAATTAAGTACCTGTTGTAGAGTACTGTGACAGGTACTTGATGAAATTCAAAGTTAAGAAAAGACATGGTCCTTGTTCTGTGCACCTTGAATTACCTAAAGGTTATCACATATCCTATACAGTCAATTTATTTATCACTATCAAGGGGAGGTAGAATAAAGAGCTCTCCAGTCAGCCTTTTAAAAGGAAGTGTTGGCTCCAACGTTTATTAGCTAACTCATTTAACTTTCCTGAGTCTTAGGTTTCCTCATGTGTAAGATAGGGATACTAATATTTGCCTTACATTCTATATAGTGCTGTGAGAAAAGAGTTTTATAAGCCTTAGAGCACTGTATAATAAATGTGATTTATTACCCAAGTTGAAGGAACATAATTTAAGAGGCAAACAAATGGGTTGCTGTTTCTTTCCCAATTTGGAGAATGAGTAGGTGTGGAGAAAATGAGACAATATCTGACACT
This sequence comes from Notamacropus eugenii, assembly GCF_028372415.1. Taxonomy (NCBI): domain Eukaryota; kingdom Metazoa; phylum Chordata; class Mammalia; order Diprotodontia; family Macropodidae; genus Notamacropus; species Notamacropus eugenii. The sequence goes on from NC_092873.1 coordinate 92,583,236, forward strand.
AGACAAAAGAATAGGAATACATTTGGGGGAGTCTTCATGTCCATTTTGCATAGACAAGACTCTAGAATATTATCAAGTATCATCAGGCTCATAACCTTAGACATTCCTAGTTTTAGAATGAATTCCATGAGCGGATTCTAAGCATTTTATGTAGTTCTCAGTACTGCTTTAAAATTATTACTTTAACACTACTCCGTTTTTTCAGTGATTTCAAATCATCCAATCTTTCCTCATAGGGTGAAAATACTTAGAGAAGAAGACCCAGTCACGGAAGCTGGTATTTCAATAACTGGAGGAAAATGGAAAACCCAGCGCTCTTCGGAAATAACAGCCCTACAAAAATAGGAGTAATCTTATATTTATGTAGTAATTCAAGTGTTTTCTTCCAGAGGACAAGGATCCTCTTGACGTATTGGATCCTCATTTCTTGCATATGGTTTTCAGTGACTTCTATTTCTTGTTTCAAATTAGCTCTACAGATGACTCACCTCTCAGTCTCAATAATTTTGTTTTAGATTGGATTGGCAAGGCTGCCCAGGGAGTAGTAAATAGCATATTAGTCCCTTTTCTCTCAAAAGAGAAGATATTTGTTGAATTAAAATGCTCCTCTCTTTTCCAACTACATATCTTTGTGACACTGGATTTTCTTCATATACTTCAACCAAAACAACATATCTCAACAGACTGAACGTAAAAGAAGATATAAGAATCTAGTTGTCTTCTGCCATGTTAGACAAAAAGAGATCTGAAGAAATGTGTAAAACAATGCCACTCCTCACTCATTTTTTTAGTTTGGAGAATGACTATTTTATAAAAAATTACTTATATTAACATGTGATGAGTTTATTATTGTTACTTTAGAATGAATATTTTTTAAATTAACCAGTTTTAATTTCTATGGTAAATATTGATATATACCACATAAACCAAAGCTCTTTGGGGTTCTCAATAATTTTTTTGAGTGTAAAGGAGTCCTGAGACCAAAAAATTTGAGAACTGCTGGGCTGGAGAAATTATCAAGAAAAAAACCATCTGATTCCTTCAGAAGATAAACACTAGGGGGCACCAGAATACAATGCACACAGAGCAAGTCCCAGGAGGACACATCAAAGCCTTCAAACACTTGGTTCTTTGGAAAAGGAAAGGAAATAAATACCTTTAGGTAACCACAGATAATCTTATGTTTCTAAACTTAGGAATAGCAATAGTCTGTTTAGAACAGTGTAGTCCTACAGCAGGAACCTCAATTGTTTGCTTTTCTTGTACAATGCTATGGACATTAATGAAATACTATCTGAAAATACCCAATGAAAACTAAAGAGTACAAACAGGTTTTCAGTAGTTTACAAAAGCTAAAATAATGAAGCATGTTATGAAACTTTTGATTCAACAATCTCTCTATGGGGAAAATATCCTAAATTTTAAAAGACCTATTTGTACAAAGATAATTATAATGCTATTTAGAATGGACTAAAGAAAACAAAAAAAAATCCTGCAAATAACTCAAGTGCCCTCCCCCACCGCTCAGCTGGGGAATGGTAACGCAGATTACTGGTATGAGGATATCATTTATTGCTGTGTATTTAATTAAATTAAACAAATACAGTGTGTCCCAAAGGTCTTGGTGCAGTTTTGAGCTATTAAACTATTTAAGCCATTAAAACTTAAAATGTCACTAAGGCCTTTGGGAAACCTCGTATTCATACAGTACACTCAATTCTGCCACAGCCCTTGTTCTGAAAATGTGGATTTGTTCCAATGCAATTGATGTATTAGGCAATAATTTAAACATAACGAGAATTTTTCATTTGCTTATACTTGATTTCATCTATGACAGTGAGAATGCAGAAAACTGCACCCAGCTGGAGTGAGCTGGGTAGGAATACACAAAATGTACATTTACCAAGTACCTCAAATAATGGCATGTATTACCTACAAGACTGCGTTTTGCTATTTTTTGCATTTATTAACTTTTATATATAAAAAAAAGATCCACCTAACATCCCAAGCATCATATTTACAGTGCATTGCCTGGTGCAGCTCCACCTTCTGCTACGGTAAAATTCTCCAGGCCCCCTTCCTGGAGTTGTGGCCCCCAACATTGCCCTCTTGCCCACAGCTGACTTTGCAAGCCCAGTGTCCATGGGGACCATGGCACAGGTCAAACAGCACCCACTAGTTATTGTAGTATGTATGTATTTCTTAATCCTTTACCCCTGTAGCCATTGTGCTACTATTTTTGTTAAATTCCCATCTTTTTTATGTCACTGATGTTTTTGAGTATTGTGTCCCTAACCCCATTCCCTGTGCTTTTTATTACATGATTTTGCATAGCACAGTATTTTTAGGTATATGTCAAAATTATAGCAGAACTGACTGTACTTTCCATGTCAAAGACAGTGCTAGGTGCTGGGGATACAAATATAGACATCACACTGCCTGCTCTGAAAGAACTTTCTGTTGGGGTGGGGGGACTGTCGGGGGATGATACAACATGTACGTTGCTTAGTATAAAGATGGAGTGTGGTGGGAGTAAAGAAGACATCCAGGTTTGCCAGAGGGAGGGGGGACGGTCCTCTGACACGTTAGAGGCCAATGCTGAATGCTTTTCTCAGTTTCTCAAGGCTATCAGTGAAGCATTCCAGGTGTCATCTTGTCCTAACCATGTGGGCAGTCTGTCTTCTCTTCCTCGCACACAGTTCTCTGATGACATCTTTTATTCCTGTTCTTTGATATTCCTTATTAGTTATAGATTGTGGCCACTGTAGGCTTCTCCATTGCCTTGTGTCACATAAATTTTTCAATTCTTTATAGTCTATGTTATTCCATATCTTGTGGCCATACAACACTGGTAGAATATTAGTGTTAAAATAAATTGGGTTTTTGTTTCCAGAAGTCTGGGGTCATTAAAGGAACTTTGAATTTCCTGAAGGCAGTTCAGCCCTTCTATCTTACTATTTAATTCTGAGCCCAATTCACAATCCATTTGTAGTGTTCCACAAAGATATTCAGATGGACAAGCTCTACAGAACCTTGCTTCACGTTTTACAGAAAAAAATTGAGGCCATTAGCCATGTACTCCCTCTTCTCCGCTTTTTCTCATTTCCTATCATTCAGGTACCTTCTGCCACTCTCTCCTCTTTCACGTCTGTCTCACATGATGAAGTGGGCTTATCCCTTACCAAATAATCCCATTCTATCCTGTCTCCTCCAACACATCAACCCCTATGTGATCTCCAGTCTTTCACTTCTTTTCAATCTCTTTCTACTGGCTCATTTCCTACTAAACTGCCTATGTCTCCCTCACCCTGAAAAACCCTAACTTGATCCCTCCATTTCTACTATCGTCCTATTTCTCTTCTGCCCTTTGTAGCTAAATCCCTCAGAAAGGTTACTGCAGTAGGTTCCTTCATTTTCTCTCCCCTCACTTTCTTCAATTTCTTCCCCTTACAATTTGGCTTCCAATCTTATCATTCCACCAAAATTTCTCTCTCCAAGATGACTATTTCTTAGTTGTCAAATCCTTTTCTCAATCCTCATTTTCCTTCTGCTGTATTTGACACTGCTGACCATTTCCTCCTGGTTTTCCTCTTATCTTGCTTACCACTTCATCTGTTTCCTTTACTGGATTCACTTCTGGATCATACTCTCTAACCGAGGATATCCCTCAGGGCTCTGTCCTAGACTTTCTTCTTTCTTCTCTCTCTATACTATGTCACTTGACGATATCATTAGCTCCCATGAATTTAATTACCATTTCTATGTTGATGATTCTCCAGTCTACCTATCCTGCCCCAAGCTTTCCGCTGACCTCCAGTTTGGGATCTTCAACTGACATTTTGAATTGGATGTCCAATAGACATCTTAAACTCAGTATGTCCAGAACAGAACTCACTATCTTTCTTTCTAAACCCTACTGCCTCCTACCTTCTCTATCACTGTTGAGGGCAATAACACCCTCCTGGTCCCTCAGGCTTATAACACAGGTATCCTCCTGGAGTTCTCACTATCTCTCACACCCTCTCCTTTGCCAAGCTGTTACCATAGGCCTGCTGATTTCACCTTTGACACATCTCGCATATAAGTCTCCTCTTCTTCTGACACTGCCATCATTCAGAGGCAGGTCCTCATCACCTCAGACCTTGATTATGTCAAGGCCTAAGGATGGGTCTTCCTGACTCAAATATCCCCCCCTCCAATCCATCTTCCATTCGGCTACTCAAGTGACTTTCCTAAAGTGCAGTTCCTATTATGTCACATTCCCTTCCCCTCCACCCCCACAACAAACTTCAATGGCTACCTATCACCTCCATGATCAAATACAAAATTCTGTTAGGCATTCAAAGCCCTTCATAACCTAGCCCCTTCCTACCTTTCCAGTCTTACTCCCTTACTCCCAGACCTTACTCCCTGACATGTACTCTCTGATCTAGTGATACTGGCCTCCTCACAGTTCCATGAGTAAGACACTCCATCTTTGGATTCCAGACATTTTCTCTGGCTGTTCCCCCATGGCTAGAACACTCTCCTCCCTCTGCTCTTATTACTAACTCCTCTGGCTTCCTTTAAGTCCCAACTAAAGTCCCGTCTTCTACCTTCCCTAGTATCTCTTAATTCTAGTGGCTTCCCTCTGTTAATTATTCTCTGTTTATCCTGTATATAACTTGCCGTATACATATTTGTTTGCACGCTCTCTCCCCCATTACATTGTAAAGTCCTTGAAAGTAGCAACTGTTTTTGCCTCTTTTGTATCCTCATCACTCAGCACGGTTTCGCTTGTTTTTTCCTGTGTAAATAGTAAGGTCAAACTCTTTTGAGTCATTATGGTTCTCTACTAGGAGGCTCTTGCAATGTTCTGGGGGTTGGTTCAAGCAGTGCACATTTGGAGGACCTTGCTACCCAATGAGAATCTTCCTTTCTAACTAGGAATATTGGCTGGGTCTTTTCCATTACAGTAGTGAATACCTTTGGTAAGCACATAACTCTCTGTTTTATGCCTCTTTTGGTATTTATAATCAGAAAGCTGTTGAAAAGGGTCACTTTTGTTGCAATATTTTTCACAGGCTCTTGAAATACTCTGATGTATGGAAGGAGACATCTTGTTGGAAGACAGCCTTTAAGGTAAGATTTTGTTCTACTGAGTCAAATGTTTTTTCTATAATCAACAAACAGTAACTATAGAGGAATCTTATATTCTCTACATCTTTCAGGCAACTGCAAGATGGTACAGATATGGTCCATGTCACAACACTGCGGTGAAAGCTTATTTCCCATTTATCGAGGATGCCCTCAGATAGCATATAGATGACTCTTAGAAACATTTCTGTATAGATGGGAAAGAAGACATAGAGGTTGGTAGTTATTTATGTTCCTTTGGTTGCCTTTTGCTCAGTATGAGATTTTTTTCCCTCTCACCTCCTTCAGATATCTTGTGAATTTTATCATTCACAGCTCTCACACTTTTACTGCTTCTAACATAGATCTCTTATACCGGGGTTCTTATTACTTTTATGCCATGGACCCTTTTGACAGGCTGCTGAAGCCCCTTCTTAGGATAATGTTTTAAAATTCATAAAATATTATATGTGGGATTATAAGGATACACATTATATTCCAATACAGCTATCAGAATATTAAAAATATTCATGGATATGAGGTTAAGAAGAAACACTTAGACCAACCAAGCTATTTTCCCTATTTTTTCCTCTTTAGTATTATTTCTATTTCCCCTGCAAGTACATCCAAGACTGTGATGTAGGGTCCAATTGCAGTGGCTCTGTTCTTGATGGTGAAAATAATTTATGACATACATATGCATCACAAATATGTAAACAGCTATGCAAAACAATGCAAAGTGAAAAAAGAACCATGCAAAAAAACTCCCAATCCCTATTACGGGAAAGATACAGTGCTGGTTATTTATAAAACTGCACATTAAAGAGTTATACAAATTAGCCCTGAAGGCAGGATGACATAGAAGAAAGAACCACGGACCTTTACCTTTTAGAGTCCCTGGCTTCCTTTAAGATTCAGCTGAAACTCTGTCTACTTAAGGAAGCCTTTTCTGGTTCCCCAGGGGCTGGTGCCTTCACCTCAATGGCTACCTTCCACCTACTCTGTATATATCTTTTATGTTCTTATTTATGTACATGATGTTTTTAGAATTAGAAAGGAAACTCCTGGACGGCAGGACCATTTTTGCTTTTTCTTTGTAGCCCTGATGTTTTAGCACAATCCCTGGAACATGGAAGGCGCTTTATAAATGTTTGTTGACTGACTAATCCTTGGTCTTCAAGTGAAACACTTAAAGATGACTGGTTACAACTGTGGCAGAGATTCCTATTCATGGGGGTATTAATATTATCAGCTAATATTATTTGGTGCTTTATGGTTTGTGAAGCACTTTAAAATGTTATGTCATTTGATTCTCATGGTAACTCTGTGAGGCAGGTGCTGTTATTATATTCATTTTATAGACGGAAAACTGAAGTTATTACAATAATTTGCCTTGGGATGCACAGGTAGTAAGTAAACTCTGATCTTCCTCACTCCAAGTCCAATATTCTCTCCACTGTGCCACCCAGATGACCGTAGAGATCTTTTCCAACTCTGGGATTCTATGGCTCTATGTCTTAAGTTTATTTTTTATTGTGAAGGTAAATAAATACACAAGTATTTTAAAGGCAAGTACTCTTATATTCAAATAGTAAGCACAATCCAATTTCTCCCCAAGATCATTGCTTTGAAAATTATAAACTGAGTAACCATCTATAGAAACATATGAATATGTTAACAAGAATGAAAAAGATCGTGCAAGAAACCATGAACTTTTGGTATTTATAGCTTGTTAAAAACTGAGAGTGTACATTAAATTTAACAAAAGAATAAAAAAAAATCTTTTTTGTTTTCACAGTCCCTTTTAAACTCTTCTGTATATTTTTTCCAGATTCTATTATTGTTATTCTTACATAATTATATCCAGTGTATATATTGCCCTTCTTCTGAATTTGTCACTCTGTAAAGTTTTATGTAAGTCTTCCCTTATTTTTTATGTTCTCTATTTCTTATGGGACAATAGTATGATTTTGCTCTGTCATTCTCTAATCACTGGACAAAGTCAGATGTTTCCAGTTTCTTCTTTCCTTTACACCTCCCCAGCCATAATATCTTCAGGTCATGCTTCTAGTAATATAAATATAATTATAAGATCAAAGTGTATCCATAGTTTTGTACTTTGTATCATATAACATTGTGCAAAAAGGCTGCATAAATAACAGCTCTACAAGCAGTAACAGTGTGCCTGCTTTCCACAGACCCACCACAGTTTTAATCTTTGCTAATTTAATGGGTACGGGGTGATATCTCATAATTATTTTCATTTGCGTTTTCCATATGAGAATGTGAATAGTTTTTCAGCTGGTTACTAATAATTTGTATTTCTTTTATGAAATTTATTCACCCAGGCATAAACCAAACTTTTAGCTCCTTAAAGATGAATGCTGGGATTACATAACAAAGATAATAATAATTGGTGTCATTTGTAAATACTTTCAAATTTACAAAATGCTTTGACATAAATACTAGTTTTTTCATCTCTACTTTTAATTTCACTATCATTTCTAGACCTGCCCGCCAAGACCAAAAGGACAACACAGGGCACTCAAACGACATGTCAAATTAAATATCTAGCAGGAGGTAGACTGAGACTTAACATTAAAAATCTAATAATAATAATGACATTCATATAGTGCTTTAAGGTTTGCAATGGGCTTTAAACATTTAAACTCATTTGATCCTCACAGCAAATTATCCTCACTTATAGGTAAGAAAACGGAGGCTTATAGAGCTTACAGTAGCTTGCCCAGGGTCACACAGTTAGTAAATGAGGTGGCATTCAAACCTAGGTATGCCTGACTTCAAATCCATCATTTGATCCGTTACACTATACTCATTCTCTATAAAGAGAACATGTATCCTGGAATATATCTATACATTTAGAAATCTGCATGTAGTCTTTCATGGTACTGTGTGCTTCTATTTTCTAATATATTTAACTCTGTACATATTGTATTTTTCCTACTAGATTATAAACTTTATGAAGGCAAAGACTGTATCTTAATTTATCTGTGTACATCTCAAAGCAGGGCTTAATTTACTGAAGTGAATTACCAATAAACTGCCAATTTATTGAAATAATTACTAGTTAGCAGGACTGAATAATTACTAAAGTATCTCTAGGGAACCTGATTAACAGAATAAACAATGGTACTCTGGAGACAAGTATTCTTAGGGAATTATACAGGAAAAGTTCTTCCTAATTTACATAAGGATTAGATTAAAGGAGACAGATCATTTTTAATCTCAATTAAGTGGTTTGAAAGAACATATCATTTCTTGATAAGGAAATAGGATGTATTATTACATATATACACTCCCTTGACAAGAAAGCTTGTAGAGTCTTCAAATGGCAGAGCTACAGGAGATCTTCCACTTCACCTAATCCAAGACCTTCATTTCATAGGTGAGGAAAACACAGAAGCCGACAGAGCAGCCTAAATCACACAATCAGTCTCAGAATATAGATCTGATTTTCAGTATTGCACACACCATGGAGCCTGCCCATGAATATATTTATGATGCTTTGGTGCCTGTTCTTTTGATACCTTTTAGCACATGATTATCACAGAAAATTGCATTATATTTGTTCCATGACTGCTAAGCTCCTTCCCTTCAAGCTCCTTGTCTGCTTTTCCTATTTCCCATAGGATCTATATTAGGCATAGCTGCCAATAGTAGGCACGAGGTAATGTTTATTAATATCTCTTGAAATTAATTACCATAACATTACTTGGTTTTTGCTGGAAGATAATTTCTCACCATATACACAGATTATATTTTTTGAGGTATATTTGATGAGTTTATCTATCCCAAGTCATGATCAAACAGTAAGGAGGGGGCAGGGAAAGAGAGAGACAGACTCATTCCCATACACCTGCCCTCTTCCTAATCAAAAGCGACTCTCAACTCCTGAATGAGGGGAGAAAAGGGGTATTTTCAACCTCTTCTAAGGAGAAACAATTTCTTTGGGGATATGTATTTGAGCTAAATATTTGGTAGCTTCGGGATTTATTATCTCCTTTAGTAAAATAATATACTAGAAAACAGAAAGGGGATTTCAGAAGCAAACTAATGACTTTAACATAATAACACATTCCATATCTCTCAGAAACTTCTGATGCCCTCAAAGAAAGGAAGAACAGAGATGATTTATATTAAAAGAAAATCACATTTACCTCCTGTCTGCTCTCTTCTTTGAACTTAGGAAGTTTTTTTCTCTCCTTTGCATGGTATGGTAAAAAGGCATAAAGGAGAAGGGAGAGTAAATCTCTACTAGCGAAGTTGGCTGTTTGAGATACATTCTTGTCATTTGCTTATTTTAAAATGTGGCTGAAATAAACATTTGGATTATCTTCAGGTCTTCTTTCTCCACTCTTATTTATCACCTCTTATTGAGGATAATGGAGCAGGGAAGTGATGAAAGTTCTTTCATTTCAATTTAATTATCAAAGCCAGTAAATATGAGAAAAAATACAGTTACCTCAAAACAGATACTTTGGAGAGAAAACACTTTGATTCACACACCTTGAAGTACACTGTTCCCTTCTCTTTGACAATAGCAGCCTGTTCAAGTTTTTCTTTGGTGTCCATCTCCCAGGATTCTTTGGCCTGTGGACAACATTTATAATAGTAATTAAATAGCATAGATAATAGTATAATCCTGAGGCTCTTCCACCCCTTAGCCAACAGAAACTTTTAAATAATAATACAGATTTTTAAAAATGTAGCTTAAATCTGATTGCCACTGCTGAGATGCTACATGTGACTAATGTTTATAAAATTATTTGGAGAATTAACTCTCTGTGGTTAATCAACCAATGAACCAACAAGCCAGTTATATGCTGGGTGCCAGGGATACAAAGACAAGGAGCTTATTCAGACATACTATAAATATAAAATTAATACAAGAAAGCTTAGGGAAGGAAGTCAATAGCATTTGGAGGCAATTAGGACTGGCTTTGTATAGAGAGTGGGTCTTAGACTGAGTCTTGGAGGAAGTAAGAAATTCTACGTGGTAGATGTGAGTACATTCTATGCCCGGGGAACAGCCAGTAAAAAGTAAAGGGAAAAGAGGTTCAGCACTCTTCTACATTTGAAGAGCAAAAAAAGAGTCAGTTTTGATGGACCACAGAGTGTGAGAAGGGGTGTACAATGAGTCTGGAAAGGTAGTTTGGGGCCAGATTGTAAAGGCTCTCAAAAGCCAAAAAAGGGAATGCATTTGATTCTGGAAACAATAGGGAGACAATTGAGTTTAATGAATAGTTGGAGTAACATGGTCATTTGGCAGCTGTGTAGAGGATAAATTAGAGAATGGAGAGAATTAAAGCAGGGATTATCAATTAGAAGGCTAGTACAGGCAAGAGGAGATGAGTGTCTAAACTAAACTGGTGGCTATGTGAATAGTAAGAATGAAATTGATGCAAGAAATGTTGTTTAACTAGATTTGGTGACTGACTGGATATAAAGGGCAAGGAAGAATGAAGAGTCAAGGGAGACTGCAAGGATGGTGGTACTCTCAACAGAATTAGGGAAGTCTGGAGGAGTAGGAGGTTTCTGGGGAAAGTATAATGAGTTCTGTTTTGAAGAGGTCGAATTTGAGATATTTATGTGATGTCTAGCTGAGACATCCAATATGTGACGTAGGAGGGGGATTGGTCCCAAAAGTCTTAGTGCAGCTGTAAGCTTTAATAATTTCAGAAGAAAATGCTACAAACTTACAAAAATATCATTTGAAAGTTTAGTTAGTTTAACACTTGTGAATTTTGAATAATAATTTAAAAATTTTAATTTTAACAAGATGGGACACTGTAATTATGTGTACAACAGTTTCTAGATAACATGGACCAGTGCATTGGTAAAGGAAGTCTTCTTGCTTGGCCACTTCAGTCACATGATCAATCTCCATGAGTTTTTTTTTTAATAAACACATCAAAACTATCATGCATGCATCAAAACACCATATTCTTTGAATCATCTTAAGGCTATGATTACAAACGAAATTCTTTCAGTCACTGAGCAGCAGCTGATGAAAGTCTGAAAACTGACTACAGCAATGTATAGCAATAACAAAAAACAGCTGGATTTTAATAAAAAACATGTTAATATTTTGTAAATATATGAAAATTTAAAAATTAACTTTTCAGATTTTTTTTACAAATTTGTAACATTTATACTTCTGAAGTTCCTAAAGTTTGTAATTGCACTAAGACTTTTGGGGTATCCTGTATAGATCTGGGAGTTATCAACATAGTGATGATAAGTAAACCTATGGAAAGGAAATAGGTATTTATTAAATATCTATGTGCCAGCTTAAGAGTTTTACAAATATGATCTTATTTTAACCTCTTAACAACCCTGGGAGTTAGGTGATATTATGTCCATTTTATAATTGAGGCAGACAGGTTAAAGTGGCTTGTCCAGGATCACACAGCTTGAAAGTATCTGAGGTCAAATTTGAACTCAGGACTTCCTGACTCAATATGCAACACTCTATCCACTGGGCCACCAGCTGTCATGTGCGTGGATAAGGCCAGAAGCTGAGTGTAAAGAGACAAGAAAAGTTATAAAGAGAGATTTGGAGTACACAGCACACCCAGACTTAAAGGGTGTCATATAGATGGGGACAGGATAAATTAGGGCCTCTCACTACAGCAACCGAAATTAGAGTTCCTTGAGTTCAAAGAGTTTAAAAATGAGTATTCTTGATCAATTTCTCCCATCCATTTTAATTCCTTCATTGACAATAAATGCCTCTCCAAATGAATGCTTTTGCGACAATCCAAGTGTCTACACTAGAGACAGAAAAATGCAAAAGACTTATGTCCAAGGGAGATTTATTAAAGGATGTTCTCTTTACAATGGGCCAGAAGTGGGAGTGAGATATCAGTGATACTCTAGAGATTCTCCAATATTGCAATTATGTGTCAATTTCAAAGATGGTTTCCCAGCTTTCCCTTTTTGTTTAAGAAAGACCCCAAGAAAGATTATTATAGATTTTCCCTCATTTTCAGGAATTTCAAGATTGTTATCTGCTACCTCCCCTTTCAGATCTATTCTTTGGGATCTTTGAGTAAAGTAATTGATTAAGGAGGCTGAAAGTATGAGAATATGGCATTAAAATGGTCATTGGTTTACCAGTGGGGGATATGGATGGTGAAGTGTGGTAAATAGTATAAAATGCTGCAGAGAGGACTAGAAGGGTGGAGAATGAGAAAAGACTACCAGATTATTTTCCTTAAGAAAGTCAAGAAAAGATCTGATTTCACTGATCATTAGAGAGTGAGACAAAACCACTTCTGATATCCTCTCTAGTATATCTGTCTAATTATACTGCTTTTTGGGAATCCCAAGGTAGCAAGAAAACTAGGTCTGAGTAAGTATAAAACTTTTGGGGTCCATGGGAAGTGATAAAAAATCCTCTATTTTCTTCCCCATTTGAGCAGATGAAATGAAAAGTCTCCATAGTGAGAAGGCTTATCAGTCTCTGTTGGCACAGAACATGGTAAACTATACTGCCTTGTATGTTAGCTGACAGCATGGAGCTCTTTATTGCAGGCCTCATCTCAAGATTCCTGCAAAGGGTACAATCTGTTCAGAACTGAAAAAGTGCCCTCTCTATGAAAGTGCTTGGCAGAGCATGAACCTTTTTGTCCTCAACCCAGAAAAAAGTACAAAAAGAGCAAGTCTAGGAACAAATAAAGGAACAAGTCTTGGATTTCACCCAAAAACAGTGAAATAGGCTGACACATACCAACAAAACAAGAGCAGTGAGAGCTTCAGTTGATATATTAGCTAGGTTGCACTGTTTATTGATGTGCAAAAGCCAAACCACAAACTTCAAAGTAACAAACATAATGCATACAAACGCAGATATCCACCTACTGACGTAAACTACTGCTTGGGAGAAGTAGAGGAAAGGAATTCTATCACTTTTGAAGTCTTTTATCTTCTCACCTTTTCAAAGCTCTTAAGAACAACTTCATATACAAGTTCAGCATTAGGCTCAATGCCAAATTCAGGTTTCCCAGCCTCTCCAAAACCATATCTGAAATGGAGAACAGAAACTAGGACTTTGAAGGAATCAGTGTATTTTGGGTACCTTATTCAGCCATCTAAAGCATCACCCTAGTAAAGAGTTATCATTCATTTGCAAGCTACATACATCAGAGACAAATCAGATGTTGACTAGGAAACATGGCACCACTATTCCCTTTGCAGTTTTTAGAAACTGGATGAGTTACTGTTATTTCATCTTCACATCCAGAAGGAATGCACTACCTTTACTATGTGGGAGAGCTTATGCAATATGATTTAAAATGCTGTTATATTCTTTTAATTACAGTGGCATTTACCTTTTCTTTAACAAAGAATAGCTCTTCTTGTGGGATAAGACTTATGAGTGTTATCAAATGGGATGCAAGAGCAAAACAGAAGCATTGTTAGAGCTGGACTGGTATTTGGCAGAGATATTTTTTAAGTCATTTACAAGAAAGTGTAGCTTTCAAAGTGTCACTTCCAACTAGATCAATGAAAACATGGCTCATATTTCAGAAAGGGAAATATGTCCTTGTATTTCTTCAAGTTTTTTTAATGGGAATCACAGAGATTTCTATCTTTATTTCTTTGAACTGACACATTTTAACACAACAGACACTTCCCTACAATGATAAAAACAAACCTTCCTACAAAGCATATTTCCTATACTTACATAAAACTGCCTAATCCTGTTATTGGCACTCAACTCCAGATCCTCTTCACAATATATCTCATTATGTAGTTCTATAGTAATGTCACTGTAAGGTTAATAGTCTCCTTACTTAGAGGAGATTACCATATAAACTGGGAAAAATTTCTCAAGCTAGTCTAGTGGTATCTATGATTGCTGTTACTAAAACGACAAAGGGTAATAAGATACAAAAAATGTTTTCCTAAGAGACTCTGTAGGTCTCCAATAGTTTTAAGCTTAGAAGTGCTAATGGATCAACTCGTGATGGGAAAAATGTAGGCAAAAATGAGTCATCTCCTGGTTGCTGCCTTTAGATCCAGGAAGTACATACTTTCTTACAGAGGCCCAATATTAGAACGGGGGTGGCACATGTTCAAGTGGGTAGTAAATCAACTATGGGCCCCTTATCCCACCACCACTGTACTATATTTAGAGAAAGGAGGAAGAAAATGATGGATGCTAGATGCATAGAGTCAACAGCAGCCTATTCCAGGTCCTTCTACTAATGGCTGCATGGAAGAAAGGAAAAAGATGCCCTATTCTGTTAGTTCTGCCTATGAAAACAAGCAAACAACCAGAAAATTATTATTAGTAGTAGTTTATATTTATAAAGTATTATGAGACTTCCAAAGTGTTTTATGTATGCCGTCTCACTTGATCCTCACAATAGCCTTTATAGAGGTGAACCACAGGTCTTACTATCCTCACTTCACAGATGAGGAAATTGAAGCATAGAAAGCTTAAATGATTTGCCCATTCACACAGCCTGGAACTATCAGAGGTAGGATTCAAATCCAAGTTCAATACTCTTTTCCAGTACATATCCCAATGTTAATCTAATTAAATGAGCTCATATGATCTTATTGTACATGCTGGTCAGGCATGTTACTTACCGTGGTCCAAGATACAAAACACAATGTTCTTCTCTTTGCATTTTTTCTAGGGCCTTGTCAATTCCTATGGGAATGTCATGGTCTTCCCCTTCTCCGACAACAAATACTACATCTCTGCAATCAAACGTCCTGTTACCACAAGAGCCTTCCAGGTGGACTGAAAGAAAAGAGACAGGTCATTAAAGAACTACAAGAAAGTGACCAAAAAGCAGCACATTTTCTTCCTCAGTATGTTCTCTTTCTTTTTTTAAAAGATCGATGTTCCCTATTTTGTCCAGGCTGGAAGTGCAGGGCTGCCAACAAATCTGATCTCACTACTGATCAGCACAGGGCTTTGATTTGCCCTATTTCCAACACATGGATCTTATCATACAGATGGGAGATTTAGTGCAGTATCTGAGTGGGTTAGCCCACTGCAGCTCAGAACTACCAAGCTCAAGAGATCCACCAACCCCTAGCTTCCCTGGTTTAAAGGCATATGCCTACTCACTGGCTTCTCCTCTGGTTATTAAGATAAATATTTAAGACATCTTTGCAAATTTCAGTTTCTCCAATTCTAAAATTGTGACTGTTAACCACTGTTCTTCCTGTCTCAAATTCAGTGTTTTATGAATTGATAATTAAATTGGAAAAGTAAAAAAGCAAACTAAAAATGGGCTAAAAATCAACTCATTTTGTGACTGTGGACAACTCATTCAATCTCTGTGTCTTCACTGGGAAAAGATAGTTACTAATACTGTCTTACTGAAATAATAGCTATAAAAATGCCTGGAATAAAGAGCCCACCTCTGTGACTCTGGGTTCTGATTGGTTATGATTTCACCTAGTCCTAGCCCTTAAAACTACTTCTTGACCATCTCTAGACCATGTCATTAAGAACCTTTCCTTCCTGTTTTCAACTCTAGCTTTGAAAGCAATAATCAAATTAACATTACCATTCCTAGCAACAGGTTACTCTAATCACTATTTTGAATTCTTCCTCCATCCAAAACATTCCCCTTTATGTGTTGTCTTTCTCCTATTATAATGTAAGCTTCTTGAAGACTGGGACTCTCTTGCTTGTTGGTATTTCTCCAGTATTTATCAAAACGTCTGGAATATAGTAAGTACCTAGCAATTTTTTAAAATTCATTTAGCTGGGTATAAATATTTTTTTTCTTAAACAGTATCTGTCTTAGAAAAAAAAATCTGCTTCCAAATTACAATACCCTGATTAACTCTTCCCTATAGGGCATCTAAGACTAGATCTATATAAGGTCAATATTTGGTATTTTCGACCTTGAAAAACCACCTAGTTCTATGCTATTGTCCTCTGAGCTAAATTCTAATTTTTCATTATTGTAAAAAAACTCAAATACTACTCTAATTCTAACATACCTCACTCATGATAACATGTTCTACTCAGCTCTAAACTTCTTTGATTTCATGATCTAGCCATCTAATTCCCAAGAAAGATGAGGAAACAGATTTAAATCCAGTGTTTGAGGTTAATTGAGTAACCTTCATTCTAGCCCTGGGGATTTGAAGAAAAGCTGTCAGAAACACAACAATGTACCCAGTACAGTAACAAAAAAAAAAGAAAGAAAGAAAGAAAAGAAAAAGAAATGTGTGCTTAGAAACACTGAAATGTCTCTGCTAAACACCCACAATTTTTTCATCCCTGGTATAGGAGTGGAGTGAACCTGATTTCATAGGTTAATGGCCCAACCATTTCTTATAGGATTAATCCAAAAATGGAATTAAACTGGACCTCTTAGGGCTCCTCTGATCAAAACACTTAACTAAGATGGTTTAGCTGGAGTGAAACAATAACTGGGCTGGCTTTCAAGAGGGTGAGGAAACTGGTGTGCTTGTGTGTGTGTGTGTGTGTGTGTGTGTATGTACGTGTGAATGATTGGCACATAAGCAAACATCATGTACCATACTCAACACTTTAAAAAATGGACAATGCCATTTACTTGTCACCTTCAAAATGGTCTAAATTTAGTAAATTTAAAAAAACCAAAGTAATTCAAAAGTAAAACCTAAATAATTCAAAAATTCATATGGAAAAGGCTGAAATTAGATAACATACTTTAGAAAAATACAGTTTGATCAGAATCCATGTGCTGGGTTTGGAGTCTGGAAAAGCAGGATTCAAATCCCATCTCTGACACTTATTAGCTGTGTGAACCTGGGCAAGTCACAGCCTCCTTGTGCCTTTATGCTTCATGCCTTATATGCTCTGGGACTTGTTTGCTAAGTCATAAGATTGTAGGTGAAGGGAGTTCCCTCTGCTAACAGAATGACAAATTCCTCCTAGAGTTTATTTATTTTTTTAAGGCCTACTATTTTTTATTTCATTTATTTGTTTTAAGGCTTCAACAATCACTTCCTCAAGTCTTAAATTTTCTCCCCCTCCCTCTCCCCTCTCTCCTCAAGATGGCTTGCAATCTTATGTGAGTTCTACACATACATTCTTATTAAAAACATTTTCACCTTAGTCATGTTGCATAGAATAATTAAAATGAATGGGAGAAACCATGAGAAAAACCAAACCAAAACAAAATATAACAGAGGGGAAAATATTCTGCTTCATTCTGTGATTCCATAGTTCTTTCTCTGGATGTGGATGGCATTTGGGGAATGTTTTAGGTCCTTGCATTGCTGTGAAGGGCTAAGTCTATCAGAAATGATTCTCGCATACTATAGCTGTTACTGTGTACAATGATCTCCTGGCTCTGCTCATTTCACTCAGCATCAGTTTATATAAGTCTTTCTAGACTTTTCTGAAGTCCTCTTGTTCATCATTTCTTATAGCACAATAGTATTCCATTACATTCATATACCACAGTTTGTTCAACCATTCCCCAATAGATGGGCATTCCCTCGATTTCCAGTTCTTGGCCACCACAAAAAGAGCTACTGTAAGTATTTTTATATATGTGAGAACTTTTCCCATTTTTATGCTCTCTTTGGGATACAGTTCTAGAAGTGATATTGCTGGGTCAAAGAGTATGCACATAAATATTCTTTCCCAGTTTTCTGCTTACCTCCTAACCTTGGTTGCATTGGCTTTGTTGTTTGTGCAAAAACTTTTTAATTTCATGTAATCAAAATTATCCATTTTGCATTTCATAATGTTCTCTATCTCTTGTTGGGTCATAAATTTCTCCATTCTCCATAAATCTGACAAATACATTAATCCTTGCTCCCCTAATTTGGTTATAGTATCAGCCTTTATACCTAGATAATGTACCCATTTGGATCTAAAAACATGGTTAGATGCCACAGAGTAGGTGGCAATACCTTGACGGTATGTGTTGTAAAGGTCAATAGGACCTCTTCTATCCTTATCAAGGGGAGTGCTACCCTTCTCTCCTTTTACACAAAAGTTTATTTTATTTTTTAAAAAATTATTTCTAAACTTAAAACACCAACAAAAAAGCATTTTCATACACACAGAACACAAAAAATGGATTTTTGATGAAATAATTTCTTTTGTATTACTATTTCTAACATGTAGCTTCTCTTGACCTCCTCCCTTCCAATTAAAAACAGAATAAAAGAAAAAGATGCTTTTAAACAAATAAGTATAGCTGTCCATACAACACTAGGTATTTGAGCAAATCCAAAAGTGTGTGTCTCTGCACCTTGTGCCCATTCTGGAGTTGAGTGGGCCTTTATGGTCATCACTTAAGAGTTCTTAAGTCATTCAAAGCTGTTTTTTCTTTACATTGTTGCTGTCCTTGTATGAATTGTTTTCCTGGTTTTGCTTCCTTGACTCTGTTAATTCATACAACCCAAGATTCTCTGAAATCAGTCCTTTTTTTGTCATTACTTATGGTGCAATAATATTCCATTACATTAATATACCACAATTTGTTTAACTACTCCCCAGTTGTCTAAGGAACAATATAAGGCTACCCTCTTAGATTCTGGGTCTTTACAAATCCCTGTTTCAGGATCAGGAATTTTGTTTCAGTGACTATTTGTCTCCTCGTTTTATCTTCCCTTTTAACCCCCCTTTCTTCTATGCCCATTTGTTTCTCTTTTGATTTTGATGTATTCCTACACCAGATTTTGCGTGTATCTCTGTGTTTAACCCTTCTTTGACCACTTCATTTAACAGTTAAGGTTAATCCCAAGTCCACTTCCCCCAGCCTTTCCTCCATGTGCGTACTCCTTATCCTGCTTCTTATGTGAGAAAACAGCAAATTCCAACCCCTTTTCTTCCTCTTTACTCCAGCGTACTTCTCTTCTCCTCCTACCCTCTTTTTCTTTTTCTTCTTCAGTCCCTTGAATAAAACCAACCTACTCTTAAGACCTCTGTTTTTCTTATTTAGCTCCCCCAACAGTCTTTGAAGATGTTAAGATTCTGAAGGGATACTGTTTCTTCTCCCCCATTAGAATGTTGTCATTATATCATCATTTAGCTCCTTCCAATTGCTCAAATAAATTTATGTTTTTAGGTTTTTTTTGGCTTTGCATTTCAAAATTCTTACTCAACTCTAGTCTTTTCATTAAGAATGCTTAAAAGTCCTCTATCCTATTTAAAAGTGTATTTTTTAATCCTATAAGACTATACTTAGCTTTGCAGTGGAAGTCATTTCTTGGTGGTAAGATTGTCTTGTCTGCCTTTTTCTCCTTTAATTTCTAGTAGTAGCTGTAGGTCGTGTAGTCATCCTTAGTAAAGTTCCTT
This sequence comes from Notamacropus eugenii, assembly GCF_028372415.1. Lineage (NCBI taxonomy): Eukaryota > Metazoa > Chordata > Mammalia > Diprotodontia > Macropodidae > Notamacropus > Notamacropus eugenii. The sequence continues at coordinate 92,602,653 of NC_092873.1, forward strand.
GGTACTGAACTGCTTCTTTCTGGATATTTGCAATAATTTTTCTTTGATCTGGGAGCTATTGATTTTGGGCTACAACATATCTGGCATCCCTTTCAAGAGATAATCAGTAGATTCTTTCTATCTTTATTTTGTCCTCTGGTTTTAATAGACCTGGGCAGTTTTTATTTGTGATAAAAATATCCTGCCCAGATCTTTTTAAAAATGATTTTCAGAGAGTTCAGTTATTCTTAAATTATCCCTCAACCTGTTTTCCAGGTCAGTTCATTTTGATATTAAATATCTCACATTTTCTTTTATTTTTTCAATCTTGATTGTGGTTTAATGTTTTTTTCTGTCTCCTATAGTCAGTGATTTCTGTTTGGTTTATTCTAGTTTTTACAGAGTTCATTTCTTAGGTTTACCACTGTCTCTTCTAAGTTAACTATTCTCCTTCCAAGTCTTTATCTCTTCCTTCATTTCTTCTTTCATGTAGTCCTGGTGGAAAATTTATTTTTTTTTCCTTTGAGTTTCTGCTTACATGTGTTTTAGAGTTATTCAGTCTTTCTTTTGGGTGATCCCTAGAGTTGTAATAATTTTGATAATGGTCAACGTTTTCTTTAACTTCCTCATCTCTCCTGAACTGGGGTTTTGTGTCAGGGTCAGGCTCCAAACCCTGCTGGGCTTTTGGGTGCAGTGGTCAGCCTTGTTTAGTTGTACCCTGGTTTCTGGTACTTTCCTCTGCCTCTTAGAGTTAGCCTTCCATGAATTTTGAGGGTGGGAACACTATCTTCAGGGCTCTTGTTCTGGAATCTCAGGACAGACTGCTAGGGACCTCAGAATCCCTGGGATCAGGAGTGTCTTGGTTTGAGGCCTGTAGCACCATGCTAGCTGGCACTGCACTGGCTGCTGGTCACTGAATGCAGCTTCTCCTCCTAAGGCTTCCAAGGTTCCTATCCTGAGACTTTTTCAGGGGGAACCATAATTCTTGTTACCTCTGGACCCTGAATTTTATATGCTCTGCCTTTTTGCCAGTATTGTTGATGCAAAAAACCAAACCCCCTAATGCTGTACTCTAAAGTGATTCACTCCTTCAACTACTCTATTCAAAGTTTTTTTTCTACAAAAAATCTCTTTGATACTGTCCGTCATCTTCTTGACACTCACTACTTTCTAGGTTTTCATGGGGCTACTCCTTCCTGGTTCACCTCCTACCAATAGGACCACTCCTTCTCAGTCTTCTTTGATGGATCTTCATACAGGTCATGCCCATTAACCTTGGGTGAAATCCCATAGGATCTGTCCTAGGCTCTCTTCTCTTCTCCCTTTATACTTTTTCACTTGGTGATCTCATTAACTCCAGTGGATTCAATTATTATCTTTGTACTGATGATACTCAAATCTACTTATCCAGCCTCTCCACAGACCTCCAGTCTTCCATCTCCAACATCTAAAGCCGGATTTTCCATAGACATCTTAACCTCAACATGTCCAAAATGGAACTCATTATCTTTTGCCCCAAACTTTCCTCTCTTTCTAACTTCCCTATTACTGTTGAGGGCATCCCCATTTTCTCAGTTACCAAGGCTTGCAGCTAGGTGTCATCCTTGACCCCTCACTCTCTCTCACTCCTCATATTCAATCTGTTGCCAAGATCTGCTGATTTTTATCTTTATAACATCTCCCAAATATGATCTCTTCTCTCCCCTGACACCATCACTACCCTCATTAGGCCCTTATCACTTCACACCTGTACTGTTGCAAATTGGTTTATCTCCCTGTCACAAGTCTTTCCCCATTCTATTTTATCCTCCCCTTGGCTGCCAAAAGAGATTTTTCCTAAAGCACATGTCTGCCCATGCCATCTTGCCCCTCAATAAACTCCAGTGGCTCCCTATCACCTTTAGGGTCAAATATCAGACCCTCTCTTTGGCCTCCAAAGCCGTTGATGGTTTTGCCCTGCAGCCACCCCCGCTACCTCTCCACCACACTCTGTGATACAGGGACACCAATCTGCTTGCTGTTCTTCAAACAAGACCCTCTGTCTCACAGCCCCAACACTTCCGTCTGTCTACAATGCCTGCAATGCTCCCTCTCATCTCTATCTCCTGGTTTCCATTTCTCAAGTTTATTAAGGTGGGGGTCTCAGTGCAAACTCTCAGTGCAAATTCCACTTTCTACAAGAAGTTCTTCTTGAACCTCCTTAATTCTAATGCCTTCCCTTTATTGATTATTTCCAATTTATTCTGTTTGTATCTTGTTTCTACACAGTTGTTTGCAAGCTGTCTCTTGCATTAAAACAAACCCCTTGAGCGTGGGAACTTTCTTTTCCCTTTCTTTGTGTCCTTAGCACTTAGCAGGTCTAACACACAGCAGGTCCTTAATAAATGCTTATTGGTGGATGATTAGCAAAATTCTCTGAAATAAACAAAATTAAGCTACTTTTAAGTCAGACACTAATGAAGTCATTGCTACCAGCAGAACTTAGAAAAATTAAAAAAAAATCCCTTTGTGATTAATTTCTCTCAATTAATTATCAGAACTTAATCTAGTGTTCATAGCTTCTTAAAATAAAAAAGTAAAAAACTGATAAAAGCTTATATAAATAGACATCAAAAAGAAAGATCTGGCATTTCTGACATGGACCTGAATTACTCTTTTAAGGTTATAATATTTAAATTGAAATGTCTATATAGGACAATGAATTTAAAAATATCTATACTAGGCATATAGCCCAACGAAGTCAAAGACATTAACAGAAGTCTAATATATAGTCAATTCTGCTATAATATTTGTCTGGAAAATGTGTAATTTTCTAACAGTGGTCACCTTTGTGAATCTAGTCCTGCAGAAACTTAGGCCAGATGGAATAACACTGCAAGGCCATAGACACAGTCACTATTTACTGTAGTTTTCTTAGTCATTTAACAGGTATAAAACTGCTACCATTTTTATAAAGTTCCTATCTTTTTAAAATGATGAAGTATTTGAGTGTTGTGTTCCTAGCCTCATTTTTTTCCATCAGCACTGAGGTTTTTATTGCATATCATGGTATGGTGATTTTTAGGAATGCATAATGCTGTGTCATAGCAGACTAACAAAAATACTCAATGCAGCCCTCTTAATGCTAGTTAGCTAGCAGTCAGTCACCAAACATTTATGTGCAAGGAATAAAAGAAACCATAAAAGAGAAAAGCACTGGTACCCATTGAATAGCTGAGCAAATCGTGGTATAACAATATTGTTATTGTTTAGTCATGTCTCACTCTTCAAGAACCCTTGGACCATAGCAAGTCTGGGGACCTCCTATCCTCCACTATCTCCTGAAGACTGTCCAAGCTCATGTTCAATGCTTCCATGACAATATCTATCCATGTCACTCTTGATATAATGTAGTATTATTGTGAAGTAGGAAATACTGAATCTTTTTTTATTTATTTTTAGTTTTCAACATTTATTTCCAAAAAATTATGAGTTCCAAATTTTCTCCCCATCTCTCTCCTCCCCCCACCCCAAAACACCATGCATTCTCATTACCCCTTCCCCCAATCTGTTCTCCCTTCTATTACACCCCTTTCTTCACTTATCCTCATCTCTCTTTTCTTGTAGGTAAAGATAGATTTTTATACCCCATTACCTGTATTTCTTATTTCCCAGTTGTATGCAAAAACAATTCTCAACCTTCATTCCTGAAATTTTGAATTCCAACTTCTCTCCCTTCCTCCCTCCCCAAACATCCCCATTGAGAAGGCAAGCAATTCAATATAGGCTATATATGTGTAGTTTTGCAAAAGACTTCCATAATAGTCATGTTGTATAAGACTAGCTATATTTCCCTCCACCCTATCCTGCCCCCATTTATTCTATTCTCTCTTTTGACCTTGTACTTCCCCTAAAGTGTTTGCTTCTAATTACTCCCTCCTTCCATTTGCCCTCCCTTCCATCATCCTCCCCTACCCCACTTATCCCCTTATCCCCTACTTTCCTGTAGTGTAAGATAGATTTTCACACCAAATTGAGTGTGCATGTTATTCCCTCCTTAAGCCAAATATGAGAGTAAGCTTCACCTTTTTCCCCTCTCACCTCCCCCCTTTTCCCCTCCATTGAAAAAGCTTTTTCTTGCCTCTTTCATGAGAGATAACTTGCCCCATTCCATTTCTCCCTTTCTCCTTCCAATATATTCCTCTCTTACCCCTTGATTTTATTTTTTTAGATATCATCCCTTCTTATTCAATTCACCCTGTGCTCTCTGTCAAAGTGTGTGTGTGTGTGTGTGTGTGTGTGTGTGTGTATAATCCCTCCAATTCCCCAATACTGAGAAAAGTTTCAAGAGTTAAAAATATTATCTTTCCACGTAGGAATGTAAGCAGTTCAACTTTAATAAGTCCCTTATGATTTCTCTTTCCTGTTTACCTTTGATGCTTCTCTTGATTCTTGTGTTTGAAAGTCAAATTTTCTATTCAGCTCTGGTCTTTTCATCAAGAATGCTTGAAAGTCCTCTATTTCATTGAGTAACCATTTTTTCACCTGAAGTATGATACTCAGTTTTGCTGGGCAAGTGATTCTTGGTTTTAATCCTAGTTCCTTTGACTTCTGGAACATCATATTCTAAGCCATTGGATCCCTTAATGTGGAAGCTGCTAGATCTTGTGTTATCCTGATTGTATTTCCACAATATTCCAATTGTTTCTTTCCAGCTGCTTGAAATACTTCCTCCTTGACCTGGGAACTCTGGAATTTGGCTACAATATTCCTAGGAGTTTCTCTTTTGGGATCTCTTTCAGGAAGTGATTGGTAGATTCTTTCAATATTTATTTTATCCTCTGGTTCTAGAATATCAGGGCAGTTTTCCTTAATAATTTCATGAAAGATGATATCTAGGCTCTTTTTTTGATCATGGCTTTCAGGTAGTCCCATAATTTTTAAATTGTCTCTCCTGGATATATTTTCCAATAAGATATTTCAAATTATCTTCTATTTTTCCATTCTTTTGGTTTTGTTCTATAATTTCTTGGTTTCTCATAAAGTCATTAGCTTCCATCTGCTCCATTCTAATTTTTAAATAACTATTTTCTTCAGTGAGCTTTTGAACCTCCTTTTCCATTTGGCTAATTCTTTAAAGCATTTTTCTCCTCTCTGGCTTTTTGGACCTCTTTTGCCAACTGAGTTAGCTTATTTTTAAAGGTGTTATTTTCTTCAGCATTTTTTTGAGCCTCCTTTAGCAAGCTGTTGACTTGCTTTTTATGACTTGCATCACTCTCATTTCTCTTCCCAATTTTTCCTCCACCTCTCTTACTTGATTTTCAAAATCCTTTTTGAGCTCTTCATGGCCTAACACCACTGCATATTTATTTTGGAGGTTTTGGATGCAGAAGCCTTGACTTTTAAGTCTTCCTCTGATGGTTTGCATTGTTCTTCCTCATCCGAAAGGATGGAAGAAAATACCTGTTCACCAAGAAAGTGGCCTTCTATAGTCTAATTTTTTTCCTTTTTTGGACATTTCCCCAGCCTATTACTTGACTTTTGAGTCCTTTTTCAAGAGCAGGGTATACTCTGGGGACCTGCAAGTTCTCAGTTCCTCCAAGGTGGCACAATCAAGGCAGAGGAGTTTACTCCACTCCTGGCCTGCACTCTTGTCTGTGAGCAGCCTCAAGCACTCTGTTCTGCCCAGGATGTGTGAGTACAATTCCCTCTCCACAACCACCTAAAGCTCCACCATGCCAGCACTCTTCTTCAACCCAGGAGAGCTACTCAGGGCTCAAATCCAAATCATCTGCTCCAGTTCCCTAGGGTCTTTAGGCTGAAGGCTCCAAAAATGGACACTGCTGCTGCAGTTGCTGATGCCTGTGGGGCCAGACGCTGTTCCCTTCCCAAACAGGTGAAAGAGCTTTCTCACTGACCTTTGAAGCTGTCTTTGGCCTTTGTGGATTGAGCAATCTGGGAACCGCAGCTGTTGCCTGGGATTCTGTCCCTGAGGCCTGTTCTGGTACTATCCCTGCTGTGCTGCAGCCAAGGCCAGGCTGTGTTCTGCACTGCACCTGGTGCAACAGACCTTTCTTGTCAGCCTTTCAGGCTGTCTTGGGCTAGAAATCTCTTTCACTCTGTTGTTTTGTGGCTTCTGCTGCTCTAAAATTTGTTGAGTCATTTTTTTACAGATATTTTGTGGGCTATGGAGGGGAGCTTCTATAGGTTTGTCCTTCTACTCTGCCATCTTGGCTCTGCCCCTCGGAAACACTGAGTCTTTAAAATTAAAGAAACATGGAAAGATCTGTATGAACTGATTTAGAGTTAAAAAAACCCCCAGAACTACAAGACTATACACAATGCTACAACAATCTAAGTGGAGAGATCACTAAAAGGAAACCAAACTCAGTAACTGAAAAAACCAATGATGAAACATATTTTCCTCTTCTCATGTCACCGAGATGGAGGATTATTAGGACAGAATACTGCATATGTTTATTCATTGTGTGAATACTATATTAAGCGTTTCTGCTTAATTTTTTTTCTTTCTTAATAAAGGAGGTTTCAATCTCAGAAGGAAGGAGGAACTGACTGTGATATAAATGACTGTGACATAAAAGCAAAAATGCATCAATGAGTTTTTTTTTAAAAACTGAGCATTGAGAGTGTCTGTAATGTCAAAGCCAGAGTGGGGAAGGCAGTACAGTGCAGATAATAAAAGAACTGGACTTAACATTGCACCTTAGCCATTTACTAGTTGTATTAGGCAAGTAGCACAGTTTGTCTGTCTGCTTCAAAGTGCTTGGCCAGGCTCTGACCCACTGATTCTCAGGATCTAGAATAGCAAAGGATATCACAATGTTAAGTGCTTTCTGACTTCACAACACTTATGTACAAATGCTCATCACCACCATCAAAGACTGCCTATTGCCAAAGGATCCCAGAAAAATGGGAGAGGTATTCCTGGCTAGTCTTGTTCAAGATTTCCATCCTCACAAATGCTACCTGAAGAACTACAGCAGCTCTGGCTTCAGAGGACACATGGTTATTCACTTTTGATATTTCTTCTAGTCTGAATACTTATTTTAATAAATATTTAATAATAATCATCACGAATCACAAGGAACTCAGGCTATGTGGTACTTGAGATGTGATGTTAAACCTAATCAGCTTTACTTATGGGAGAGAATAATCCATGATATATCCAGAGAAAATAAAAACATAAAACATAGAGCTTCAAAGTTATTTTTCTTAAGTAGAGAACAGGTACTCACATTTTTTTTCAAAAAAGTAAGTTTCATAACCCATATCCTTCACATTTAAATTCTACTCCAAACTACTATCTTATATACTTTCTATAAAATATATATTATATATAAGATATATTATATATAAAATATTGTATATGAGATATAACTATATCTCTTTATTTATTTTAAATTTTCAACTTTCATTTCCACAAAATTTTGAGTTCCAAATTTTCTCCCCATCTCTCCCCTCCCCCACCCCAAAATGCCTTACCTTCTGATTGCCCCTCCCACCAATGTACCCTCCCTTCTAACACCCCTCCCTTCCCTTATCCCCATCTTCTCTCTTGTCCTGTAGGGCAAGATAAATTTCTATACCCCATTACCTGTATTTCTTATTTCCCAGTTGTACTCAAAAACAATTCTCAACATTTGTTCCTAAAACTTTGAGTTCCAACTTCTCTTCCTTCCTCCCTCCCCACCCATCCCCACTGAGAAGGCAAACAGTTCAATATAGGCTATATGATATAACTACATCTTAAAGAAAAAAGTCTTCTTCCAACAATTCCCAAATCCCCACAAATTCAAAGTGACCCAAATTATTTGATTCTGTATGGACAATCCAAGAGTAACTGTATCAAATAAATTCAGTTTGCCTACAAAACATCACTTAAACTGGAGTACTGACTTATTGTTCTCTCACTGCCTAAAGCAATTTGGTTTCGAAGAGCACAGAACACCCTGTTCTGAATGTGGCTGGCACATGAATTGGATGTGCAGACAGCAATTTGTACTTCTATTAAAATGAAGGTTTGGGGGAGGGAAGGAAAGGAGTGGCAGTAACAAAGGTTGGAATGCAAGAATCCAAATACTGTACAACTTCTTTAGGAAGAAAGACTATGAAAGGGGCTCCATAACTCAAAAAAAGCCACTCAAGATGTACATTAGTTCTGGTGTCTATTTTTCCCTTTCTAAGTATTGTGGTGATGACTAGTATCTTTGCATTCATTCCCAAGTGACAGGGACTTGAATAGGAATGTTATAAAATGGCTTTACTATTGGACACTAGATTGGTTATCTGGCCTGAGATTACTAGGTCATCATAGGCTATTCCCACTCAGACAGGGTTTGCCATACTGCCTTATTTATGCCAAATATGTTTCTTTTTTTGCCTCTATTTCATACTTAACAAGGCTTCTTGCTATTGCACTTAAGAGACAGGAAGACATGTAATGTCTGTCACTTCTCTGAAAGAACAAGAACCAATAACCAGTAACAATAATAAGAGCAAACAGAAAATTTCTATAAAGCAACAGAGGGTACATGGTAGACATTATTGATTAGAATTCAAATTGCTCCCACACGCATGGGTGTAAGTAAATCAGGCCATCCTAAACTGTTCCCTCCTTGGTCTCTATGCCCCAACCTACTCTGCATTATCTAAATTAATACCTTTCCAATTCCCCTTATGAAGGATAATTCTGTAAATGCATTTGTCACTGAATCAAACTAGTCAAAAGAGTGGCTTTTGTCTTTTATCCTGAAAAGGTAGTATAAATTCTCCAAAGGTATAAATGAACACCACTGCCTCCACATCTGTTTGAATGCACAGGAGTTCTTAATCATTTTTTGTGTACTGAACCCCTTTGGCAATCTGGTGAAGCCGGTGGACAGACCTTTTCTCAGAAAATTGTTCTTAAATGGGTAAAGTATATAACATTACAAAAGAAACCAATTATATTGAAATAGTTATCAAAAAGTTCCTGGATCCTAGGTTAAGAACTCTTGAGCTAGAAGAAAAAACTGTTACCTCCAACAAAGGTGGAGAGAAAAAATATAAGATGAGAGTGGGGTAGATGAAGAGAACTTTGAAAAACAAAATTAGAATTGAAAATGATCTTGACAAATCAGAGGATGGGATAGAGATCTGGCCTTGGAGCCACAGCATCTGTTTAACCCTGACAAGGCTTATGTGAACTATGTAATCCCTCAGTGATCTAGGAAATGTTCTTATATTGTAAGCAGCTGAAAAGATGGTCTCATGAATTGACTGAAGGAGTCTCCTCATATAGGAGTTCCTTAATCACAGGTCCTATGTTTATGTTTATTCCTACTAATTCATTGAAGAGAGGAAAAACAGATTGCATAGCAAGATATGGGGAAACAATGTCTTTGCAAGTGTGACAAGAAAGGTTTATTTGTTTTAGGTGGTAAAAAAAAAATTAAACCGTTAAAAAAGTGAGCATGATGCTAAGAAGAGGGAATTCCTTCTCTGTTATCTAGCATTAGCCAAACTTTCATTAAAAGGATTGATTGTGTTTAGTTTAGTATAATATTCACAGGATTTGGAGGAAATTCAGGGGGAAACAGAAAAATGATTAAAGGGTTAGAAAACAGGCCTTATGAGGTAAGGCTCTAGAAACTGGGATTATAATGTCTAGAGAAGAAAAGCTGGAGAAAACAGATTTATAACCTTAGCTACATAACAGAATATTGTACATACACTAGCCTGTGGCTTATTCTTTTTTTTTCACTCTTTAGGAGAAGACAGAAGAGAGGGAAAGATGCAAAACAAGGGTGTTATTGTGGCGCAATAAGTAGAACATTGTATTGGATTCTTAACTGACACATATTAGCTTTATGATAAGCTTTATGATAAGTTGCATACTCTCTTAATGTTTGTTTTCCCATTCATAAAATGGGAATAGTATTTACACTAGTCAACTAAGAGAGTTGCTGTGAGGAAAGCACTTTGTAAAAATGTAAAGGAATAGGGGTAGGGGCTGAATCTGTGATTTCATTGGCATAGGGAACTCTCAGGTGAGGGGGCCCCTTCTAACACCAGAGTCGCTAGCCCCCTCTCTACAACCATTGCCTAGAGTTGCCAAGGGCAGTGGTACCAACCTCAAATAGAAGTTGGGGCCACTAAACAGTACCGAAAGGTTCCTGTGGGTCACTACTTGACTAAGTTTTTAAATGTAATGTTATTTCTATTTTGTGTATTTTATTAAATATTTTCCAATATTTTCCAATTCCAGAGTGTTGCTCACCGTGGGTTTGACACCCCTGGCCTAGACCATTACAAGATTAATAACTAGCGACTGTATCAGTTGTGGGACTTGGGTCAGTGAATTCCTGACTTCGAGACAAGTGTCTGTCTGTTATACCATGTTGCCTTTTATTAGTTGTATGTCACATGAGTTATATTATTAGGAAGGGTATGTAATTTGTTTTTGTAAAAACTAAGAAGATATTAGATGACTCTCTTTCAAGAATAGATAAAGAAGAGTCCTAGAAAAAATGATTTTTTCCAATCCTAAGATACTATGAAAAACTGTGATAAGAAGAATAAACTTATGCTTTAATCACAGGTTTTTTTTTACTGGAAAGAACATATTTTATTGATATATTTTGTTTTTATATTACAAATATTTACAGATTATACCCACATAGTGAGAAATATTTCAACAAAAAAAAAATGAATCACAGTGACCTCATCTGAAAAAGCTTGCAACGTTTATAGCAACTCAATTCTATTTTTAATAAATTAACCAAAATCTATTTCCTTTCCCTCCTACACCACACCCCATTGGAAAAAGAAAAGAAAAGCAAATTCCTTGGAACAAATATGCATATTCAAACAAGACACATTATCTCAATGTCTATAGAAGAATATCTATCTGTCTATCCATCTATCCATCTATCTATCTCATTCAGCACCCATCACCTCTTTGGATAGCATATATCCTGTAGATTCATGAATGGTCATTGTAGTAATCATAGTTCTCACAGCTTTCAAAGTTATTTATTTTTCATAGTGTTGTTATAAGTTGTTCTGGTTCTGCTCACTTCATTATACGTTAGTTCATAGTTTTCATGTCTTTAAAATCATCCAATTCCTTATTTCAGCAAAGTAGTATTCATATATCAAATTTATCCAGTCATTCTTCAATTGATGAGTATTACCTTACTTTCAAGTGTTTTGCCATCACAAATAAAGCTGCTACAAATATTTTTGTACTTAGACTAGCTAATGATATAAGGAATCACTATTTGACAAAAACTGCTAGGAAAACTGGTCAGCAATATGGAAGAAATTAGAAATTACCTCAAACTTACTTGTACAATACCACATCTTGAATAAAGATAAGTTCTAAATAGGTACATGCCATAGGTATAAAAGGTCACAATGTAAACAAGTAAGAGAAATAAAGGAAAAAATTACCCATCAGATTGATAGGAGAAAAGTTCATGACCAAACAAGGAATAAAGAGGATCAGAGAAGATAAAATGGATAATTCTGATTACATAATTTAAAAAAATTTGCGTAAACAAATTCAGTAAAGTCAAGGTTAAAAAGTAAACAATTAACTGGGAAAAATCTTTGCAACAAGTTTCTCTAATACAGATCTCATTTTCAGGATATATAAGAAACAGATACAGATTTATAAGAAGAATAAGAGTTATTCTCCAATTGATAAATTGTCTAAGACTATAAACAGGTATTCCTCAAAGGAAAAATGAAAAATGGAAAATGGCATTTCATATGGCATATGGCCATATGAAAAAGTTATCTTAATCATTACTAATCAGAAAATGCAATTAAGCACTTCTAAGATTCCACTTCCAGTCCACCAAAGTAGCAAAGATGACAAAAAAGGAAAATTACAAATGTTGAGGACCGAGGGAAAACAGGCATATTGATACATTGTTGGTGAATCTGTGAAAGAATGCAACCTTTCTGGTAAACATTTTGCAATTTATACACAAGCCACTAAACACTACATGCCCTTTCATCCAACTATGCAATATATATCCATAAGAGATAAAATGGGAAAAGTTCTCCGTGTATAAAAATATTTATAATCATGTAGATATTAAAAAAATTTCAGTTAACTCCTGCCATTTCCCTTACGTATATTCTAAAAGATATCCTTCCTACAGCAACAACACAGGGTCCTAAAAAAGTTTGACTAAAATAATTTAAATTATATTTATATTTGAAATTGGAGGTTTTCCTTGATTAAAAATAAATCTTCCCCCCAGTTATTTATATAATGACAAAAGCACCATGCTAGCACAGGCTTTAGGACAAGGTGAATATTTCTGTGTAATTTTAAGGGGAAATGTTAGTTATATAAAATGAAAATTCAGAAATAAAGGATATTTAGAAATCTTTTAGTCAACTTTTATTGGGTTTATGTATATCTTGAGTAATAAACATACGGCCAAAGGAATATAATCAGATGTGGACTGCCTACAAATAATGCCTAAACACTCATAGAAGTGATGCACTTTGCCTGTTGCTCTTAGAAATTTGACTGCACAGGTTTCAAATGAGGGGAAGGGAGGAGGAAATATGCATCTATTTACACACACACACACACACACACACACACACACACACACACACACACACACTCTGTGCCAGTCCCTGTGCTAAGTCCTTTTTTATAAACATTGATGATCCTCACAAAAACACTGGGTGGGTTATCCCCATTTCACAGTTGAAGAGACTGAGGCACAGGTTAAGTGACCTGCCCAGCATCACACAGCCAATGAGTGCCTGAAACCACTTTTGAATTCAGGTCTTCCTGACTCCAGACCCAGAGCTCTACGCACTGTACCAACTGCCTCTTGGTTTGCTCACAACAGCTAGCCTGCATAATATGTTTTGATAGGCCTCTAAGAAGCAGAGGGGAGGGATGATAATCCTGGTTACAGTAAGAAATGAAATTGATGTTTTTACCATAACATCCCTTGGGAAAATTCCTTGTGTATTAATCCTTGGACTCATTTATTGACCTAGGATCAGAAAACTCACTTCTTGGGATCTTAATAACCTCTTGATTTGAGGTTTTGTTTCTGACACTTCTTTTTAGACTTATTTACATTTTAGCTTCCCTTCTTGGTACCCCAATAACAAATGATTTTGGCTTAATTTTAATGCACTTTGTAACTTATTATTGTGGACATAGAAAATTATGATATTCAGAAGAAATCCAAAAGGTAATAAAGAAATATTTATAGAATTTAAAAATTTTTTCGGAGATTAATATTGATGTGGAAAATGTAAACTAATTATAAATATCTAAATCATGATTTTATAGTTTTGTATGTTTTTAACAATCACTTGATGGCAAATAAATTCAATTAAATGTACGTATTGTCTGTCATAGCTTAGCAAAACAATTATTTTACATATTACAGTCTTTATTTAAAACAAACAAAAAAACCTGTTCACTTTGTTCTGTTCTGCTTTCCTATGGTTTTACAGCCAACATGGGACCACTATTCTTGTGTTTTTAGGAGAAAAACATAATTTTATCATGTTTTATCTCATTCACTGACTGCTTTTCTCAAATTCTTATATTCAATTTACAAACAGTTTTAAAAAATTCAATTTCTCTTTTACAAGTCTCTCTTTTGTCTTAAAAATAAAACAAATTTATTTTAATATTTCAATCTTAACTCTTAAAACAATGTTTTCCATTTTAAAGAGTTTTATAATAGAAAAGGTTTTCATAATTTAAACATAATTTACAAGCTATAATAATAATTATATCCTCTTGTGATCTATACCTGCCTTTAAAAAAAAGGTTTCATGCCTAGAAGGCCCCACAGGGTCTTAATCCACCACTGAAGATGCCTGGTATTTCTTACCTTCCATATTTTAAAAAGGTTTTTTTTGCGCTGCTTTTGTTTTTATGATAGCCATTTCTCATATTACAAATCTCTTCCCTTCCCCAACACTGCTTCCCTGATCCCTCCCTGCCCCATTGTAGCAAAGAAAAGGTTTGGCCAAATCAGTTGACATAGCAACTACATCGGACAGCACATGTCATATTTCACAAGCATAGTCCCCTCATCTCTCTGCGGAGAGGAGGGAGGCATGTTTCATCAACTTAGACTAAGATTAGTAATTGTAGTAAAATGAATTCATCTGACTTTCAGCGCTGCTATAATTTACATTATTGTAATTAGTGTATGCTCAATGCCACATAGGAAGGGTTTTAATAAGTGTTTTTCAATCATTCATTCATTTTTCATTCTTTGTGTAGCCTGTTCTCCTGGTTGCACTTTCTTCAGTTTGCATCGGTTCACAAAAATCTTCCCATACCATTCTGAATTCCTCTGTTTCTTATGGTAAACTTGTTCATATAGCACAATTTGTTCAAATACTCTTCAGTTGTTGGGAACATATCCATTCCCAGATTTGTTTTTTTTTTGGCTACTGTAAAAAGTAATGCTGTGAATAATAATCTGATATACATACATACATGTTATAACTTTCTTTTTGCCTTTGACCTTCTTGGAATATTTGCCATTAGTAGTACCACTAGATTAATAGGTACAAATAGTTTAGTGACTTTTCCAAAATAATTCCAAACTGTTTTATAGATTGGTTGAGCCAAGTCACAGTCCCATCAACAATATATTAATATGCCACAACCTAACATCAATTTTTTCTTTTATCATATTTTTCAACTTCCTGGATGTGAGATACAACCTCAATTTTTTAACTTGTTTGTCCTTTGGTAATGATTTGTAGCATTTTAAAAAATATGGTTATTGGGTATTTTCAAGTCTTTAGTAAATCCTTTGTTCATCTACTTTAATCATTTAACTATGTGGAATGCTTGTCTTTTGTGTCAATCACACACACATACGTGCACACGCGTGCATGCACATGCATGTGATAGTAGCTTTTATGAGACAGGCAGGATAGGAGAGTCAGAACAAAGAATCTGGAGTCAGGACACTTGTGGCCAAACTCTAGATCTGCTGCTTATTACCCACTGTTACCTTGGACAAGGCACTTCACCTCCAGAGCCTCAGTTTTCTTATGTATGAAACATAAAGGTTGGACTACATGGTGCCTAAAGTTCTAAATCCATGTTTTAAAATGTTTGAAATAATGTTTGATACAAAGGGTTTTTTTAAACCAATTCTTTTCTTATTTTACCTGCAATGATTTTGTTTGTGCAAAAGCTTTTAAATTTTATGTGGTTAAAATTGCCTTTTTTTTTTAATGATCACCTCTATTTCTTCTTTGGTTAAGAATTCTTCTCTCTGGACAATTTGGAACTCTGCTCAATTATTAAAAATAAGAACCATTTCCCAGTTAACAAATGATCAAAGGATAAGAACAAGCAGTTTTCAGAAGAAAAAACAAAACTATCAATAACCATATGAAAAAATGCTCTAAATCATGACTGATTAAAGAAATGCAAATTAAAACAACTCAAGGTACCACCTCACACCTATCCGACTGGCTAATATGACAAAAAGAGGAAAATGATAAATGTTAAGAGGGGATGTGGAAAAATTGGGACACTAATGCACTGTCGGTGGAGTTATGAACTGATCCAACTGTTCTGAAGAACAATTTGAAACTATGTCCAAAAGAATAGAAAACTACATATTCTTTGACCCAGCAATACCATGACTAGGTCTATATACCAAGGAGATCAAAGAAAAATGAAAAGAACTCCAATGCACAAAAATATTTACAGCAGCTCCTTTTGTGGTAGCAAAGAATTGGAAACTGAGGGGATGTCCATCAGTCAGGGAATGGTTGAACATGTGGAATATAATTGTGATGGAATGCTGTTGTGCTATAAGGAATGATGAAGGGGATGGTTTCAGAAAAACTTGGGAAGACCTTTAAGAACTGATACGAAGTAAGTGAGAAGAACAACCTCACAGTAACAGCAATATTATGAAGAAAATCAACCATGACAGATGTAATAACTCCAGTCAACAGGAGGATCGAACACAACTCAAAAAGACTCATGACATAAAACGTCCCCCAGACCTCCAGACAGAGAACTAATGAATTCAAGAGTATGGATTAAAGAACATTTTTTTCTTTTCTTTATTTTTCTTGCCTTTATCGGAGGGTGGGGGAGAGACATGGCTAATGTGGGAATATGTTTTGCATGACTATATAATGGGTATCATATTTCTAGCCTTCTCAAAAGATGGAAGAGGGGATGATAGGAGAGAGAGAATATGGAACTGAAAATAAAAATTAAATTTAAATATAAAATTAAAAAAAGAATTCTTCTCCTAACCATAGTTGTGAAAAGTACCACCTTCTGTTCTGCTCCACTTTTCCACATATCCATTTTCTCCCACTTTCAAGACAAAATGTATTTTAAAATAAAATACTTTGAGTAAATCATTAATTTATGTTTTGCTTTAAAAATCCATTTATCTCCCTGACAAGCTTAGTTTTCAACCAAACTATAAAAATAGGATTTTGTTGACATTTCCTTTTACTACATAATCCCTTTTAAGATTATCCAGGCTTCCACCTTCTTTATCAAATGATCTAATCTGTGTGGAGGATTTACAAGCAATACTTCCTCACTGACAAAAGTTACACTTTTATCCTGAGCTGGTCTAGTAGCCTCTGTCAACTGAGGGTGGGGGGGGGATGGGGAGGGGGGGGGAAGAGGAGACATGGCTGCATCAGCACTTTTGCCCAGTCCTGCCTTTTCCTTAGCCACTAGGGGAAGGAGCAGCAGTAGGTAGGAGCTGACCCAACCCTGGGGTAGGGGAACCCAGGTTCAGCACAGACCACTCCCCTCACCTCACAGTAGGAGCAAGTGGGAGAAATCAATGCCCTAAACCCCAGGCTTTTTGCTGTTTAACACCTCTAAGAGGCTGCAAATTGTGTTTTATTTTTCTTCTGCTACCCATTATTACCTGTATTGCTATCCCTATATTAATCAATTATCAGCCACATAGAAGCAGACTACCCCCAAATCCTATCTCCTGTTCTCTCAGCCTCACCCTCCTCAACCCTACCCCACCCATGTCAAGGTCCACCTCTGCCTACACTTTCTACTGTACCGCCTGAAATTCTCGTTGCAGAGTGAACAAGAAGTCCTTGATCTTCGACATCTTTCAATCACATTCCTTCCATCTGCTGGTCCTAAGACCTGGATCTCCACTGGATGATTTTCTCTCACATTAATTTTTAATTCCTAAATCTTGTTTCTCCCATTAGAATGTAAGCTCCTTTCACACAGACATTTTATGCATTGTGCTAACACATAGAATAGTGTTTTGTAGGTATTTAGTATATATTTGTTGATCAACTGAACCCTCAAATACAGGATTGCTGAACCTGCACTGGCTTCTCCTCATCACTACATCAAAAATAAAAACAGAGTAATGTCCCCCCTTTCTAAATTCTCCCAGCCTTGTCTTGTTTGCCTTCTTTGTAGTACCATTCATGTGCCTGGATTAAAAACTTACTTTTTCTGCCTTATGGTATCTCTAGCATTTGTACCCTTCCAATTCCATTGCCATCACCCTAGAGAAGTTCCTTATAACAAGACCTGCACAATTTTTAGTAGTTATCAAATTCATCTGTCTTCATTCCCTCTCTACTTCAATCTGTCCTAAACTACTTGTGTGTTACTCTCCTATTCAAAGACCAATGATTAATAATGTAATATTTAATCAAGTCCAAAATCCTTAACCTGACATTCAAGACTCTCCATAATCTAGCTTTAACTTATTTTTTTTCAGAATTCTCTGTATTACTTATTTTGTATGCATAGAAATTCTGGGTCGTTCACTGTTCTTCAAGTCATCTATCCTGTCTTTGCCCACTTATATATTTGGGGTGTCCTTTTCATTCCCTAACCTCTCCCCTTATCCATCAGACTTGGCTAGTAGAAATTCTGTCTCTTCAAATGCCAATTACTTCTGACTTTGAGAGGTAGACAGGAGATTTAGGGAAGATTTCATGGAGAAATCTGTCATGGTACTTTATACTGTTTACATATACCTAACACATTCTATTTATTTGCATAAATGTTTTATCACATCTATGAGACCTTGATGACAGGAGGAACTGTGTGGCTTTATCCTTTTATTTCTTCTGTGACACTACTTCCCATCAATTATCTTGTGCCTTTGCATTACCTGTTCCATCTATGTCCATCTCTACCTGTTGGAAACTTGGAAGTTTCCTTCAAGACACAGTCTTAAAGGTCACTTTCTTCATATGGCCTTTCCTGAGTCTCTAAACTGGTATTGTCTTCCTTTACTCCACAGTTTCCTTGTATCTGTTTTGTGTCTGATTTATATATATCTATACATGCATCTTGTCTCCTCCATTAGAATGATAGCTTCTTGAGAGCAGGAACTGTTTTGCTTTTTATCTTTTATTTCCAGTGCACCACAAATTAATAAATTATTATTGACTGTTTGATTTCCCACTGTCATGCTCAGCTCCTTGCCTTCAGCCCACAAATTTGTTAAAGATTCCTAAATTTTAAAAAAAGTTCCCATGATCTTTGAATATTAACCCCTTGAATTATCATTTTCTCTCTATCCTTCCTGGATAGAGATAGACATTGGATAAGCTAACTAACTAGTCTAGGCTTCTCTCCTCTCCTCTCCTCTCCTCTCCCTTCCCCTCCCCTCCCCTCCTCTCTCCTCTTCTCTGCTCTTGTCTGTATGCTCTCTTCAAGGTCAATATCTTTTATTGTTAAATCCAATGGTCTTTTTTCTAATATCTTCTTTTTGGATTTCTATAGTATCTTACACTATGAACCACCCTCTCCTTTCCACTGTGACACTGCACTCGTGTAATTCTGATTATCTTCCTTTCTTTCTGTGTGTTCTTGTCTCTTTTCCTGGCTCCTCCTCCTCCTCTGCCTTCAATAAGGGTATGCCCTAAAATTCTGTCCTTAATTTTTTCTTAATTCTAAAATTCTTTTCTTAATTCTTTCTTCTTTTCTTTCCTTGTCTCATTTAGTGATCTATTTCATTTCCAGGGAATTATCTATTACTTCTATGGAAATGATTTCCAAATATATCTCCAGAGGTGGAGCCAAGGTGGCAAAATAAGGCAGGAACTTGCCTAAGTGCTCCCAAATTACCCTCCAAACAACTTTAAAATAATACCATAAAATGAATTTTGGAGTAGCAGAATCAACAAAAGGTTTCAGTAAAATAATTTTCCAGCCTGAGACAACTTAGAAGGTTGACAAGAAAGGTCTGTCTCATTGAGGTGAGAGTGGAGTGAACTCAGGTGGACTGGGCAAGCCAGCAGAAGGCCATACCCCAGCAAGCCAGCAGTGAGACCTTGAGCTCCAGCAAAGCAGCAGTGAAGTCCTGTACTCTGAAATAAGCCAATAGCAAGGCCCCACCACAGCAAATTAGTGAAGACCTTGGGAGCAACTGAATCAGCAGCAGCAACTTCTGGAGCTTTCGGCTCAGAGATGTTAAGGGGGCCAGATAAGTGGTGAGAAAGAGATTACAGGGGACACTTTACTGACATTGGATACAAGAATCTGTTGCATTGCCCAAACAGGGATCTGGGTCACAGACTCAGCAAATGATTCCATAAGACATCGGAAACAATAAAACAAAATCAAAAGAATGAAAAAATATAAGAAAATGCGAAATATCTCATTGGAAAAGCTACTGATCAAGAAAACAGATTGAGGAGAAAGAATTTAAGAATTACTGGGACTACCTGAAAGCTATGATCAACAGCCTAGACATCATATTTCAAGTAATTATCAAGGAAAACTGCTCTGATATCCTAGAACCAGAGGGCAAAATAGAAATGGAAAGAATTCACCAATCACTACCTGAAAGAGATCTCAAAATAAAAAGTCCCAGGAATATTATAGTCAAATCCAAGAGGTCCCATATCAAGGAGAAAATACTGCAAGCAACCAGAAAGAAACAATTCAAATATTGTGGAGCCACAGTGAGGATTACACAGGATTTAGAAGGTCAGAATATGATATTCTGGACAGCAAATGAGCTAGGTTACAACCAAGAATCACCTATCTAGTGAAACTGAGAATAATTCCTCTGGGGGAAAAATGGATATTGAATGAAATATTAAAACATCTCTGATGAAAAGACCAGAGTTGAACAGAAAATTTGATTTTCAAATATAAGACTCAGGAGACTGAAAAGGTAAATAGGAAAGAGAAAACACAAAGGATAGGTTAAAATGTTTATATTCCTACACGGGAAGATGATACTTGTAACTCTTATGAATTTTATCCCTAAGGGCAGTTAAAAGGAGTATACATAGAGGGCATAGGTATGAATTGACTATGACAGGATATCAAAAATACATAATCAAAGAGTGAAAAAGAGGGATGAATTGGGAAAAGGGGCAAAGCAGAGGTAGAATGGGGTAAATTATCTTACATGACAGAGCTATTAAAGTGGAGGTGAAGATGGGGGGGGGTGGTAGCAAGTAGCACTTGAACCTTACTTCCTTCAGAACTAGCTCAAAGAGAGGATAGCATACACACTCAGTTAAGTATAGTAATCTTAGGGAAGTAGGAGGGAAGGGGGATAAGAGAAGGGTGGGGAAATTGATAGAAGGGAGGGCAGATTAGGAGAGGTGGTGGTCAGAAGCAAAGCATCATTGAGGAGAGATAGGGTGAAAGGAGTGAGAGAAAGAAGGATACACTGGTGAAAAATAGGATGGAGAGAAACAGACAGTTATCATAACTATGAATATGAATGGGATTAACTCACCAATAAAATGGAAGTGAATAGGAGAGTGGATCAAAAACCAGAAACCTGTATTATAAGGTTTACAAGAAATACATTTGAAGCAGAGAGACACACACAGAGTAAAGGTAAGGAGCTGGAACAGAGTCAGTTATACCTCAGCTGAAGTTTAAATAAAAGCAGGAATAGCAATCGGGATCTCAGACAAAGAAAAAGCAAAAATAGCTCTAATTAAAAAATATAAGAAAAGAATCTACATCTTGCTAAAAGGTACCATAGACAATGAAATAATATCAACACTAAACACATATGCATTAAATGGCACACATGAAAATTTTTAAAGAAGTTAAATAAATTATAGGAGGAAATAGAGAATAAAACTATCCTGGTGGGGGACCTCAACTTTCCCCTCTCAGAACTATATAAATTTAACCACAAAATAAACAATAAAGAAGTTAGGAAGGTGAATAGAGTTCTAAAAAGTTATCTTTGATAGACCTCCGGAGAAAACTGAATGGGAATAGAAAGGAATATACTTTTTTCTCACCGGCACTTACATAAACATTGACCATGTATTAGGGCATAAAAACATGTTACAACCAGATGCAGAAAAGCAGAAATAATAAATCCATCTTTCATATCATAATGAAATAAAATTATATTCAATAAAGGGCCATGGAAAGATAGATTAAAAATTAACTGGAAACTAACCTAATCCTAAGGAGAGTCAAAGAACAAAGAAACAATCAATAATTTCATTACGGAAAATGACAACAGTGAGACAACATACCAAAATGTATGGGATGCAGCCAAATGCATCTCCATCCCTCAAAGCTCCAGTCCTGTACTTTGACTAGATGTCTCCTGGGTTTCATTTCTCTTTTGTTCAAAGTTGAGTTGCTTATCTTTTTCCTAGAGCCTGTCCTGGTCCATAAAGGCCCAATTTCTGCTGATGCCACCACTATCTTCTTAAGTCACTCAGGTTTGTAATCACAGGACCATATATTGCTCTTCTTTTTCTTACCCATACATCCAATCTAAGTCCTTCCTCAATCACTCCTGAATTTTCCTCTTTCCAATACATCATTTACATTGATTGATATTCTTTGTACATCATTCTGAAAATATAACTCTTTGAGACTTAAAAACGTTCAGTGGTTCCCCAGGGCCTGTGGAATAAACTACACTCTTGGATCCAGTATTCAAAGGTCCCTCTACCCTCATCTGGCTCTGAATTACCTTTCCTGATCTGTAGACTTACTTTCTACTGTTGCGCCTTCATTTGGGTTGGAGTAACCTTCTCCTTTCTGTTTAATTCTGCGGATAATACCTCCATCTTCAAATAAATCTTCTCCTTTGAAATCAAGTAGTTCAATCTAGAAAGAAAAAAGGGGATTTGGTTAAAAAAGAATAAAGCCAACAGTGACCCAGGGAGAAGGCAAGGAAATCAAGCTCACACTTTAGTTAGCAAAATGAAAACTATCCACTTGGTATGACTGTAAATTTATCTAGACATCCCATTTATTTATTAGAAGAACAGAAAAAACAAAACACCACACATTCCAATACCTGGAAAGAACTTTAATGCTATGATAACGTCTAAGACTATATCCTGTGTGGCCGCAATACAAAGACTAACAGGAAATGCTATGAAAACTGCCTTGTGGGCAAAATGCCAGAACTATGAAGTGCTGGCACAAAACTATTTTAATCTCTTCCTAAACCACCCACCCCTTTCCACTCAATAGTCAGGTAGCTGTTGTTCTCAACAACTTTCTTTTAAAAAAAAAGTGTTTTGGAACTTTTTTTTGCATTACTGTCACTACCAAATGACTCTTTCTGGACTCCTTCCATATTCATCTCCCCTTCTTTATAATAATGAAATATAAATAAGCCAACAGATATGACAATAACCGTGATACATCTGGTCAAATACCCTTTGCCATAAATCCTCTGGTCAAAGTTAGTCACAATATTGATCACAGTTTTGTTGTTCTTTTTAAAAATTAATGTTTATTGTGAACATGAATATCAAAAAAAGACTTCTATGTACATAGAACAGAAAAAACACTACACGAAACCATGAAACTGCATTTCATATCATTCACTTTTTAAAAAGAGTACATAATAAATTCCACACATTACTTTCCAAATGACTTTGCTTGCCTGTGCTTTCTTCTGGAATTCCTTTTTTTTTTGTGCATTAGGAGAAGTTTCACTAGGTATTACTGCTGTTGTTTTGTCATTCTAGCTAACTCGTCCTTCCCATTAATCTTTCTTGCCATTAAAAGAAGAGATGGGGGATGTAACAAATATGCATAATCAAGAAAAACAAATGCACAGCATAGCCATATACAAAAATGTGTTTCTCCTTCTGCACCATGAGGTGGGTAACATACTCCATCACAGGTCCTTTGTAGACATAGCTGGTCATTTAATTGATCAAAATTTATGTCTTTTAAAGTTGCTTTTCTTTATAATGTTGTTGTTCTTGTATAAATTGTTCTCCTGATTCTGCTCACTTCACTTTACATAATTTTACACTACCCAGAATTCTCTGAAATGATCACTGTTGTCATTTCTTATGGAATACTAACACTCCACTGAATTCATAAACCACAATTTATTCAGCCTAGAATCCTTGTGTTTTCCAACATTGTTTTCTTTTACATTACTGTGGACATTACGCAGATTTTCTCTTGGTTCTGCCTATTTAACTATTTATCAGTTATACAAGTCACAAGTTTGAATTCTTCATATTCATCATTTCTTACGACAATATTATATCATATTCACATACTTCAATTTATTCAGCTGTACTTCAACTGAAGAACATCCATTGCTTTTCTAATTTTTTGCATCCGCAAAAGTGCTGTTCTATTTTTGTGTATATAAAACCTTTCTATCTTTGATCTCCTTGTGGTATGTGCCCAGTACTGGTATCATTGAGTCAACGAGTGACTTTTCTAGAGTAGTCCCAAACTGTTTTATAAAAGGGGAGGAACAATTCATAGCTCCACCAATAGGAATGTTCCCGTCTTTTAATAGACCCCCCACAACATTTATCATTTTTTTCTTTTGTCATGTTTTCCAATCTGATGGCCATAAGGTGAAACCTCAAAGTTATTTTAATTTGTATTATTAGGGATTTGAAGCATTCTTCCTTATAGTTGTTGATAATTTTATTTCTTTTTCTGAAAGTTGTCTATGCTTTTCTTGTTCACTATCTTTGGAGAAATGGCTTTTAGTCACATATATTTCTATCCATTCCCTATCTATCCTGCACCTCATATCTTTAGGTATGATATTTACTGTACAGTTTTTTCCTTATTCAATAGTCTACTTCTTATTCTAGGTGCACTGATTTTGTCTGAGCAAAATTCTAAAATTTATAAAATTTCATAATTTAATTTTATAACATCAAAATTTTAGAATTTATAATTTTATAAACTACCCCTTGTTTAGGAATTCTCCCCCTATAACTGGTAAGAGGACAGGACCAAACTCTTCTCAAAAGAATTAAAAAGTATTAAAAAAAATTAATTCAGACCACTAATAAGAAATGTAAGCCAAATCAAAAGAATTCTGAGCTTTCAAATCCTACCCAATAAGCTGGCAAAGCTGGTAAAAACTGGAAACAGATAAAAACTGTTGAACCTGCTCTCTTCAATTCTTAAATGCCAGTTCTAATGGCCTTTCCTCAGTCCACATCCTTCTTGACCTCTTTGCAGCCTTTAACACTATCAGCTTCTTCTCCTTGATATTTTTCTTTCTCTAGGTTTTTATGACATCATTGTCTCCAGGTTCTTCTCCTGTCTGATTACTCTTTTTTCTCCATTGATGAATCTTTATTCAGTTCAAGCCCATGAACTGTGAGTACCCCTCCAAGATATGTCCTAACCAAAGAATCTGGATTGAGCTTTCTCTTCTCCTATAGTATTTCACTTGGGGGTCCTATCAGCTCCCATGGATTTAATTACCATCTCTATGAAGATGATTCTCAGATCTATTTATTCGGGCAAAACCTCTCTCCTGACTGACAGCCTCCTGTCTCTCCAACTGACTATACAGACATCTTGAACTGGATATCCCATAGATATCTTAAACTAAACATGTTCAAAAATTATCTTCCTTCCTCCCTCAAATACTTCCCCTTTCCAAACTTCCCTATTACTCTTGAGGTCACCATTATTTTCCCAGTCACCCAGGCTTGCAACATAGGAATTATCCTCAACTTCTCACTCTCTCCTATGTAAAATATTGCCAAATCCTGTGAATTCAAAACACAGCTTGTATATGTCCCCTTCTCTCCTCTGACAAGGTCACCATTCTGAGGGGCAGGCCCTCATTACCTTACACCTAGACTACTGTAATAGCCTGTTAGTGGGTCTCCCTGCCACAGTTCTCTCCCTACTCTATTCTATTCACCACTCAGCTCAAAAAAGATAAAATTGATCTTCCTAAAGTGCAGGTGTGACCATGCTAAACCACAGCTCCCTCTCTTTTCCTCATTTAGTAAACTCCAGTCACTTTCTATCACCTCTACGATCAAATATAAAATCCCCTGTTTGGTTTTTAACCCCTTCATCATCTGGATCCTTTCCACTTTTCCAGTCTTCTTACATCTTATTTTACCAGTCGCCATGAACTATGTAATCCAGTGACACTGACCTCTTTGCTGTTCCTCAAATAAAATACTCTATCTCTTGAGCCTGTGCATTTTCACTGAATGTCTCCCTCATGCCTGTAATTCTCTCCTTCCTCATCTCCACTTTCTGGCTTCCTTCAAATCTCAGTTCAAATCTCAACTTCCACAAAAAGTCTTTTCTCATCCCTTTTCATTCTGGGCTCTTCTCTCTGTTACTTAGTTCCAATTTATCTTGCATTACTTGCTTGTACATAATTGTTTTTATGCTGTCTCTCTCATTAGATTGTAAGGTCTTTGAGAGCGAGGGACTGTTTTCCTGGAAAATAAAGCTTAGCTCAGTGTCTGGCAAAGAGTAGGCACTTAATAAATTGGGACTGACTTGACTTGACTGAATCCTGGAGGGACCATATACCAACACAGTGTTCATGGAATAAGATATACTAATACAGCATTCACTAAAGTGTGAATTGATCTAACCATTCTGGAAAATAACTTGAAATTTTGCTAAGAGAGTGATTAATGGAAATTGAGGGAATGCTCATCAATCGGGGAATGCCTAAACAAGTTGTGGCAAATGATTATGATGGAATACAACTGTGCTATAAGAAATGATGAGCTGGTTGATTTTAGAAAAATATGGAAAGACTTGAATGAAATCATGAAGAGAGAAATGAGACAAGAGAATTTATACAGAAATGTGAACAATTAGGTTATATTTTGAGTACAGAAAATACTCAGATCAACTACAAAAGACCCATGAAGGAAGATACTATCCACCTCTAGAGAAAGAACTGATAAGCAGAAGGATGCACAGTATGGCTGTACACACACACATACAAATAAATATTTGTGTCTAACAGTGGCCTTCTCTAGTGTGGGGTGGGGCGGAAGAGGAAAAAAAGTAAAAAGTGGACAGCAGAAAACAAAAGAAAACTCAGAAGGAAGCACAGAAAGGCAGGGTAGCTTTGACAACAATGTGTAGTATCTATAACATAGTTTTTCAAGAGAAGTAAACAGTGTGAAATGGAGATTCATGGTTCATACTGAATCCTCTTTTTGTGTTGTGCTGTGCACATGGAAATGTTTTCTCTGTCTCTTTGTATTTAAGTTCAAAATTACTAACTTTTTTAAAAAGGTGATTAAAAAGTTCATACCTTTTGACCCACTGCTAGGTATCACAGGAGGTCAAGGACAGAGAGCTCTCATATACAGAGAGATTCACAGCCACAATTTCAGTTGTAGTAAAAAATTTAAAACAAAGTTGATGTCCATAGATAGGAGAATAGTGAGACCAACTGAGATACATAGATATAAATCAAATATTACTGTGCTGAAAGAAATAATGACTGAAGAATTCAGAGAAATATTGGAAAACATTAATTCATGCAGTAGTAAGCAGAAAAAAATATATAAATGGAAAAAGTTAAAAAAAAACAAACCCTGAATGCCATATAATTATAATGGCCAAGTTTGGCATGGAAAAAAGTTAAGAAAATTCTTCTCCTTCCCTTCCTTGCAGAGATGGGAAGTATGGATTATTGCATATAATGTCATACATAGTTAAGGTGTTGGTTGGTTTTGGTAAGATGCTTTTCCCTCTTTCTTTTGTACTCTTTGTTACAAGGCTCAAAATGGAGGAGAGGTGAGAGGGATATTACATATTTAGGTTGCCTATCTTTTTGAAACTTATTATACTAGATGGTAAGATGTTAGTCTAAAACTACTTTCTGTAAAACTTTTTTTCCAGTTTTGCCAGCAGTTTCTGTTGAATGGGGGTCCTTACTCAACTGTTTTATCATTTCTAGTCTACATATTTTTAGCTCCTTTCCAAAACCCTGAAGCTATTTTTAATATAAATATATTTTCTATAAAACTGTACAAAATTATAAGAAAAAAATTTCTTCTGATAGGAGTTATTCAGCTATTTATGCTTAATTTTCGGTTAGGTGTTGTTATGCATGAGGATATATATGTATGCATATTCAGATTACAGGTCTGTTACATGAATGAATTTTTATAATGTGAAAATATTTTTTGAATTGGCATTGACATTTTAAAATATCATTATGACACAGCAAAACATATTTCTTTCATTTGGTCTCCCAGTCAATTGGGAGTCTGCTCTATGCTTAGAACTAACTAAAATCCCTGATTCTAGGTCTGGTATCTTTTGTTTTTGTTTGGGAATAACCTTTCCGTGCCAGATACACATTTCTAAGAAAGCACTGGCACACACCCCTTAGGTTTGTGGGAATCAATTCAAGAATCCATGCTCCAAAATAAATAAGTTGGATTTGATCTGAACAGCAACCCTAGCTTTTTCCCACTGCCTATTGCTTCAAAGCCAGCACTGAAGCAAGGCAGATGCTGACACAGCAACATAGTGTATACTTGCCTCAAAAAAGAGAGTTGCATTCGAGGGAATTTTGGGGACACTGCCAGCAGAGCCATATGCATATTCTGGTTTACACAGTAAGTGGCAGATCTCTCCCTTCTTCATGGTGGCAACTCCAATGTCCCATGCCTTGATAACCTGACCTAGGAGAAAAGAAAAGGCTATTGAAAACTATATTCTTTTACTCAGTAAGATATTCTTTAGTTCTCAGAACACCAAGTACACATCAACATTCCCATAGCAAGCATCCCACAATAAGACTGTCAGTGAAAATTACTTATAGTAGAGGTCAGTGTGAGGAGGACAAAATATGACTGTAAGTTTTTCTGTAAGCTACCCACAAAATGAAAAAATCAGATACATTCTTGGATAAAGAAAGATAAAAGTAGAGACTCAAATCCCCATACCTATTGCTAGCTGCCTTGGGGAATCTCACTCAGTCTCAAGTAAATTTATAAAATTCAACCTGCTAATGAGGATCACTGCTCCTCAGTGGCAAACAATATGTGGCAGTAGGAATACAGTTTTGTTGCATTCAGATCTAGACTAGGTTCAAACCATTTTTCAATCACTGGAAAAGAACTGAAGCTACAGTTTCATAATTATGTTTTTTTATTGTTTATTTTACTTGGTCTGGTATTTCACCAGTATAGGAAGCTCCCAAAGAGGAATTTTCTATCAATATAAATCGACATCTTTTATATAACTTCAACTTGTAGTTGGCTGGGGCTCTCAGAGGTCAAGAGATCCGATGGTTTATCAGAAGCAGGACTCAAACCTTTTTCATGATGCTGAGTGAGGTCTGCTTTATCCAATGTGATGCTGTCTAATAGCTATAACTATTTCATATAAAATCTTATGCTGTTTCTTCAGATGAATACAATTTATTCATGAAAAACTGTGATTTCTCTTTTCTGAACTGTCTTTCTTCCACATCATACCTTGTGGCTCAATGAGTAGGGACCAGACTTTATTTTTCTTTTTATGTACCACAGTGTCTTGTATTCAAATAATTATTTATTGAATTCAATAAGCATACCTTTCATTTACTCAATTTAGCAATTAGCACCCATAGTGTACAAAAAAATATTATAGTGTGAAAGGAGGAGGTTAAGAGTTGGGAAGGACAGAAAATATAAAAGTAGTAGAAAAGAGAAACTCTCCTAAATAGAGCTTAAAAACCTAAAAAAGAAAAAACAAAAGTCAAATCTACAACTAGAGAATGTAACAAAGTTAGACATATAGAGTAAAAATTCATTTAAGTTCTGTGCAATACAAAGTTGAGGAGTAATCAAATGTGGGGTAAGTAAACTCTGAGAATAACTTCTTGTTGAAATGACAAGTTTAAAAAAATCTATAAAAGGTTTTCGGGGATATATTTTGTTTTGCTACAACAGAAACTTTCCATCGCCCAAACAATACAAAACAAAGTATATTTTCCCAAGAACAATTATGTAAACCTAATGTCAATCAAAGCATTTATTAAGTGTCTAATACATGTCAGGCACTGTGGAAGGCATTGGGATACAAAGACAAAAATGAAACAGTCCTTGCTCTCAAGGAACTTACATTCTATGAAGCAAAACAACACATGTACATCTAAGTATATACAAAGTATATACAATATTAATTGCAGAATTTCAATGGTAATACGACTAATAGTACAACTGATTTCATTTTCTACTTTGAGAACTTACTGTTTGTTAAAAAAAAAAAGATCTGTGCCTCAACTTTGATAGCATTTTTAAGGTCCACTGGATTTGTATTAAGTTTTGTCAATTTTTTTTTTACTGTTGTTTGGAAGGAGTGTTTTAAAGGAAAGCAATAGACATGGATTGACAGGAAGCTGAACAATATTCCAAGTAGATTAGAATACCATGAGCAAAGACAAATCATTAGGGATGAACAAAAGAGTTATGGGTGATATGAAGGCAACCAATTATCAATTCATATAGGACCCACACAAAGTCCTACACTGTATCATTATAGGTAGAGGTAATGTCTGATTTTTTAAGTCTATAGCTAATATAGTATAAGCTCTGGTAGGTTCAATTATGCTAAAAAGATTTTAAGTATGGTTCTGAAAAAAGACTGAGTCTGTTTCCAAAAAATCAGTCTAGCTAAGTACAAAAAGGCTCATTACTGACTGGCCATAAGGTGATGAATTCTTTGATAATGGCAACCTATGAAATAAAGAAAAATTACAAAATGGCCCTTAGCTGAATGCAGCCCACTTTCACTTTAAAAACAAACATTTTTGATGCCTTTTGTTTTTATATCAGAGTCATCTAAACTTCTTCCCCCTAACAATAAACCCTTCCTTGCAACAAAGAAAAACTACTGATCAGACCAGATCTGAAGATGTATAATATTCTTCCTATTCTGGTAGTCATCTACTTCTCTGTCAAGAGAGGAGAGATAATATTTCATCATTTGTTGTCCAGGACTTTCATGTTTTTTTCATTTACTAAAAGTTCAACTTCATTTATGTTGTTTTAATCAATATATTCTCTGTAGGGTCATGTAACCAACAAGACGGCAGATTAGACACCTTCTCTACTACTAACAACTTCTCAAACTTCCCTGAAATATGAATTTTATATAAGAGTTAAAACATTTTCAGTTATCTCCATGGTCTAAAACATCAAGAACTATCAGGAGGTAAAAACTCATGAATTAACAGCAGGAAGGCTAATATCTAATCCCCAATCAGCCATGGTGCTCTGACAGGGCTACACTGGTCTTGATTCTCCCCATCCTCTTTCCCCCGTGCACAGAAAACCAAAAGGCAGAAACTTGTTCTGGCTAGGCCTACAGCTTGGCAGAATTCTATGCTGCAAGAGAACTCTGAAGAAGAGGGAACTGGGGTAGACCATGAGCTTGTGTAGCTATAGGAAGGTCCACTAAGTCTGAGGAAAAGTCCAGCATCTAACTGAGACCAGTTCTGTTGTCCCCTAAGAAATTATTTAGGTCTGAGACAAAGCCTGATGAAACATGAATTGTCCAATGTGGCAAGAAGATGACACCAATTTGATACACAGTCAGGGGTAATTACCATAAAAGGAGAAAGAGTCAGAAAGTGAGCAATAGGAGAAAATAATAATAAGAAAAAAAATGTAAATTACCAAGGACCTCAGGAGGAATAAAATTCAATTAAAAATCTTGAGCATAAGCAAGAGAAGATATTAATAATAGAAGGCAATATGGCCTCCAAATTAGCTGAATGAATCTAGATTTCTTTGAATAAATGTTGCAGGACAAAGGAAAATCAGCACCCAATAAGTCAGAGGATTCTGTGGATTTCCACAGAAGAAATCATCAAACCACATCAGGATGTTTCAGAATGCTTTAAAAAAGAAATAAGAATTGTGAAAGTAGAATTTATGGCATGCTTAGCAGAAATAATCAGCAGAACAGAAAAACTTGAATCCATGGTAACAAATCTAACTAAAGGAAAACAATAGATTGGGAGCATAAATTGTTTGTTTGTTGTAGTTCTTTGTACTTAAAGAAGACCAAAATCACATCACAATATCAGGGTGAATGTACGTTGTGCCCTGCTGTGACTGATCAGACCAATATGAGCTTGGAAGGCTCTAACACCGATTAGGGACCAATAGTTCATGTGAACATTTGAAGTGGGGATGTTACTAAGTTTGCACACCTCATGTTTCTTTTGAGCTACAGCATTTCTGTTTTGCTTTTTAATTGCCTTCTTTGACGTGGGCATGTCATGCTCAACTGTCCAATGTTAGTGTCTCTCATGTCTCACAATAAATTCTAAAGTTCTTTAGTGAGACCTTGAGAGTGTCTTTGCATCTCCCCCCTTTTTTTGAAAATGTATCTTCTTTTGGCCTCCATGTGAATACTTGTCTCATGTGAGGTCTCTGTAAAATCAGTCTTTTAGGGAAATGTATGTTTGGCATTTGAAAAATGTGGCCAGCTCACTGGAATTGTGCTCCCTGAAGTAGAGTACAAATGCTTGGCAGTTCAGGTCAAGAATGGGCCTCAGTGTCTGGTATCTTGTCTTGCCAGGTGATCTTCAGAATCTTCTGAAGAAAATTCAGCTGAAGTGGTTCTATTTTCTGGTATGGTACTGGTAGACTGTTCTGGCTTCACAGGCATGCAACAGTGAGGTCAGTACAACAGCTCAGTTTGGTAGGCAGCCTAATACCTTTTCCTTCCCACCCTTTCTTTCAGAGCCTTCCAAATGCTGAGTTAGTTCTGGCAACATGTGAATAAACCTCATCATTTTTGTGTACATCCCTGGAAAGTATACTGCCAAAGTAAGTGAACATAACTACAGTGTTCAAAATTTCTCCACTGGTTGATGGTTCCACATACGGATGGTACAGTGCTGGCTGGAGAAGAACCTCGGTTTTCTTCTTATATTAATTGTCAGGCCAAAATTAGCAAAAAGGAAGAAAACTGATCCATACTTTCTTACATGTCAGCCTCAGAGGTTACACTGAGTGCACAGTCATCTGTGAACAAAAAGTCGCACACCAATTCTTCTTCCACTTGAGTCTTGGCTTGTAGCCTTTTCCACTTAAATAATTTACCATTATTGTGGTAGCTAACTTTAGTGTCATTTTTTTAAAATTATAAACAAGAAGTTTATTTAAGCAACAAGCTGTTTGACATGAAAGGAAAACCATCTAGGATCAATTTCTTTATAGTAATTTATTCCTACTGAGAGACAGAGGTTGACCTACATGTAACAGCTAAGTACAAAAAAGTTATAAAATCATCCTTGGTTTTACGATGATAAAAGAAAAACACTGAAAGTATCCAATCAAACAAGGTATGGAAGGATTTTTTTTGTTGTTGTTAAACAGTGAGGGCAAAATAACTTACTGGAATATAAAGATAAAAGTTGAATGAGCATGCCACTAATGGAGAAAAGGGATATTTTCACAGAACCAGTTTGTTTTTTCCCCTCTCCATTTCCATTTGATGTTGATCAAAACAGACCATCATTCATTTAGTTAAAAAAAATACGTATTATGCCTGTGCACATACACCAATTACTTTATGTACAATAAAGGAATGGGGGAAGGGAATCAAAGAAGGGAGAAAACTATACTGCTGTAGTCAGGACGTGGATGAACCAAATTTTGGTTTTCTAATTGTGAATGTATTGTTTTCCTTGGGAGCACAGTTCTGGAATAGAGTTGTAGATTCTCTTTTTAGTAAGTGCCTACTATCTGCTGCTGGAGTGGATCAATTATATCTTCATCTTCCATTTCCAACTATGCCGGTAGATCTGTTTCATTAATTGGTTGCTGATCAAATAGGAATCTGATGTGTCTCATTGACAAACTCTGGCATTCACAATCGGCTTCCATTAGTTTACCATGTGGTGTGTGCCTCTTAATCTTACATTGCACTACCGAACCATCTTGCCCTGCCACCTTCAACTTAATGTAGTCGTTTTTAGTCTTGAGTCCTTCCTTTGGCTTTTCATTGGCCATGGTGAGTTCAGAGGTCTCCTCAATTGCCACTTCACAAAAGAGGCACCAGGATGGTCTGCTCCAAGGGAATAGGGGAGAAGTAGCAGCAGCAGGAGCAGGAGGAAGATGCTGGTGGTGATGGTGAGAAAGAAGAGGAGAAGAAGGAGGAGGAAGAGTTTTAATGTCATTTTCATTCTAGTTGAAGGCAGCCACACCATTTTATATGAATATTTTATGGAGAAGGATCAATTAATCAATAAGTATTTATTAAGTACCTCCTATGTTCCAGGTACTGTACTAGATGCTAGGGATACAAAACAAAAAGAATGAAACAATCTCTATCAAAAGAACTAGTGGAAGATTATAAGTAGCATTACCTCATGAAACAGAGAGAAGCATTACAGAGCAAAAGTCAATTCAATGAAAGCTTGACAAGAGCCCCAATGAAGCAAAATTATCCCGAGGACACTTAACAGATGAAGTGAGGATGACAAACAGAAGAAGGACGGGATAGATCTGCAAACCTATACCAAACTCTCTGCACCACCAAAGAATGTGAGTAACCATACTTTGATTCTAACACAATAAACCCTGATGAGCTTACAGAGAAGGTAGAAAGGATAACTGGTAGGAAATGCAACTTTTAAATGATTAAATCAGATTAAATTTTGTGCACCTAAAGGTGGTCTATGCTAAAGGTACTCTACTTCAGGGATCTATGCTATCTATGATACAATTGCAACGACACCAAGGTAACAGTTCACTAGGGTACCTGAAAGAAGGAAAGATACCAAACAGAGGGGTGTGTGTGTATGTGTGTGTGTGTGTGAAATGTTGTGCCATTTTAATACCAAAAAAAAAAAAGGCAACCAAGAGAATAACAACCCATATGTTGACTTTCTTATACAGATATAAGAATAATATATAGATGAGAGGCTGCATTGTACAGTAGACAAAAAACCAACTTTAAGAGTCAGCAAGACCTAGGGTCACATCCTGCCTCTAGCAAATATGTATTGTGTGACCCTGAGTAAACTGCTTAACTTCTCAGTGTTCCAGGCACATAATTCTTACCCTACATGTCATCACCATCAGGAAAGCCAAGAAAGACCTGATCAAAGCACTGGGAATCAAGGAAAAAGGCCAAGTTCTATTCATACTTCTTCAATTATTATTACCCAGATTTTGCCACTGCCAGGGTACTCTTTCTTTCCTGGACCTTCTTCCACCTTTTCAGCTCCTTTTTATATTTTGTTTTCCTTCATTAGAATGCAAGCTTTTTGAGAGTAGGTATTATTTGCTTGAATTTTTATTTCCAGCACTTAGTACAGTACCTCAAACATGGTACATCTCTATTTCACTCTGTCTGTCTGTCTGTCTGTCTATCTATCTATCTGTCTATCTATCTATCTACCTACCTACCTACCTACCTACCTACCTTCCATGATAAAATACCAGGTTGGAGGAAAAGAATCAGTTGGAGAAGAATGAGAACACTTATATGAGTAAATATAATCATCATAAATCATTTCTATTTGGCTTTTGGAATGTGTTTTTTGGTTTATGTTTGAATATGGGTCTGACTGATATTCTTGGAATTTACTTCAAAATAAATAGATGGAACTATACTATGAAGTCTCGATTCAGGAGAACTGGGAAATGGTCCAGTTTCCTGTTCTATCTTCTTTGAAATTCCTCCCTACAACCCACTTGATGCTGGCATCAGACCATAATCTTTCAGATTTCATTTTCAAGTTTTCTCTAGAGGAAGGGAGGTTAAGTGTTTTGGTTTCAAAGTGTTCTCTATCTACAAGATAAAAACTGGGAGTATGAGTGTCAAAATGTATATAGCACAAGCCTATAACTAACTCAGTTCTTTGCTGAGTTATGTTGAAGATCAAATAATTTCTATCAAGACTTTCTTTGGTTAAATGCTGATGATGCTAAAAGAAATGATGGATGTGAAACATTGCACTCAATGTCATATTTATTAGTTCTGCTAAACTGCTTTTCCCCCTTTTTTTTTCTTGGTTCTTAGGGATAGCTCTTTCAAGAAGGGAGTGGGAGGAGCTATATTTGGAAATGAAAATAATGCACAAGTGAAAGCTATCAGTATGAAATGAAAAGATTTTTTTTCTCCAAAATTTCAATACTTCAAGGATCTGAGATTTTACCACTGTGAGTATGCCTTGTATTGACACATAACACAACTATTTTGTGACTTGAAGCATGGTATTTAAGAATTGCTGGTTTGAAAAATTCATCACCATTGTGGCCAATCTCATAATGAACCTTGCTAAATT
Source organism: Notamacropus eugenii (assembly GCF_028372415.1). Lineage (NCBI taxonomy): Eukaryota > Metazoa > Chordata > Mammalia > Diprotodontia > Macropodidae > Notamacropus > Notamacropus eugenii. The sequence goes on from NC_092873.1 coordinate 92,638,151, forward strand.
AGTCAGGTTGGTCCTCAGAGAAGAAATAAATACTTTGCTTCTTGGCTATACTTGAAGCCACTTCAGTTTGGTAGCACCTGACAAAGCTTACGTTTCATGACATGGAGAGTGAGAACTAAAAAGTCACCTCAACATTTAAGACATAAAAGTAGGACCTTTGTAGAAGAAAAAAATTAATGAGGCCTATGAGCCTGAAACTAACATCATGCTGACTTTCTGCTGAAAAGAAGCGGAGTTGTTCTTAACAATTATCAATAAATCTGAAAGCAAGAGTTGTGGCAGTGAAGGTATAATATTTAGACATTTGAAGATAATCAGGACCTGATTACTTCCTGCTTATATGTTCAGTAAAACATTACATTTTATTAATTTACGAAGTATCTGAATGCCTACTGTGTACCAAATAATGATCTGACACAGTGGATACAGTGCTGGGCCTGGAGTCAGGAAGATCTGAATTCAAATCTGTCCTTAGCCACTTACTATGTGACCCTGGCTGGGTAAGTCACTTCACCCTGTTTGCCTCATTTCCTCATCTGTAAAACGAGCAGGAGAAAGAAATGGCATACTACTCCAGTATCTTTGCCCAGAAAACTCTAAAAGGGGTCACGAAGAGTTAGACGTGACTGAAACAAATGAACAACCACCACCACCATATATTGCTTAGCAGATTACTTCATGAGTTTGTATCTTCTAGACTCATTTTATCCACCAATGTAATAGACAAAAAAACTGATCTTCAATAAATATTTGCTGATTAAGGACTGTATATACAAAACTTGAACGAAGCACTATGGGGAATATAATTATTTGTATTCAACTTGCATAAATGTTGTATGTTCCTGATTCTCTACCCTTCACTAAAACATTAGGGGACAGGTATAGTTCAGGTTTTGTCTTGGTATTTCCAATATACATCACAGTACCTTGTACATGGTAAATCCTCAATAAATGTTAGTTGAATTTAATTAAATAAAAATGTGGCAAGCTAAACGGAGAGACAAAATATGGCAAGAAACAACATAAATGAGTACCTTAGATCTAATAACACAAAACAAGAATTCAAATAAATATTTGATGAAAAGTGTAGAAAGGTTTATACATTTTAAAGCTAGAAAGATCCTCATACCAGGTAGAACAAGTTGCTCATTTTACAGATGAGGAACTGAAGCCTACTGTTACTCAAGTAATAAAATCTTTTAGTTAAACCCATATCTTCTGACTCCAAGTCCAATGCTATATTATATCATATTTTCTTTTCTTTTAAAAAGGCATTATGGAGAAAGACAGGGACAAGATGGTGGAGTAGCAGAAAGAATTACAGCTGAGATCTTCACAAGTCCTCTACCTTATCTTCAAATCTAAGAAAAAAAATCACAGCCAGTCATTTTTTCAGCTGATGACATAATAGGAATATTTCCTATTATGAGAGATCTGAGAGATCTGTGGATAATGAGGACTGGGTCCCCAGGATTTGCTGTGTCAAGTGCAGGGAGGAGGTGTGTATCAGGGCAGGTAAAGGCCCTAAATGCCACAGAATGGCCTAGATTTGTGTAAGGTACATGAATAACAGTCATCTGGCAGCTCTCTTGTTTACTATCTAGTCACAAGTCCAGGGCAGACTGAGGAAGGGACCTATACCTAGGGATGATATTGAAGGACAAGGAATTCCACTTTAGGTTGAATACTGAGCCAAGAACAAGTTTAGAAGCAAGCAGCTACAAGTAGCTTTGACCTTAGGATCAAAGGAGAGTGGGGGTCTCAATTGAAGCTTCTAGCACAGCCTGAAGCTTAACAGCAAAATAACTAGGGAAAGAATGTCAAAACATAGAGGAACCTGCAATTCTGGCACCCTAAATCAAAAGGTCTTTCCAGCTGGCTGACACTGCCTAAATCTAGCAGCAGAATATTGAAACTCCAAAGAGGGGGAGCCCAAAGACTCAAACTAAAATAAAAAATTTGCAAAGCTCAAAGCAGGAAGACAGCAATCAGTCTTAGATCAGAATATAGCAGCCACACAGAAAGTCTGCAGGTCTGAGCTGTCCACTCAGATCCTATAATAAGGCAATACTCAATACCCCAATAAAGCATCAGCAGAACCAGCCCAAATGTCCCCTCTAGAAGTACACAGAGGCAGCCCAAACATAAAGTCCAAGGTCAGGAAGTAGGCTAGAAGAATGGCTAAATGAAGGAAGAGTCAAAACATAAAAAACTACTGTGGTAACAGGGATGAACAAGACACAAACCCAGAAGAAAAGAATGTCTACAAAACATCTACAACTAAAGTTTTCAAAGAAAAACAAGTTCAAGTAGAATTTCTAGAAAAGATAAAGCAAGAGTTTAAATTTTTTTTTAAAAATATCTTTAAAAATGAAATGAGAGCAATGGAGGAAAAAAATTGGAAAAGAAATGGGAGCTATGTAAGAAAAGAATTGGAAAAGGAACGAACAGTTTGGCACAAGAGATACAAAACCTCAACCAAGCAAAACATTTCCAAAAATCAGACTAAACCAAATGGAAGAAAACTGCTCCAAACCATAATAAAAAACATTAAAATCAAGGCAAAAGACTGAAAGAATAGAAGGAAATAGAAAGATATCTCATTGCAAAAATAACCTGACCTAGAAAACAAATTCAGGAGGTATAATTTAAGAAACCATCAAACTACCTGAAAGCCATCACTGAAAGGGGAAAAAAGAGCTTAGACATATATTTCAAGAAATCATCATCATAATAAATTGATCAAAACTCTCAGAACCAGAAGGTAAAATGAGAATGGGAAGAATCTACTGATTACTTCCTGAAAGAAATTCCAAAATAAAAAACATAATGGCCAAAATCCAGAGTTTTTATGTCAAAAAAAAATTACTGGAAACAGTCAGAATTCGAGTACTGAGGAGCCACAATCCAGTTCCCAAGATTTAGGAGTCACCACTATGAAGAAATGGGAAGCCCAGAACACAAATATTCAATAAGACAAAGGATGGCTTACCACCAATAACTCACTCGGGAAAAAATAATAATGTAATCCTAGAAGGGGGAGGAATCAATCTTTAATGAAATAGAAGACTTCCAAGCATATAAACTCTGAAATGTAAACATAAGAGTTAAGAGAAACATGAAAAGACAAAAATGAGCAATCATAAGGGACTTAAGGATAAACTGTTTACATTCTAATATGGGAAGATTATACATGAGTATTCTCAGAATTCTATCTTCAGGTGTTATAGGTGTCATTTATATTAGAAAAAAGGCCTGGGAGTGGTTCTGTTATAACTTGATGATCTTAAAAGAAAAATGGAAAGGGAAGGGAAGAGAAATACACTAGAGGGAAAGGGGGAGGAAGAATGGGGAAAATTATCTCTGTGTACAGTTAGGATGAGTATATAGAAATCTTATAAACAAAGAGGAAGGGGTCAAGAAAGCAGATGAAACTTGAATCTCACTCTAATTTAGACTGGTCAAAGAAGGGAAAAATACAGCTGGGTACAAAATTACATTTCACTCAAAAGGGAAGCAGGATCAAATGACAAGAAAGAAAGGAGAGGAAAAGAAAGGATAGATTAAGGGAAGGACTAATCATAAGCAAACCAACTCTAACGATGCATAAAAATGTTTGTAGCGCTCTTTTTGAGGTGGCAAGCACAAGGAAACCAAGGGGATGCTCATCAACTGAAGACTAGCTGAACAAATTATGGTATGTAATTGTGATGTTATCATGAGAGAGCTATAAGAAGTGAAGGGGGATAGTTTCAGAGAAACCTGGGAAGACTTGTTTGAACTGATGCAAAGTGAGGTGTGCAGAACCAGGAGAAGTTTATACAGAGACAACAACAGAGGCATACATTGTTTTACCGCACTTGGAAGATACTGTGTTTTTTACAAATTACTTGCTTGCTGTTTGTCCTTCATTCTCATAGAGGAGCATGATGCAGGGAAGTGATGCCAGACATGTAAGTGAACTGGATTTAAGTGAGGGAGAGCTGTGCAAACTCATCAGCCTCACTTTTTCCTCCAGAGCCATCTGGGTCCAGGGGCTAGATATAGATCAGGAAGACCGGAGATGGCCCAGGATGTAGTTAAGGACCTTGGTCTTTTCAAGAAAAAGTTTTTAATAGGTCTCAGTTTTTGGTAATTAAAGCTTAATAAGAAATGAAGCAAAGAATGACCTCTTAAAAAAATGATCTGGGAGGGGAAGCCCCTCAGGGTTTTTGGCCAAAACTGAAACAATCACTATTTATGATAGCAATTGGGTCCAATGAGGACCCAAACAATGACTAAGTAGGGTTTGACCTGGGACTATTGTTGGCTAATCAGTGACAACTAGGGTGATCTGGGGTTAAGGCTGGTCTTTGAGAGAAAAAAATAGCTTCAGAGATTAAAATTTACATTCCCTTTGTGAAGAGCACCCATAGGTAAAGGTGTGATATCCTATGTGGAAGGAAGGAAGGAAGAAAGAACAGCACAGGGGCACATCATGTCTGTGTGTCATGTTTTGTTTATTCTCACAGTATTTCAAACTTTATCATTATTATTATTATATCAGTTATGGTGAACTTTGGGTGAGTGATTTTTGACATTACTACTCTAATTGCTTTAGGGTGCCATGAACACATCCATATAAGACAGCAAACTTAATCTATTGATTAATGTTGCATCTGTTCTGATTTTTCTACCTTTGGGCCATTCCCTGTCCCTCTCTTTCCCTATCTCCTCAGGCTTCCCACTTCCCTGAGACACAACAATATTGAAATTAGGCCAATTAATAACTCTACAATGGCCTCTAAGTGTTAAGTGAAAGGAAGAGTCAACTAATGTGGCAAACTTCATTTTTGTCTTATTTTAAGAAGTTGCCACAGCCACCCCAAACTTCAGCTGTTAACAGCTACCCTGATCAGTGAGCAAAGCAACTCTCAACATGAAGGCAAGAGCCTCCACCAGCAAAAAGATTATGATGCGCTGAAGGCTCAGATAATGGCAAGCATTTTATTTAGCAATAAAGTATTTTAGAATTGAGGTATGTACATTATTTTTCAGATATAATACTATTGCACTTGTAATAGACTATATACTATACAATACAGCATAAATACAACTTTCATACTGAGTGAAAAAGAGTCAGTGAAGACTTCTCAGTACTTGACAATAGGCTTCTAGCAGGTAATTAGGCCTAAGTTTCTATCTCCCGGAAATTATGTGAAGAAACCTGAAACTTAACCCCGCTTGGAGTGCCACCTTGGCGTACTGCATGCCAAATAAGGTTATGAGTATTACATTAGCTTTACATTGGTTGTTCTACTACTTCCTTGCTCTTTATTTCTAAGGTAAATTGCCAAATTTAGATTGTGAGCCTGCCTCCCAGACAATGGGAGTAATGGCCAGCAGGGAGGGTGGGAGATTTCCACGTTAGGACTATTTAACCTTTGTTCTCGCCTTCTGCAAGCGCCTCACTCTCCTGATTACTTATCAGAGATGAGATGCCCTTTCTCGCGAGATCGTAATAAAATCTTGCTGCTTTGCTTCTACCGTGGAAAGTCTCTGATTTTCATTTGAGTTGGTGGTCTCTGAACCACATGATATGTACTGGAAAACCAAAAAGTTCATGTAAATTACTTTACTGAGATACTGGCTTTATTGCAGTGGTCTAGAATTGAATGCGATATCTCCAAGGTATGCCCATATTATAAAGTCAAACAACTTTGAAAGCCTTAGGAATTGTAATCAACACAATGACCAAACACAATTCCACAGGACTCATGATGAAACATGCTACTCACCTCCAGATAGAGGCGATAGTCTCAGAATACAAAATAAATAAAAGGTACTTCAAGGGTAGAGATATTAGTGGTTGAGGGGCAAGGGGGAAATCATGCCAAAGGCAGTCCTTAAGTGGAGGGAAGGAAAGGAGAAAGGAAGGAAGGAAGGAAAGCAGGAAGGAATAACAGGAGAAGGTTTTTTGGTGTAGGAAACTGGAAGCTAGGAATTCTAAGAGATGGAAGTGAGGAATACATTTCAGTAATAGGAGACATCCTGATCAAACGTACAAAGAATGGAGGAGACAGAGTGTCTTATGTGAAACTTGTCTTGTTGGCTAAACTGAAAAGTGCCGGAAGGGGAATAGCATATACTAAGGCTATGTAATGCCCCCTCAAAAAAATCAAAGAAAGAGAAAAGAGACCTACATATACAAAAATAGTAGAGTTTTTATTTTTTTATTTTTTTTTTGGTAGCCAAAAAATGGAAACTAAGAGGGTGTTCTTAAATTGGGAATCACCAAATTGTGGTACATAAATATAATAGAATATTATTGAATCATTGAACTGATATAAAGCAAGAAGAGAACTAGGAGAACAATTTATACAATAATTACAACAGAAGAGAAAACTTTGAAAGACTTTAGAACTCTGATTAACTAAGTATATTATTGTTATTCTAAACTTAATTTCTGCCAGACTATGTCCAGTTTTCCCAGTAGTTTTTTGTCAGATACTAAGTCCTTCCCTCAAAAACTGTAGTCTTTGGATTTATCAAAAACTATGGTGCTGAATTTGTTATCCTCTGTGTGTTATATACCTAATATGTTCCACTGATTGACACCTCTCTCTCCCTCTCCTTCTCTACCCTCCCCCCAATAGTACCAAATCATTTAATAATTACTTCTTTACCATTTAAGATCCTGGCATTGAAAAATCCCCTTCCTCTCCACTTTTTTCCCCTCTTACTATTATGCTTGGTTATCTCAAACATAACTTTTTGTTCCTCCATATGAACTGTCATTACTTCTTCTGTGTCCATACAATATTCCTTTAGATGTCTGATTTGAACAGTACTGAAAGAATCAATTCAATTAGTATTATAGTTTTATTACATTGACTCATTCTATCCACAAGCAATTAATATTTCTCCAATTATTTAGATCTATTTCTGTAAAGAACATTTTATACTTTGATTCATATAGGCTCTGAGTGAATCTTACTATATAGACTCCCAAATATTTTATAGTTTCTGTAATTATTTCAAATATAATTTCTCTTTTGAGCACTTCCTGTTGGGTTTTGTTAGCTATGCTGTATATATGAATACTGACCATTTATGTGGTTTTATCTTATGCCTTGAGACTGCTACATTTATTAATTATTTCAATTAATTTTTGGTTGATTCTTTAGGGTTCTACACCATTATATCATCTGCAAAAAGTAATAGTTTTGTTTCCTCTTTGCATAGGCTTGTTCTTTCAATATATTTTTTCCTTATTGCTATTATTAGTATTTCTAGCACTATGCAAATTGTTGTGGGGATAAAATGTAAATTCTTATTTTACTCCTGATCTTAGTGGAAAGGCCCCTAATTTTTTCTTCATTTCATACAAGATTTGCTACTGAACTTAAAAAAGTACTATTTATTATATTATTCCTGTGATTTCTAGAATTCATAAAAATGTGTGGATGTATTAATGATTTTTATTATTTACATTAATATAGTTTATTATATTTTCTAGTCCTATGTTGAACTAATTCTTCATTACTGATGTAAACTCAGCCTGGTCATCATGATGGATAATCTTTATAAAATGTTGGTGCCTACGTGTTAATATTCTGTTTATTTATTTCTGTGCAATATTCATTAGGAATATTGGTCTGTTAGTTGTCCTTCTCTTCTTTGCGTCTCCCTAGTTTAGGCATCAAGATCATGCTTGTATTGTTGAAAGAGAGTGGAAGGGGGACTTCTCTCATTATTGAAAATATTAGTAACAGAATTCATTTCTCTTTGAAAGCTAACAGAATTAACACAAATTTATCTGGTCCTGGAGTCCCCCCTCCCCGGAAGCTGATTAATGGATTGTTCACTTTATTTTTCTGATATTGAGTTTAAATAGTCCATTTCTTATTTTGTAATCTAGGTATTTTATATTCTTTGTAAACATTCACCTATTTCCTCTAAGTTGTCAGTTGGCTAGCATGTACCTGAAAAAATACTCTGATAATTTCCTTTATTTCTTCTTCAGTTATCATTTTTGTTATAAACAACTCAGTTATCCCTTCCCTTTAAAAATCAGGTTAATTTTTTTTAAAAAAAGTTTCTACTTTTATTTCTCAATTCAATGGATTTTTGCTCTCAATTTTTACTGATTTTTTTCTTTAATCTTCATCATTTCTATTTGGTAATTTAATTGGGGATTCCTGATTTGTGATTGTTTGAGGGTTTTTAAAAACTGTCTGTGTGCTCAGTTCATTGATTTGTTCTCTCTCTTTTCTTAATAAAAATGTTTAGAGATATAAATTTTCTCCTCAACTGCTTTAGCTGCATCTCTTATGTCTCACTATTGTCATTTCCTTTGAGCTAGTTCGGTAACTCAGCTCCTCCTCCCCTGTCTGTCTTCCCCTCCCCTTCTTTCTCCTCTCTAAAGGAAGGTAAATTTGAAGGGCCAGAAAATGCCCAGTTAACTTGGGGTTTACTGGCTAGATTCCTTCCCTTCCTATCCCTTCCCTTCCCTTCATTTCCCAAAACCTTAAACCTACTGCACCCTGAAGCTCATACTCTGGACAACACTGGGCCGCTGTCTACGGGCTCTCTTCTGGACCCTCCAGGCTTCAGAGTGATTATCAGTGGTAACTGTTGCTGTTTCCCTCCCATCTGATGTCTTTATTTTTCTTTGCCTCTTTAAAAGGCGTCTTTAATGAGACTACTTCTTAAACAGGCCTATTCAATGATTGGGCATTACCTCACTCTAAGTGAGTGCCTGAATAGGACTTGGCCTAAAGGGGCCAAGGTCTCCCATTGCATCCTGGGTCATCTCCAGTCATCCTGATGAATATCAGGTCTCTGGATTCAGATGGCTCTGGAGAAGAAGTGAGGCTGGTGACCTGCACAGCCCTCCCTCACTCAAACCAAAGTCAAGGTCAAGTCATGTCATCATTTCTCTGGATGTTATGGTCTTCTTCAGCAATGAAGGACAAACACAACAACAACAACAATATTTTTGGTTGTAAATCTTTCCCTTTTGCCTTTTGGAATTATAATATATTCCAAGTTCTCCTCTCTTTTTTATAATGGAAACTGCCAAGTCTTATGTAATCCTTATTGTGACTCCTTTGCATTTGAACTCCTTTTTTGCTATGTGTACAATTTTTTCGCTGAGCTGGAGGCTCTGGATTTTGGCTATGCTATTCCTGGAAGTTTTCAGTTTGTAGTTTTTTCTGGAGGTGATAGGTAGATTCTTTCTATTTTCAATCTGCTCTCTGATTCTTTCTAAGATTTCTCAGCAGTTTTCACTCATAGTTTCCTGAACTATTTTTTCCCCTGATCATAGTTTTCAGAAAGTTGGGTAATTCTTAGATTATTTTTCTCCTTGACCTGAGTTTCTAGGCCAGTTGTCTTTAATATTATATTTTTTAGATTTCTTCAGTCTTTTGGTTTTCTTTTGATAATCCTGGTTGTCTTATACAGTTATTTTCTCTCTGGTCTATTCAACTTTTCAAGGCATTCAGTTCGTAAGTGAAGTTTTTCACCATCTATTCTAAAGTGCCAAATTTCCTTAACACACTTAACATAAAAACTCCCTAGTTTTTCCCTCCTCCATCTCTTGTTTCATTTTCTTTAGGTCTTCCTGAAGTTCCAAGGCTTTAGCTGGACTTTTTGTGGAATCACTGTCTTCTTCAAGGCTTAAAAAACCTACCCTTGGAAGTCTTTCAAACCAAGTATTTCTTCCTGGCGTTTGGAGTTTCTTTGGTTTTCTTAAGAGGAGAGATTAGGAGGTGGCCAGTATTTGGGTCAAACTCCAGAAATGGAAGTTGAGTGTAGGGGTCCCATCCCCACTTCTGTTTCAGGGATCTAGCCACAAGTTTCAGGGAAGGTTTGGACTGTATTTTATTTAAGGCCTTTCTCAGCTTTGGGACCCTACCTTCCAATGCTCAGAGATTGCTTTTTTCTTTTTGAGGCTAGAAACTGTTGGGTTTAAGTTTGCCTCATCTTAGGCCTTAGACTGTTGTGCTAAATCACAGAAAGCACCTTATAACTACTCACTCTCAAGTCAGTGTCAGGCATAAACTTGGGCATTAGGATGTCCCACTGTATGGTCAATGTAGGAAAAGCTGTACTGAACTGCATAAAACACCACAAAGTCACTCTTCTGCATCCATGTATCTCAGGAAAGGTTCAGGATGGGTTTGGGTGCTGCCAAGCTCAAGCAGTGAGTACTGTAACTGCTCCAAAGGTTCCAGGAGCTGCGTTTTATCCTTGCCCTCTCTGCTTTGCATAGAATATGCCCCAGCCTGCTATTCATGTTGCAGCACTCTGAGGAGGTTTCCTCTGTGGATTCTCATGTCATCTCCTAGTAGATTGGTGTATATCCAACCCCTCATGGAGTATATTCAGGGGATCTGGAATCCTCTCCATCTTAGAACACTCCCATTTTCCCACCTCAACCTAAATTTGTTTTCGATAGAGAAGTTTAGAAGAGAGGTTTTAGGGGGAAAGATAATGAAATTTTCTTAGGATATGCTGAGTTTAAGATTCTTATAGTATTTCTAGTTTGAAAAGTCCAAGAGGCATTTGCTGACATAAGCCTAAGTCTTGGGAGTGATTCATGTTGGATATATAGATTTGTGAATCATCTGCTCAGAAATGATAATTAAATCTATGAGAGCTGATGAGGTTCCTGATAGGGAAAAAGGAAAGAAGAGTTCCCAGAACAGACCTTGTGGGTACACATCATAATTAGGGGTTGTGATATGAATGATAAACACATAAATAAGATTGAGAAGGATTAGTCAGAAAAGTAAAGAGAGAACTCAGAGGAAGGAGTGTCATGAAAGACTAGCAATGAAATCAGAAATAAAAATGAGGTGGACTTCAGCATATTTGAAATTAGAAAAGAAGGGAACTTCAGATGGGGGAGACTAAATATGAGAGAGGAAGAGGAGATAATTGAGAAGTAAATCTGCTAGAAAAGAGAGAAGGGGAAGAGATCAAGGGCATAAATATAGAAACTGGAAAAGGAGAAAACTGGGGGTAATGACAAGGGATTTTTGAGAGGAAGAGGAGAGGAAAAATAAGGAAGTAATGTGGAATAGGGGAGGTATGGGAGGCTTGGAGAGATATGAAGAGGTTTGTAAAAGTTCTCTGGGGAGACGGAATCAATTAGTGAGGAATAAAAGGATTGCCCTGCTACAGTGAGGTAACGAATATATAGTGGATCACCTTTGGTATGTGACTTCTCCCAATTCCATTTAGCAGCAGGTGAGTAGGAAAAGAACTGGTAGATGGTAGAATAACAAAGAGTCTGGGTTGTGAAGCTTGGCAAGGAATAAGCAGCAACAAGGCAAAGGAACAAAAAATTTGAAAATAGAGGGCACTGTAGATGTGAACTGGTTGATTACAATGTCAAGACTAAGGAGGGAAAAAATAGCAGTCATAATGGTCTAAGAAGTACTGATGGGTAGAGGTACTGGAGATATCAATGAGAAGAAAGAATAGATTTAGGGGGTAATGTAGAGTGTAGCTAGCTGACTCAGTGGATCTTTCTGAGTTCAAATCCAGCCTCGACACTTAATAGCTGTATGACCACAGGCAAGTCACTTTACCCTGTTTACCTCAGCCTTCTCATCTGTAAAATGAACTAGAGAAGGAAATGGCAAATTTCTTCTTCAACTTTGCCAAGAAAACCTCCAGAAGGGTTACAAAGAGTTGGACAAGACTGAAGTGACTGAACAATGATGACAAAGTATAGGGAGAGATGGAATGGTAGGGAGTTATGGTTAGAGAGAAGAACGTCAGAGTTGTTTGTTTTTTTAATCACTTCAGGTAATGTTGAGATCCAAAGTGTGACCTTTTGACCACCCTGCACAGAAATGAGCTGGAGTGGAAGAGTAGGTCATGGGATCTGAGGAGACTGAGGCCTTGGAGGATAGAGGGTTTGAAAGAATATCAATAGAAATATGGAAGTCTCCAAAAATGAGGGCAGGAATTGGGGAAAAAAGAAAGACAGTGAATCCAGTATTGAACTCCTTAAGAAAGAAAAGAGATTAACTAAGGGGGAAGTAGGCAAGAGCCACCATGACCTAAATAGGACAAAAGATGTCGATAGAATGAACTTTAAAGGAAGAGCAGTTCCTGAGTGATGGAGGCACCTAGAAAGTCTGCAAGTGGTAGGAAGGATTAAGTAGTATCCCAACTCCCCCTTTAGGATAAGTGTGATGGAGATTATGAGAAAAGGTACAACCAGTGCTAGAAAGGATAGTGAAAGATGGAATACATTTGGTGAAAGCTAGGTCTCTGCCAGTGGAAGTTGATGAAAGGAATGAGAGGAAGAGGTTCAGAAAATAGGAAAATCTGCAAATTATGGAATAGGAATTCCAGAGGACAGAGTGGAAGGAATAGAAAGAGTTGGCATGCAATGGTAACAAGGTTGAGAACTCAGGTGACTAAAAAGATGGTAGTGCTCTTGACTACAATAAGGAAATTCGGAAAAAGGATGGGTTTGGGAAAGTGGTGATGAGTTCTGTCATAGCCTGACTTTGCGATGTTTCCAGGAAATCTAGTTTGAAATGTCCAATTAGGCCACTGGTGATGTAGGAACTAGAGGATAAGCTGAGTATATGCATAGAGATGATGACTGCTGGGGTCACCAGGTGAGAAGAATGTAGAAAGAAAAGAGAGGCTGAACAGAGCTTAGGGGACATTGTGGATTTTAATTGGTTAATCTCAGTATCAAGACTAAGTTAATTAAAACAGTTGGGGGGTATGACATGGATGACGAATGAGAAAAGGAGACTAAAGTGTGGCTGGATAGGTTAGAGGAGAACAAAGACAAAGGAGTATCAAAGAATGTAAGACTATCCAGGAAGAGAGTGTTCAACAGTGTCATTTACTGAAGAGAGGTCAAGAAGGATAATGATTTGGAAAACAGGTCATTAGGTTCCACAATTAGGAGATCACTGCTGACTTTGGAGAATGGTATCAATTTGCTGATAAGACCAGAAACTAGACTGTATACAATTAAGAAGAATATGAGGGAAGTGGAAGTAGCTGGCATAGATGAATTCTTCAAGGAATTTAGCTGAGAAAGGGAAGAGAGATTAAGGACAAAAGCTAATGAGGATGATGGGATCTAGTGAAAGTTTTAATGCCACGCAAATCTATGTGTTAAATTATGGCATAGTCTGAATTTCTTTTTAATCAAATACATGTTGCTGTGGTCATGGAAATGTATCTTCTGGTAGGGAGTCAATGGTGATGGAGCTCATCTGAGGTACACTGGAACCCCACATTATCTTACTAGCAATGCCTGAGGGTATTTGAGTTTGTAAGTGAAATACAGGTCTGTTTATGGGGAAGAGGAAAAGAAGGTTTGCTTCTTCGTACACTTTCATTCTTGTCTTTAAAAGAGATTAGAGAAAGGTTCACAGAAGTTTAGAGCTAGAATAGATCTTAGGAAATCTTCCATTTTACAGATAAGGAAAATAAAGCCCAAAGGAGTGGGGTGATTTCTCCAAGGTTACACATGTAGATAGTGACAAAGCTTGAATTAAAACCCAGGTCTCAAGTCTCAAGCAGAATTCTATCCACTATAACATAAAACTTTAGTTAAATATTTCCTTTCTCCTATAGTTAGCATTTTTTAAAAGAACTACTCAGAAAAATAATTCCCTTTGTTCAAATCTTTAGAGAAGTTAAATTAAGGGATTATCTTTAATAGTAAGTATAGAATTTTCTGAGAAATGTGGAAAGGAAAGAAAGTAAATGGAATTAGTATAGTTTACTTGTTAAGACCTTGGCTATGAAAGGAATTCTTATAGTAGAAAAAGTTCTGTATTTGGAGTCAGAGGACTTAGCTTCAAATTCTGGCTCTGACACTTCCTACCCTGCATCACTTTGGTCAAGTCACCACCCCTCGTTGATCCTCATTTTCCTCAACTGCAAAGTAAAAGGGATGAACAAGATGACCACTAAGGTCTCTCCTGCCTCTAAAGCTACGATCCTACTATAATTATGCTTAACTCCCTGAAGAGGCAAATTTCATGGGAAGAAGATATTGGAGAAAAGGAATGCAAAGAATAAGAGACTTTATGGTTCTATCAATTAAGAGACACATTTGTGCTTATAAGAACCCAAATGAAACAAGATATAAATTGGACCATGGTCGTTATTAGGTAGAGAGAAACTGAATATATTATTATTTTTGGAAATTTTTTTCAGAAAACAACTGTAATCTATTAAATAAGCAATCAGCATTTCTTTTTCATTTTTCCTAGGCTGCCAAGTCATTCAGGCACAAGAATACAATGAAAAAGATTAATCTCACAAGAAATACTAATTTAATTATGAAGCTCCCAATCCTACAAACAGAAGACAACAAAAGCACAGGATATAGAAAGGGCCCATTAAAGGCAATTAGAAGGGAAGAACAGGACTGGAGATGGAAGAAGTTACCAGAGCATATACTTCCTGGTGCCAATGTAAATGGAGGCTCAGGGATGGTTTCAATTGATCAGTTTTTCATTAAGCATTTTCTTCCTCAGGTGTGGGATAGATCATCTCAATCCTCAGGTTGGTGTTTAGCTATTCTTACGCTTGGGCCAAAGTCCTTAAACTGAAAATTCTAGGTACTTGGAAGGAAGGGGCAATAATGAAACTCAATTATGAAATGATGGTGGTTATGGGAATTTCCCTTTGTCCCCCACCACATCCAATAGGGAAAAAAGTTCAGTGAACTTTCCCTGGGGGCAAGAACAACTAGTTCAGCCTATAGAAAGAAGGAACCAAAATAATAATAGAATACAAACACTAGCATATATTAGATATACAGGGATAAATTTACTACCCGTATTTTTCCCTTTTCTTGTCAGAAGAAAAATGAGAATTAATAAGCTGATTACATTAAAGGCATCTGAAGAGAAAACAATGATCATCATACCTAAGATTCTAAAATCTGCTTGAATAAGGTTACTCTCTCTCTATTCCTCCTCCTATCCAAATTATCAGTAAAAAAATTTAAGAAGTGTATCTATGACTCAGAAGAATGCCCTCTTACCTTTGCCAAGACTGAAGACAAATGGTTCATTTCTATCATGACTGGAATCAAACTTTTTTCCATTGGACAGTTTTCCTTTGTAATGGACGTAAACCTTGTCTCCAATCATCGGCATTTCCTCATTACTCCCCACTCTTTTGACAATCTAGAAAAGACAGACATCAAGAAATAAGAAGTATGTTTCTACTTCTAATCATTAAATAAGGGTCAGAAAGAAAAGGAACCCAGTCCTTTTCTTCATCCTTTGGGCAAAATTATAGTTAAACCACCTTAGAGATGAATGTCTGTCCTCTCTTTAACAGCTTTTACCACAACCTTGCTCAGCAATCCTTGCTGTCAAGAAATTCTTCCTTATCGTCGATTTAAACGCCTTATGTTGCAGTTTAAGCTCTTTTCAGGTTGCACTGTTTATCTCAAAGAAGAGTCATTAATCTTTCAAGCTCTACTGGGCTCATTTCCTCCCTTCTCAAAATAAAATCCCCCCAAATCAAAAGACCAGGGAATTAGTTCCTATACAATTTGAGCCACAAAGTAAAACATTCAAGGACATCCAAGAAATGCCTAAAACAAAGCCTCATTGCATACTTTTCTTTACATCCTCCACCAGTCAAATACAGCAGCTTCTCACTTGGAGATTCTCCCAGTAGGTTTAAAATTTCAGAATGTCCTACTTCCTAGTATGACTAGTTATACTTCATATTATTTGAATAAAACACATGTGTACAAGAGTCTAACAACTGTACAGTATACTGATCAACTTGTCTTCTAGTAAAGGAAATGCCAAAAGGACACTGAAAAATATTAGCAATCATAAAATCCATAATATTTATTTGTTTTGTATTTGGCAGAGGAGACTGTTAATGTGTTGGGTCAGTTCTGGGAAAACAAAAGAGATTCTAGCTGTGTTGGTGGTATAGTTTCTTCTGTCAATCATGAATGAAAAACTAAATATTCTGTAGTACATAATACTTTAAGGGGCAGCTTAGGTGGCAATATAGCACCAGGCCTGAAGTCAGGAAGATATTTCCTAGCTGGGTGACCATGAGAAAGTCATGTCACCTTGTTTGCCTCAGTTTCCTCATCTGTAAAATGAGCCAGATAAGGAAATGGCAAACTACTCCAGTATCTTTGCTAAGAAAACCCAAATGGGATCACAATCAGATATGACTGAAAAACAATTGAACAAAAACAAAGATAACACTTCTTATATCTTTTCTGAGTAGAATTGTCTGTAAATTTATCTTAAATTATTTTTTTCTGAAACATGAACAGTTCAAGATCTTTGAGATTCTGGAAGGAAAGAATCTTTACAATCACTTCAGAACTTTTAGAGAAAACAAGTTTCACCATACTAACCTATCCAATCCAGACATTCTACTCATCACGTTCACAGATTTACAATTCAGGTGGAAAAGTATGCTCTAATCTTAAATACTGAATGTCAGTTAAGTGTTATGTTAGAAGTATCTGAACCTCTAAGTTTATGGCCAAATGATCTTATGCCTAGTTATCTATAACAGAGGTGTGTCAGATATTTCCAAGCAGAGGTCAAATCAGATTAAAATATAATTGGGAAATATTTAACAAATAAATAAAAAATAAAATCCATCATAGATAATGTTAATACATGTTTTTTTAAGTCAATATGCAACCAGCAGGGATCCTCACATACAGTTTAGTGGCCCTGTTTCTATTTGAAATCACTGTTCTACAAAATGACTGATTATGAAGCAGCAGGGTAAGAAGTAAGAATTCCTAGGATGAAACTTCAAACCTTGAGAAAGCTTTAGGGGCCCACAACATCATTTCATTAGTTTTGTTTTGGGAAGATAACATCATGACAAAAATCTAAGGCATTCAGCATTTGCTGCCACATACAGCTCTTAACAATTTCCAAAACTTGTTTTTGTACAAGAAGTTAATAGTAATACCTACAATTATGGGAAGAGAGTTAAGAAATTAATAAAACTGGACAAAACCCATTCAGAAAGATCTCCATTTGCTATGACTGAAGACAAGAAGATAACCAAATTAGTTAACCTAGTGGTTCTAAATGAGGTACAGTTAATTCTCTACCAGCAAAATAGATAAGAAAATTAATTCAATTATGTAAAATGACTGTACACAACAGTGGAGTACTGGGCAAAGCATTAACTGGGTAAAAAAAAAACTGTTCTAGATGCAACTTCATCGCTACTAGAAGATTTTAAACATGTAACCTTAAAAAGTCTCTTATACCCACTCAGTTTCCTTATCAAGATAATGTTTACAACACAGGGTTACTATGAGCTTCAAATGGGATGATGTACACGCATTTTTAAATTACAAAGTATTGTAAAATGTCAGATAATATTAAATATGAGGCAGTATGGGAGAGTTAAGTTCAAAGGCAAGTTGATTATTTGATTATCAAGAACTCACTTCACACAGGAATACCACATGTGTTAATATTGAAGTTCACTCATTTTGAACTTTGCTAAATTTCTTTTACTTTTGTTTAAAATAAATTTTGCTTGAAACTTTCCTTTTTTATAATTTTAGTAAACTTATATAATTTTCAAAGTGGGGAATGGCTCTTGTTTACAAAGAAAAAACTTAAATTTTATTTTTGGGGTAGAGAAAAATATGAAATATGATTAGGTAATTTTAAAAAATTAACTGATGCTTTTCTATATTAAAAACACTACAGACATTTCCCGATGTCTCCCTTGTCCCATGAACACTCTGTCCTCACAAGCAAAAATAGTTAAGAAAAACATGTTCAGATACTGAATAAAGCATATTTCCCCAACATTATTCATTAGGGACTTACCTTTAAGACACCTCTGTCTTTTTTGGGAGTAATGTCCTCTCCTTGTTCAGCAAGAGCAACTGCTGGATTCTCGCCATCATTCTTGGTAGCCTCGTCAGTAGTCATTGTCTTTTATGAGGAGAATCCCTACTAAGAAAAAAAATTGCATTTTGAGCTAGAAAAAAATTGTTTAGCTCAGAAGCAACTATGAAGTATGAACCCATTTTACCTCTTGTTCCTAGCTAATATCTGACACTTCTTCACTGGGACCAGCATTTACTCACATAATTAAACATACCTCAGATCATCCTGTCCAAACTGTACTTAATTAAAAATTCAACAAGACTAAGGCCAAGGACATATCTAAGGTATACATAACAGAATTCAACAAATATTTATTAAATGCCTACCTATATGCAAGGCTTTTCACTAGCGATTTTCCTCCAAGTTAACATCCAAAAGACATTATTTGCTATCCTTTGGGACTGGTCATCCAAACAAATCTGAGTTGACCGATACGCACTATTGTCTAGAGTTTATCACTCAGTCTTACCACAAGGACAACATGATAGATTTTATCAAATGTTTAGCTAAGGTTTAGGCAAACTATATCTATAGTACTGCCCACATCTAAATCTAGTAACCATGTCAAAACATAAAATAAGATTAGTCTGGCATTAACTTGTCCTTGATAAAATCATGCTGATTAGCACATGGGTTATTACCATACATTGTTTTCTGGATAGTTACACGCCATCTGTTAAATAACAAGTTCTAGAACTTTCCCAGGAAGGACTTTTGGAAAGATGGCTACATGAAAGGTAATATCTAAGGACAACATCTCTCAATCATCTCAAGATAAAAAGAAATACATTCTTTTTAGAAAAGCAAAGAGGAGATAGGAAAGAATTTATCAGAGGAAAAAACCTCCCAGAACAATGAGTAGAAAGTTGATTTTTTTTAAAAAAGAGATAAGTGAACTAATAAAAAGGTCCAAACACAAATAATAAATGCTATAATTAAAGAAACTGATTAGAAAATCTCTAATGATAACTGAAAGGGAATAAACACAAGAACATAAAACAGTTCTAAAGTGCAATAAGGAAATCAAATGAAAAAATAAGAATGGAAATTAGTTAAAAAATTAGAGCTCTACAAGAAGAAACAAAAAAGGCAAAGAATAGGAATTTAGAAGAAAAGAGAGGCAATTTCTTGAAGACAGATCTTCTGAAAAAAGATTACAGATTTGGAATTTTAAAGCATAGAAGTGGAGGAGAAATTGAGAGAATAAAATTTAAGGATGAACAAGATCGGAAGAATACATGAAAACTATACAGCTCAAGACAACTGACCTTAAAGAAAGAATATGAAAAGATAGATTAACAGGGTTTTTAGAAAAGTAAAATTTCTAGAAAGTTTGAATATTATACTGCAAGATATTCCTTGGAAACATTTGAGACAGAGGGCAATATACAGATTAATGGAATTTATAAAAGGCTAATGAAGAAACCCCACATTTATCAAGAAATAACATGATCAAGTTTCAGAATTTCAATGTTAAAAACAAATGTTACAGGTAATCTTATTAATCATATTGAACAATTTGGACTATTTTTTCTTGTTTTATAGAGGATTTATACAAAAGGAAATGAGACAATTTGCATCTCAAAATAAAATATCCTCTTAAAATTGAACTTAATAATCAATGAAATATGTACTTTTAGCAAAAGTGAGTAATTAAAGGGAACAGGACCTTTGACAAGCAAACTCCAACAAACGAAATATAGGAGAAATAAATGAACACATGCAGCAAGAAAAGACCAAAAATAAAAATCAATGTTTATAAATTTCTTAGACTATATAAGTCTATTACTTTT
Organism: Notamacropus eugenii; assembly: GCF_028372415.1. NCBI lineage: Eukaryota > Metazoa > Chordata > Mammalia > Diprotodontia > Macropodidae > Notamacropus > Notamacropus eugenii. The sequence goes on from NC_092873.1 coordinate 92,657,850, forward strand.
AAAAACTCTCATCTTGTTTGTGGTTCATTAAAAGAAGAGAAAATATCTTAGCAATGTTAAAGGAGTGAGGAGTTCAAAGAAAGGGAGGTAAGGAAAGGAAAAGCATTAAAAAATTTTTTGGACTACAATATTTACTCCAGCTTTCATAAATTAACATTTCATGGGAGAAGAATGCTCCTATATCTTTTAGACAGAGATATGGGGAGTATTGGGACTAGGGAAAAATCCAGAGATGCACTGCTGTATATTCTGGATCAAAGGAGAAGACAGTTGTGGTATTTTCAGTCTCAACTTTAACACAAAGATAAATAAGAAAAAATATATAGACTCCTTCATAATAGCTGATTACAAATAAGAGTTGTTTTTTTTTTAAGGGGAATCAAAATCAACAAATAATTACCCTAATATTATAAGTTAAAAAGAATATAAAATAATCCCAAAAGGGGAAAAAATTCACAACGAAAGGAGTGAAAAAACAATTATCAGTAACCTGAATTTTATGTCAACAAAGCTGAAAACATAAATGAAAAGGGTGAATAGATACAGACATATAATATTCAAATTTTACCAACAAACCAAAATTGAGAATATAAATACTTTAGCTTCAGAAGGAAAAACTAATGAAGTCATAAAGGAGGTCTCAAAGAAAAAATTCCTTGTCCAAATGGATCTGTAAGTGAATTCTATCAAACATTTAAAAAATAAATAATCCCTATGTTATTTACTCATAAAGGAATAGGGACTTGAACTAGATTTGAAATTTCATAGGTAAAAGAATTCTTGGATGATAAAACTCCCTATACCAGTGAAGGGTGACACCCTCTTGACAATTTAATCTTGGAGAGCTCTCTAGAGAACTTAAGAGTGTAAATGATTTGCCCAGCATTATATAGCCAGTATACATCAGAGACAGAACTTGAACCCAGGTCTTCCTGTCTCCAAGATTAGATTCTCTATCCATTGAACCATGCTGACTTTGATGCAGAAATATTAAAGACACTCTTTATAAATTATAAGGAAACGAAAATTTTAATCAATTGAAAAAAGGTGAATTAATCATTCTAACTTAAACAGACTAAATTAATCAAAAATGGAGAATGAATCTACCAAACTTCTTCTGTGACATGTCTTGACATCCAGACCAGGGAGGGATAATGCAGAAAAAGATAACAAAGCAATATTAATAGATACTGGTGAGAAAATGTTAAATGAAATACTGGGCAAAGAGATTCTAGCAAAATATCCAAAAGTATACTCACCATAATCTCACTGGATTTATACCAGGATGCAAGAATTCAACAGAAGGAAATATTGAGCTTAATAATATTAATAACAGAAATAAAAATCACATTATATAAAAAGGTATTTAACAAAACTCAGCACTTGTGTATCTTAAATATGCCAAAATGCATGGGAAAAGAAGGCTCATAAAAAAAGAAGGGTCTTTTCTTAATGTTATCAAAAGGATTTGCCTAAAACCCAGAGCTAACATTATCTGAAAAATAATTATGTTGAAAAAACACTAGAAATATCCCCAATAAGAATGAGGGAAAAGCAAGTTTGAGAATATCATTATAATCAATTGACATGTCAGAAATGCAAGTTGCTACAATAAGTAAAAAAAAAAAAAAGAAATTACAGAAATAAGCTTGGGTAAAGGGAACACAGAAGCTATTATTTGTAGACTATAACAATTTCCTTAGAAACTCTAGAAAATCAAACAAAAATTGATCTAGACAAGTTTCAGTATAATACAAAATAAATTCCAAAAGTCATCAACAATTTTGTATATTTCCCCTTCCCAAGAAAAAACATGAAAATAGTTAGAAAAAGAAATACTATTTAAAATAATAATTAAATGTATTAACTAACTATGAGTCTACTTGCTAAGATAGGATTAAATAAACAAGATCTTGAAGCAAATGTTTATAACAACCTAGCATACAGTAAACCCCTGAACATAAACTGTAGGTGAAGGGATTCTGTTTTTAAGCATAGGTGAAGAAACTCTATTTTACAAGTCTGCCACAGAAAAATGGATAGTAGTTTAGCAGAAAATGGGTTCAGAACATCTTACAACATATACCATAATAAAATCCAAATGAATAAAACATCTGAATAAGAAAAGTTTAGCCATTTAATAAAAGGTAATTGAAGGTTTTATTTCTCAGAACTGTGGACATGGAAAGAATCTGTAATCAGCCAAGGAAGAAAGTATATTATAAAAGACAAAATTTTGGGATAAGAACTCACTGTTTGACAAAAACTTCTGGGAAAACTGGATAACAGTGCAGCAGAAACTAGGCATAGACCAATGCCTGACACCATACACAAGAATGAAGTCCAAATAGATACATGATCTAGGTACAAAGGCTGATACTATAAACAAATTGGGGGAGGAAGGAATAGTGTATTTGTCAGATTTATGGAGAAGGAAATAATTTATGACTAAACAAGAGACAGAGAATATTATAAAGTGCAAAATGAATAATTTTGGTTACACTGAATTGAAAAGTTTTTGCACAAACAAACCCAATGCAACCAAGGTTAGGGGGGAAGCAGAAAACTGGGAAAGAATTTTTACAACTGATGCCTGTGATAAACGCCTCATTTCTAAAATATATAGAGAACTGAGTCAAATGTACAAGAATACAAGTCATTCCCCAGTTGATAAATGGTCAAAGGATATGAACAGGCAGTTTTCAGAGGAAGAAATTAAAGTTATCTACAGTCATATAAAAAAATGCTCCAAATCACTATTGATGAAAGATGCAAATCAAAACAACTCTGAGACACCATATCACACCTATTAGATTGACTAACATGACAAAACAGGAAGATGATAAATGTTGGAGAGGATGTGGGAGAGTTGGAACACTAATTCATTGTTGATGAACCTGTGAGTTAATCCAACCATTCTGGAGAGCATTTTAGAGTTATGGCCAAAAGGCTACCAAAATGTGCACACTCTTTGACCCAATAATGTCGCTTCTAGGACTATATTCCCAAAGAGATCATAAAAATGGGAAAAGGTTCCACATGCACAAAAATATTTATAGCAGCACTCTTTGTGGTGGCCAAGAACTGGAAATTGAGGGGATGCCCATCAACTGGGGAATGGCTGAACAAGTTGTGGTATATGAATGTAATGGAATATTATTGTGCTATTAGAAATGATGAACAGGAGAGGCCTGGAAGGACTTATATGAACTGATGCTAAGTGAAAGGAGCAGAATCAGGAGGACATTGTACACAGTAATAGCCAGTGCATGATGACTGTTTTTGATAGACTTAGGCCTTCACAGTAATGCAAAAACCTAAAACATTATCAAAGGACTCTTGAGGCAAAATGCCATCCACATCCAGAGAAAGAAGTATGGAATTGAAATGCAGGATGAAGCAGACTATTTTCTCTTGTATTATGTTTTGTTTTGGTTTGATTTCTCTCATCATTTCTCCCATTCTTTTTAATTCTTCTATGCACCATGACTAATGTGAAAATGTGTTTAATAAGAATGTATGTGTAGAATCTTTATAAGATTGCATGCCATCTCGGGGAGGGAAGGGGAGAAAATTTAAGGCTTATGGAAGTGTTTGTTGAAAACCTGAAACAAACAAATTAATTTATAAAACAAATAGAATAACAAGATAAAATTTTCATCATATAAAATTTAAAAGGTTTTGTACAAACAAGAGCAATGCAACTAATAAGATCTGTGACAGGCTGGGGGAAAGTCATTACATAAAGCATCTCTAATTAATATCTGACCCCCAAAGTCTATAGGGAATTGACATAAATAAAAGACTCATTTCTTAATAGAAAAATGACCAAGTGGTCACATCTGCACTTAAGGAAAATTACTTTGGTAGAAGTGTATTGGATGGACTGTAATATACTGGCAGCCTTCCTCTAGGTATCTCAACCTTCTGTTTAATCTTTTATACCTCAATCTCACAACATGACTAGTATACTTACCTTTTCTATTTAATATAAGCTAAAATATAAGTTCTTTAAGGACAAGGACTGTTTAAATTTTACAATTCCTGCTTATTATTTTTCTTTCCTTTTTGAAGAGGACCAGTGACATTACAGGTGAGGCCTTGACTCACGTATGAATTGAGTGTAAGTGAGATGGACTTGCAAAGTTGTCAGACTTACTCTATCTGCCAGAGGCATCAAAGTCCAGTGACAGGACAAAAAGCCAAGATGACCTGAGATGGCCTGGGATGCAGGGGATGTTCCTGGGGTCTTCGATGTCTGACCAAGCTCTAAGCGCCTCACAATGCCTGATCCAGCTGCTTTCATGGCTGTTGGAACACCTAATCCACCATGAGTCTTATCATGTTTGAGGCAGACATCCCCTAACTCACTAACATGCTAGAAGCCCATCCATGACCCTCAGCCTTGTTTAGTCCATCTGCTGAGCCAGTCTATGGAGTGTGGCCGCTGTGCATGCTACAGTTTCTTGGAGCTACAGGTGAGAGTTAAGTGAAAGGTGGATACTAAAGGTGGATGAGCAGCCCTCCCACTAGAGGTGCTTGTCCTCCTTGAACAACTCCTATGATTTGTTGATGATATGTTTTCTTTTCTGCTGCTGCTTGCATGGGTAACATGCAGTTTATTCCCGTGATGTTTCTGTTGTTCTCTGGGTCACCTCTAATTTGGATTTTTGGGGAGATTACAGAGTTCCATTAGACATATACAGTATTCACAAATGGGCACTATTAGGTTTTTAAGTGGGTTTATGTGTCAGAGAGTAGCTTGTAATTGTTTGCTTTGTCATAATCTGTCAAAGTAACAGCATTTAATTTTTAAAAAACAAATACCTAAATGGAAAATTTTAGTGGTACTGTTTCTAAGATGAACTTTCTTAAAGGAAAGATACTGAACATAATTTAACTTATTCTTAATGACTCAGAATTATCATGATATTAATTAATTCTGCACTTTAATAGCCATGCCCTCAGGCTCTACTAAGAGACAGTAGGGTTCTCTGCTTCTGTTACTGATGCTACACAGATAGCATCATGCTGCTATGGTGTTTCATGATTTCTTGTACCTACTTTTTATAGTATTTCCTTTTCTTCCCTCACTATCAGGCTTCCAATGATCACCTTTTATTATTGTTGCTGGGTCTGTGTGTAAAAGCACTCACAAATCCTCCCCAAATACCAACCCCTACTCTTCTAATTTGCTTCTTTTTAAGGGATGGTAAGATTAGGTGGTAAAAATTATATGAAAAGTGGGGGTAAATAAGCTAAATCAGGTCTTTTGTAAGTAAGGTATACAAAAACTTTACTACCTGAACATTGCATAATTTATTTTGCTTATTCTATTTTTTTCATTTTCACAAGGCTGTTGTGAGAAAGGTATCTTGTAAGCTGTAAAAGAACTATAAAAACTATAAATAAATTTATTATTGGCTATGACGAAGTATAAATGAGTTTTCTGGGCAATTGATCTCTAGGCAAATAAAGTATTAATGTAACTCATCTTATATCACAAATATGGTTTTCTAAAGTTGTATGTAAACTAGATTTTGTTAAACAAATTATGTAGATTTTCAGATTTAGAAGCCAGATGCTTGCAGAAAGGAACTTCCAAACATAGCAAACAATGTTGTTTTACTCACCATGACGACTTCCTATTTAAAGGAACCCAGAATGAATAAAGTCAAGAATCTTTTTGTAATTTAAATAATCACCTCCACATATATACATACATGTACATATATGTTTGTGTAAATACATGTGTAAATCTACACACATATATGTGGGAGAATAGATATGATCCCTTCCTCCTACCAACTCAAATGATGTGGTCATAGAAAGCCAAGAGCTGCTAACAGAAGTAATGAAACAATAATGTGTTACGTTAACACCTGGAAATTCTTTTTAAAAGTGTGAACACTTCTCTGAGTTGGAGGTAAGAAGATGATTGGTTTAGCAAACAAATTAGTCATGAACTTGGAAACAGCCAAGTCCTAGAGAGCTTGAAGGAGTTCTGGCTCCGGAGGAGTGATCTGTGGAGATCTCTGAAGGGGAAGATTTTCTCTTTTTCCCATGCTGTCTAGCAGGAACTTACTCAGAAACAAAAAGTTATTCAAAGGAGGAAGCAGCTTCATGGAATGGGACGCCTGGCAGCAGATGGGAGAACTCTCTACAGACTCGCTAAATCTATAACTAAGAGAAAGGTAGCCTCAGCAACACAGAGTTGAACTACAGAGAAGAACAGATCCTGGCCGCCCAGATGAACAATCCATTATCATCCCTATCATACACCCAAGGGAAGTTAAGTGAGGACATTACAAAGAAATAAAGAAATTCCAGGCTTTACACAGGGTTTGTGATCTGTCTTTGCCATGCATTTATCTTACATGTTTCTCACTTAACACAGTACTCTAAATTTGAGGTCACTCTTCCATGAATGAATTTGTGTAAGAATACATCCCAGATTTTGGTGGGGAATGTTTTGTAACTGTCCTTAGTATGCTATTTCAATAAATTAGGCATTTAGTCTACTGGCAATTTTTTTAAAATTTTACTTTTTAAAGAATGATTTTTTTTCCTCATTCACATGTAAAAACAATTTTTAACACTCATTTTTAAAATTTTTGAGTTCTAAATTCTCTCCATCCCCTCCCTCCTCCTTGAGAATGCCAGCACCTTGGTATGGATTATACATGCACATTCATGCAAAATATATTCCCATATTAGTCATGTTACTAAGAGAACACAGACCAAAATAAAAAAGTAAAAAAAACTATGTTTTGATCTGCATTCAGACTCTATCAGTTCTTTCTCTGGAGGTAGAAAGAATTTTTCATCATAAGTTCACTGAAACTATCTTGGATCACTGTATTGATAAGTTTAGCTAAATTATTTACAGTTGATCAGCATATAATATTGCTGTTGCTGTGTACAATGATCTCCTGTCTTTGCTCACTTCACTTTGCAACAGTTCATATAAGTCTTCCTAGATTTCTCTGAAATCATCCTGCTTGTCTTTTCATACATTATCACAATAATATACCATGACTTGTTCAGCCATTCTCCAATTGATGGGCATCCCTTCAATTTCTAATTCTTTGACATAACAAAAAGAGGTGCTGATGAGGTTTAGAGTTGATAGAGCTCGTTCAAGTATGAAAGAATTTACTTAGACCTTCTCTGTAACCACTGGGAGCTTTATTGACACAAAAGCAGTATGGGTCTCCTAGCAAGAAAGCTAAGACCTTTGATATTCGGAGAAGTTATGCTTATATAGAGGTCTCAGAATGGTAATGTAGTTTTAGAGGTTTTTATGGAGGTTAAAGATTAAAGACAGGACAGGATGACATAGGATGAGAGAGACAAAGAGAATTCTTTATGGTTTAAGGATTTAAGGACAGAGCAGGAGGACACAGGTTAAACATTAAAGGACCTAGAGAACACAGGATAAGGGACACAAAAGCAATTCTTTTGGTACAGGTTCAAGATGAGGGGGAAAGGACTTTAGGGCACCTTCACGTTACAAAATAAACTAGGGGCTTCATAAAGTACTGGAAAAGCAACTCTTAACCCTTAGGGGACCATTTGCATCCTCATCATTGCTATAGATACTTTTGTACATTTAGCATCTTTTCTTTTTTCTTTGATCTCTCTGGGATACAGACCTAGTAGTGGTATTGCTGAGTCAAAGGTTATACAGTATTACAGATGACTAATTGTTAATGGTAAAAACAGAGCCTGATCAGAACATACCCACAGGTTATCACTTGTGCCAAAGAGCAGGAGATACTCTCAGGGGACCTATCAATGTGGGTACAAGTGAAGAAAGTAGCCCAGAGAAAGTGCTGAACCTATAACATATAATATTATGTATTATGAATATGTAAGTAACTTTTAAATATCTTCCATGGGAAAACTAATGTGCAAAAAATAAAAATTACAACTGATAGCTTTCATAGAACTTATGAATCTTCTGGTTTTTTGATAAATATAAATACATGGGCCAAAACTGATTAGCAGAACTTACAAACATTAAAGAAAATATAATTCTGCTTTAACAAAAACATAACTCCTGAAAGAATGAAAAACTAAAATGAAAACTAAATCAAGTTCAATAAGTGCAGAATAATTCTTTCCCCCACCCCAATGCTAATTTATGCTACTCAGGACTGCTAGATTTTTGTAAAAGCAATGAGTATTCTTCTTCTAGTATTTACAAAGCATGAATGAAGCAAAGACAAATAAAACAACGTAAACACCTACAATTCACACAGAAAAAAAATCACCATCTGTAGGGAAGTTTTCCTCTTTTCTCTCCTACTCTAAGGTTTATTCTGGACTTAAGGTCAATATGTAGCTATGGATATTAATCCTACAATAAAGCTTTCTGAGCTAAGACGTCACAGAAAACAAAAAATTTTGCTACCCCAAGAACAGAAAGGGAACACACAGTTCTGTTATACTAAGTGCCAGACAAGTACAAATTCTCCAAACTAATGGTCAACAAACACCAGAAAAATAAGATGTCCCTCCAATTTCATCAACTGTTCTCTGGAAGTTTTTCTTCACACTGATTTGCCAATTGAAAAAAACCTCAGGTCTTTTTAAAACCAGTATCATTATTTTCCTGTGTATTGTTATTTATACTGTTGTTCTCATTTTCATTATGGAATATTTACATCAGACTTTTGTTCCTTGAAATCAGAAGATCTGTATGATTCTGCCAGTAGTTACTTACAAGTTACAGCCTCTAAGCCTTTATTTCCTCACCTGTAAAACAGAGATTAAACCACTTGAATTCAATGTACATCTCTATTCAGATGACTGTTAGATCTACCCCTCTCCTGACCTCCATTGATGGCCTACTGGACATTTGAACTGGATATTCCAAAGGCTTCTCAAACTTAACATGTACAAAACAGAACTCATTATTTTCCTCTTATCCCAAAGCACCTCTTTCCCCATCTTCTCAATTACTGACAAGTGCACTAACATTCTCCCAGTCACCCAGACTCAAAACCTTGGAGTTATCCTTGAACTTTTCTCTTGTACTCACTCCATATAGCCAATCCATTGCTCAATATTGTTTCTAATATTTTTGATATACAATCCCATTCTTTCAACTCCTACAGCCTGTTGCAGGCTCTTATCTCATACTTAGCTGTACTAGTCTGTGGGTTAGTCTCCCTGTCAAGAATCTTTTCCCACTTCCAGTTTATTCTCTACTTAACTATGAAAAGTGATTTCCCTAAAGCACAGGCCTAACCATATTAATTCCCCTATTCAACAAACTCCAGTGGCATCTTATTACCTCTAGGATTAAATATCCTCTGGTTTTAAATTCCTTTACAATCTGCCTCCTCCCTACTTTTTCAGGCTTCTTACATTTTACTCCAGAACCACTGGCCTTCTTACTGTTCCTCGTCTTCCAATGAGACATTCCATCTTTGTGTGAGTGCTTATTTGCCTGCTATCCCTCATGCTTGCCATGCTCTCCCTTCTAGCTTCACTGGCTTCCTTCAATACTCCACTGAAATCCTACCTTCTGCAAGAGACCTTTCCCACTCTCCCTCAACTGTTAGTGCCTTCCCCCTGGGATTAGCTCTCATTTTTCTGTGTGTTTATGTGCATATGCACACACACATACATACGTACACATAAATACACAAATACACACATATACATATATACACACATATGCATGTTTTGTGCATATGCATATGTATTGTCTACATAGTTGTTTGCATGTTGTCTCTTCCTTGAGAGTGAGTACCGCGGTTTTCCTTTCTTTGTATCCTCAGAATACCTTGAACTCCCTACTTTAGAAAGTTGTCCTTACAAGCAGATGACATAATTATATATTAAAAGCACAAGGAAAGAAGGAAGGAAGAAAAAGAGGGAGAGAGGGAGAAAGACAAGCATTTATATAGGGCATACTATGTACCAGGCACTATGCTAAGCATTTGACAAATATTATCTCATTTGATCCTTACTACAACCCTGGCACATAGGTGCTATTAACTATCTTTTTTATTTTACAGTTGAGAAAACTGAGACACACAGAAGTTTCATGACTTGCCTACAGTCACACAGTATCAGTCAGTATCTGTGGTCAGATATAATCTCAGGTCTTCCGAATCCAGGTCCAATACTCTAAGTGGCTGTTAATAATTATTTAGTTCGTTGGCAAATATGGCAATTTTTAAGAAGCAGAAAAGACAGCCAAAAGTTGAATCTATTTTTCCCCTCTCATTGTATCTGTAAATTAGAGCAATCTGCAAATTTGAACACAATGTGACTGCTCTGACTTACAACCTTACCTTCATGATTGGCTAAGTATTAGAAATCCTGGCTATCCCCCAGAACCATTGAGAGTGGCATTAAGGAAATGGGAATGTGTGTCACTTCTATGTGCCTAATGGGAGGGAGGCAATGTTGTCTGAAGTCACTCCCACCACATAGATACATAACCATCTAGGACTTCCTGAACCTAACCAATGAATCTGGGGGAAAAAAGTAGAAGCTGAACCCTTAGGGCTCCCAAATGTGGAAGATCTGGAGAGAAAAGATGAAATAGTAAAGTATAAATTGAGTGCTAACCATTTTGTTTTCAGTATTCCATATCTGCTTACTCAAACCATTCAGTCTTATCTGTACCCAACTTCTGCCACCATGATTATTTTACTGCTCTGCCACTATCATGTATTTCAATCAAATTTATTTGTGTATTCTGAACAAAGTTCCCTCCTTGACTTCTAAGATGACCATTCATCTGATAAAATGATTCCTAACTAGAATGTTATAGGGATCAGCTTCTCCTCAGCAAACATTCACTCAATGGGGGACCAAATACTCACTCTCTGAAAAATGTGAATGAGTAATTTACAAGAGAGGCAATACAAATAACAAATACTGCAAACATAAAGAAAAAATTCAATCTGCGTGAATAATTAAAGAAATACAAATTCTGATCTCTTACCCATTAGAATATCAAAAATGAAAACAACAAAGCCTAAAGCAGATAGGTTGTAAAGAAGTTACGCTCATCAGCTTCTTGAAATCCTTTGGGAGAAACTTTTGCATGTTGCAACAAAAGCCATAAAGATGGCCATATAGCCTGACACAGTAACTCTACTGTTGACATCTTATTTCAAGGAAAAATTAAAAAGATAAAAAATATCTATTTGTATGCAGATGTTTATATTATATATAAGTATATGTGTATATACACACATAAATAAAGTGAAACCCACCTAATCGCTCAAAGGCTGGGGAATGGCCAGGGAGACCCCAGTCTGATAATATAATGGTGTAGTGCTTAAAGAGTGGGACTGAGAGCCAGACAAAACCTGTATTTAAGTTCTACCTCTGAAACATTCTGGCTCTATGGCTTGGGCAAGTCAACTAATCTCCCACTGCTCTATGCAACTCTCTAAAACTATAAAATTACAGTAAAGATATTAACCTGTACTTTTATGTTTGAGTTTACTCATCCAAAAGTTCCCTATGCTGAAAAAAAATCACAGGTCCAGGCCTATCTCCTATGCAGACATAAAGAATAAACATGAATAGTACTGCAAAAACAGAGCAAGGTTTATTGAAATAATGCAAAGCATTTATAACATATAATCACATATATACACAGATTGCAACTAGGTAAAAAGTTTAAAAGGCAAGTTGAAAGTGTCAAATAGTAGAAAGATGTTAGTCTGTAGCTCATGTGCAATGGCTGTAACAAGTGGCAACCGCAGAGATCAAGATGATGCTCTGCATCATTATGCTAGGGCACATGATTCTAGAGGTCTAATGATTTAACACTCTGATAGAGTGGTGAAGGACTTGAAGCGCAGGATGAGACACGGTCAATGCAAAAATTTGTTATGCTTGATTATCTAAGTTTGTAACAGAGGTTTTATTTTTCTTTCCTACTCAATGTGTATGTGTGGGGTGGTTTGTGGTGAGAAGGAGAAGAGGCAGATTTCGCAGACTAAATATATATGTATATATGTAGCGTGTAAATACATAAAAGGTTTAAAAAATTACTATGGTAAAGTCTACCGACAGACCAGAAGGCAGAACTTATTATCAATCAGTGAATGGAACACATTTGTAAAATACATGAAAAGCATCAGAAAAAAATGAATCTTCCATCCTATATGACATCAGCAAGCTGTTTAATTGATGATAAGGCAGATCTTCGCTGCCTTGTTTACCACCAACACTCAAGACTTATCACCCCTGCAACAAAGACTGAATCAAAGAGAAGGCAAATAATTGGGCCTCACGGGGAGGACAGAAGGAAGGCCTTGGAAAACAAATGTGTGCCGAATGCTGCTGTGGAAGTTCGCATTACATTAATCTTGTTTCTACTGTTACATCTAATTAAATATGAATATATTAGAAGGTTTTATCTTTTTTGATCTTGAGCTATTATCGCTCTCCACTTTTACTTTTTTTAACTAAAAAGTAGGTGAAAATTTCCCTTTGATAAGTTAACACTTGGTTCAAGTTTTTCATGCTGTTTATATCTGCCCTTCAATGTTCATTGTATTCATATTTACTTCCATGACTTTTTTCCCAGAGATTAGTTTTACCTTTAAGATACAAAGATTTACTAGGGAATAAAATAAATGCTCTTTAAAAAATAAGTATAAAGTAGTAGAAACAATATTGGATTTAGAGTCAGACATCACAGTCTCTGTGGGCCTTAATTTCTACCTCTGTAAAATGAGAAGATTGGAAAATGAACTCTGAGATCTCTTTCTAGCTCTTAATCTATGATCATATAATAAGAGAGGAAGTTCAGGTTTAACTTCTGCAGAAATGTTCTTGTCAAGCTCCATAAACAAAAAGATAATACTTCAAGCAGCCAAATGAAGAGAGATCACATTCCAAGAACTTCAGTCAGAATCACAAAGAACCAACAGGGAGAAAGTAAAAGAAGAATTAGAATATGACATCCTAAAAATTGACCTTCACACAAGAATTACTTCTTCACAAAGTTGAATATAAACTTACAGGAGGGAAAAATAAAAAAGAACTTTTACCAGAGTTGATGACTTCCAAACACTATTTGAGAAAATCAAAGCTGGTCAGTTTTTGAAATGCATTGAAAAAAAGAAATTTAAGAAAGGTAAATATATTTACTAAATACTAATAACTCAAAAGAGAATCCTTGGTCCAGATGCATTTACAAATAAATTCTATCAAATACTTAAGGAAAAAATTAACTCTGAACAAACAAAAACTATTTCCAAAAAAAGAGAAAGAAGACATTTCTCCAAACGTCCTCTGTGAGATTAACATAGTTCCCCAACAACTAATGTCACCCGCTCAAAGTTTACCTTATATCTAGTCTATATCTTATATACTTATGTACACATTGTCTTCCCTATTAGAATGTAAGTTTCTCTAAGTGCAGTGACTGTTCTCACTTTTTCTTTTTATATCTGGCACTTAGCACATTGCCTAGAACATAGTAAGAGTTTAATAAATACTAACAGATTGGTTGACTGATACTGAAACCAAATGCTGAGTAAGAAAAATCACAGACCAAATTATTAACAACGAATGCTCCAATAACTAATAAGAGAAATGTAAGTAAAAATAACTCTAAACTTGACCTCACATCCCCGAAACTGGCAAATATGACAAAAAGAGTCAAAGTTGGAGGAGCTGTAGAAAAACAAGCATGCTAATACATTACTAGTGGAGCTGTGAATTTGACTCAACCATTCTGGAAAGCAATTTGAAATTGTGCTAAGAAAGTGATTTGATCCAGAAATCTAAATGCTGGGCATACAAAGGAAGTCAAAGGAAGGTCCAAAATAAACTAAAAATATTGATAGTAGCACCTTTTGTAGTAGCAAAGAATAAAACAAAGTAGATGTTGACTGACATATGGCTAAATATTGCAGTACATTAATGTGATGTATTACTGTGGCATAAGAAACAGTGAATATGAAGAAAACAGGAGGTTTGGGAAAACTTATATGAACTAGTACAGAGTAAAGTAAGCAGAAGCAGAAAAGTAACATACCTAGTGACTAAACCAATGTAAATGAAAAAAAAAGAAAATTGAAGGTAAACATTCCTTCATTCCTCTTGGGCCTCTGCTCCTCACTACAAGAATTCTTTCTCCATCATGACCCAATTACTTCCTTCACCCTGGAAGATCCCTCCTCCTTGTGGTCCTTTCCTCTTACTGTTCAGTTCCTTCTGCAACCTCCATTTTGAAAGAAAGTGCTGAGGTCAGCTATGTTTACTCCTTCCTTGCTCTCTGGGCTCCACTCCTGACTCTCTAGACTTTTTTCCTACCATGACCCCACACAGGTACCCTCTCCCACCCCCACCATTGTCCTTAGTTTTTCAGCTACTTGTAGGTATCTTTCCCATTAAAATGTGAGCTCACTGACTATCTTTCTTTTTGTTTATATTTGTACTCTCAGCACGGGGCCCTGGCATATAGTAAGCAATTAATAAATCCTTGTTGACTTGATTTGACTTGATACTGCATAATATTAACTTGAAGAGGAGACATAAAAATGTATGCTCCTCTCCCCTTTGAAAAGGTGGGAAACTGCAGATGCAGAACACTACCTATCCCATCTGACTGGATTTGATGTCATTTAATTTTCCTTAACTCTTCTTTCCTTCCTTCCTTCCTTCTTTCTTTTTATTTGTTACAAGGAATGCTTCTCTGGGTGGAGAGAAGTATTAGAAAATAAATGAAGATAATCTTAATTTTAAAAAGCTTCCAATCCATATTTGTGAAAGATTGTGATTTTAATTTCCTCTTTTTTTACTTGATTTTTTTTATGTTCAGATTACATATGCACTTATAGATTATCATAGTGTGTAGTGTAAGACACTGCCTAATTGCTTTACAGTTTTAACAAGTAGGATATCTTCCCCCTAGTAAATTTTCTTCTTGTAGTTTTTCAACACTAGGTTACTGATTTTTTTTTTTTACTGTGTCTTATTCTTATTTAGTTTTGAACAACTGGAATTATTCACATTACTAAGTTGTTCATATCCTGACTCAAGATTCAATTCCTGAAACTATATTCCAAGGAGGTTATTCTCTAAAAGAAAATGAACAATGTTTGAAGCAGTATTATTTGCAGGAGCAACATATATGATCAAAATTGAGAATGACTGAAGAAATTACAGCATATGAATGTAATTAACTTTATAATGAGGAATGAGGAATATGAAGAATTTGGGAAAATATCACTTGTAAGAACTGATACAAAGTTAATAGAGTCAGATTCGTAATGTATACAATGAATACAACAATAAAGTTACTAAATTCAACAATGAAAGGCGACAAAACCATCCAAATACAATAATCATTCTTGCTACCACACGAGCAAAGCTAAGGGACCATCATCATTCAAGAAGTATTAAGTGCTTGTGTGCCAGGTACTGAGCTAGGTGCTAGGGATAAAAGACAAAAATGAAACTGTCCTAGCCCTTAAGGAGCTTACAGTGTATGGAAAGTGTACCTAAATTCTACATCAATGAGATACTATCAAAGTATCAAAATTAGAATGGAAATTGATTATAAAGTTAATTATTTTAAACTTTTGATTAGACATGTAAATTTATTTTTATGGTAAAGCTGATTAAATGTCACTTTTTAATGGTTCTACCACATTCTCTATGCAAAGAGAATCTGATGTAGTAAGAAGAATACTAAACTGGAAGTTGACCTGGTTCTGCCATCAACTGTGTGACAATGAACAAATTACTTCCCCTCTTTGAGCCTTAATGTTCTCATCTATAAAATGAGGTAGTTTGTCCAAATGATCACTATGACTCTTTCCCACCTCTAACAGTATTGTTATTCTAATTACTTGAATACATATTTAGATGAATTTTTCCTTATGGAAAAAAGATGTAGAACTAAAAAGTTGATTATGAAGAAAAATTTTATAAAGCAAGTCCTATTTTTCACTGTCCATTATAAAAAATAAAATTATACTAAAAAAAAAATCAGGAGAATTAGTTTTAACATAAAAATATGACCAACTCCACAATGTTAAGGGTTAAAGTACATAGTTCATTTCATTATGGTAGTAAATTAGAAACTATTTTCTATACTGTGACATCAACTTCCCATTTACCTTGCATGGATAAGGATATCTTTCATGCCTAAGAATATTAACCAAAATTCACTTTTACACAGCTCCAATAATTCTCCCTCCCTTCTGGTTCTGTATTTATATTTCTATCCCATCTAGTAGGCAATGATATTATACTGTGCCAATTAAGCGCCATCACCTGACACATGATGCACTAGTCCAATCTCAAAATTCCTCAAGTTTGAGACTTCAGGAACCATAAAATGATTTATCCCCTAATAAATGAACATAAAATATAGAATAATAGAACCTTAAAGCCAGAAATCATATTAGAAGATCATCTAGTCCAAATTGCATTTACAGTTTACTTAGCTAAAGCCAAGTAATAGAAGGCCAGCAGAGTCAGGGCAAAAATTCAAGTCTTCCAATTCCTACATGTTGTTTTATAAATTCTTCCTCACCGCCCTCCCCACTGATTGATTCAAATTCAATTCCACACATTAAAAATTTTAAAGCATCAGGTTATCCTACTCTAAACTAGGGATTCCCTCCCTAACTACCTGTGGGTTCAATATGAAAAAGGGGGATATGTTCAAGCCCCCTTCCAGTATAAATTCTACTAAAAAAGTAGGCAAGTCACCAGAAACGAATACAAAGCATTTAATTGAACCATACTAACAAAACCTAACAAGAAAACTCATGCAATAAAATGATTTTTAAACTCTCATAAACCAGTAAAAAAAAGGTTTTTTTCCCCACAGACTTCTGCAGTAGCAGGGAAAAGGGAACAAATCACAATCCAAAGACAGGGGAGAAGGCTACCTTGAGTTGTTTTTTTCAGCAGCTTACCAGGCAATGCCTTGCCTTCTCAGCTGTCACTAGAAGAGACTCTATTTCCTCTTGCTGTCAATCAACTGTTAGTTTTACTTCTATAGTCATACTGCTTAACTGCCTCTTCTCCACCCAAAACCAAATAACTCCTGAGCTCTGCTTCCACAGCTGTTGCTTGTCCCAAAGCCACTCCCTGTCTCAGACTTCTGCATTGCCTCCCATGAAGTTCTTAATTTATCTCTTAAGATAAGTGTTCTTTTGATTCAGACCTCCCAGACTACATTCCTGAAAGTTATTGTTAATGTTTTTTTGAAAAACAGCACTTTCGGAGACCACCAGAGCCATGTATCTAAAGACACTTTTCTTCACATTCTTTCATTTGTCATAGTATTATCTAGGCAGTACCCAAAAGGCAGTTGCTGTGAGATATTTATTTTCTCCTTTCTCTAGCTCTGATTCCTTTTAGGAGTAAATAACTTTCTATTTTGTCTTCTCTACCTCAGGGAACATGTAGTATGGCTTTCTGCACATCCCTCTTGGTTTGTCTTTTCAACTTCCATGATACCTTGCTATGAAAATGCTCTTGAAGTTCTGATTAGCCACAAGGAACCAACAAAATGTATGAGTCATTTCTGCAAAGCCCTTATCCCCTAACATAAAAAAGACTGACAGAATGGTTTGTACTTTCCCATTATCAGATACAACATACGCGTGGTTATATCTTCTAAATTAATCACTGAAAAATTGTTTTGAAACTTAAAGAACAACAGATGAAGGTTTCAGTGGCGAAGAATACAATGATGGTTAAATGTAGACAGTACATTAATATGATCAAAAACTGCTCTATACATAAATGTGAAATTTTTTAAGCCAAAAGAACACAGTACACACAGTGCTTTAAAAAGATCCAAAAAAATATACTGAATTTCAAGGAAATAAGGTTTACATCAATTTCTAATTCAGAGTTCCTAAAAACCAACTCAACAGCCTTTAATGCACAAAATGAGAGGGGGACTTCATGAAAAGTCTCATACATCTGTAATTGTGGAAATAAAGGACTTCATGTGAGAACAAATATAATAACCATGAAAAAGCCATTTTATACACTCTGAGTAATAAGAAACAATAGTAATTTCTCCAAGGAAAGAATCCTATTAGTCTGTTTAAAATTTGTGGATATATCAGCTTAATGTTAGAATCAGAATTCTAACATTTAATTTAACTACATTGGAAATTATATATCTGTAGATATATAATTTTTTTCAGAAAAATCTTAATGCCATAACAGGCAATATACTATTGGTTCATGTGTTACCAGTGTGTCTGATTCTTTCGTGAAGTGTCCTCTAGATTGCAGAATTGCTGTTAAGGATTGGGAATACCCAAGGTGACAGTGGAAAGAAGTACAAATGGATTCAAAATGGGTTTAGAAAGATTAGAAAGAGCCAAGCTATTTGGTATAGTTTGTTACTTTCTGGGGAAATACATATGTGGCCTTCAGGATTTTCATATGAGATTCCTATTTTCCTTCTACTAACTATGGAATCTTCAAATTCAGTTCCAAATGTCTTATTGGCACAATGGATATATTGTTGGACATAGAGTAAGAAAGACCTGAATTCAAATCTGGCCACTGACATTTATTAGCTATGTGACTGTAGGCAAGTCAATTAAGTTCTGCTTCAGTTTTCTCATCTGTAAAATGGGGATAACAGCATCTACCCTTCAGAGCTGTTGGAAGGATAAAATGAGATCTCTATAAGACACTTTACAAACCTTAAAGTGCTCTATATATACTAATTATCACCATCTTCATCAATATTTTCACTGCACTATGTTGGTGATATACAAAGATGCTGAATTGGGAGTCAAGACGCCCAGGTTTAAGTCTTGGTTCTTCAAATTATTGGCTGTATTATCTTAAGCAAGTAATTGTTCAATTATCTCTGAGCTTTAGTTTCTTATATTTTTTTTTGTAAAACAGAAGTGACAACTTCTGTACTGTCCATCTATCATTTCAATCAATCAATGAACAAGAATCTACTGTCTACTATATGCTAGGAGCTGAAGATCCAAGTACAAAGAATAAAACAATCTATATTAGCATGTATCTTACATTCTAACGAAGGAGAAGAAATTTCATAAGTTAAGTATACATAGAACATATATAATATATATGAAGTGAATAAATATATACTAAGTAATTAAAATACAAAGTAGGATGGAAAACACTAGTAGCTGGGAGAATCAGGAAAGGCTTCACACAAAAGATTGTGCTCAAACTGCCTTACAGGAAAAGAGGAACTCTATGTAAGGTGGAGCTAAGAAGGAAGAGCATCCCTGGCAGGTAGGACAGCCAATACAAAAGCAAAGAAATGGAAAATAATGTTGCATGGAAGTGTCAGAGAACAAGCTAATTCAGCTGTGAAGGAACCAAACCAACTCCATGTTGTGAACAGTATCCATTTTGTGACTTAAAAGTTCTATAATTCTGTCAAAGTTTTGTTCGTATGATTTCAAGGAAATCAGATAGTACTAACCACAAAATGTTCTAGGACAACTTGTGGTTAGTACCCCTCGATTTTGTCATGCTTTTGCCAATCAGAAAGAAGAAACACTCTTGTTTCTCAAGATGGTGTAACTTAATTTGTTCCCCATTATTAATTATAAAAAAGCTTTGTTATCTGTCATTTGGTGTCCTTGTGTCTACTGAGGGGCCTTGGATCTGATGTGTTGTGCAACTGCTAACCCTGCTAATAAATCAATTTGTTTGGATTTCACTTCCTCAGTCTTCATCAATTTCACAGCTGGCAAACCAGCCAGGAGTTCAAGAGAGGGAACTGCCCCCCCCCCCCCCCAACCTCTTAGAAGAACTCAGAAGTCTCAGATCAATTTCTTACTGAGGGACTTCTCTGTGTTGGACTGCTTTGGAGGTTAGACTCTCCCTCGACCTCAATCTCAATTTTTCCACTCCAAGGTAAACTCATACGTTATTAGAGAAGTCCCTTAAACAAATAAGGGAATTCAGTAGAAGTATAATGAAGGGCCCCCCCCAGAAAAATTTCTCATATTTGGTGACCCAGGGAAGCTCCCAGTTTAATCAGGAATGACCAAAATAGTACATTATTAACTTGTGGGAAATTTGGTCTAAAATGAGCATTTTGATTATTGTATATTAAAGAAGTTGAGACTGAACAGCCCCACTCCTATGAAATGAACTCTTGGTTTTTCTGGGACACTGTCTAAAGGGTCATGCCTTCCACTTCTTAAAGAGCCAACTCTTTATTTGTGTTACTCTGCCTTCGCCCTCTTTAACTTCTCTCCCTACACCTTCATCTGAAAATGAGCGACCAACTGTGGATGTTCTTCCTCTCCAAGAAAGATTTATACAGGATGTAACCCACCCAGGAAATATGGTATCTTTGAGACTCTTAATCTTTTAGGCCCTCTGGGCCCTCCATACGGAGGAGAAATACTCCTAAATTTGATGAAGATCCTGAGTCTATTATAATCTAATTTCAAGCCATATTTAGAGGTTATAACTCTACCTGTGGAGATGTGATTGCCTTAACAGAAATTTTGCTCTACCCTGGGGAAAGAAGTGCCATCACAGAGGCTACAAATAGACATACCCAAGTTGGCACTACTCCTGCTAGGCCAGAAGGTCTTCCCAATCGGACTTTATAAGACTCACAGTGGAACCCTAACAACCCAGCCAATTACACCAGCTTTTACAAACTAGGGAATTCTTCCATGTGCCTTCCACTTTGAAAATTGCAACACATTTCAAGAAATTTTAAGAGGAAAATGAAACTCCTAAGCACTTTTACGATAGGTGGTGTAAAGGTGCTAAGTATGTAGGGTTAGATCCACTCAATTCATGAGATGCTTGGGTGATTAATTCTGTCTTTGTTAACTAATCCCAACCAGAAATAAACTAGTATTTTGATAAGTGCTGTCCTGGATGGCATGCAAAAGGCACAGGCAAGTTTAAAAGCATCACCCAATATGTATATGAAGGAAGAAACAAAGAAGAGGTAAAATATAAACCAAAAATACTGACTATTCTCACTTTGAGTGAGTAGTATCAGGAAACCATAAATGTTTTTATTCTCACAAAAAGGACATCTCACTGAAGAAAACAGAAAGATGAGGAATTTTAAGAATAAGGGGAACCCTGGGAGGACCCAAGAAATATCTATAAGCAGGGTGGAACCCTATAAACTCTGAAGGAAATTTTGTTTTTCCTAATCCAGATGTCCTTGCTGCAGCTATTCTAGTTTTTTGCCACTCCTTGCACTGATACACAATATGTTACTTTTAAAGTTGGAGACACATATTATGATTGCTTATTAGATGCTAGAGTATCTAGTTTAGTTTTGACAAGAAAGTCAGAGTCTAACTGGAATCTCCAATAAGCACCAAGATGCCCCCAAATTGGGGACCTCATATGTTATTGAGATACTCTGACTAACTACTGGTACTCTGACAGTGAAACATTTTTTATGTTTATACTTAGATCTCTTAAGAATCTGTTAGGCGAAGATCTTCTCTGTAAACAAACTGAAAGCCATTATGTCATGCTTCCCCAATGGAGCCATTGCATTATGCCTCCCTGAGGACTCCCTCTTCTTGTTTCCTATTTTCATTCAAAATGCCCAAGAAACCACCAAGGATGGGCCGGATATTCCATCTGACATTCCTGACTGTCTATGGGCTGTTTCATTCTCAGATGTAGAGATATTAAAATCTGCTATTCCCATCACCATTAAAACCAAAAGAGGGCCATCACCATCTGTTCCCCAGTAAGGAGGAAGCTATTGAAAGTCCTTCACCATTACTGGCTTTCTTAGAGACCAGATAAACTGTTTCATGTAAATACCCTTGTAAAACTCTTATTTTACTTGTTAAAAAAACCCAACACCCTAAATCACACCCTGATAGTAAACTTGTTTATTGCTTTGTGCAGGATTTACATGCCATTAATGCTTACGCTATATCTAAACATCTAGAAGTTTCAAATCCACTATTGTCTTTTTCATTCCTTATGATGTTACCTGTTTTACAGTGATGGATTTGTGTTCAGCTTTCTTTAGCACCCCCATTCACCCAGACCCTTGGTACCTGCTTGCCCTCACCTGGATGAATTTACAATGGACGTGGACTCCTCTGCCTCACCCTGCTCTCTCATTTTGCAGAATGACTTAGCTTTTATTACTTTTAAAGGCTTCTCCCTGGTCCAGTACATTGATGATCTCCTGCTCCCCTCCTCAGTAGTGAAATCTGCCAAGATGACACCTATCATCTTTTTTAGCCTCATCAAAGAGGCCACAAAGTCTCCAAAGCAAGGATCCACTGATGGCTTCCCTAGGTGGAGGATCTTAGTTTCATTTTGTCTGCTGGCATTCATTCTCTTTCCCTGATGTGCATACAGGCTCTTCAACAACTGTCTGTTCCTATGACTAAAAAACAATTGCATGCTATTTTGGGAGCAGCTAGATATTGGCAACAATGGATCTCTTCCTTTGGTGAGATTACTAAGCCTTGAGTCTCTCTAACCAAAGACCAAATTCCAGAGTTCCTACACACTGAACCACAATATCTTACTGCCTTGCTGTACTCCAGTGCTGGGACTTCCAGATTACAGTCTTTTTCTCTTTTTGTACAGGAACACAAGGGAGGTTACTTCTGGTGTCCTACCTCAAATGCTTGGACCTCTCCTCACCCTGTGGCATACTATTTTGCCCAGCCTGACTCAGCTGCCACAGGAGCTCAACCTTGTTTGCAAGCAGTTGCTGCCATTGCCCTAGTGTTTGGGGCCCTTCTAGTAGTTCAATGTCCCCATCAAGTCAAGGCTTTGCTCAGATTTTTGTGACCAAAGATTCACCAAATATGAGGTCACTTTGTTAGGAAGGAAAATTGTTTCTGCAGTCCTTAATCCTGCAAACTGTTTCCTGATCTACCTGTCTCTGTAGAGCCTTTGCATGACTATTTTTCTGTCATAGACATGGCCAAATAGCCCCTCAGTGACCTTGCTGATATTTCCCTTTCAGAACTCAGACCACATCTTCTACACTGACACATTTTTCTTTGTTTTTTGGTGTCTGACATACTGGTGTAGCAGTGGAGTCTTGGACCATGACACTGTCTGGGGAACCTCCCATTCAATATGCTGAGCTGGTTGCTCTCTCTCAAGCCTTCTGGCTCACCATCTGTTATATGTTCAGAGTCTGTTATGCTGTCAGAATGCTGTGGTTTCTCACCTCCTCCAGCGAGGTTACTGCTAATGCTGACTTCATTAAAGATCTTCTGTTTGTTCTTCAGTCATCCCAAACTCTAGTCATTGTTCACTGTTCAATTCATACTGGTAACACAACACTATTTCACAGGGTAATGGTAGAGCTAATGCTGTAGCAAAGTTAGCCATATTAGAAGGACCTCCCTACATGCTCTTCTGTTCTTCTGCGTACTCTGTTCTAATACTGATGAAGATATGACTCCAACATTGAGAAGTAAAAATCAGAGTTTAAGGCAAAACAGATCTCTGCAGTTTGGGTGACTGCAAACATAAGCCACTCCTCCACAAGAGCTTTATCTAGATATGAATATCTCATATAGGGGACCATTTTGGCACTCAAGGAATGGTTGATACAATATAATGGGCATGGGTTGCCCAGGGTATTACCATGGTTATAGATCATATTTGTGCTGTCTGTCCCACTTGTAAGTCATTTAAGCAACATACCTACCAAAACATTGCTTTTGGTGGACTCCCTTTGACTTATACTCCATTTGAACATTTGCAAATTGATTTTATAGTTATGTCCAAAGCTGGCTGCTATAAAAAGTTTGTCTTGTTATTGTAGACTCACTCTTTGGGTTGAGGCATTTCCTGATCCTAAAGCTACATCTAACTTGGTTGTTAAAATCTTTCTTAAAGAGATTGTGCCCAGGTATGGTCTACCAGTACCTACAGATTCAGATTGGGGGCGGGGGTATCTCATTTCACTGATACAATACTCCCTCAAATTTATTCTTGTTTTGGGATAACTCCTAGGTTTCATATTCTTTATCAATCCCCAGAGTTCAAACAGGTTGAGCATATGAACAAAGAACTTTGAAATTATATTGGTAAATTATATTCTGACCACTTAAAGTGGTCTGATGTATTTCCCTTTGCTTTGTTTTATCTGAAAAACAGACTAAGGGGGGAATTATACCTCTCTTCTTTTGAATTGCTGTTGGTCACCCTCCCATAAAAACAAAACCTTTCTCCCCAGTCTATATGTCATTGTTGGGAGGAGTTATGTCTCTTGTTTTTATATATACAGGAACTGCAAAAGAGATTGAAGGAATTTCACTACACAGGAACTGCAGTACAGACTGGACCTTTGAACTCTTCACTACACAACTTCCACCCTGGAGAAAATGTTTACATTAGGAATTTCCAATGGACCAGCAGAACTCACCCCACCTAGAAAAGACCTTTCCAAGTATTGCTGACCACCTCAACTCTAATCAAGATTGAATAAAAAGACTCTGGAATACACTAATATTCACTATTTCACATGAGGATCTATGTATCCCAGAATGTTTTTTGTTTTTCTTTGTAATCTTAGGAATGAAAAATTGTCAGTTATGGAAAAATAGATACTTTTTAACTCTACCATTTGTTTTATGCCTCACAATCAAGCATAAGATATAAACTTCTCACATTTCCATGCTGTTTTTTAAATTCTGATCCTATTACCAGCTGCAAGTAAAGCATCTTGCTCTTGAAGACAGGCTATGTGAAGAAAACATAAGGATTCTATTTCTCCCAGAAAAACATGGCAGGGTAAAAATCGTTAACACCATAATGCAAGAAAGAAGAGAATTTCCTAGAAATTTTGAACTCAGAATATGAAATATCAGTTGAAAGAATTCATAGGTTATCTGCAGAAGGGAAAAAAATACCAAGGCTGCAAACTCCAAACATAGTAGTTAAATTTAACAATTCAACTTAGAAACAAGTTCTGCAAGTGATTCAGAGAAAGACTTTCGAATACAAAGGAAAGTATATTTGAATAACACAGGACTATTCAGTACCCACCAGAAAATGCAGGAGGGAATCAAATAATATCTAGCAAAGAAGAGAGGAGTTCAAAATGCAGCCCAGCACGACTTACTTTCCAAATATGAATTTAACCATAAATGAAAAAGATGGATGTTCAGTAATAAAGAAGTGTTAAAAGATTCTTGAAAGAAAACTGGAATTGAAGAGATTATTTACTTCTCAAACATCCCAGACAAGAGAAATTCAGGGAGAATAATAAATGCAACAGCCAAGGACAGAGACAGCCACAGAGTGATAGGAGTCAGGATTGGAGGCAGAAGTCTGGTGGAAATAACAAAGAGACAGGCCTGAAGCACAATGTACAGAAACAGGCAAGATAACGGTATCTACAGGGAAATTGTAGTTTTTTTGGTGGGACTACATAAAATGTGAGGGTACAGGAAAGGAGATAGAGATGAATGTGTGAGATGTCAGGGTCAAATTCAGGGTTAACAATGAAGGGAAGGTGACCCCTGTGCTCTTAGTAAGAGAAAAGTCTACAGAGGAGTGAGTGAGGAAGAGGAGGAAAGGATTAAAAAGGGGGGAACAGAGACTTCATTTTAGTGGTGGGAGGGGTTCCACTGATAAATACTTCTTATAGGTGAAGAGAGATGTTCTGTGAAGGGAGATGGGACCTTGCACTAAGTGTGGTCTAGGGGAGTAGGTGCTTAAAAAGTCCACTTGTCCTACTTTAGAAGGGTGGAAATTCATATTCCTGGGGGCAAGTGGCAACTAAAAGAATGGGAAAAAATGGAAATAGGGAGGAGGTATTGAGGAAAATGTGGGGGGAAAAGGTAACCAGGGAGGATGTAGGTCAGTGATGGACAGCATAATCAGGAATATGATGAGGAAGAGGGGACAACTACATGGGGCAGTCCTCTCTGACACTTGCAAGAACTGGTATTGTTTTGGTGATAAGTCACAATGGAAAAGAGGAATGCATGGGGCCAAAGCAGAGACTGCCCAGAGGGGAGAGCTTAGAGTGGATACCTTGGAAGTTTTGACTGCATGAAGAATATAGAGAATGGAGAAAGGCTAGATAATTATTAATTATATAATTACAGGGATTAATAATAATAAGCATCATGAACCAGAAAATCAGGGTCCAAAGTAAACAGAAAGGGAAGATATAATGAAAAGAATGAGAGAATTGCTCTCTGAAATGGGGTGAAAAAATGAAATTTTGAAAACTAATGAAAGGACTAGTTGAAGCAGAAGAGAGAAGGGAGGAATCTATTTGACTGAGAAGGGAAAATGGAAGTAGGAAGGGGAAGAATTATATAGTTAAACAAAAGCAAGAGAGAAAAAGGAACTAATAAGTAAAACCTCAAAAGGAAAGGGGTAACAAATGAGAAGAGGGGTTGGGGGAGGGGAAGAGAGCCAGTGGGAATAGGGCCACCTTCAAAAAAATTAAGGAAAGTAATAGAACATAATACTGTGTTTACAGAAGAAGAGGGGGAAAAAATATAACTTGAAAAAAATTTCATCATTAGATGGAAGAGAATACAAGCCTAATTCTCATAACTTTAAATGTGAATGGACTAAACAATCCAATAAAATGAAAGAGTGACAGATTGGGTAAGAAAATAAAACTCTACAATCTGTTGCTTACACGAAACACATCTGAAAAACAAATATATGCAGATGCAAAAATGAAGGAATAAAAAATTACTATGCATCAAGTGAATATAAAAAAGCTGGAATCACAAGCATGCTATCTGACAAAGCAAAAACAAACATTCAAAAAATAAAAAGGCATAATGTAATTACATTATGCTGAAAGAAGCCAAAGGCAACAAACAAACATCAGTAATAAACTTATATACTCCAAATGCCTTTGCATCCAAATTCATAAAGGAAACATTATCTGAACTACAAAAAGACATAAACAGAAGCACAATACCAAAAGAAGATTTCAATATCCCTCTCTCAGTTTGTGATTAGTGTAACATAAAAATAAACAAATGAGAAAATATGGAACTGAACAAATTGCTAGAAAAATTAGAGTTAAATGACTTAAGGCATCTTGTAAAAGGTAGGACAAAAGATTAAGCATATTTCTTATTACCACATGGAACTTTTACAAAAATTGACCATGTACTATGTCACAGAGATATTGCAAACCAAGGTTAAAAAGGAAGAAACAGTAAATGCATCATTTACAGATCATAATGCAATAAAAATATTCATTGGTTCAGGGCCCACAAACAAAAGACAGACCAAAATAGATACTTAAAAATTAAATCCTAAAAAATGAGTGAGTCAAGGAACAAATCATAGAAACAATAACTATGTAAAAGAAAATAATATGACATATTACCAAAATTTCTAGGATGTAGCTAAAGCACTCCTCAGAGGAAAAAAATATCTCTACAAACATGCATAAGCAAAATAGAAAAAGAGAAAATTAATGGAATGTGCATTTTTTTAAAATTAGAAGGCCAATAAATAAAAAAAACAAAAATAAGCACAAAATAGGAAATATCAAAAATTAGAGGTGAAATAAATAAACTGGAAGCAAAAAACCATGGAAATGATAAACTAAAAGCTCATTCTTTGACAAAATTAACAAAACTGATAATCTAGTAGGTAATCTGATTAAAAAGAGAATAGAAAATCAAATCAATAAAATAGCAAATGAGTAAGGTAAAATTAGAATAAGATCAGAAGAAATAAAAATAATAATCAGAATATATTGTTTATATGTTTATACATAGTCATATGTTTACAATCAAAAACATTTATGTTGATTTTAAATTTATTTTAAGAAATTGAGGAATACTTTAAAAAAAATACCCAAGTTATCAAAAGACCAGATAGAGATTTTAAATAACTCAGCCTCAGAAAAAGAAATATATCTATCTGTAAACTCATTAACAAAGGGTAATACCCAAATAAATACAAAATACCCAGTCCTGATATATTCTCTGGAGAATTATATCAAACTATTAAACAATTGGCACCCATACTCCAAAAATTATTCTCAAAAATGGAGGAAGAAAACATTTTGCCAGAATCCTTTCATAAGAAAAATATGGTCACAATAGCTAAACTAGAGAAAGATAAAACATGGAAAGAAGACTATTGGCAATATCATTAATGAATACTGACTCAAAAATTTTAAGCCAAAACCTATCAAACAAACTAAAGCAATTTATCCAAGAAATCATTTATAATGGGATTGATACTAGAATGCAAGAATAGTTCAACCTTAGGAAAACAATCAATACAATCATATTAAAAATATAAACATCCAAAACATTCAGAGATCTAAACAACTATCTTCTACCTATCACTTAATTTTGCTCTAATTTACATGTTTATTGAATGAGTCAACAATTTTTTTCTTTAATTGCTAATATTACAATACTTTTTTCTACTATTTTTTTCATTGTAAGTTCAGTTGAGTTGAATAGATTTTGTGGGCTATCCTAAGAACATTATTTAAAACATTTCTTCTACAAGAACACACATTTTCAAATTCTGATATACCAATTAATTTTTAAAATATGACCCATCTGTAAATTGATAAGTTTCATTTAACTTTGGCAAATGAAGTCATACTCCAGTGCTTCACAATGGCACAGAAATGACTCTTGAGTATGCAAAAGGTGAACCTACAAAGCATAATCTTTGTCAGCACCTACCAAATTTTTAAGTCTGTTGAAGAGTGACACTAGACTATACCTGTCATCTGAAGACAAACCTAGTCAGGTTCAGGGTAGCTTAATAATCATAAAGTTGACCAAATAGTGATTAATTTTCTTTTAATCAACACAACTCATAGAAGACGATTTTACTAAATTTCTGAGGAGTTTTAATCTATATTGATATCAGGATTAAAGCAAAATTATTCAAGTATTGAATCAACAAAATAACCAAATCATTTTTTAAAAAATATATGCCAGCAAAGTTAACATGAAAAGATATTATTTTAATATATATATATATATATATATATATTATTTTTCAGTTTTCAACATTAACTTCCAGAAGAATATGAATTCCAAATTTTGTCCCCATTTCCCCCAACCCTCCACCCCAGGACAACATGTACCCCATCTACCCCTTCCTCCAGTCTGTCCTCCATTCCATCACCTCCCCTTTTTCCATCCTCCTCCCCTCTATTTTTCTGTAGGGCAAAATAGATTTCTATACCCTACTGTCTACATCTTCTTTCCAAGTTGCATGCAAAAACAATTTTTAACATTCATTTTTAAAGCTCTGAGTTCCATATTCTCTCCCTTCCTCCCTTAACACTGATCCTCATGAGAAAGTAAGCAATTCAATACAGGTCTTACATGTATAGCCATGCAAAACACTTCCATAAATAGCAATGTTGCAAAATACTAACCACATTACCCTCTGTCCTGTCGTGCCTTACATTTATTCCATTCTCTCCCTTGACCTGTTCCACCACAATAGTGCTTGCTTCTGATTATCCCTTCTCCTAATCTGCTGTCCCTTTTATTATCTTCCCTCTTTTATGCCCTTACCCCCTGCTCTCCTGCAGGGTAAAATAGATTTCCATACCCAGTTGAGTGTGTGATATTCCCTCCTTAAGCCAAACTCCATGAGAGTAAGGCTTACTTATTCTCTTTCATCTCTCCCCTCTTCCCCTCCATTGTAAAAGCTTTTTCTTGCCTCTTTTATGTTAAATGATTTGCTGTATTCTACTTTTCCCTTTCTTTTACTCCTAATATATTCCACTCAACAGGAAATTTTATTTTTTAGTTATTCTCCCTTCATATTCATCTCACTCTGTGCCATCTCTGTGTGTGTGTGTATATATACACATACACCATAAACATACCTACACATATATACACATATATAATATACACATACACACATTTCATATACACCTACACACATACATACATACATACATATAAAATGCATATGTTCCCCTAACTATCCGAATACTGAAAAAGGTTTTCATGAGTTACAAATATCATCTTTCCATGTACAAATGTAAACAGTTCAACTTTAATGAGTTGCTTGTGGCTTCTCTTTCCTGTTTACCTTTTCATGTTTCTTTTGATTCTTGTATTTGAAGGTCAGATTTTCTATTCAGCTCTGGTCTTTTCAACAAGAATGCTTGTAAGTTCTCTATTTCATTGAAATTCCATTTTTTCCTCTGAATTATTATACTCAGTTTTGCTGAATAGGTGATTCTTGATTTTAATACTACCACCTTTGACCTCTGGAATATCATATTTCAAGCCCTCTGATCCCTTAGTGTAGAAACTGCTAAATCCTGTGTTATCATGATTGTATTTTCACAATACTTGAATTGTTTCTTTCTGGTCACTTATAGTATTTTCACCTTGACCTGGGAACTCTGGAACTTGGCTACAATGTTCCTAGGAGTTTTCCTTTCAGGGTCTCTTTCAGGAGGTGATCAGTGAATTCTTTCCATTTCTATTTTACCCTCTGATTCTAGAATACCAGGACAGTTTTCCTTGATAATTTCTTGAATGATGATGGTCTAGGCTCTTTTTTTGATCATAGTTCTCAGGTAGATGAATAATTTTAAAATTATCTCTCCTGGATCTATTTTCAAGGTCAATTTTTTTCAATGAAATATTTCACATTGTCTTCTATTTTTTCATTCTTTTGGTTTTGTTTTATAATGTCTTGATTTCTCTTAAAGCTTCCATCTGCTTCATTCTAATTTTTAAAGAACTATTTTCTTCAGTGAGCTTTTGGACTTCCTTTTCCATTTGGACAATTCTGCTTTTTAAGGCATTCTTCTCCTCATTGGCTTTTTAGACTTCTTTTGTCATTTGTGTTAGTCTATTTTTAAAGGTGTTATTTTCTTCAGCATTTTTGGGGTCTTCTTTAGCAAGCTGTTGACTTGTTTTTCATGATTTTCTTGCATCAGTCTCATTTCTCTTCCCAATTTTTCCTACACCTCTCTTACTTGATTTTCAAAATCCTTTTTGAGCTCTTTCAGGGCCTGAGACTATTTCATATTTTTTGAAGGCTTTGTAGGATAAAGGAGTCTTGACCTTGCTATCTTCCTCTGGTTGGTCTTCCTCTGGTTGTATGCATTGATCTTCCTTATCCAAAACAATGGAAAAAAATACCTTTTCACCAAGAAAGTAACCTTATATAATCTTATTTTTTCCCTGTTTGGGGCATTTTCCCAGACAATTATTTGACTTTTGAGCCTTTTGTCAAGTGGAGAGTGTACTACCCCAGGCTTCAGAGGTTTTGTGCAGCTGTTCTCCATGCTATCTCTAGGGACTTGTAAGTTTTCAGTTCCTCCAAAGGGGCATAGTCAAGGGAGAAGTGTAAGTGTTTACTCCTCTCCTGGCTTGTGCTCTGGTCTGTGAGCAACCACAAGCACTCTTTTCTGCCCTGGAACTGTGAGTAGGATTCACCTTCCACAGCTGCCACCAACTCTGCCTCACCAGCACTGCTCTTTACCCCAGGGCCGCCACTGAGGACTGAGACCCAGATCAGCTACTCAATTCCCCCACTGTATGTAGGAGGAGAGCTCCAGAAGCAGCTGCTATGGCAGTGGCTGCAAGTGCCCTGGGAATGGGCCTGGGGCTGGGGCAGGACCATAGGCCCTTTTCACTCAGGTGAAAGGGCATTCTCACTGACCTTTGAAGCTATCTTTGGTGTTTGTAGATTGAGGAACCTGAAAACCACAGCAGCTGCCCATGATTCAGCACCCTGAAGCCTGCTCCAGTTCCATCTGTGCCCGCTTGGCCCATGCTGGGCTGTGCTCTGCTCTCAGCCCAGTGCAACAGACCCTTCCTGTCAGCCTTCTAGACTGTTTTGGGCTACAAATCTGTTTCACTCTGTCATTTTGTGGGTTCTTCTGATCTAGAATTGGTTTAGTCAATTTTACAGGTATTTTAAGGACTTTGGGGGAAGAGCTCAAGCAGGTCCATGCTTCTACTCTCTCTGAAAATGTATTATTTTCATAACTTATTTCTCATGAAACTTACATATGTACAATGTAAGTTATTCAGTAGTACAAGAGAAATGAAGTATCCTGGTAAATCAAATTTACTAGTTAATAAAAATATTATTTATAACTTAATTCTATAGAAAACATATATTTCAAGTTCCAAGATCATCTTTCAAATAATTCATTTTAGAAATAACATATTGAAGATGACAGGATTTAGTGTTCTAAGGGGCCTGAGAACTCTCCTTCTTCTTCATTTTAGAGACATGGTAACTGATGTCCAAAAAGGTGCTACTACATAGCACATGTGGTATTAGCAGGGTTAGGACTCAGTGGGCTTTTCATTACATCATATTCTCTTACAACTCTACCAAAAATAATTTACCCTCTTCCTCTGATGATTCAGAATCTACTTCAGGAACTTTCATTGTCTCAGGATCATAGGAACATCAATCTCCAGAACTGCCAGAATATAATTCCACTAATCTATTAGTCACGGTAGCAAATTCTTTGATAAAATCTAACAAAGTACTCTTTAAAGATCACTAATTATGTCTTTTAAAAGTTTAATTACTATGATTGTTCTAATAGGATATAAGCCATTACTAGTATTCTTGTAAGATTGTGTGTGTGTATGTGTATGTGTGTGTACCCCTTTGTCTTAACACAACTCCAATGGACTGGCTACATTGTTTGAATGCCAAATGTACATTTGATTAAAAGATTATTTTATGGAAAACTCACACAAGGCAAGCCTTCACAAGGAGATCAAAAGAAACAATATAAGAACACTCTCAAGGTCTCTCTGAAGAACATTGGGATCAATTATGAGACATGGGAGACACTGGCACAGGACTGTCCACCACTGCATGCCTGCATCAAAAAAGATGCTGTGCTCCATCAGCAAAGAAAAATTGCAGTAGTTCAAAAGAAACATGAGATAGGCAAATTTAGAGACATCACTCCAAATATCCCTATGGACTATTTGTGTCCAACCTGTGTAAAACATTCTAAGTCTGAACAGCCATGGTCCAATATTCTGTACCTTGACCCTAACATTTTGGTCCTCTTTGAACACTAAGGACAACAACCAACCAACCAACTAACCAACTTCTTTGACCCCACTAGCAACCAAGGACATGTATCAGCAACAACTAGCTCCTCCAGACAGAGCAGGAGTCTTCTTTTTGCCTCATGTCCAGTCATACTGAAATGACATCAGGTTTACCTTTAAGTAGGACTTTGCTGATGTATGAATTTATTTTATAAACATAAAACCTTTCATTCCACAACTACAGCTAAAAGATTTAAAACATAAGTACTTGGTTAAACAACAAATTAGTAAACTCATTTCACTCTGAAAACTATATTAGATTCCTAATAGTGTCACATTGTTTTAAAATCTGTAATCAGCTAATTGACCAATCCTGTAAATGCCAAACAACAGATGCTTTCTTTGACTGAAAGGGAAGCTGAAGAACAGTAAAACAGAGCATTTGGTACCTGGGAGGGAGCAGGTTATAGATCCCAGAAAGAAGAGAGTATATAGTTTTGTCCCATAAGACTAGTTTACCCTCTGCTGTGGTAGATCAAGTTATTTTTGTAGTATAGCAAACATTTGCAATTCATCCCTGCTCTACTTGAATTATAAGAACTTAGAATTTTTTTCCTAAACCTGTATCAGTTCTTCAAGGACATGTGATTTGATGGGTGCTCCTTCCAAAGATAAGGATTACACTCCCACTACACCTTAAGGTACTGTCTTCATGAGTCGCTGTGGCCAAAAGAATTAACATGATCTTTTGTCCAAACTTCAGGTGATTTTTCTAATCATATGTTACTTCACTATATAGAAACTTGGCTTCCAGAAACACATTCTAGTGGATGGAATTAATACAGATATCATTGTAAACGGATTAACAGAATAGAAAACAACTAGTCTTATTTCTGATAAATATACAAATTTATTCATATTAACTTCAGTGAGTGATTTTAAGGTATGACTCTGTGCTCTCTATATAGGGCATAATGCAATTAAATTTTTGTATGTTGATTAAGTAATGAAAATTCAAGTGGATACTCCTGTTATTCTTCCAGTTTTGCTAAGTAGACTACTTTAAAATTTTGGGAAGCTAAGAGATTCCAACTCACATTTACTGCAGTCCTAGAAAAAATACAATACAATACAGTAGCTACACAAAAACTATATTCATTACTTTATTGGAATAAAAAGCATCACTCTAGATAAAAATTTTCAAATAACTCATATTTTTAAAAGGTTTACAAAGCAATTTCAAAGTTTAATGTTCCTAAGATCTGATTAAATCAAAACTTATAACTCTGAATCAACCTCATTTTTTAAAAAAAGGACTTATTCATTAGTATTATACCTTATTTACAAGAACTGTATAAACTGTATAACTACATGCAACATTCAGCTTGTCCTTCAGCCTGTATAAGGTATGCTTTATTAAATCTTATGAGGAAAAATTTATGAAAATTACAAGATTACACATTTCAAAAAGAGTTACTGAAGTATAACAGAACAACTTTGACATTCAAAAAACTTTCCCCCTTTACATTCCTTGGAATTATTCAGTCGTCAAATGCATAGTGTCATCTTTGACCTCAGCAGAACCATCAAAAAACCTGTCTCACAGTCACCAGCAAGACATTACTGGAAATTGGCATGTCTTTTGTAACATCTCTGAATCCACCTGCAACTACCTCCCTTCAATGAATGATATGATGTACAAAAGTTATAAAGATACTTCATTAAACTGAAACTTTCAATACTTTTAAGCTAAGAAAAAGATTTCTTGCATAATTTTCTTGAGCAGTGAAAGAGTACTTACAACTTACAACAATAGCATTTATGGAGACTATGCTACTAATGCTGGAGAAGACAAAACTCAGATACAATCCTAAGATTATAAAGGGTTATAGTCTATAAACAACAGCAAAATGAGGGACAACAAAGGCTCAACACGTAGCATTAAAGTTTTGCCTCCTTTCTCAATTCACCAGCTGTCAAAAAGTAGTTCCTGGTGAGGGATTTTAGGTTCCCTAATCTCTATACTAGTACCAATATTAACGCTAAGTTCATAGCAACTATATGGATGTTGGATCCTTCTACTTTAAAACTTTTACACCAACTCCCAAGACAGATGTAAGCTGCTCCACAGGAGAAAGAGGTAAAAAATGAGATGGAATAGGACCAGTCAAAACAGAAAAAGAGAGAAGAGCAAAGGAAATAAAGTGGTAGTTTGTCTAGTCGCTAAAACATAAATATCAATTCACTCAAACCAGAAATCCTATCCTGCCCCCCAAACACATTTCTGACCATTTATTAGACTAGGTTCCTAAGAAAGAAAATTTAACAGAAGAAAAGCAAACAATACATCTATTCCCCTTACCTCCCATCTCCAACTCCAAAAGGAAGCCCTGAAAATAAAACACTGAATTTTTTTTTTAAAAATCGAATCTTTGCTGAAAGAGATAAGGCTAAAAATTCTGGCAAGCAAATTATTTGTTGTATACTTGAATTATAAAGATACTGCCATACTACTCATCTATCCATTTTGCCATTTCAGTCTCTGATAGCTTGAACTCAGGAAATTCTGAGGTGGTTTGCTAAATCCTGCCTACTGGTGATTTGATTTTGTAATCCTTGTAGTGAGCACCTTTCAGAAGTTTTACCCATAACAACTTGTTTGGACTACCAGGAGAGCATATGACCAAAGCAATGTTTTTACAAGTTTGAACAGGCATATGTGGGCAAAAGTAACTAAGGTGGAGAAAGAATTAAAGTAGGGATACTCACCAGGAAAGAGGGAGATGCTGTAAAAATCAGATACTGGTAAGATGGCCTAAGCCAGAAAGGTGATTATAGAAATGGAGAAGAGCTGAATGGAAAGATTTTCAAAGTGCCTACTGTGTGCTAGGAACTGTACTGGACACTAGGGATACAAAGACAAAAAGGAATACACCCTGTTCTCAAGGAGCTAATATTTTATGAAGGAAAACAACATGCATGCATTTAAGTAAATATAAAGCACATATAAGATAAGTGTGAAACAACTGCGGATACTAATAGCTGGAGAGATCAGTAAAAGTCTCATCTAGGAGATTGCACTTAAAGATCTAGGGATTTTAAGATGCTGATGTAAACAAGAAATGTATTCCAGGAATGGGCAACAGGCTCGGCAAAGGCACAAAAAACAGGAGATAAAATCTTTCAGACAAGCAACAGTAAATAGGGCAGGTTGGCTAGAATGTAGAATTCATGAAAGGGAGTAATGTGGACTAAGCCTGGAAAAGTAGGCTTAGCAAAAAGGAAAAAAAAATAAGACTGTGAAGGGTTTTACATGCCAAACAGAGAAGTTTATATTTGGTCCCGGAGGCAACCAGAAGATGCTGCAGTACCTTTAGCAGAGAAGTAAAATGGTCAGAACTATACTTTAGAAATATCACTTTGGTAGCTGTGTGGAAGACAGATTGGAGAAGGGAGAGACTGTAAACAGGGAAACTATTCCAATCATCCAGAGGAAAACTCATGAAACTCCACACTAGAATGGTGGCCCTGCAAGAAGAGAAGAGGATGAACGCAAGAGATGTTGTAGAGGACAAACTGACAAAATCTGGCAACTGAGTGGAAGAGGACAAGGAGAAGGAGTTGTCGACTCAAAGGCCACAAACCTGGGTGACTCTTAAGAATAGTGGTATCTTCCACAGAAGCAGGGAAGTTAGAAAGAGAAGCAAAAGAACTATCAAAGATGACAATGTTTCCAACCTAGGTTATGTGAAATTTGAACAAATGGTGAAAGGAAGCTGGGTATGAGGGAGAATTAATAGACATTGCCTCTTAGTGAATAAAACACAAAAGCTACAAAAGCAGTTTAGTAAACTGATGTTCTCAATATCATCTTAAGAAAAAAATTCAGAGTATGAATTAATGGCGAGACAACAACTGGAAGTCATCTCCCAAGACGGCTAGGAGAGAAAAGAATAGCACACGAAGGCAAGATGAGAGCTAGAGATGCAGACTTAAAAACCAACGTCACTTTTACTTACAGTTGAAACCTTAAGAGTGAATCACCTCGATGAGGAAGTATACAGAGAGAAGCACAAGAGCCAAGAACCACAGGGTGGAAGAACAATAAAAGCCAATGAAGACAGAAGAGAGGTTAGATGTAGGACAGCCAGAGGGTATAAACATACTACAATCAAAGGAGGAGAAAGTTTCAAGAAGGTCAATGCCATCAACAATGTCAATAAAAGAAAGGACAAGGAGGACAGTGTTTATGAAGAGTACCTGGCATAACCATCATACCTTGATTTACACAACAGATTTACAGAAGTGTAGCTATTATAATAATGTGAAAGGGAAAAGAGACAATGGCTCCTTTTTCTTTTTTATTCATTGGAAAAAAGTCAGGGATTGGATGAAGACACATCAGTTTAGGTTTTAAAGAAACTGAAATTTGGACCCTCCTGACTTAGTTTTTACATCTTTAACTTCTTGCCAAGAATAGGTACCATCCTACTGCTCAAGGTAAAAAATAACTTAGCACTTCACCTTTCTAGTGCTTTTTGTGCATCTGTTTTACCTTCTACCTCCTTCTC
Organism: Notamacropus eugenii; assembly: GCF_028372415.1. Taxonomy (NCBI): domain Eukaryota; kingdom Metazoa; phylum Chordata; class Mammalia; order Diprotodontia; family Macropodidae; genus Notamacropus; species Notamacropus eugenii. The sequence continues at coordinate 92,695,405 of NC_092873.1, forward strand.
CCAAATTCCCCAGTCCCTCCCAGGATACTCTAGTTTTCCACAGCTTGACACTGGTCTGCTTTCTAGTTCCAAATCAATTTTTTATTTCACGTGGTTCCTTTCAAAGCTTTTACAGCTTGATACTAGATGAGAAGATAGTAAGATTATAGATATAATGCTGAAAGAAATTTCAGAAGCCATCTAGATATGATCATAAGATCATAGATCTAGGTCTAGAAGGGGCTTTCTATGCCATCTAGTCCAATAGTCCATTTTACAGGTAAGGAAACTGAGGATCAGGAAGGTTAATTAACTTGCCAAAGGTTACACAGTAAGTCTCAGATCCTTTTCATGCTGTACTACCTGTCTCCCTAATAATCTGATTACTCTAATAAATATAAATGCATAAATAGGCACAAGTGCATTTTTAAAGAACTCGTAGCCCAAATAAATTATTCTCTACTCAATGGAATGTATGGAGAGGTTATTTTTGAGTAGGGAGCCTTACATTGTTATTTGACAACAATTGCCCGCACCACTTGCTCCCGAATTCCTCTTCCTATTTACTTAAGTCTGCCAAGGAATGCAACATACAGAAGGAGCACTGAAGCTGAACTCCAGCCATGTTTCTTTTTCCATATCTTTGCCACTCTAGGGATTAAATGAAAACAAGATGCCATCCCTTGCAAGTAGGGGAAAGGCTTGCAACTCACATAACAAGTCTGAAAATGCAGATGATTTCTTACATTTCCGAAAAGATATGGTAAATTGATCACTATCACCAAATCCTTTTGTAAATTAAATTATCACTTTTGTGATCATTTTATGTGTTTTTTCAGCCAAGTTTGTGTTTTTGTGTCTTTTTTGCCAGTCAGGTTTGTTTTAAGCAAGACATTTGTATTTGAAACTATACTCAATGATACAAAAGAAAAAGATCAGTAAGAAATGTCTCAAACCTATAAACACATAATCAACAGATCAATCAACAATCTTTTATTAAGCATCTTTGTATCAGGCATTGGAGATACAAAGAGAGAAAGCAAAATAGCTCCTTCCATCAAGAAACTTATCTGTTAACAGAGGAGATAACAAGCACACACACACACACACACACATATATGTATATAAAACAGATACAAAGTAAAACTGAGGGGGACAAAACACTAGTGGAAATCTAGAAAGGCCTAACGCAGAAGGTGCAGTATGAGCTCAGATCTTGAAGGTAATCAGGATTCAGAGACAATGGTGAGAAGGGAGACCATTACAGGCATTGGAGAATGTCCATGCAAAGGCAAGAAGATAGAATAGAGTGTCCTATGTGAGGAATGGTAAAGGGAAACAATCCAATACCAGATGAGACAGAAAATTCTGTGGAATATGAGAATATAGAAACACAACAAACTATTCCTAAGTGGTTCAAAATGGAAATTGAGAATTATTATGAGAGCAGAATTTATAGCCCGCACAGCAAAAACAATGGCCAGAATAGAAAAACTGGAATCTGCAGCGGCAAATCTCACAAAAGAAACAAAAAAGATGTAACAATGGACCAGGAATACAAATATACAGAAGTGAAGGAGAATCTAAAAGAAGAGAAGCAAAAAACACCAATGTAAAAAGAAAGTATGTTCTTTATCCAGGAGAGACAATCTAAGCATTTTAAGTCTCCCAGAAGAACACAGAAGTAAAAAACAAAAAAACTGAATGTCATCATACAAGAAATATAAGAAAACTTCCCAGAATGTGTGATCACAGAGAGTGAAATACCAATTGAAAGAATTAATAAATTATCTCTAGAAAGGGAAAAAATTGAAGTCTGCAAAGTCCAAAAAACATTTATAAAATTTAACAATTCAGTTTTAAAAAATACAAGTTTTATAAGTGACCAGGAGAAAGACCTTTAAGTACAAAGGAAAAGCCATTCAAATAACACATGACAACTTTGCACTCACCAGAAAATGTAAGAGGGTATTGAATAATATTGCTTTAAAGAGCAATAGTTCAGGGTAACCTACCCTGTGAATCTGAGCTTAATCATAAATGAAATAAAATAAAATTTAATAATAAAAAGGCATTTCAAACATTCTTAGAAAGAAAACCAGAACTTAAGTGATTGGCTTGCTTCTTGGACAAGTGAGACAACAGAAATGTCAAAGGGGTGAACAAATGTAGCAGCCAAGAATGCAATAGCCACACTGCGTCGACAGAGAGACCAGTAGGAGACTTCTTTTTAAATAAGACAGGGCATGCCAGAAATCAGGGGCATTATGGACAGAACCATGTTTTGTCACACAAACAAGCTGTTTTTTTGTAGTACTACATTACAAAATAGGAAGGTAGATGAAAGGGGAGGGGAGTAGGAAGATAAAGAAGAGTGTGATATAACTAGGTTAAGTCAAGAGCTAAAAATAACCAGAAGTGATCTCTGTGGTCTCCGAGTAAGAGCCCAACTTTCAGGAGGGAAAGATTGAGAAAGGTGGGATGAAGGGAGGCCTCATTTTAGTGGTAGGAGAGGTTTCCACTGATCAGTGCTCCTACAGATGAAGAGATGTTCTATGAAGGGAACCAGGGACCTTGTGCTGGGTTTTGCTTACTCAGCCTATGTCAGGAGGAGAGGAGCAAGAATTCCTGAGATCAGCTGGCACCTGGGATATTAAGAAAATGGATCCAAGAAGGAGATTTTGAGGCAAATGGAGAAAGAGAGTAACTACTGGGAAGGTATAGATCATTGATGAACTATACAATCAGGGAAGTGGGGGAAGGGGAGTCCTTACCATGGCGCATTGTTGCTACACCTGCAGGAAAGAGTGAGATATAATGGAAAAGGAAAATCCATGTAGCAAGCCCTACAAATCAGGAGCAGAAACTGACTAGGAAATAACCCAGAATGTATAATTCAAGAGATCTGATTTCATGAGGAACACAGAGAATAGAAAGGGACTAGGTTGTTGGGACCATGAACCAGAGAACGAGGGTGTCAAATAGACAAACAGGATGAACAATGAAGAAAAATTCTCTCTGGAAAGAGACACAAAAACTAAAACTTTAAAAACTAATGAATAGGACTAGTTGAAGAGGACAGTTAATTTGATTAACTGAGGGGAGGAATTAAATAACCAGATAAAAGGGGGAAAAAGGAATTAATAAGCAAAACACCAAAAAGGGTAGCAAATAAGATGGGCAACTGGGGGTGAGGAGAAAGAGAGTCAAGTATCCATCTTAGTGTTACATGGCATTCCATTTCTGTCCTATAGTTACTAAGTTTTATTTTTTTTTTTTTTGCTTGTCTTTGGCTTTTTCTTCGTATACTATAGTCTGGTCCAGTGGTGGGGAATCTGTGGTCTCAAGGCCACATGTAGCCCTCTATGTCCTCAAGTGCAACCCTTTGACTGAATCCAAACTTCACAAAACAAGCCCCCTTAATAAAAGGCCACACCTCTTCCTTCTCCTACATACTTCATCTTACACTCTTCTAACTACAAATGCTCATTACTCTGGCTCATCCACTAATAATTTCAATAATCATTTGTGTATGCATAGTCAATAGAATGCAAGTTCCCTGAGAAGTTGTTTCATTTTAGTCTTTGCATTCCCTAGTGTTTACTTAGTACAGTGCTTATCACATTTGATGTTGTTTAGTCCATTAATCGTGTCCTATTCTTCACGACCCTATTTGGTGTTTTCATGGCAAAGATACGGAGATGGTTTGCCATTTTCTAATCCAGCTCATTTTACAAATAAGGAAACTGAGGCAAACACGGTTAAGTGACTTGCCCAGGGTTGCACAGCAAGTGTCTGAGGCTGGATGGATTTGAACCCAGATCCTCCTGATTACAGGGCTTGCACTCTATCTACTATGCTACTTAGCTGCTCCTAGCTTATCACATAGTAGGAGCTTAATAAATGTTTACTGATTGATCAAAAATACCTGAAAACAAGTAGAGGCTGATCAATTTGGAAATGGTTAAATAAATTTGACTACATAAATGCAATGGATAATTACCATGCCACAAGAAATGAGGGATATGAAATATCCATGTAAGTACAGAAAGATCACATACAATAGTACAATGGAAAGAATGCTGATTTGGAGTCCAGAGATTCAAATTCCAATCCTTCCACTTACGACCTATGTGACACTGGGCAAATCACTTCACCTCTCTGGACCTCAGTTTCCATGTCTATAAAATGAGGAGGCTAGACTAGATATTTTCTAAGGTTCCTTTTAGCTCTAATTTATGTGAGCTGATGCACAGTAGAACCAGCAAAACAATATAGACAATGACAATGTAATTGTAAAGAATAACAACAACAAAAACATGAAAGAATGCAGTTTTTTATAATGATCAAGCTTTGCCCCAGGTAAAAGTTGAAAGGATTCACCTAACTCCTTAGAAATTTCACTGGTATGGAATATTATATATACTGTCAGGTACAGCTCAGGCATTGGCTAATTTTGCTGAACTGTTTTGTTCCCCTTTCTTTTTAAATCTTTGTTACAAAGGATGCCTTGCTAAATTTGGAGAGAAGACTATATTTGGAAATAAATGACATAAAACCCAAAAGATATCAATAAAGAATAAGGGAAAGAGTTAGAGCCATCATCCCAATAGATGCTTCCATCACTTCACACTTTAAAAATATATATGTTTATTTATTTTTAGTTTTCAACATTCAGTTCCAGAAGCTTCTGAGTTTTAAATTTTCTCTCTCTTCTTCCCCTCCTCCCTCCCTAAGGCAGCATGCAATCTGATATAGGCTCTACTTATACATTCATATTAAACATATTTTCACATTAGTCATGTTTTAAAGAATTTGGACCAATGGGATGAGAAGAAACAAAACAAAACCAAAGAAAGAGAGGGAGGGAGGGAGGGGGAGAAAGAGAGAGAGAGAGAGAGAACACAAATGGTATGCTTTGATCTGCATTCAGACTCTGCTATTCTTTCTCTGGACACTTCACACTTATCAACAGCTTATTTCCGTTCCTTTACTCCCATCTCTGATCCTACTCACTACCAGAACAATAACCTACAACATATTAGACTGTCACTGGTGTGTTGACTTAGTCTTTTCAGTCAATCAATAAACAGTTACTAAGTGCTTACTATGTGACAAATACTATAGTAAGCACTGGATGTAAGATTTAGGATCTAAGTTCACAAAAAACAAAGCACTCTGTATGCCTTGAAAAATGAGACAACAGTGGAAGAACAGATAAGAAGTAACACAAAGGAGGGAGATGTTATAACATACCCTCCAGTATCCTCCATTTCATTTCAGGTAATTTACTTCAAACAAAGTGGAGCAATTTCCTTAAGTTAACATTTTTGAAGTCCTTTTAAGTTATCAATAGGTATATTAATTTCAAATTGTGAACATTTCTTCAAAACAAAGGTATATGTGGAGGGGAGGATATTAGAAGAAAAATGGGCTGAACAAACAGTAAATCCACCCAGGTAGAACCTATGATTTCTATAGTGCAGGGAATTCCCAGTATGGAAATTCACTTCACTAAGGTAGATCTCAAAAGTCTTACAGAGTTATACTATTAAATGATTTGGCTATGGTTAAATAGTTATTGTTATTGGTAGGATTTGAACCCAAATCTTTGTAATTTCAAGTCCAGCATTCTACTATCTCACATTGCCTGAAAATTACTGAATATTTTCAGTTATTCACACATAATTAAACATATTCAGTTAACTTCTAGCATAGCAGATAGAGAATTAGCCTTAGCATCAGGGAGACCTGGTTTCCAGTCCTGACTCTCACACATACATACTAGTTGTAGAATCATTACTAAGTCACTTAGCTTCAGGCAATTCTCTAAAACTAACAGGAGCTGTGGGAGCAACTTGGGGGTTCCCTATATTGAATGTATTTAATTATCAAGGATTAGTAGTTCAGACAATTTCATAGGGGACATGTAACTGTAAATCTTACAGCTCAAAGTCAATGAGCTTGACCTCCATTTTCCTACTCCACAGACAATTTAATAGACTTTATAATGCCACTACTTCCTCTTCCAAGTCTGGGTCCTCATTACTGCTTATCAAATCCAAAAGATAGATGAAGAGCTCTATTGATGGTAGTTAATTGCATCTAGCTGCCATTAAAGAAAACAGACATTCTTACAAGTCATTTTCCCATGGAAAAGAAATATTATCCACTTTAAGGTTTACCTCTTTATGCTATAGGTCCACAGTATCAGACTCAAATAGAAATGGATCTTAGCATGCTGCTAAGAATATGACACGTTAACGTGATACTTTATTACATTTTTACTTATTATTGAACATTTCCCACTTACCATTTCAGTCTGGTTCTAGCAGCTCTCAAGCTTTGCAGTTCCATATGCAGGAATATTAGACCACTACTATAGTTTACTCTTCAGGACTTCAAGTTGCTGAAAAAATACAATCGTCCTTGGTAAGGGGAGTTTTCCTACCAAAGAGCTGCTAATACAAATGAAGTCACAGGTCTAGGTGCTGTCTCCAGCCCCTGAAGAGTCACAGTCTTACGTGCAATAATCCTGTAAAGTACTGAATTTCAAGTATTCTATGTGATGGTATATCCTTAGCATTTACTTACTGCTTTATGGGTTTGCAAAGCTCTTTACACAGCATCTCATTTGATACAAACTTAAAATGCTTACAAAACATTTAAATAAGGATTTTAAACCTATATCAATTATAAATTGCAAAAAGAACTAAGCATAAAAAGTGTTGGAACCCATACACATAACTAGGCCTGTGTAATATCACATTTACTAAAACAAAAAAAAATTTAAGAACTAGAAAAATCAACCCTTATGTCCACAGTTTTACAAGATACTAATTTAAAATGCCATTAGGACCTTGAGAAAACTAGGGAAAAAACATTTAATTTTTCTCTACTTCTCTACAATTCCTTCCCAACTTCAAAAATTAAGAAAGAATCAAAGGGTGGATGTTATAAAGAAGCAGATTTTTAGCTCCATATAAGGAAGAATTCTTAACAATTACAGCTGCCTCTCAGTGGAATAGGTTGCCTTTTAAGTAGTGAGCTCACCATCACTGGAAATATTCAAGAAGAGATTTAACGACCACCAGTCACAGATGTTATAGAAGGAATTCTTACACTCGGTAGGAGGTTGGCCTATATAATTTATATTCAATTTAATAACTTTATGAAAATAAGATAAAATCTTTGGGCAACTTAGCTTAGATGCCAGCTGTTTTATTTCTTGAAAGCAGGGCATATCGGAGCACATACAGTAATATGCAGCATTTTTTTAAACTATTGCTCAATTTTCCTGGCCTGCATTGCACATACTGAATCTATTAAGGTATCATATTTAAGCATCTGAAAAATAAATGTTAACTATAAGAATCCTTAACCTTTTAATTTCCTGACTGCATCCAAAATTTGAAGTCTTCAAAGTCCATAGATTGCAGGATTTACTATCATATAAAGTATGTGTATATGTATGCATTTACACATATATAGATGTTATCTATAAATACACGTGTGTGTGTGTGTGTGTGTATGTGGAGAGAGGTGGGGAGGGAGGGAGGGAGGAAGGAAGGGAAGGAGAGGGAGAGAGAGAGAGAGAGAGAGAGAGAGATATACATAAGTTTATTCCTCCACACAGCTGAAATACATTTCCTGAACTTTTAGCTTTCAGTTTCCCATTAGACAGTAGACACAACTCTAGAGTAATGCAAAAACAGACACATCATGGTATTTCTACTTTTGACAATAATCAACATGAATGCAGTAATTGAGTTAAATACACCTACACTTCACTGCTAAATTAACCATATTACTATTTATTATTATTAATATAGTATATAAGTAATACTACTGTAATATAACCATTATGCACATAAATCCTGAGAGAACAACAGCTGAAGTCTATGTACAAATAATAGAAACATATAACAATAATCACCAAGGACTTAAACAATCTCACCCACATACCCATTAAGTAATCTGTTAATCCAATTTATTCATGTATAAGGGACCACTTAAATTCTAAAGTTTTATTTCCCCCTTTTAAAAAAGTCCCAATGTTTTCCTTATCTACAAACTTACCTTAAAAATTATTTCTAATTTGAAAAAATAATCAATTTCATAAGGAACAAAATTGAAAACCCTAAATTAAACACATTGAGAATAAAAAGATTGATTTTTTTTGGAAAGTATCACCTAAAGATTAAAAAAAAACAAATTTATTATAGTTAACTAATTTGACAGAGTTGGGTAAATAGATCTTCAAAGGAAAAAAAATAACCCACATAAGAGATTTAAATTCCATAGAATCAGAATGGAAAGGAAAACTTCCAAATATGTGCCAAGATAATAGGAAGTTTAATATTAGAAACATATTTGGGCAAATTATATTTTATACATCTTTGTAATATATATAAACAAGGACTATAAGTACACTTTTTAAAAAACAAAAAAGCCAAAGGCAGAATATCAAAATGTCTAGGTAAAGGGGGTACAGGTAAAATAATAAAAAGGTTTCATGGATAATTTTATTCCTTACAATGCAAATTCATTTAACTGTCTTTGATGTGATTATTACTTTTAAAATTAAAAATAATAGTTTTTAGAAGATGATATAAAAGGAAAATGTAGATAGTATAAAGATAAAAAATTATGGGACACAAAGAATAAAGCACAAGTGTGAGATAATATAAAAGATTAACTTCCATAGTTACCAATCATCTCTTAACTGCTAAATTCCATGCAGGCTTCTTCTTCTGACCATATGTTGGTCTCCTCCTCCTCCTCAAAATTGTCCTCCCTAGACTTCCTTTACACTATTCTCTCCTGTTTCTCCTTCTCAGTCTACCTCTCTTGATCATCCTCTATTTCCCTCCCAATGTCTAAACTTCCAAGTTCTTTCCTGAGCCCTCTGCTCGCTCGCTCTCTACCATCTCTCCCCCTAGGGAACCTGATGTTTTCCTCATAAGCTCACAGTAGCATCTTTCTTCAAATGCCTCCCATTTCCAGCCCTAATCTTTCAGATTTAGATTTCCAAATCCTTGCTGAACCTTTTACCTAGATGGCACATTAACATCTCTCCTCCAATCTTCCCCCATTTCTATTAACTCTCATAATTGACCCTTCCCTCTACTAGTCTCTTCCCCATATTAATCAGTTGCCAAGTCTTGTCACTCATACCAAAATCTCCCATATCTATCTTTCTTAACAGTCATTATCTTAGCTCAGGGCCCCCAAATTTTTACATCTAGACTGTTATACTAGTCTCAATTAGTTTTCCTGTTTTCATTCTTCCCTCTCTCCAATCTGCCCTCCATAAAGCTGCCAAAATAATATTCCTAAGGCATAGGTCAAACCATCCCAGTTCCCTGCTCAAAAAACCTTTAGGGACTTCTTAAAAGTCTCTAGAATAAAATATAGCCTCATTTAAGACCTACCACAATCTGGCTCTAACCCACCTTTCCTACTTCACATTATTGCCTTTAAGAACTTTATGTTCCAGCCAAACTGGCCCACTGGCTGTTCCTTAGAACTCAACATTCCATCTCATCTCTGTTCCTTAGAACAGTCTGTCCCTCATGCCTGGAATGCACTTCCTCCTCAGCTCAGTCTCTTAGGATCCTTAGCCTCCTTCAAGAATTAGACTTTCCTTCATAAGGAATGCCTTTCTCTTCGTTACCTCACATTCTCCATGTCTGTCATATTTCCCAAGAGACGTCACTGGTCCTCTCTGAGAACAAAGGACGAACAACAGCTCAAGTGGAGTTCTTTCCTCCAGCACAGTGCCCTGCTCGTAATAGATCCTTAATAAATGTTTACTGAAGAGAGACAGCAGTGATCCCAGAAAGAGACATTCACATGTACATTCTGCACTAGTGTTTACAAAGCACTTAATACGCACAATCTCATTTTATCTCAGAGTATTGAGAGGATGTTACCCTAACTTTACAGCTGAGAAAACTGAAGCCCAGAGAGGTTACAGGGACACAGCTAGTATGCAACAGGGCAGGAATTAGAATCCATGACCCCTGACGACAAAAAGCATCCTTTTTTCCACAATGCTATAATCAACAGGATATAATGAAGGACAAAAGAGAGCAAGGAATCATATCTAACTCTAAGGTTACAAACCTAGAGAATTGTGATGATGAAAAGGATGATGATGCTTTATTCACAGAATATAAATGCTGGCAGTGATCATCTGGTATAACCCCTTTAATTTTACAAACAAGAAAACTGGGACCAAGAAAAGTAAAGTAATGTGTCTACTAAGTAATTTGTTCAACAAGCAGCCAGGACTGGCCTTAACCAGTAGAAGAGCAAATTGCTTAGATGCAGTTCCTAAGTGTTGCAGATGTTCCATTCAAGTAGAGAACTGGAGAAAGAACTAGACAAGAAGTCAAGGCTAGAAATATAGATTTAGAAATAATTTGTATACATTATAAGATCATACAGCACATTCTCCCACCTTCAGAAAAAATCTTCCATGTTTTTCCTATAGATAAAAGCCCAAAATCTTTAGTCTTGTATTCAAGGCATTCCACAATCTGACTCCACTCTAATTTCCCTCAGTTTCACTACATGAAAATTTCCTGTTTAGTCATCTTTGTTTTCCCACCTCTTCCCAACTTTCCTCCCTCTCTATGCCTGGAACAGTCAATTCATATGTACTTTTATGAGTCCTATCTATCCTGTGAGGCCCACTTAAGTTCCTCCCAAAAATCTTTCCCAGTTGCTCCAAATCAGAGTAATCTCTTCTTCCTCCAAATTCCAGTGACAGTGCAGTTCTGTATTTTGTACTGGTGCTCACTACAAGGCAAATGATGATCAAATAAGATCATGTTTGAAAGTATGCAAATCCCAAAGTGTGATTTAAGCAATAGCTACTTACCTTAAATTGTCATTTATCTTCTTGTGTTACGTCCTGGCTTCTCAGCTAGAACATAAGCCTCTTAAAAGGCAGGCACCAAGGAATCAAGTCTATTTCCTCAACTTTGCATGCACAAACACAAACACCCACAAAGCCCTGAATATTATTACTTAATGTTTAATTGTAATGACAAAAAAAATCCACCATGCTACAAGACACCTTGAATTGTCCTTCATAAAAATATTAGGGGAAAAAAGATAAAATATAATTTAGAGTAAAACTTAAATCTAGTCTTACAAACTTACTTTTTGTTGGCTTTTAGTAGAAAGGAGAGTAAAGGTGAATGAGATGTCTAAGTAACTCAGGACACTGACTCACTGGTAATTTGCCTTTGCAAAATTTAGAAACTGAGCTCTGAAATTTTAATTTTGGAGAATCTTTTGTTAGATTTTGCTTCCTTATGATGATGAGTTTAAAAAAGGGTTGAGTCAGTGGCAAAAGAGACAAGAAAACAAAACCCTCAAAACCCATTATATGTAAGAAACACATCTTTTTAAAAAACACATACAGGATGAAAATAAGTAACATCAACTAATGCAAAAAATCTAGAGTGCTATCAAAGCAAAAATAAAAATTCATACTATCAAATGAGATAAACAGGAAAACTACATTATGCTTACAGGAATGACAGATAATGAGCAAATATCAAGAATAAACTGGACACCCGAATACAAAAAGATACAGCAACGATAACTGTAGATTTTAATGTTCCTCTCTCAAAAGATAATCAAAGAGGAAAATAATATAACTGAACAAACTGTTGAATAACCTTAGAGGTGAAAGACTTATGGCATCTCCTGAATAGAAACATTATGAAATACACATATTTTGTGCACCATAAGATACCTTTTCTTTTCTAAAAATTTTTTGTTACATGTTAAGTTCTAAACTTTCTCCCTGCCTTGCCACCCTACAGTCAAGAAGGCCACCATTTGTCTCATATGTGTGTATGTATGCATACATATACATACACATGTCTGTATGTATACATATGTACACACACAGAAAGGTGGGCATATAATTGTGTGTGTATACATAAATATGTAAAATCCTACTATGCATGCTACTTTCTCTGGAGGTGGATATCATCTTGCTTCATAGGCAAGTAATTGCCTATGAATTTGTAATTGATTTGAATATTTATAATAATCAGAATAACTTATTCACAGTTATTCCTTGAGCAATATTGGTATTACTATATAATATACAATGTTATTTCATGCATCTTTTCATGTTGTTCTAAAATCAACCTCTTTGTCATTTTTTACATCACAATCATATACTACAACTTAGTTTAGCTATTCCCCAACTGACAGGCATCCCCTCAGTTTCTAGTACTTTACCAACACAAAAAGAGCTGTTAAAAATATTTTTAGAACATAGTGTTTTCTGATAGAGTTATTGCTGGGTCAAAGGGTATACAGAGTTTTATAATTCTTAGGGCATGACTCCAGATTGCTCAGAAATGGTTAGTTCAGTTCACAATTCCACCAACAATGTATTAGTGTCCCAAATTTTTCATATCCCCTCCAACATTTTTCATTTTCCCTTTCTATCATTTTAACCAGTCTTCTAGGTGTGAGATTATATCTCAAAGCTGTTTTAATTTGCATTTCTCTAATCAAAGATTTAGAGCATTTTTTCATATGACTGTAGATATCTTTGATTTTTTTTCATCCCAAAATTGCCTGTTCAAATCTTTGACCATTTATCAATTGGGAAATCAGTCACATTCTTATAAATCTGACAAAGTTCTCTATATATCTGAGATATGAGACCATTATCTGAGAAACTAATAAAAAATTTTTTCTCAATTTTCTGCTTTCCTTCTAATTTTGACTGTACTAGTTTTATTTGAACAAAACCTTTTTAATTTAATGTAACTAAAATTATCGATTTTATATCTCACAGTGCTCTCCATCTGCATCTCCATAAATTCTTCTCCCATCCATAAGTCTGATAGGTAATATATTCCATGTTCTTCTAACTTGCTTATGACATTTCCCTTTATATCTAGGTCATGTATCCATTTTGAACTTACCTGTATCTATTGACATAATCATATGATTTTTTAAATTTTTTACTGATATAATCAATTATGTTAATGTCTTTCCTTCATTCCAGGGAAAAATCACACTTAGTCACAATGTATAATCTTTGTGACATATTGTTATAGTCTCCTAGCTAGTATTTTATTTAAGATTTTTGCATTCATATTCAAGATACCTACTCAAAAATAGACTATATGCTAAGTCTCAGAGACATCAGAACTAAATGTAAAAAAGCAGAAATACTAAATATATCCTTTATAGATAATAACATGCAACCAATATAGACACAGGCAGGCACCAAAGAACCTCATCGACTTAGCATGCACAAAGCACACAAACCACATGGAATGTTGAACCTATTAATAGGTGTTTAAAGGTTATGACAAAAAGAATCCACTGCTACAAGATACACTGAATTGTCCTTCATAATAAAAATATTAAAGGAAGCAAAATAAAACATAATTTTGAGCAAAACTTGAACCCAATCTACAAACCTACTTTTTATTGGTTTGTTTTTAGTAGAGAGGGACTGAAGGAGAATGAGATATATTCAAGTTAACTCAAGTCAAAGTAACACAAGTAAATTATACATATCTAAAAGGAAACTTTTTAATTTTCTAAATTTATTTATTTTTAGTTTTCAACATTCACTTCTATAAGATTTTGAGTTCTCAGTTTTCTGCCCTCCCCAAGATGGTGTGTATTCTGATACAGGGTCTACACATACATTCATATTAAATATATTTTCACATTAGTCATGTTGTAAAGAAGATTTAGAACCAATGGGAGAAACCATAAAAGAGAAGAAACAAACAAACAAAAAAGAGATTAGATAGTCTGCTCTGATCTGTACTCAGAATCCAAAGTTCTTTCTCTGGATGTAGAAGGCATTTTCCATCATGAATCTTTTGGAGTTGTCTTAGATCCTTGCATTGCTGAGAAGAGCTAAGTCTATTAAAGTTAGTCATTGCACATTGTGGCTGTTACTGTGTATAGTGTTTTCCTGGTTCTGCTCATTTCACTCAATCTCAGTTCTTTCCAGTCTTTCCAGTTCTTTCTCAAGTCATTTCTTATGGAATGATAGTATTTCATTACAGTTATATACCACAATTTGTTCAGCCATTCCCCAATTGATGGACATCCACTCAACTTCCAATTTTTGGCCACCACAAAAAGAGCTGCTATAAATATTTTTGTACATGTGGGTCCTTTCCCCTTTTTTATGATCTCTTGAAGTGGTATTGCTGGGTCAAAAGCTATTGCACAATTTTATAACCCTTTGGGCATAGTTCCAAATTGCTCTCTAGAATGGTTGGATCAGTTCACAACTCCACCAACAAGGTGCTAGTGTTCCAATTTTCCAACATTTATCATTTTATTGTTTTGTTATGTTAGGTAATCATGTAGGTGTGATGTGGTTTCTCAGAGTTGTTTTGATTTGCATTTCTCTAATCAATAGTGATTTAGAGCATTTTAAAAGGAAACTTAATAGTGTCATCTCAAATAATCAATAATCAAGAATGAACAATCAATAATCAGAAAAGCAAATAATTGACATTAATGTAAAAGAAAATAAGAATTAGAAAAATCAAGATTTCTAGAAAATAGATAAAGCAGGCCTCAGATGAAAAATATCTCTGAAAATGTATATTAAAAAATAAAAGGAAGGGCAGATCCAAGATGGAGGAGTAAATGCAGGGATTCATCTGAGCTCTCCCCCAGATCCCTCCAAATCCCTTTAAATGATGATTCTATACAAATTCTAGAGTGGCAGAATTCACAAAAAGATGGAGGGAAACAATTTTCCAGTTCAAGATAACTTAGAAGGTCAGCAGGAAAGGTCTGTTGTACTTATATGAGAGAGCAGTACAGGACAATGCAGATCAAGATCCAATAAACCAGGAGCAGGACTCAGAGCAACTGAATCAGTGGCAGCAGTGGTGGTTTCCAGACCTCTCAGTGTACGCATGGTAAGGGAATTGGTCAGTGAATCAAAAGGAAATTTACAGGGTTCCCTTTGCTGCTATCAGGGTCAGGACTATGTTGCACTGCATATGCTTGGATCTGGGTCACAGTCCTGGGTCTTAATCCCATTGAAAGGGGGAGAACAAGCCAGCAAAGCTTGCTGTGCAGTGAAGCAGGGACACTGGTTACAATTCCAGGGTTTAAAAGAGTGCTTGTGATCAGTTGTTCACAAACCAGTGCATAATACAGGAGAGTAGTAAACACACTTCTCCCTAGATCATACCACCTTGGAAGAACTAAAAACTTACAGATTCCCAGAATTACCTTTGAACACAGCTGCACAAAAAACCTGAAGCTTGGGACAGTACCCTCTCCACTTGGGAAGCAGAGCCCCACGTTAGTATAAAGTTAAAAGTCAAGAAATAGGATGGAAAATGAACAAACAGAAAAAATTCTGACCATAGAAAGTTACTATGGTGACAAGTAAGAGCAAAATACACATTCAAAAGAAGATAACAAAGTCAAAATTCCTACCTCCAAAGCCTCCAAGAAAAATATGAATTGGTCTTAGGCCATGGAAAAACTTTAAAAGAATTTTAAAAATCAAGAGAAGCAGAGGAAAAACTGGGAAGAGAAATGAGAGTGATGCAAGAAAATCATGGGAAAAAAAGAGTCAACAGTTTGGGGAAAAAGGCACAAAAAATATTAAAGAAAGTAACATCTCAAAAAAAAGAAGAGTCCAAATGGTAAAAGAGGCACAAAAATCAATGAAGAGAAGAATGCCTTAAAAAGCAGAACTGGCCAAATGGAAAAAGATAATACAAAAACTCACTGAAGAGAACTCCTCAAAAAGTAGAACTGGCCAAATGGAAAAGGAAATACAAAAGCTCACTGAAGAAAATAATTCCTTAAAAATTAGAATTGGGCAAGTGGAAGCTAATGACATTATCAAAATCAAGAAACAATCAAGTAAAACCAAAAGAATAAAAAAAAACAGAAGAAAATGTGAAATATTTAATTGGAAAAACTAACCTGGAAAATAGATCCAAGAGAGGTAGGTAAGAATTGTTGGACTACCTAAAAGTTATAATAAAAAAGGACCTAGACATCATTTTTCAAGAAACTATCAATGAAAATTGTCCTGATAGTCTAAAACCCAAGGGTAATATAGAAATTGAAAGAATCCACCAAGAGTTTTCTGAAAGAGACCCCAAAATGGAAATTCCCAGGAATATCACAGAGAAATTCCAGGCCTCCCAGATCAAGGAGAAAATACCACAAGCAGCCAAAAAGAAACAATTTAAATATTGTGGAGTTAGTCAGGATAACACAAGATTTAGCAGCTTCTACATTAAAGGATTGGAGGACTTGGAATATGATATTCTGGAGGTCAAAAGAGCTAGGATTACAACCAAGAATCACCCACCCAGTGAAACTGTACATAATCCTTCAAGGGAAAAAATTGACATTCAATGAAATAGAGAACTTTCAAACATTCCTAATGAAAAGACCTGAGCAGAACAGAAAATCTGACTTTCAAATACAAGATGCAAAAGAAGCATAAGAAGGTAAACAGGAAAGAGATAAGGGATTCAATGAGGTCAAATTATTTATATTCCTATATGGGGAAATGATATTTATAACTCCTAAAAACTTCTCATTATTAGTACAGTTAGGAATATATAGACAGAAAGCAGAGAAGTGAGTTGAAGATGATGGTATGATTATCTAAGAAAAATAAAATTAAGGGATGAGAAAGAAGAATGCATTGGAAGAAGGGGAAAGGGGCATTTTCCATCATGAGTCTTTTGGAGTTGTCTTAGACATAGCTCAAGTCTAACAAAGCAGTCATTGCACAACGTTGCTGTTACTATGTATAACATTCTCTTCACTTCACTGAGCATCAGGTCATGCAAGTCTTTCCAAGTTTTTCTGAAGTCTATACATTTATACACCACAATGTGTTCAGCCATTCCTCAATTGGTGACTGTCCCTTCAATGTCCAATTCTTGGCCACCACAAAAAGAGCTGCTATAAATATTTTTGTACATGTGGGTCCTTTCCCCTTTTTTATGATCTCTTTGAGATACAGACCTAGAAATGGTATTGCTGGGTCAAAAGGAATTGCACAGTTTTATAGCTCTTTGGGCAAAGTTCCAAATTGCTCCCCAGAATGCTTGAATCATTTCACAACTCCACCAATAATACATTAATGTTCCAATTTTTCCACATCTTCACCAATATTTGTCATTTTCCTGTTTTGTCATGTTAGCCAATCTGATAGGTATGATGTGGTACCTCAGAGTTGTTTTAATTTAGCACCTCTTTTTGTAATAGTAAAGAACTGGAAACTAGAGGGTTACCTATCAGGGAATGGCTCAACAAATGATGATATATAAACATAATACAACAATATTATTATAAGAAATGATGAAATGGATGGTTTCAGAGAAACCTCGGAAGACCTATATGAACTGATACCAAGTGAAGTGAGCAGAAAAATTTATACAATAATTACACCTTTCTAAAGAAAAACAACATTGAAAGACTAGAGAAATCTGATCAATGCAATAATCAAGCATGATTTTGGAGGACAATGGGGAAAATGGTTTTTATCCTGTTTCCACATGGTTTTGATTTCTTTCATTTGGTCTCTATTTTAGAGCAGTTTATTTTATGTAGCTTGGAAATTAAGAATATTTGGTATGGTAATACCTATTAAAGTATTCTTAAATTTTTATGGATAACTATTATCTGAGTGATTATTGGCAACAATTTGTGATTTTGCTATATCTAGTTCTCATACAATTTTTTAAAGTTCTTGAAGAACTTTTGTGGTTTGTATTTGTAATTAGGAAATTTATCATCTATTATAAAGGATCACAAACTATGACAAGGGTGCATAATTCTCATCAACTGATGATGTCTCTAAATATTTGGTAGGTGTTAAATTTTTGCAACTTGATGTGAAATGTTGCAGTTTCTATTCCTTTTATTATCTGTACTGATTTATTATCTGCATTGATCAGACAACCTGGTAGATAACCCTTACATAATTTCTGTTAGTAACAACCTGGTCCTAAATGGCTATTAATCAATCAGTAATCATGTAATAGGCACTGAGAATACAAAAAGAGGCAAACGACAGTTCCCTGCTTCTGAGGAACTTGACAATTTAACGGGGGAGACAACATGCAAAGAAATATATGTGAAGCAAGTTATATACAGGATAAACAGAAGATAATTAACAGATGGAATTGGAATTAAGAGGGACTGGAGAAAGCTTTGTGTAGAAGCTGTGATTTTAGTTGGAATTTAAAGGAAATTTAAAGGGAGAGTGTTCTGGCATGGGGGACAGCTAGTGAAAAAAAATACCCAGAGCAAAGAAATGGAGTGCTTTATTTGTGGAACAGCCAGGAGGCCAGTGTCACGGGATTGAAGAATACATTTTAGGGAGTAAGGTATAAGGTGATTGAAAAGGTAGGAGGCGGCTAGATTTGAAAGGTCTTTGAATGCTAAACTTTGCATTTTATATTAAGTGCTCTGTTTTTTAAACTTATCTGCATGATGCAACTATTTGTTGGCACCTTCTTAGTTGGTATATTGTATCTATGGAGGTCTTTTTGATTTTGCTCTTGGTTATTAGCTATATTATGGTTTCTATTCAGAGGTAACAACTTTCAGTTACATTTGACAGTTTTTGGAGGGTTTTACTACAGCTCTGTGAAGGGATGTGTATTTGATCCAGAAGTACTTCAACAGTTTTTTGTTGGTTTTTTTTTGTGGGAGACAGTCAGGGTTAAGTTACTTGTCCAGGGTCACACAACTAGTAAGTGTCTGAGACAGATTTAAAGTCAGGTCCTCTTGAGTCAAAGGCTAGTGCTCTATCCATTGAACCATCTACCTACTCCTGTACTCCAGTAGTTTTTAATCTTTTTATCGTATACTCTGAGAAGACCTATTAATCATCATCTAAGGAGACCTTTTCCTAATCCGTCTTTAATCTAGCGAGTGCCTTCCCTCTATTATTTAAGTTCTTGAGGATATTTTGTAATCTATTATTAAATTACATGTGCATAGTTGTTTCCATGGTATCTCCGCCATTATATTGTAAGCTTCTTGAGGGATGGGACTATTGCTTGCCTTTCTTTGTATGCTTAATGCTAAGCACAGTATCTGACTCATAATAGTTTAATGAATATTTATTAGATTTTCTGTAGTTGTCCTGGAGTGATGGCCCTGCATGTTGTTACTATTCCAGGATTTCTGTTTGGATGTTTTCTAAATTTATTGTCAAGTTTGTTGTGTATATTTAGAGTGATATGGCTCAGGTGTTAATTAATCTGAATGGGTTCTTTCCATTAAGCTTTGACTTCAGGATGCCATTAAATGTTTTGATATATACAGCTACAGCTTTCTTCTTGACAGCACTTTGCTCAAAGTGTCTTGGCTGGGAAATATCAAGATATATATATATATATATATATGTGTGTGTGTGTGTGTGTGTGTGTGTGTGTGTGTGTATATATAATATATATCTTATATCATATATGTGTGTATGTATGTATATATGTATATATATATATATATATCACCTTCTTCCATTTAGTTCAATTCAGCCTCTAGATTCAAGTTCAAACTTTCAATGCCTACTTTTTTGTAATACACTAATGAATTTATTCTTTTCAAAAAATAATTTTATTGAATGAAGATGACATCTAATAGCATCAGAAAAATTTCCCAAGAGATGAATATACCATTTACTGTATTTCAGTGGACTGTATAACTTGATGCCATCCATGTACATTAAGTTATTAATATGATATTTAGTTATGATAACCCTCCTTGACTTGGAAGCCATATTTAGTTGTGTTCCAAAGAGATGATCATGGGTTATTATTATTATTTTCTATAAACAAAATTACTGGTCAGCTAGGTAGTGCCAGTAGGGATAAGATTTCTGGGGCTGGAGTCAAGAAGACTCATCTTTCTGAATTCAAATCTGGCCTCAGATACTAGCTGTGTGATCCTGGGCAAGTCACTTCACCCTATTTGCTTTAGTTTCCTCATCTATAAAATGAGCTGGAGAATGAAATAGCAAACCACTACAGTATCTTTGTCAAGAAAATCCCGGGGGGGCGGAGCCAAGATGGCGGAGTAGAAAGACGCACATACACATAGCTCCGAACCCACAACACATAGAACGGCTACAAGTAAGTAACTCATGGCGAATTCTGCACCCAGAGGCCACGGAACATTGGAGCGAGGGAGATTTCTGTTCTGGAGAGACCTGCAAACCTCTCATGGGGGGTCCTTCGCGCTGCAGACTGGGCGCCGGGACTGGTAACTGAGTGCAGCCCTGCTGCGGCCGTGGCACTGAGAGGAAAAGATCCGAGCGGGCTTCAGGGACGGGATCTCCAGCGGCCACGCGGGTCCCTCCACCCACAGAGGGACCTGCAAACCTCTCGCAAAAGGTCCGTCGTGCTGCAGATGCGGAGCCCAGCCCAGACCTGCTGTGGCCACGGCCGCGGCACCGAGAGAAACAGATCTGACCAGGCTTCAGGGACGGGATCACCAGCGGCCGCACAAGTACCTCCACCCACAGGTGATGGGGGTCGGTGAGAGAGTCTCTTTGGTGGGTCGAGAGGGGAGTGGGGTGCCCCCATAATTCAGGCTCCCCCAGGAGGTAGAAGCTGAGAGGCGGCTGCAGACAGGGGCTCCCCAAGCGGGCGGGAACCTGAATCCATTGTGGAAGGTCTGTGCATAAACCCCCTGAGGGAACTGAGCCTGAGAGGCGGCCCTGCCCCAACCTGACCACCTGAACATAATCTCATAAGGAATAGCAGCCCTGCCCCCGCCAAAAGCCCTAAGGCTGGAAGCAGCATTTGAATCTCAGACCCCAAACTTTGGCTGGGAGGATCAGGAGGAGAGGTGGGTGTGAGGAGGATATTCAGAGGTCAAGTCACTGGCTGGGAAAATGCCCAGAAAAGGGAAAAGAAATAAGACAATAGAAGGTTACTTTCTTGGAGAACAGACATTTCCTCCCTTCCTTTCTGATGAGGAAGAACAATGCTTACCATCAGGCAAAGACACAGAAATCAAGGCTTCTGTGTCCCAGCCCACCCAATGGGCTCAGGCCATGGAAGAGCTCAAAAAGAATTTTGAAAATCAAGTTAGAGAGGTGGAGGAAAAACTGGGAAGAGAAATGAGAGAGATGAAAGAAAAGCATGAAAAGCAGATCAGCTCCCTGCTAAAGGAGACCCAAAAAAATGTTGAAGAAATTAACACCTTGAAAACTAGCCTAACTCAATTGGCAAAAGAGGTTCAAAAAGCCAATGAGGAGAAGAATGCTTTCAAAAGCAGAATTAGCCAAATGGAAAAGGAAATTCAAAAGCTCACTGAAGAAAATAGTTCTTTCAAAATTAAAATGGCACAGATGGAGGCTAATGACTTTATGAGAAAGCAAGATATCACAGAACAAAGAGAGAAGAATGGAAAAATGGAAGATAATATGAAATATCTCACTGGAAAAACAACAGACCTGGAAAATAGATCCAGGAGAGACAATTTAAAAATTATGGGACTACCTGAAAGCCATGATCAAAAGAAGAGCCTAGACATCATCTTTCATGAAATTATCAAGGAAAACTGCCCTGAGATTCTAGAACCAGAGGGCAAAATAAATATTCAAGGAATCCACAGAACACCGCCTGAAAGAGATCCAAAAAGAGAAACTCCTAGGAACATTGTGGCCAAATTCCAGAGTTCCCAGGTCAAGGAGAAAATATTGCAAGCAGCTAGAAAGAAACAATTCAAGTATTGTGGAAATACAATCAGGATAACACAAGATCTAGCACCCTCTACATTAAGGAATCGAAGGGCATGGAATAGGATATTCCAGAAGTCAAAGGAACTAGGACTAAAACCAAGAATCACCTACCCAGCAAAACTGAGTATAATACTTCAGGGGAAAAATTGGTCTTTCAATGAAATAGAGGATTTTCAAGCATTCTTGATGAAAAGACCAGAGCTGAAAAGAAAATTTGACTTTCAAACACAAGAATGAAGAGAACCATGAAAAGGTGAACAGCAAAGAGAAGTCATAAGGGACTTACTAAAGCTGAACTGTTTACATTCCTACATGGAAAGACAATATTTGTAACTCTTGAAACATTTCAGTATCTGGGTATTGGGTGGGATTACACACACACACATGCACACACGCACACATACATAGAGACAGAGTGCACAGAGTGAATTGAAGAGGATGGGATCATATCTTAAAAAAAAATATGAAATCAAGCAGTGAGAGAGAAATATATTGGGAGGAGAAAGGGAGAAATTGAATGGGGCAAATTATCTCTCATAAAAGAGGCAAGCAAAAGACTCATTAGTGGAGGGATAAAGAGGGGAGGTGAGAGAAAAACATGAAGTCTACTCTCATCACATTCCACTAAAGGAAAGAATAAAATGCACACTCATTTTGGTAGGAAAACCTATCTCACAATACAGGAAAGTGGGGGATAAGGGGACAAGCAGGGTGGGGGGGATGATAGAAGGGAGGGCATGGGGAGGAGAGTGCAATTCGAGGTCAACACTCATGGGGAGGGATAGGATTAAAAGAGAATAGAAGTAATGGGGGACAAGATAGGATGGAGGGAAATATAGTTAGTCCTATACAACACAACTATTATGGAAGTCATTTGCAAAACTACACAGATTTGGCCTATATTGAATTGTTTGCTTTTCAAAGGGAAGGGGTGGAGAGGGAGGGAGGTAAAGAAGGTGGAACTCAAAGTGTTAGGATCTACTGTCGAGTAATGTTCTTGCCACTAGGAAATAAGAAGTACAGGTAAAGGGGTATAGAAAGCTATCTGGCCCTACAGGACAAAAGAGAAGACGGAGACAAGGGCAGAGAGGGATGATAGAAGAGAGAGCAGATTGGTCATAGGGGCAATTAGAATGCTTGGTGTTTGGGGGGGGAGGGGATAAAAGGGGAGAAAATTTGTAACCCAAAATTTTGTGAAAATGAATGTTAAAAGTTAAATAAATAAATTTAATTAAAAAAAATTTAAAAAAAGAAAAAAGAAAAAAGAAAATCCCAAACTGGGTCACAGAGTCACACATGACTGAAAAACGACCGAACAACAAAAACTAAAATAAGACCTATAGGATGCAGTGAAATCAGTATTACTTTATTTTAATTTTCTTCTAAATGTCTATGTTTTTCTTTCCAAACTCATATCTACTGTTCCCAAATTTCCAGAAGGTTAGTAACTCCAATCTCCAAGGGATAAATGGGCTAGGTTTTTTTGTTTGCTTTTATAAATAAATTCCTATAGAGAAATCTTTTTTTGGAAGCTATAGACCATATACTTTCCCCCACCCTGCCAACTGTTTTTTTTAATACTACTGGTTCACTGAAGTACCATGTGGAAGATGCAAGGCTTCCTCATTTGTAAACTGAGAATACTAATAGCAATAGAAAGAAAGCAATGTTATTTGATCTTTACCAATTCATCAGTCTTACAAGTTGGCTTTTCTTTTGTACTCCTTTATAAGTCTTCTATTTAGTAACCTGGTAGCCAGACAATGTTAGAGTTAATATAAAGTTGCTAGAGGATTGTTATTTACTGTTCTTGGGGAAAAGTTTGCTTTCCAGCTCTCAAGCAATTTTGCAGACTATGGTGTTTTATGCTGCTCTTTCATTTATTTCTAGGTGTTAGGAGGAGAAAAAAGTGGTGGAGGAAATAAAGTAATACCTGGGCATTGAGAATTAGACCAATTTTTGACACTGTGCCAGGAGGCTGGATAACAAAGCTTTGATTGTACTTGCCCTGTCAATCTTATGGCACCATAGTGAAGGAGAAAAGCAAAGTAATTATTTGATAAAAGAACTTTAAAAAAGTAAAGTGCAATCTAAGTCACAATAATACAGTTAACATTACTATTAAGGACAAATTCTTATAGCAGTTATGGCTATTTCTCTAGTAAATTCTCTAGTTCATTCTCTAATAAATCACTATTTACAAAATATTTTTATTGATATCACTTGCTTTTACATAATTTTCATTTCCAAATGTATTCCTCCCCTTCCTTGCCCAATGAACCATACTTTATAACAAAGAATAAAATAGAGGGGAAAAACGTTGAGTAAAACCATGTCTAATATATTTTCTCAACTCTTCTCTGAGGTCATGCTTGGCCATTATAATTATATAACATTAAGCTGTATGTCTTTTTAAAAATTTTATTTTCATGTATATTTCCATGTAATCACTGTATATGTTTTCTTGGTTCTGCTTACTTTACTTTGCATTATTATATAAAGTTTTTCCTATGCTCTGAACTCTTCATAATCATTATTTTTTGTAATACAATAATTTTCTACTATATTCATGTATTGCAATTTGTTTAGCTATTCCCTAGCTGATGGGCATCTACAGACAGTTCTTGTTTTACAGAAGTGTAGCTGACTTCTACCTACAGCTATTTTTTATGTAATGCAAATTTGCCATACACATAAGGATGGGAGGGAGAGAGGAAGAGGGCCACGTGCACATGGAGGGAAGAAGCTGACACATGGTTCAAGGACTCCTGGGAGCTATAGACAGAAAAGCGAGAGTAGGAAAAGGGATGCATAGGACTGGGCCAGCTTGGGGACAGACTGGAACTGAAAGGAAGAAAACTCAGCAGGACAGACACATGGAGGTTGGATATGGTCACAGGCAGGAAAGGAGAGAAGACACACAAGCTCTGGGAACAGATATGATGGTACCCAAATATGGATGGACAGAACATAGGAGGCACAATGAGACAAATACATAGGCATGGGAAGTTGCAAGTCACGCCCTTGTCCATCTCTCTGAGCTCCTGTTCTCCTGCTTTCACTTAGAGGACTGTTTTTTTAGGGGGCAAGCTTCCTGACAGAGTACAGTACCATACAGTAAAGTTAACAAGTGTTTTTTCGAAAGCATATGTAAAGTCAAATTTGTGTAATGGGAGAAATGTCTGTACTTTGTCTACAATTCTTTGCTACCACAAAAAATGTTGCTGCAAATATTTTGGCATATGTGATACTTTTTCTTTCTGTCTTTGACTTCTTTGGGGTATAGGTATGGCAGGATCTATTGGTCAAAGCTAGGAATGTTTAGTCACTTTGTTTTTTAACCAGAATTTAAAATTTCTTTCCAGAATGGTGGTACTCATTCACAGCCCCACCATGTTGTTGCGATTGAAACTGAGGAAACAAAGATTTGCATTTCAGAGCAAATCAATTTATTAGCAAGGCTAGCAGTACCCATTTAGTACTGTCCAAGATCTTCTCAGAGGTAGAAGGATACTATTTGGCAGTTAGTATTTTCTGGTACTCAATAATGAGGAACCAATCAACTTACACAATTTTGAGTAACATGCGCATTCTCTCTTTATGATTGGCCAAAGTTTTATAAATCTTGTGGTTATTTCAAGAATATCCTGGTACATTCTGTGGTTATTATAAAAACATACCACAAGATGTACGGAACATCTTGTGGTCAGCACCTACTACCCCAATTTCCCAGAATTATATCAACATCTCAATTTCCCCATAATCATATGATTTACAGCAAAGCAAGGGCCAACTCATAAAACGGAAGATAGTCACAAAATGGAAAAACCAAACAAAATGGAGTTAGTGTTAGATTCCACAGTGTATCAGTATGCTTTTCTTTACATAATCTTCCAACATTGATTATTTATATCCTTTGTCAGCTTTGTTAACTTGCTACATTTTTGAGGCAAACTCCAGAGTTATTTTGATTTACATTTCTCTTATCATTACTGGCTTGGAGCCATCTGTGTTATGTTCATAGTTTCTATTTTATTTTTGGAAATTCTTTCGAGAACTGTTTTTTTTTGTCTTATGATGACTTATTTATTGGGGAATGGCTCTTGATCTGGTATTTCTATTGCTTCTTTATCCATCTTGGATTAAGAACCTTATCACATATATTTGAAGCAAAGAGTTTTTCCAGTCAATAGTTTTCCTTCTATTCCTAGTTGTACCAATTTTGTTAGCACAAAAGCTTTTCAATTTCATGTAATCAAGATTACCTATTTTGTGATTGCCCCTATTCCTTGTTTGGTTATTAGTTTAACCATAACTATGAAAGATATTTGATCTCATTTTCTTCTAATTTTTAAAAAAGATGTGACCTTTTTATATTCAGGTCATATCCATTTTGAGGTAGTTGAATTCCATAGTAGAAGGTATGTATCTAAACCTAATTTTAGTCACTTGCTTTCCAGTTTTTCTAATAGTTTGCATCAGATAGGGCATTCTTACCCAAGTAATTTCTACTTTCATGTCCCGTGAACACTGGGTTATTGAGTTTGGTTGTTTCTGACTCTTCAATTCTTCCTTGTTTAGTGTGTATTACAGATCTCTTTTTTAAAAAATATTTAACTCTTCTATTTTTCTATTTTTTAAACTAGGTAGTGCAGAAGATAAAATGTTGGATTTGGAGTCAACAAAGGCAAATCCTGCCTCAGACATGTACTGGCTTTGAGACTCTGAGGAAGTCACTTGAATCTCCCTCGGCCTCAGTCTTCTCTTTATTAAAAGGGCTTAGTAATAACACTTGCCTCACAGGGTTGTTGTAAGGATCACACAAAATAACGTGTAAAGCATTTTGTAAAGTGTTTCATAAACACTATCATTATTATTATTGATTTATGCCAAATAACTTAAATAATTATTGCTTTGATATAATTTCAGTTCAGGAAGTGCTATTTCACTTTTATTACTACTTGCTTTCACTATTTTCCTTATGATTCTAGACCATATCTTTCTCCAGATGAATTTTGCTATTGTTATACTTAGCTCTATAAAGTGCCTCCCTGGTAGTTTGATTGGTATAGCACTAAATCTTTAATTTAATTTAGGCAACATCATTCATTCATATATATGTGTATATATGTGTGTGTGTGTTTGTATACGTGTGGGCCAGCCATAATCAAAGAATGTCATGTTTTAAGAATGTTTTGTCACTGTACTCATGTGAAGCTTGAAATGCATTTCAGTAGACGAGGTCCCGGACATCGCACGTGTTGTGTCAATGTTTACCGGGATCCACCTTGTCGTTATTTTCTCTGGGTTTGTTGCTGTTGTGCAGCAAAGCTTCTGATTTTGTTTTTGAAACTATTGTTAAGACAGTTTCTTCTTATCTGATTGGTTTCTTTGATTATTTTCCGAGGTTTTCTAAGTAAATCATCATATTGTCAGCAATTACAGATGATTTTTTTCCTCCTTTGTCAATATTTATGCCTTTAATTTATTTCTTATCTTACTGATATTGGCTTTAGTAGAACTAGTCTTGAATAAAAATGGGGAGAGGGAATATCTTTGATTTATTCCTGAATTTACTGGAAAAGCCTTTGGTGTTTCTCTGTTGCAAATAATGTTAGTTTTTTATTTTAGACATGTACTTTTATCATATTAAAAATGGCTCTTCCATACCTATTGCTACATAGGGATTTTTAACTTTTATTTTATTTTAGCATAAATGAATGTGCTTTTTTCAGTGCTTTTCTGATCTTTTGATATTACAAATATGTCTTTGGATATTTTAAAATAATGGTCAAATGTTCATTGTTTTTCCGATGCTTAGCCATTTCTTGCATAAATTTAATTTGGTCATTGTGAATTTTTTTTTTTGCATGCCTTATTGAAGTCTTAGGATTTTCTTGAAAATTTGAGACAGGTTTATGTTAGTCTTTATTAACTTTCTTACCCTTTATTAGTAGGGCCTGAACCTACCAATAGAGTTGGTTTATAGCTGCCTCACTTTCTAAGCCAAAGACCTCTAGCAGAACAGCTCCTTGGTTATAGATTTTGGGTAGTAAGGAACAAAGTAAAGAAATAATAAAATTGCTGGTAAGTGTGGGGATACTATGGGGTTGAGGGTAACATGATTGGTTATGTAGCTGAGGCATGGGAAACAATATGATTGGTTGTCAGTTGGGAATGAGGGGCTAGCAATGTTCATTGTTTGAGTTCATCTGCAGGGTCAGAGAAGGTGGACCAGAAATCCTGTAAGAATAGCTTGGTAGTGTATAGATACTAGAACAGAATCCCTGATGTTTACTTGTATCACCCAAAGATTTCCTTGAGGTAAGAATAGAATAGTGATTAAAAGAACTGGATTTCTAAACTTAACAGGACAGCTAAACTTTTCACTAAGTTTAGAGACAAGGAATCATGACTTAGGCAGTTACAGGACAAAATAAGTTAACTTAAATGATCAACTTTTAAAAAATGATACAGAATCAATTTAATCTTTTCAGTACTCCCTCTCCCCCTATTTTTCCTTATTTAGTATTTTATTTTTTCCCAATTACATGTAAAAACAATTTTAACATTCCTTTTTTCCCCAAATTTTGAATTCCAAATTTTCTCCCCCTTTCTCCTCCCCCCCCCATTGAGAAGGCAAGCAATTTGACATAGGTTATACATAAAATGCTCTAAATGCACAACACTTTTCCATGTAAGTCATTCTGTGAAAGAAAACACAGACCAAAAAACAAACAAACAATAAAAATAAGAGAAAATAAAGAAAAAAGTATCTTCGATCTACCTTCGGGCTCTACCAGTTCTTTCCTTGGAGATGAACAACATCTTTCATCACAAGTTCTACAGAATTGTTTATTCATAGTAGATTATGATACAATGTTGCTGTTACTGTCTATAATGTTCCCTTGGTTCTGCTCATTTCACTTTGCCTCAGTTCAGGTTAAGTCCATGTTTTTCTGAGACCATCTCGCTCATCATTTCTTTTTCTTTCTTTTTTAAGAAAATTTGTTTTCCCCTGGAGCTCATGCTTCTTAAAGGAGAACAGTGTCAGGCAAGGTCAATAAGGCAGGCTAAATGAAACGGTGACAGGCTTTGAATCCAATGCTAAGAATGTTGAGTAGGGGAATGATACGATTTGTATTTTAGGAAGATTATGTTTTTGTGTCATTGTTGCTGTTGCTATTGTTGTTCTTTTCTTTCCCCATTTTATTTAGTTTTCAACATTTACTTTCACAAGATTTTGAGTTCCAAATTTTCTCCCCATCTCTCCCCTCCCCCAACCCCATGACAGCATGCATTCCGATCATCCCCTTTCCCCTAATCTGCTGTCCTTTGTGTCACCCCCCCCCCCCCAGCTTCTCTTATCCCTTTCCCCTTCTATTTTTTCTGTAAGGTTAATTAGATTTCCATACCCCACTGCTGTATATCTTATTTCCCAGCTGCATGTAAAAAACAATTTTTAACCTGTTTCTTAATTTTGAGTTCCAGATTCTCTTCCTTCTTCCTTCCTCACCCATCCTCATTGAGAAGGCAAGCAATGTGATATATGTTATACATGTGCAGTCATGCAAAACACTTCCATAATAGTCATGTTATGAAAGACTTAACTTTTTTCCATCCTATTTCTTTCCATCCTATCCCACCCTTCCTATTCTCTCCTTTGACCCTGTCTCCTCAAAAGTGTTTGCTTCTGATTACCCCCCCTCCTCCAATCTACCCTCCATTCTATTACTCCCCCTTCCCCCTACTTTCCTATAGGGTAATTGCATACCCAATCGAGTGCGTATGTAATTCCCTTTAGGAAGACGAGACTGAAGATGGGAGACTATCCTCAAAGCAAGTAATTTAGGGAACTTTTACAACAGTTCAGGAAAGAAGTAATGAGGGATTAATTTAAGGTTGTAGGAGTGGTAGGGTTGAGGTTGGGGGTGCTCGGGACTCCAAAATACCAACATACCTGGTCCTACCCTAATGAATTCAATCCAAGCCTCTTTTTAGCCAAAGAAAAGTAAAGGTTATTAAAGATTTGCCATATTGGACAAACTCTTAAGGATCCTAAGCATTTGTGATACTTGTATTGATAAGTGGGGCAGACTGAATCTCAGCTGGATTGAATCTGAGACCCACTCATTATTTCTTAAAGCACAACAGTATTCCATCACAATCATATACAATAACTCATTCAGCCATTCCCTAATTGATGGACATCCTCACAATTTCCAATTCTTTGCCACCCAAAGAGCTGCTATAAACATTGTAGGTACTTTCCTTTTAGTTTTCTATCTCTGTGGGAGGTAGTAGTGGTATTGCTTGGAGAATGTGTATGCATATTTTTATGGTGCTTTGGGCATAGTTACAAATTGCTCTCCAGAATGGTTGAATCAGTCTACAACTTCACCAATAGTATATTAATGTTTTCATTTTTCCATCCCCTCCAACATTTGTCATTTTTCTTTTCTATCATATTTGCCAGTCTGACAAGTATGAGGTAGTAGCTCAGAATTGTTTTAATTTGCATTTCTCTCAATGATTGTGATTTAGGGCATTGTTTTCATATGACCATAGATAACTATGATTATTTTGACTGAAGCTGCCTCTTCATATACTTTAACCATTTATCAGTTGAGGAATGGCTCTTATTTTTACAGATTTTGACTCAGTTTTCTATATGCTTAAAAAATGAAGTCTTTATCAGAGAAACTCACTGTAAAAATTTTTTTCACAGTAATGATCACCAACTTTGTATTTCCCTCCATCCTATTTTCTTCCTGTTTATCCTGTTCTCTCGTTACCCTGTCCATTCTCAAAAATGTTTTGCTTCTGACTTTTACCTTCCCCAAACTGCCTTCCCTTCTATCATCTCCTCCATGTCCCTTCTCTTATCCCCTTCTCTTTCTACTTTCCTGTATAGTAAGGTAGATTTCTACATTCAACTGAGTGTGTATATTATTCCCTCCTTGAGCCAATTCCGATAAGAGTAGGGTTCATGTGCTTCCCTCTCCACTTTCCCCATTTCCCCCTCCACCTTAAAATCTCTTTCAGGCCTGTTTATGTCAGATAATTTATCCCATTGTTGTACACAGTAACAGCAACACTGTCCAATGACCGACTTCATTAGACTTAGCTCTTCTGAGCTATATAATGATCTAAGACAACTCTAAAAGACTCATGATGGAAAATGCTATCCACATCCAGAGAAAGAACCATGGAGTTGGAATGCAGATTGAAATATTGTTGTTTGTGTTTTCTTTCTCATAGTTTTCCCCTTTTGTTTTGATTCTTCTTTCACAATATGATCAGTATGGAAATATCTTTAATATGATCATATACATATAGCCTATATCAGATTGCATACTATCTTGGGGAGGGATGTGTGGGAGGAGGTGAGAAAATTTTAGAATGAGAAGTCTTATAAAAGTGAATGTTGAAAATGGAAAATTAAAATTTTTCTTTAAAAAGGGTTGTTATAGATCTTTTGGTATATGTGGATTCTTTTTGTTCTTTCTTTGATCTTTATGGGGCATAAGCCAAGTAAGTTGGTATTATTTATAAATAGTTTAGTCACTTTGAGGACACAGTTTCAAATTGCTTTCTGGAATGACTAGAATGATTTATAGGTCTACCTACTTCCCTGCTACCCTTCCAACCTTCATTTTCCTCTTGTCATCTTTGCCAATCTGACAGATGTGAAATGGAACATTGGAGCAGTTTTCATTTGCATTTCCCTAGTTATAGGTGATTTGCGATGTTTTTTTCCCTATGTTAATAAGCTGGATTTCTTCCTCTGAAAACTGTCTGTAGCCTTTGACTATTTATCTGTTAGGGAATGACTCTTGTTCTTACAAATTTGAATCAGTTCTTTATATATCTCCAATGCTTTTTCCACTATGCCACAAGAATCTTGATTTCATAATTTTGTCTTATGTAAAAGTTCATAAATATGATGATGGTCTGGGGATATCTTCTGGTTGTAAAGATGTAAAGAGGAATGATGGCACTAAAAATAGAAATAAGAAATAAACACCATATCTAATTCATTGGGGATTAACTGGGAGGTGAGGGAAAAGTAAAAGATGACAAAGGTTTCAAAGCTGACTAACTGGGGAATAATAGTGTCACTGATACAGAGAAATGAGGACCAAAAGAATCAAGTTCCATCTTAATGCTGGAGGATGGGAATGGGAAGAGAGATAACATATTTAAATTCATTTAATTTCAGGTGTTAGCAGGATTTGGCTTAGAAACATCAACTAGGAAACTGAGACTTAAAATTCAAAAGACACCAATAATCTAGCTATAGATTTAGCTTCTTCACAGAAGTGACAATTGAAGACACTAGAACAGATTATTCTCTATAATTGAAAATAAAAACCAAATCGTTTACCATTTCACAATAAATTCAAAATGGACTAGTGACCCAAATATTAAATATCTTGCCATAAAAAATTGGAAAAGAATCAAATCAGATCAACTATCTTTCTGAGTTATGGGGAGGATAACTTCTTAGTCAAACAAGGAATAGAGAAAATAGCAAAAGATAAAATAAAAATTTTGAGTATATGAAATTGAAAAGCTTTTGCACAAATTAATGAAGAAGAGATCAATTGGGTAAAAAAATCTTTCTATCAAATAGTAGATATAAGTTTGATATCCAGACTATATAAAGCAACAGAAATACATGATAAAATGCCACTCCAGCAGTAATCAGAAGGTATGAACAGTTATCAAAATCTGAATCACAAATGAATAAATCATACAAAAGCATGTTCCAGGTCACTAATAAGATACAAAGAAATCAAAACAAGTCTGAGGTTTTACCTCACACCCAGCAAATCAGTAAAAATGACAAGAGGCAATAATAGCCAGTGTGGGAAGCATACTAATCTATTGTTGGAAAAGGACACTTGAATTAGTGGGATAGTCAAGAAAACAATTTGGAATTATGCAAACAAAGTGATTAAAATATCCTTACCCTTTAACTCAAGAGATTACTCTGCAAGTAGATTACTACTCATAGTAGGCAATGATAAAAGGAAATAATCTAGATAGACCAACAGTAGCACTTTCTGTGCTAGCAAATGACTGGAAAGCTGCCTACCCACTGGGAACTGGCTAAACAAACTGTGGCATGTGAACGTAATGAAATATTAACTGTGCTATAGGAGTGACAAATCTGATGACTACAGAGGATCAACACAAAGACTGATAGGAACTCATGCAAGTTTGGAAAAATAAGCACAGTCAGAAAATCAACATATAAAATAATAAAAAATAAGTCAAAGGAACAACCACCTCAACAGTTAAAACTAAATGTTGTCCAACTATAAACATCAAGTTTAGCTTCTAAGAAGAGATATGAGAAAACACCTCTCCCTTCCCCTTACGCCTCTGTAAAAGTGGGGATCCTTTTGCATGGAACTTTCATATAACATCAGATTTTTAAAAAATGTTTATTGGTATTGCTGATTTTTTTTCTTCCTCTTTAAAAAAATTCTTTGCTATATCCTTAGGCTTTTTGGGAAAGTTTAGAAGAGACACATAGGGAATTTAAATGATATAAAAACAAAAAGATATAAGCAAAAATCTATTTCTTAAAAAAGAAGAAAGGGTACCAGAGATAATCTTTTAATTGCTAAGGAGGCAAACATGTAGCTATGATATAAGCATCCTCAATCACTCCTTCAAAATGCGGCTAAACACCTATTTTTCAATGATTAAATTAAACAAACATTTACTGTCTATTACATGCAAATTATAGAGGTAGCTGGGGTACTGGTCAGTGTTGAACTTGGAATTAGAAAGATCAGAACCCAAATCCAGTTTCTGACACTTAACAGCTATATGACCTTAGGCAAATTACTTAATTTCTCTCTTCAAACAAGTATGAGAAACTTATCTACTAAATTATCAATAGATCAAAACAGACGTTACAGATCCTTTACAAGGAGAGCATACAACTACACAAAGGGAAGAGACCTTCATATCCTAAAGGATTTTTTTTTTTTACAAGCTGACTGTTGTCTGATTTCAAAGTACTCCAATCAACAGATATTTTATTAAATAGTCTTCATTCAATGACTTGATTGAAAAAAGTCATCATCAAGTGGCCAACCTTGTACAAAGCCTTTCTCAACTTATAGATATTGGTCCTCAGGCAATAAACATGTGAAGACAGTACTCAAAGCTATTCTTGTTTTGTAGGACCTTCTAGGGCTTACACTCTCATAGCACAACCTTTTAAGGTTTAAAAGGTTCATTTCTAAGCCACCATGTAGCATTACAGTAGAAGTCTAAGCACAAATAAATGTGAAATGCGATGTGGTATGGTAGGACAGTGAGGGACTTGGAAGTCAGGAAGACCTGGGGTCAAATACTGCCTAGACATTTACTAGCGGAGTGACCCTGGGACGTCACAACTTCCCTGAGCCTCTTGAGAGGATCAGATCCAATGATCTCTGAAGTCTCTTCCAACTATAAATCCATGATTCTAGGATCCTAAATTGGTGGAAGTTACTTTAAACACCCAGTCTCACTGAAAAAATAACACAGTTTTTAAAGGCAACTATTCTTTCTCTAAGTTTTGCAAGTATTTTCTTCTTTCCAATAATACATTATAAATTAAGTAAGCAAAAAAAAACAACTTGTTTTTCTTTTCCACGATATGAATTAAGAGGAAAAAGCTGAAGACAATTAGTAGTGATGCCCAATATTTGACCAAAGTCAGTTGTTTCAATTAATCTCTGTATAAGTCATTTAATTTTCC
The DNA here is from genome assembly GCF_028372415.1 of Notamacropus eugenii. Taxonomy (NCBI): domain Eukaryota; kingdom Metazoa; phylum Chordata; class Mammalia; order Diprotodontia; family Macropodidae; genus Notamacropus; species Notamacropus eugenii. The sequence continues at coordinate 92,729,922 of NC_092873.1, forward strand.
CCTACTAAAACAGACAAAATATACATTGTTGCAGTCAAGTCTGCATCTTAAACTAAATAATTATAAATACAAATATTTCAAATGGATTTGACTAGATTTCATGAAATTTTTTTTCATGAAGCAATAATAACAGTTCACACTTATACAATGCTTTTAGGAGTTTTATATACAAGGTGCAAATGTTATTATCTTATGAGGGAAAAAGTGATTCAGTTATCTTAAAACAAAAGATTTGCTGTCTCTAAGTAAAACAATCTATTCTTCCATGTTGACTGGCATGCAAACTGTCATTTTAATCCTTACTGAGTTGTTCACAGAACCAATACCTATTGATGAATTGAAGTATTGAAGAAACATATCCCAAAACTATAGGTTTATTACCATAGTTGTTAATAAAGTAATTTTATAGATCTATTTTTCTTAGTGATGATTCTTCTCCTATCAATATAGGTAGAAAAAATATTTCCTAAGTAGCCATGATTAATAAGATATTATTAATATCTTATAATATATTATTAATAAATAGATTAATAAGGGATGATTGTCCTCCCAATAATTTCACCAAATATACTTCAATTTATTGTGGTATATAAATAAAAGTCAGTTTTTCTGAGATAGGTGCAAAATTAATCTGAAAAATTAAATAGATTGTTTTATCTGGGTTGTAAATAATATCAAGAAGTTAACTTGTATATGAAAAAATATTAAATTTAACTCCTCCTCTAATTAGTTATTTCTATTATGACTGTAATTTTTAAGTTGCACAATTAAATTTATTTACTCTACTTGAGACCATGGGGTGAACTATAACTAAATTATCTAAAATATCTAGCTATAAGATTCCTCTGTTCTCGTGCTTGATCAAAAGTAGGCTGCCATAATTATTAGTTTAGCATTGCCCTAAATGAATGTAGTTTACAAATACCAACCTTTCTGACCAAAGCAGGATAAACAACAACTACCCAGAAAATTCAACCAATAACATACTTATCAATAATCTCTTTTGTCTGCAAGATTCATTACAGAAGGGACTGTTCATGTCTGTACTGCACTTAGTACACACTGTAGGTGCATAACTGTTTATTAGAAATAATCATCTTCAATTCCCAGATAGCAATCTCATTCCCTAGATGACATAACTAGGATTTGAAAGAGAGAAACAAAGAATTTAACTGCCAGTTCTGCCTTGGGTCAATTATATTCCTAGCCAAAAAATTTCCTCAAATTTCAGAGCAAAGTGGCCTAACTACAAATAGCTCAGGGGTGGGGAGAGAGAGTCAGGGAGACAGGTTAGCATATGACAGAAGACTATCATTCTTTTCTTGTTATGGATTTTAGAGTCTTGTTTAGGGACTTGTTTTGGTTTGGGGTTGCTTTGTGTTCTGGGGGCATTTGGGGCTAGGTGACTTGCCCAGAGCCACACAGCTAGTAAGAGGCTTTAATTCTTTAATTTAATTTAAACTCTGGTCCTTCTGATTCCAGGGCAAGTGCTCTATCCACTGTACCAACCAGCTGCCCTGGGAACTTACTTCTTAACTCATACGTGTCTTTCATCAACATTATACTTAAAAATTATTAAAAAAGATAATATTAGATATGGAAGGATCAGCAATCACTAGGGTGTTTCCATACAATAAATTTTTTCTACAGGTAATTTCCTCAAATTTGCTTCAGCAAACTGTCTGTTCACATGACCATAGCACCATATGTTAAGAGGGCCAGAATGGATCTTGAACACCACTAGCTAGCCTAATCCTCTCCTTGTACAGATGAGCAGACTCAGGCCCAGAGAGGTGGGGTGACCTGCCCCAGACCTCACAGTCAGTCAGTGGTACAATGAAACTGGTGCCCAATTCTCTTTCCTCCCAATTCCAGGTCCCTTTGCAGCATATCCTCCTGCCTCCCCAAGCAGAGTTTCAACATTTATCAATGAATTACTGCCATCCTAGTGCATGGGTGATTTTCTGAACTGGAGTCAAAAGCTACATGCCAATGTTGTATATTAAAATATAATGCTGTTTTATTGTATCTTGTTTTGAAAGTTAAACATGGGAATCGTTTTATTGGTTAATATTTAACATACGTAAAAGAACATTCCATCCTCACTCAGCACATACCTGATCATAAAAGAACCTATAATCTTTAGGCCTCCCCCTTCCCAACAGTAACACAACTTCTAAATCTGAGGCAAAAACATTTTCAGCTTTTAAAGTCTGCCTTATAATTTGAAGCTTACAGCTTAACTGGTTTTCTATCTCCACAGATGGATAAATAAAAATAGATACATAATTTTGGAAGTAGAGATTAATCTGAAGATTCCATCCAGTTTTTGACCATTTCCAGGGAAAAGGGAGTGGCCTTTTCTCTGTCTTTCTTATGAATTGCAAACTCCTCTATTTGGCACTAAAAGTCCCTTTACAACCCTGCTTCAAACCACTTTTCCAGGCTCACTCTACACAATTCCTGTCCATCCACTCTACAGTTCAGACCGACTGGCCTCACACATGACATTCTAGCTCCTATCTAAATGCTTTTGCACTAACTGTCCCTTACTCCTAGAATGCACCCTCTCCTCACCTCTTAGAACGCCTTGTGCTTTTTAAAACTCAGCCCAGCTATCATCTCCTACATGGTGCCTTTCCTCATCATCCCAGTTGCCAGTACATTCTCTTCAAACTACCTTGTAATTACTATCTACAAGCCTTACATATACTCTTAAGTATATATTCCAGAGAATGTAAGCAGCTTGAAAGCAGGAACTTGTTTCATTTTTGTCTGTCTCACTGGGCAAAGTACCAGTTACCAGAAAGTGCTTGATATGGCTATGCATTCTTGGCCTCAACATAATCTAAACATTTTTGTGTCCCTTAACAAACTTTCATATGTGTGACTGCTTATTTATAACTCAATATTTCACTCCAAATTACTATTATTTGCTATTTTTCAAGACTACAAGGTATAATCAGAAAATGTTATTATCAGGGTAGTACAAAAATGAACATCTCAAAAGGAGTCAGAACAATTCCTGACTCTTCACTATCTTCTGCCTACTTGCCTTAAAATACTGAATTTAATTTTTATTCCTATTTTTAAAACATTTTCTTCCTCCTTCTATCTCAATTATAGAAAAGTAGACATAAAATCTGCAGTTATGTAAACTCCCCCTTGTGGTCCCATGTACTGATCAAAAGTTTTCAAAAGGTTAGGCATTTTTTGAAAAGAAAAAAATTATGAAAAAAAAAGTTGCACCCTCAATTGCTTTTATTCTAACCAATCACAAATTACAACAAAGGAATAACATTTGAGTTAAAAAAAACCTGAAAGGTAAAAGCCTAAATGTATTATGAAATAAGTCACAATTCAATTTGAGCAAAATCCTTTTATAATCAACTAGAAGAATCAATTTAAATTTTTCTGTGGTGCTGGAATTTTATCAAATCAAACACTGCTTTAAATAAGTAGACTATCCCCTGGGGCTTGACAACAAAAAGACAAGTTGTGATGTTACAAACTATATAGCCTCTATCATTTGGGCAGGTCTGGTCTTACACTTCTGGAAAATTTTTAAAATTGTTCTATTTGTAATTGACATTGACCTTAAATAGCAGAAAGGACTCATTAGCACTTCATGTTCTTATAAATATATAGTTATAATAATTCACAAAATGACCTCACCCTGTAAAAAATTGAATTGTCCTTATGCTTTTATAAATATGATGTGCGGAAAAATAATTTCAGCACAGGACTGATATGTCTTTAGGACATGAAATCAAGATAGAGAATAACCAAATCAACGAACACAAGACTTAAGAATTTTTGTCCTGCTGTGATTTATACTATTCAATTTAGATACACACTAAAAACTTACCACAACATAATAAAGCCAAATATTTGCAATATTACACATGTAAAATTCAGTTATCAATAAGTTAGATTATAAAATTTATGCAATTTATGAATATTACAAACTTAAAGGATTAAAATATTTCCTGGATAAATGATTTAACAGGTATTGTTATATGTTAAGTAGTTTAGTAAGAAATAATTTAGAAATGAAGAAATTTATGTTGAAGGGACATATAGTAAGCATTCAACATATATGGTGCAATTAAACTACCTGGGTGGGCCTCAGTTTCCCCATCAGCAAAATTAGGAGATTAGATATTAGTCATTTAGGCCAGTATGGTCCCTTCAAACTCTAAAACTATAATTATATTATATTATTCTAATTCACCAACAAGGTTCCTGGAGAAGCAAAGATAAATAAGAAAGGTATAATTCTGGCTATTAAGAAGTTATCTAACAGACAATATCATTTGATTTTTATCCTTTACTTAGCATCTCCCATAGAAGTTCTTATTTTCTAGCATATATCTCTATCTTTAGAGGCAACATATTGTAATACAATTTGAGAAGTTCTGGGTTCTCAAGCGCCACCTCTGAAATATACTATCTGTATGACCCTTAACCTCTCTGTGCTGCAGACAACTTTCTTAAGACTATCCAATGGAAAGCTATCTGCACTGATTGATGGAATTTCCTTAAGAGTTCTTATGTAGATGAAATGAAAGTTCCAAACCAATAGCAATTCATAACAAAGTAAAGACAAGTTCAAAAGGAATATTGGCTAAGAAATTAATTTATTAAACGTATATAGAGTATGTGATGTTAAAATAATTCAATTTGCACTTAATTTTGAATGTGATATGTGATTAAGAATTGTCTACAATGTGTTAACAAGGTGGAAAAAATCAATAAAATTAAAACTGGATTTTAAAATTTAGATTTTCTTAAAAAATAGGCCTTTAAAATTAAAATAAGCTTAAATTTTTAAAGTTTACATAATGATAGTTTTAATAAGTGGGAGCTTGAAGCATCATAAAATAAAGGTTATATTCTAATTATGCAATGTACTGTGATAATATAGTGATATAAACTCTTTAGAAAAGTTTTACTAATGGAAAACAATGACTCATGTACAATATTAGCGGCCCAATCTGATGGGGTTCCCAGAGGTTCCTTACAGATTATTTAGAAAGATCAAAAAGTAGTCTATGAACGAATGGAAAGGAAACAAAGAATGAATCAGTGCATATATAGCCACATTATTTTGAGTTTCTCATATTGACCTGGCTGAAATAGTGTATTATTTTTTTAATCCCTAATGTATAACTAAGATAGAGGAAAAAATTCAAATAAAGATATTCTCAGACTTTTTTTAATGACTGATTTTTCTAGGTAAAAGAACAGAATCAGAACAGAGAAGCTTAGTGTTTAAATAAGAGAAACTTGGAAAAGAATATTTATTTGTAATAATTGTCCACAAGGATCCTTCAAATACTCTATTAAAACTATCTCATTACTTTATTAAATGGCCACTTTAAGTTCAGGGGGAAAAATTAAATCCTCATTCAAATGTATGATATCTTATAATTTAAACTAAAAAAGATTAAAATTAAAAACTACTTTCAAAAGCATGCTTTCTAGAACTGAAACTTACAGCTGAGCTATAAAGAACATATACTATATCAAACAAGGCATTTTTAAAGAAATATGAATACATCCAGTTCTTCTTGATAAGTAATTTAAACAAAATCCACCCTACTACATATCAAAGATTTTTTAACCTCTTACTATTTCCATGTATAAATTTAATTTTTCATACATACATGCATACATATGATATACTATACTGTTGAACATGAAAAAATAACAGACTGCAGATTGGAAACAGTAACTTGTTTCTCATTGATATACTATCACTTCCTAGATACTTTGTGCTCCACTCCCTTCTGTGCCTTACCACTCTTGAACAACTACACTGGTTTCTTTGTAATAATCCAAATCAAAAGGTTTTTTAAAAAGTCTAAATAATATATTATTTCAAGAACTACTTTTTGAAAGCCAACCAAAAGAATAATTCTTCTTGTAGGTCTTTCCTCAAAGAAGCAAAGAAGGCTATTCAGATTGGGGGGGGGGGGGTACTTCAACGCTAATAATCTGAACAATATGAAAACTCAAAACTGAGAAAGAAATCCAAAGTTCAGCTGAAAAACATGAAACAATTCACCTAGAAGCTAAATACCTTCTATTATGCTACAATCACAAAGTATACACAAAAACTTGTCACAAACACAAAGTAATTTCCCACAGTATTTCCTCCTTAAGTAAATCTTCAAGTAATAACATGATTTAGTTACTACCATTCTCTTAAGAAAGGCTATTTTACAGTCTTAAGGAGACCTCCCAACTAAATGTTTTCTCATCTCTATGCTAAAATGTTCCCTGATCAGATCTACTTGCACAGGGCAGAACCAGAATCTTGACCTACACTTAAGAATACCTTGACTTTTAGTCCTGTGGATGGTTTTCCAAAAATTGTATCATACTACACTTCACCCAGGGTACTAAAAGACTAAATTGTCATTAAATTAAATTACAATTAGGTTATTTGTACAGTTATATTTCAAATTCTCTAACATCAGAACATCTTTAAGTGGTATGTTTGAGGATTAAAACTATCTTTAAACTACTACTTTAATACAGTAGAATCAGAGTAGTCATGACATTTCCTCTATTACAAAGTGAAAACTTCTCTCACATACCATTAAAAATCATGAGTGCAGTATTTTTCAACATCATTTTAGCAGGTAAACAGCACTGTTTTTTCCACCTAACTATAACATGGTGGTGGTAGATTTTACTCCAAGACAGGTGAAATAATAATTAAGAAGGCTACACTGTATACCTCACATTCTATGGAAATTCTAAACCAAAAGAGATCCTTGGGAAGGCTCGGGAGACAAAAGACAGACAAGGAGCAGATGCAGGACTAACAAGTAATAGCCCAAAGCTCTGGCTAACTTCAAGAAAATTAGTTTTGAACACTGACACAGCCCAAAAAATCAACGAAGGTGAGGACATCCAAAGTCGTAGTCGTAAACTAGTACCAACATACTTCTCCTTTCCAGGCTACAGTTCCCAACTTTGTCTCTCGAGGGCAATTAAACAGGAAAAGTGGGGCTTTTCTTTTCCTGCTACGGGAAAATAGAAAAACTCTTACACTCGAACTTCACACACGGTTACCTCTTGGAGTTCCGATCTGATAAGATCCTTCCCCCAGCCTCTGACTGAACAGACAACAGCACTGGACATTGGTCATCCAGATGAGGCAAATTCCTGCAACGGGTGGAAGAGAAGAAAGACACGCTTGGAATCGTGATCCGTCAGGAACCGAAGGAGAGAAAAAACTAAAGGGCAGAAAAAATAAAAGGCCAGAGCAACCTGTCATTTGCTTCTCTTGGGGGAAAAAAATAGGGGTGCAGGGGGAGGGGGAAGAAGCAGTGAGAAGAAAAGGATAAAAGAATCCCCTCCTGGTGTGTTAAATTCTCTCCCCCCCCCCCCCAAAATAACCACCTTTGGGAAGATAAGCCGGGGAGCAAATTTTACGGACAAGGAGGTGCAGGGATGGGGGTCTGCGGAGGACACGCTCCGAAAGCTTCCCAAGCTGCTGGGCAGTCAGGGGTCTCCCGGGAGGGATGGGTCCCTGGCTCCTCCAGCCCTCCAGGGTCACCGAGGCACGAGGCGCAGGGAGGACACGCGCGCGTACACATACATACATATGTATATACATATATACACATATATATACACACTTCTCCATACACACACTCACACGAGGTAGGAAGAGCTCACAGGCGGCGCGCCCAGCTCACCTCACCTCACCGTCCCTACCCCACACTACACAACTCGCTTCTCTCCCCAGGGGTTACCAGGGGAAAGGCGGGATGGGGTGGGAGGGGGAAGGGAATAAGGGGGGGGTGCCCGGACCTGATCCCGATCCCAAGCCTCCGCCGGGCTGCCGCCTCCTCCTCCTCCCTCAGGCCCCATCCCCACGGTCTCGGCCCCCGCCGCGCTACCTGCCGCTGCGCTCGTTCTTTCTGGCTAGCCCGCTCGCCCCCGTACCCAACCGCTAGCCCGCGCGCCGGTGCGCCGCCGCCGTTGACTGGCAGAGCCCAAGAGCCGGCCGGAGTCCCCCAGCCCTCCCACTCCTCCACCCACTCTCCCCGCTCCACACTCACACACACACACATACACACACTCACACACACTGGGCGGCACGGAGCGCTTCCCCGCCCCCGCCGGCCGCAGGACCGGCCTCCGATAGGTCCCCTAAACTGTCGGTCTCCTTCCGAAAGGCGCGCGGGCCACCGCCCCGCCTCTTCCGATTGGCCGCCCGCGCGCGGCCCATGCAAATGAGGTTCCGCCTCCACTCCCTCTCGACTAGTACTCCTTCACTCCCCCTCCCACCCCGAAGTCTCCCCTTGCCCAAGCCCCAGCGGCCCACGTGTCTTCTCTGTACCGGACTCCATCGCCACCCCCACGAGCCTAGGGAGGATTCCAGAGCCCTCGGACGCCCCCGTACCCACCCGGTAATCTTTCTGGGGGGACTCTGCTCCAAACCGCTTACTCTGTCCTACTCCTTTAGGACAGTCCTGCCAACCCCCCCTCGATCTGACCTACGAGAGCTGCCCTGCAGATGGAAGGGGTGGCTTAGGCTTGAAAGGAGTGGCTCCGTCCCTAGCAGACTGCCTGGACATACTAAGCTCGGGAGCCCACCCTGGAAAGTCAAAGATGCCCAGCTGAGGACGGAGAAGTCCTCAGCCTCCTGGACCCAGGCCAGTGGGGGCTTAGTACATATTGGGTTAAGGGAAGTACCTTCTTCTCGAATGACTGTCAGGAACTTTCCTTCCTCATCAGCTCCCTGATATCCATTCAATACAGTTCACATGTATAAAAATGTTTTAGCGGTGGCTACCTGCTTTCCTCGTAACAATCCTGTGAGGGGAGTAGGAGAATGGATTAGTCCTAGCTACATTTGGGGAAATTGAAGCTCAGCGATATTAAGTTGTTTACCCAAACAAAGTCAAACAGCAAATGGCAGCGAAGTTAGTGAATAGCACTCAAGGCCGTTATCTTCGGACCCTGGAAAAGATCAGTGCTTTTTCCTACCACAGCCTGTCAATCAAACAACAAGTATTTATTAAGCAGCTGTCACATGCAAGAGAGAGTACAAGCCTGGAAGGGACTCAAGTAAGAAACCAGGAAGATCTTTGCTCTCCAGGAACTTCCCACTTTGCCTCTCAGTAACTGCCACAAAAACTTTCACATTAGAATTAGGAAAGAATTAGGTTTCTCCGGAGTAGGAAGATAGGAACTGAGGGAGCACAAGATTAAAGTCCATAAAATCACATGAAGTTGTTCAGATGCCCACATCTAAAGATTAAAAGCTTGAAAGAGATCGGGTTAGTCACTAAAAGGAAGTCCTGCTTTACAAAATGGATTGTAAATTTGGGGAGCTGATCTTTCTAAGACAATGATACAGGCTGAAAATGCGAAAAAGTTTTCAGTTTAATATACAAACCATTGAGAATTGGCTTTGTAAGCAGCAGCACTAAGTGTTCAAAGCTGGAATAAGATAGTCTAGGGAACAGAAACTAAATCTCTTGATTCTCCTACTTCTATACAGATTCTACTACATCTCAGCCAAATAAAGGAGTTTATAATTAAGCAGGGGAGATAAAACAACATTTATATCAATAAATATAATAGTGAATTGTGATCAATTAATAAAAGAGGCATGTACTGAGGGCTTTATGAGGAAAGTAAAAGAATTATATTAAATTGTGAGCTCCTTTAGGGCAGGGACTGTCTTTTGGTATCTTCAGTGCTCAAAGCCCAGAATGAAGTATGGGCTTAATAAATGTTTATTGATTATTGATTACTTATTTTGTTCAGTTCTGTTCAACTCTTTGTGACCCCACTTGAGGTTTTCTTGGCACAGATACTGGGGTGGTTTGCCATTTCCTTCTCCAGCTCCTTTTACAGATGAGCAAAGAGGCAAACAGAGTTAAGGGACTTGCCCAGGATCACAAAGCTAGTAAATGTCTGAGGCCAAATTTAAACTCAGAAAAATGACTCTTTCTCACTCCAGGCCAGGCAGTTTATTCACTTTTCCACCAAAGGACATTTTGGTAAGGATTTATGGAGGAAAATCATATTTGAGCTGAAGATAAGGTTTAAAAAGGATTCTGCCCAAGATGTTGGGCACAAACAAAGGAACAGATATGGACACCCCCCTAGTTCACCACCTAGTTCACCTTATTCACCTCTCACCTGGTCTATTGCTTTCCTTGCAAATTACTCCCAGAGCCCCAGACTCTCTTGTTTCCAATCCATCCTCCACCTAGCTGTCAAACATATTTCTAAAACACAAATGTGACCTTTTCACTCTCTGATCAAGAAACTCCAGTGGTTCCCTGTTCCATTTAGGATAAAATGCAAGCACCTTTGACATTTATTTAAAAGTCTTCACAACCTGGTTCCAGCTTAATTTTCCAAGTTTATTGCCCCTTACTGCCCTTCACATACTCCATGGTCCAGTAAAAATGACTATCAGTCTATGTGTTTTTCCTTGGTTGACCCCCATACCTAGAATGGATTTTCTCCTTAACCTTCCTTTCTGAGATTTCCAAGCTTCCTTCACAACTCCCCTCAGGTTCCTTCTCCTCCAAGAGGCCTGTTGCCCTAGTTACTGGTGTTCTCCCCATTCCCAAATTACTTTCTATATACTTTGTACATATTTTGCTATATCAATATATACATATTGATCACAGAATCAGTTTAGTGATACAGAGAACCTTACAGGTCATGTAGTCCAAGCTGTTCATTTTCAGATGAGAAAACTGAGAAACAATTTTCTTGAGGGTAGAGACTGTCTTTGTATCCATAGCATCTGGCACAGAGCCAAGTATATAATGTCAGGCACTTGATAAATGCTTGTTGAGTGAATTAGTTAATTGATGGGACTGATGTAGTAGCCACTTTGGCTCTTGAGTAGGGGCCATGAAAAGGAGTATTGAAAAGGCTGGAAAGATAGATTGTGGGTGGTCTTACAAGCCAAATACTGGGGGTTAGATTTAATTCCATAGACAATGGGGAACTCCTGAAGATTTCTGAGTAGAGTGCTTTTGTCACGACAGTCCTGGGAAGTAGGGAGGATAGTGTGAGCATTATTGCCCTCATTTTATAGATGAGGAAACTGAGAGTCACTGAGGTTTGATGACCAACCCAGAGTCGCACAGGTCATAAGAATATGCTAATGAAGGTCAAGGAGGAATCTTGAGCTTGGATCCTAAACATGTGTACACATAAATATAATACAAAATAAAGTCTGCATGACCACTTCTTGGGGGTGTTATAAAAACAATATCTGTGTTGGGCAGTGGTTTACACTCAATTTTTATAAGAACCCTTCCATTTTTAAAGATCATATTAGACGATCTCAGAGTTGCCGCTGGAAGAAAGATGAGGAAGGATACAGGATTATCAATCATATGATCCTGAGTCTAGAGCTGGAAGGGACCTTAGAAGCCACCCAATTCAGCCAGTATATTTTACAGATCAGAACCTGGAGACTCAGAAGGTAAGTGACTTATCCAAGGTCACTCAAGTATAAGTGGCAGAAGTGAGATTTGAAACTGGATCCTCTGAGTCCAAATCTGTTATACCTAATGTGGTATAAATTTGGAATCAGAAGAATTGAGTTCAAATATTGCCTCTACTACTTGCTACCTGTGTAATCTTGGGATTATCACTTTAAACTCTCTGGACCCTCACTTCCTTAACTTTAAAATGGGGGTATTGGCTGTATATCCTCTAAGGCCCCTTCCAGCTCTAAATCTTATGAATAATTTATGAATGGTGTACAGTATGAACTACAGTGGAGAAAACCTAGAGGCAAAGAAAACCAGGAGTCTGAAAAAGGAAGAAAGAAGGCATGGTCTAGGGTGGTGTCAATGAAAAAGAGGGCACAGATTGGGAAGGATGCAACATGTAGAAAGACCAGATAGGACTTGGTAACTGCATGGATGAAAAGTAGAGAGAGAGGAAGACAAGAATGACACATCTTTCAAGTCTTAGTGACTAGTGAAAAAAAAAGAAAGGTGGTACTGCTGACAGGAGCAGAGAAGTTAAGAATTTCATTTAATTTATTTTATTTAATTAATTTCATTTCATTTCATTTCATGCATTCACTTATTAATATATTCCAGGCACTGTGCTAGGCACAGGAAATATAAAGGCAAACGAGAACAATTCTTGACCTTAAGTTGCTTTATACTCTAATGGGGAGGAGGAATACAAAACAGTATAATATAAGGAGAAAGTTTGGAAGGGGAGGGAACGGTCAATGATGAGTTCATTTTTGGACTCATTAAGGACAAAATGAGATCGTCAGAAATATTTTATCAAACCATAAGCTGACAGTCAATCTCGCCTGGCGCTGGTTCTCTGTCCTCTGAAAGTATTCAAACTGAGGTTGAATGATGACCTCTTGAGGAGGGGGTTGGAGTCCTTGACCTCTAAAGTCTTTTCCAACTCTAAGAATCAATAGAATGGAAGGACCCCAAGAGTTCAAAGGAGCAGCTGGGAAAGCTTAGGAAATATTTATTTGCACATTCAACCATGTTGAAGCTTGGTCGATGGAATTTAGAGGGCAACCAGCAATGAGTAAAAGTAAAAAGTTATGCTAGTAGGCAGAAATTGAGACTGAATGGCTTTGGGTGGTGGGTGGTAGGACTGGCCACAAGGCAGCCAATAACAATTGACCTTCCAGGCACAAAGTGAAGTTCTGCTAAGGCAGAATTTTGTGAAAAAGAGTGGACCAAGTGCAATGGCAGCATATATAGACCATAACCCTGACTACTGCACCACCCACAGCAGCATCTGAACACATGTATTTGTGCTACACACTATTGTCCATAACTCTGGAGTGACATGTAATTATGACTGGATAAAACCAGTGTCTGATGAGCAATCCTTTACACGTGTGGTCAGGCTGTTCTTTGATCTGTAGCTACAGCTGCTATTTGCAAAGCCTCTTACTGTTAGCCCCCATCACATCTTACCTGTTACAGCCAGAAGCTACCAATTATAAAGCATCCATTCAGAACAACAGGATAGGAACCAGTAGACCCAGGTTCTGATTCTGCTACTACCTAGCCATATGACCTTGGATAAATCATTTGGAATCTCTGGGTCATAGAATCATAGATTTAGAGCTGAAAAGGACCACAGAGGCCATCAGGTCTTACTCTTCATGTTATAGAGGAGGAAACTGAGACTGAGGCTTACTCAAGATCACTCAGCTATTAAGTATCTGAGAGAGGATTTGAACTTAGTTCTTCCTGACTCAAAGTCCAGAACTCTAACCATTGTACCACATCACTGCCTCAGGTTTTAAGTTCTTCACTTGTAAAATTAAAAGGATCTGCCAAATCCCTTCTAGTTCAAAGATTCTGGGATCCTTGTCTGATGCACACCAGAAAGTCCTGCCTTCTGCTTTTGCTGCTGTTTCCTAGCTGGGTACACCACAACGTGGGAAGCTGTTCCTCTTCTTTCCATCATACTTGGTGTAAGAGTAGGGTGACCTATACATTCCTACTACATATATTTTCTTTGATTGCTAGTCTCTGAGTATACTGAAGAGCCCTGCCCTAGCCTGGGCTATAACCAAATGAAAAGATTCCCTGGCCTCTCCCTGTGTCTCCAGGAAAGAACTAAACCCATAAGTATCTGATCCTCTGATTTAAGTAGTCCATTCTGCCAGATATTAAATGTACAAATGTGTTACAATTATTTGCAACTACTTGGAAGCTGCTTAGGCTTTTGAAAGTCTCAAGCCTCTAGAGGTAATGGAGCCACTCAGGATTATTGAAGCCTGAAGAATTTTTATCATTCAACTGAGTACTGAAAATTGCATTGTATTATTTATAAGACTTAGTTCAGAAACTACCTGTAGTGATTTTTTAGATATGTATATTGTTGAGCAAATTTGCACCCTGGGAATTTTGCAGGACAAAGTATTACATGTGTACTTCATTCAGACTTGCAAAGAACCACTTCCCTTCCCCATGATTGAGTAGTACATAGAATGTTACCTATGCTGTCAGACTGCGTCAATTTTCTTTAACTTTTTCTTTATTAAAAAAAAAGTTCAAATAGGAGAGAATAGCACATATCAAGGAAATAAAAGGTATAAAAAGGCATTAATGAAACTTTTAAAAATCATTCCCATCATTTGCCAGGGGCAAATAATTCTGACTAGGAGAATAATAAAGAATTACTTTAATTTATACTCTCTGAACTACTAAGAAATCTGGGTGGGTTTGTAAATGTTTGCTTATCTACAAGTCTGATAAAAATAGTATTATCTTTTTATTTCTCAGTAGTGAATAAATACATTTTTCTAGGACAGGAAATGCCTTGCAAACATCAATCTCTTACCCACTTGCTATGGTGAGCCACAATGTCATGCTCTTTTTCTTTTCACTGCCTATGAACTAAAGCTGACACCTCAATTTTTCTTCTTCTGAGGAACACCTGAGCTTGATAGATTCTTTTGATGTCAGCCTTCACCACATTGATTATTATCTCCATCTTACAAATGAAAGAACAGAGTCTGTTATAGCAACAGAGAGGCTCAAGACATAAAAGAAGAGAGTAATTTGAAGACATCTACATTGTAGATTCTACAAGCTCAAAGAAAAACGCAGCTTGAACACAAGTTGAACAAGAATTCCTAAAAGAGTTAAAGGGAGAGTTTGTTGTTGTTGTTGTGTATGTTTAAGCTAAAAATTGATTTTAAAAAGCAAATGAGAATAGTAGAGGAAAATTGGGGAAAGAAGTGAAAGCTGGGGAAGAAATATATGAAAAGAGAACCTACAGTTTAGAAAAAAGGAGGTAGAAAATCTTACCAAAGAAAATAACTCCTTGAAAATTAGAGTTAGCTACATAAAAGCTAATGATTCCATGACACATCAAGAAATAATAAAATAAAGACAAAAGACTGAAAATAGAAGAAATGTGAAATATCTCATAGAAATAACTAAGTTGGAAAACAGACCAAAAGAGAAATAACTTAAAAACAATTTACTACCTGAAAGTCATAAACAAAGGATGCTAGACATCATAAAATTTAAGAAATCACAAAAGAAAACTTCCCAGACATCTTATAACCACATAGAAATTGAAGGAATCCTCTGATCACCTTCTGAGAAAAAAAAAGAAAAAGCTCTCAGGAATACTATGTGTCTGTGTGTGTGTGTGTTCCTCCTTCATTGCTGAAGAAGACCATGCCATCAGAGAAATGATGACATGACTTGCACTTGACTTTGTTTTGAGTGAGGGAGGGCTGTGCAAGGTCACCAGCCTCACTTCTCTTCCAGAGTCATCTGAGTCCAGTGACCAGATATTCCTCAGGATGACTAGAGATGCCCCAGGATGAGGCAACTGGGGTTAAATGACTTGCCCAAGATCACACAGCTACTGAGTGTCAAGTGTCTGAGGTGAGATTTAAACTTAGGTCCTCTTGACTCCTGCACTGGTGCTCTATCCACTGCACCACCTAGCTGCCCCTCTGAAATATTATAGCCAAAATCCAGAGCTCCAAGTTAAGAGGGAAAAAATTCTGTAAGAAGTCAGAAAAAAACCATTCAAGTATGGCAGGGCCACATTTAAGCTCACAAAAGATTTAGAAGTCACTAGTTTAAAAGAGTAGAGAACTTGGAGTAGGATATACAGGAAGGCAAAGGGTGTAAGCTTATAGCTAAAATAATCTACCCAGTAAAATTGAGGATAATCTTAGAGGGGGTTGGGTGGGCAATAGACAATTAATGAAATAGAGGACTTCCAAGCATTCCTGATGAAAATTTGACATACAAATACAGAAGTCAAGAGAAGTATCAAAAGACAGACATGAATAAGCAAGCATAAACAGAGTTAAATCGTTTCTTCCATGGGAAGATGATACATGTAGCCTCTCAGATCACAATCATTATTAGAGGTTACAGAGGAAGTCTATTTAGTCAGAGAGCCTGGGAATGCTTTTGATAGGTATTCATGATCTCAAAGAATATAAATGATGAGAAAGAAGAACACTCTGGGAGAGGGGGAGAGGAAAAGGAAGAGTGAGGAAACTATCTCACATAAATAGGGTGCACAAAGAGGATTTTATACACAGCAAGAAATGGAGAGTTGGGGAAAGCAGGCAACACTTGAACAGGCAACACTCAGTCTCATCTGAACTGGTTAAAGGAGGGAATAATAAACATACACTCAGAACTGGTTATAGAACTAGTTCTTAACCAACAAGGAAATAGAAGGTAAAAGAGTTAAGGGAAAAGGCAAAGGGTAGATTGAGGAAGACAGTAGTGAGAAGCAAAAACAATTCTCAAAGAGGGGGCAGAGAAAAGGAGAAGAAAAATTATAAAAGAATAGAATAGAGGAAAAACACACAGTTAGTGATCATAACTGTGAACATTAATGGAATAAACTCACTCATAAAACAAAAGATAGTAGAATGAATTAGAAACCAGAACCTAAGAATATTATGTACACAACAAGCACACTTTAAAGAGAGAAGACTTTTGAAGCAAAAAAGAAAAACTAATTGTAAACTATATAACAATCCTAAAAAATGGGCAAGTCAAAGAAAAAATATAGAAACATTCAGAAATTTTATTAAAGGCAATAACAACATACCAACATTTATGAGATGAAGCCAAAGAAATACTTAGGGGAAATTTATATCTGTAAACACTTTCATCAACTCTTTCCAAAAAGAAATGAAAAGCAAATAAATTGATCATTAGAAAAAAACAGCCCTAGAAGGCCAACAAATTAGAAACTATCAATTAAACTTCAAAATAGAAATCCTCAAAATCAAAGGAGAGGTTAACAAAATGAAATTTAAAGAAACCATTGAACTAGTAAAACTAGGATTATGATAAATAAATATTAATATATTTATTATTTATGACACATTATTAATATACTTACATTAATAAATAAAACAGATAAGTCATTAGCTAATTTGATTTTTTAAAAAGGATGTAAGCAAACAATTACCAGTATCAAAAATGAAAATGAAATCCACATTCAATGAAGAAGAAGCAAAAGCAATAATTAGGGGCTGTTTTGCCCAAGTATATGCCAGCAAAACTAACAATCCAAATGAAATGGTTGACTAGTTAGAAAAATATAAATCACCCAGATTAAAAGAACAGAAACTAGAATACTTAACACTATTTTAGAAAAGGAAATTGGACAAGCCATAAGTGAAGTAAAAACAGAACAAAAAAGCAAAACATCAGGAACAGATGGATTTACAAGCAAATTCTACCAACTATTTAAAAAACAATCTACCCAATACTGCATAAAGTTTGACAAAATAGGTAAAGGGGGTCCTACCAAATGACTTCCATGACACAAATATGCCCTTGATACCTAAATCAGTGAGAATAAAAACAGAGAAAGAAAATTATAATCCAGTTTCCTTAATGAATATTAATGCAAAAATTTTAAACAAAATATTAGCAAGGAAACTACACCAATATATCACAAAGATCATACACACTGACTAGGCTGGCTTTATGCCAGGAATGCCAGGCTGATTCAATATTTAAGAAAACTATAAACATAATTAACTATAATAATAACAAAAATAACAAAAGTCATATGATTGTTTCAGTAGATACAGAAAAGGCTTTCAACAAAATACAACACTCACTCTTGTTTTAAAAAAAATACTAGAAAGCATAGGAATAAAGGGAGATTTTCTTAAAATATGTACTATTTATCTAAAATCAAGAGCTAAAATTATTTGTAATGAGGCTAAGCTAGACACCTTTCCAATAAGATCAGGAGTAAAATGAGTCTGTCCATTATCGGCATTACAATCGAATACTATACTAGAAATTATAGCTATACCACCAAAATAAGAAAAATAAATTGAAGGAAGAAGCAGAGGCAAAGAGGAAACAAAACTATCATTTTTTTTTTTTTTGCAGATGACATGGTGGTTTAACTTAGAGAATCCTAAAGAATTAACTAAAAAAAATCAAAACAATTAAAAACTTCAGCAAAGTTGCAGGATACAAAATAAACACACACAAATCATCAGCTTTTTTGCATATTATCAGCAAAATCCAGTAGAAAGAGATAAAGAAATTCCATTCAGAATAACTGTGGACAACATAGAATACTTTGGAGTTAAAAACAAGACATAACACAGAGGAACTATATGAACACAATTGTGTGACCTTGGGCAAGTCACTTAACCCCAATTGCCTCATCCTGGGTCATCTCCAGTCATCCTGATGAATATCAGGTCACTGGATTCAGATGGCTCTGGAGAGAAGTGAGGCTGGTGACCTGCACAGCCCTCCCTCACTCAAAACAAAGTCAAGTGCAAGTCATGTCATTTCTCTGATGGCATGGTCTTCTTCAGCAACGAAGGATGAACACACATATGAACACAATTACAAAACACATAAAGACTGATCTAAGTAATAGGAGAAATAATAGTTGTTTGTGGGTAGGCCAAGAAAGTATAACAAAAATAACATACTACCTAAATTAATTTATTCACTCAAACGACCAAAGGATTACTTTATAGAGACAGAAAAAAATAATAAAATTAATGCTTAATAAAATTTAGCAGAAGTTCAAGAATAACAAGGGAATCAAAATTTCTTTTTAAAAAAAGGGAAGTAAGGGGACCTAACAGTAAAGGATTTCAAGCTATACTCTAAAGCTATAATCATCAAAACAGTTTAGTTCTGGGCAACAAACAGAGTTGATCAGTGGAACCTATTAATTATACATTATCTATTGTTCAGTCGTTTCAACAGTATCCTACTCTTCATGACTCCATTAGAGGTTTTCTTGGCAAAGATCCTGGAGTGGTTTGCCGTTTACTTCTCTAGCTCATCTGACAGAGGAGGAAACTGAAGTATGTAAGGCTAAGTGACTTGGTCAGAGTCATGCAGTTAGTAAACGTCTAAAGCCATATTTGAATTCAAGTCTTCCTGAATCCAGGTCCAAAGTTCTATCCACTACACCATCTGGCTACCTCAGTTATACAACGTACAGAAGTAACTGAGCAAATTAACTTAGTATTTGATAAATCCAAAGATAACATCTGTTGCAATAAGAACTCATTATTTGACAAAAATTGTTAGGAAAATTGGAAAGTAATCCGACAGGAACTAGGTATAGACCAACACTTTATACTATATGCCAAGAAAAACTCAAAATGACAACATGATTTAGACATTAATGTGACACCATAAGCAAATTAGAGGAGTATGGAATAAATTATTTGTCAGATCTATGGATAGGGGAAGAGTTTATGACCAAACAAGAGATAGAAAGTTCATAAGAGATGGTAAAATTGATCATTTTGAATATAGAAAATTAAAAAGCTTTTTTTTACAAACAAAACTAATGTAATTAAAATTGCAAGAGAAGCAGGAAATTGAGGAAAGGGGAACATTTGCAGTAAATTTCTCTGACAAAGGTCTCATTTCTAAGATACGCAAGGAACTGGGTCAAATTTAGAAGAATAAAATTCACTTCTTAATGACAAATAAGTGGTAAAAGGATATAAATAGATCATCTTCAAAGGAAAAAATCCAAGCTAACAATAGACGTGAAAAAATGTTTGAAATCACTTATAATTGGAGAAATAATAAAAGAATTCTGAAATACCCCCTCATACTCATCAGTTTAGCTAACTAAGTTGACAAAAAATAAAATGATAAATGCTTGAGGGGCTGTGGGAAAAGAGATATTCCAATACACTACGGGTGGAACTATGAACTGGTCTAACCTTTATGGAAAATAATTTGAAACCATGCCCAAAAAACTATCAAAATATGCATACTTTGACCCTTTATTAACACTATTAGGTCCATACCCAAAGAGAAAATTTATTTATAGCAACTCTTTTTGTGGTGGCAAAGAAATGGAAATTGAAAGGATGCTCATCAGTTGGGGAATGACTGAATAAGTTATGGTATATAAATGTGATGGAATACTATTGTGCTATAAGAAACGATGAAAGGGATGGTTTCAGAAAAATCTGGGAAGACTTGTATTAACTGATGCAAAGAAAAGTGAGCAGAACAAGGAGAGCAACTTGTACACTAACAGCAATATTGTGAAGACAATAAACTTTGAAAGATTTTGCAACTCTAATCAACACAATGATCAACCACAATTCCAAAGAACTTGCGATGAAACACTATCCACCTCTAGAGAGAAAACTGATGGACTCAGAGTACAGACTGAAGCATATTTTCTTCTCTTTCTTTTTTGAACATGGCTAGCATGGAAATTTATTTTGCATGAATATACTTATCTATGTATATGTACATATATATGGGTTTTGTTTTTCTTGCTTTTTCAGTGAGTACAGGAAATAAGAGGGAGGGAGAGAATTTGGAACTGAAAATGAAATTTTAAAAATTGAATTAAAAAAATATAAAGAGCAGGAGACAGACCACCTCTCTAGGCTCTGAAATGAGTCCCTCAGTACCAGAAAAAGTGGCTAAATACAGGTATAATTTCATGTTTAAGTAAAGGTGGTGTGATAAAGGATCCATACATTAGAGAATCATCCCCTATCCCCTGACTAAGGCTTGAAATTCTACCTCAAATTTTCATCCTTTTAGTTAAAGGAATTATTTTTGGACCAACTAAAGTGTAAATGTCCCCTTGGAAATATAGTAAAAATAGTTTTTATCAGTCATTTGCACAGTAGTATAAATGAAAAATATGAATTAAAATTTTGATGGGGTAAGACAATTTTTTCAAGGACAAAAATGTCATCACTTAATAACTGTTGTTGTTTGTCAAAGAGAACCATGACATCAGGGAAGTGATGTCTTGACATGCAAGTGAAGTGGATTTAAGTAAGGGAGGACTGTGCAAGGTCACCAGCCTCACTTTCCCCTCCAGAGTCATCTGGGTCCAGTGGCAGGATGACTGGAGATGGCCCTGGATGCAATGGGAAACCTTGACCTTTTTAAGCTAAGCTCTTTCTCAGGTCTCAGTTTGATTGAGGCAGTAATCGTTCAGGGATTAACTGGTGATCAGCCACTCCATATTCAAGTAAGTTGATTATCAGATGACAGATTCAACTTGGCAGAGGGACCTTCCCTCTACCAAACTTTTCTAGCTTGGTGTAAAAAATGGAAGAAATACTCACATAGATGAGATTATGAATTCTTTGATACATTGAAGGGAGTTGGAGGAAAGAACCTGGTAGTTCTACAGATCTGCAAATAGAAAGGGAGAACTGACACAACAACAAAAGAAGAAAAGTAGAATACTGAGTGGCCCCCCAAAAAACCTTTAAAGATTCAGTTTTTCTGGTTAAAGGTTACAGGATTGAAAGAGCACTGCTTATAGATTCAAGGAAGCAGAGTTCAAATTCTACCTGTGATACTACCTATAAAACCTTGGACATGTCACAACTTTCCTCAGCTTCTTCATCTGTAAAATGAGAGGGTTGTCCTAGATGGCTGCTGAGGTCCCTTTCATCTCTAGAGCTATGATCTTATCCAAGAACACAAACAATTTTTAATAAAGAAGGGACAAGAATCTAGATTTCTTCTTTTGCAGGATAATATGCTACACAAGTGTTCCTTTGTGGTAAGGCAGTGATATCAAACTCAAGTAGAAGCTAGGGCCATCAAACCACATACCTAAATCAATAGTAAATTATATATTAACATTACCTACATTTTACTGTACTTTTACTTATTTCATTAAATATTTCCGAATTACATTTTAATCAGATTTGAGTGCACTAGGAGTTTTGTTGGCAGCATGATGCTTGCTTGGTGGCATGTTTGACACCTCCATTGTAAGAGAGCAGATTTTTGTCCAAATAGGGACTAGCTCTCAGCTGGCTGTTTCCCCTCTTGTGACAACCATCAATTAACTATTTGATTACTTGCTATTTGTAGGCTGTGGTGTTAAAGGATGTGGAATGACAAAGAAGTATAAGACATATGGCCTTGCTCTCAAGAACTTTAATTCATGTGTCTAGAAACTTAAGGCATAAGAAAGCAACTGGCTGTGGAGCTGAAACAGTGTCTGTATCATACCCTGAGCATTTGCTTTTATTCTGTTTGCTAGCAAAGAACAAGTCACTTCACCTCTCTAAGATTCCTCATCTGTAAAATGGGAATAGTAACATTTACTTTACCTCATTCGCAAGGTTGTTAGGAGGAAAACACTTGTTAAATGGTAAATTATTTAAATATAAGTGTGGTACCCAAATTAATATTGTCATTGTTCATCATTTTCAGTTGTGTCTCACTCTTCATGGCCCCATTTGGGGTTTTCTTGGTAAAGATACTGAAGTAGTTTGCCTTTTCCTTCTCTAGCTCATTTTACACACGAGGAAACTGAGGCAAACAGGGTTAAGTGACTTGCCCAGGGTCAATGTAAGTACTTGTTGGTTAATATTTAAAGTTAGGAATATGATCAGAGTTCAGGCAAAGTATTAAGGTGATGAGTTAATCAAGTTGGGAGAAAAGATTCATGCTAATTAAAGTTAGTATTGTTGAAAATGTCAAGAATATTAATGAATTCTTAGATAGTTCAATGGATCTATGATCTCATCCATGTGGGTAGTCCCTCCAAAGATGCAGATCATAGTGCAATAAAAACAGCACTAGATTTGGAAGCTGAAGACCTGGGTTTGAATCCTGACTTTATCACGTACTTAGGGACCTAATTTCCTCATGTGTTAAAAAGATGGGGTTGTACTATATGGCCTCTAAGTTCCCTTCCACATCTAATTCTATGATCCTATGATCCAAGTTCATCCATATCCTCTCAACCTGGGTGACTCTTGTCAGATTCTCTTATAAGTAGTTCGTGACTGTCAATTTCTTTTTCTGGTCATATATTTCTTCAGTGGTATCCTTTTATGCTGGGATCCCTTAACCATTTTTCTGCCATAGATCGGACATTCTAATAGTAGTATCAGCACCAGGGGCTGATAGACACAGCAGGACAAACTAATGACTATACTTATATTCTTCTAAGAGGTCGAGGATTAAAACCACCAAAACATGAAGCATTTAGTGGAACTGCTAAATAAGCTTTTTTCCCCTTAAAATTTTTTTTTAATTTCACCTCAGTTCTGCACTGTCTAAACAATTCCCTCAAAGTAGATATCTTCTTACAAACTAGGCCAGGATCTGAGCTCATTCTATCATCAATGATCATCTTCTTCCATGCAGAAACTCTCCTTGCCTCCTGTTAATTCCCACTGACGGACCCAGGATCTCTAATCTCTCAGACTGATGGGGTGGCCTCCAAGACTGGTCATGTTCACCTCAGGATCAATGTTTAGTAACCTGTGATCAGAAAAAAACCCCACCAAAGTTGAAAAAGCCCAAGCTCAGCTTGCCTAGCCCAACATTTGTTCCTACTTGCCATGTGGTCACAATTTGGCATTTCTTTTGTGGATGGAAAGGAGACTACTCCTTTCCTCTCATGCCTTTCTAGGGAATGATTCAAACAACCCTTATATGGAAAAAGATCAGATCACTTAAGCTCTTCAAGCACAAAGCCAGGACCCATGGCCATGATAGGCAGGGCAACTCTGTACATGCTATGGGCAATCTGAGATTACACAAACTAGAAAGGACAAAGAAAATGTGAGTTACAGAAGAGCACAGAAAGGGTCAGTAGTGGAGAAAAAATGCTGAAGTTCACAGTGACCCACATTCTCAAGCTGGCCTGTGCTGACGAGTAAAAAAATAAGCTAAATGAATGAATGAATGAATAAGTAAGTAAGAAATAGTTCTAAATATGCTAGGAATCAAGAGACCTAGGTTTCCCTGATATACCACTGACTTTCTTTGTGACCTTGAGCAAGTAATTTCTTTTCTTAGAGCCTGACTTTTCTCATCTGTAAAATGAAAGGGTTGAATCCTGGTCCCAGAAAAAAAAAAATCAAACATACTTCCTTTGCTTCAATAGAGAGGTAAGGGCAGTGGGTGTAGAATGTTGTATATGCTATCAGATTCTGTTACTTTTTTTCTTAATTGTATTGTTGTGAGGGAGGTCTCAATTAATGGTGATAGTAGGGAGTAGAGAAAATTGTGATATCAAAAAAGTGTGATAAACCTTTTTAAAAATAAAAATGAAATGAGGGGTTAGACAAGATGATTTCTAGTAGTATGTTTTGGGGGGAACCGTGAAGACTGCCCCCTCCATGCCCAAAAGAATACTCCCTCATCTCTTGGCTCTAATAATCTATTATTACATAGGTCTTGCAGGGAGAGGCAGATAGAATGACAGAAAAGAAATGATTGGGAGAACTGGACAGAGTAGGAAGATTTGTTAATGAAATTTCCCAACTAGCAAAAAGACCCTTCCTCTCCAGTTACAACCACTGAGCCAGGCAAAGATGTGAAAACTGACAAGCTGAAACTGCTAACTAGTTTTGCCTTTAAAGCACACAACATCTTTAGTTCCGCTTCTGAACCAAGGAATCAAAAAACCAAACCAAAACATGCTTGCCCTGGGCATTCTCAAAACTCTCCTAGGTTCAGATTCTACCCATTTAGGATGTGGTATATGGGAAGACCCCCACGTCCAAGAGAACCTTTCCCAATCTGTTGGCTCTAACAATCTATTATTAGATTGAGGTTGGAGACGGAGAAGTAGAAGGGCAGAAAAAGAAAATCATGAGAATGGGGAGGGGGAAGATTTGTGAGATGTGGGGAAACTGAGGACCTAGAGAACCAATCACTTTTCCAATGCCACATATTGACTACAGGGTGGGATTGGAATTAGGCCTCCTAAGGTTGAGCCTTTTTCCAACATGTAGGTCAGGTCATCGGTCCTGTGTGCCAAAGAACATGGCCCCATCAACCTCACATTTATCATTGATCTTAGCCATTCCTTTATGCTCTCCCAAGCCAGGAGTTGAACTAGCTCTCTCAGTAGAGACTGGCTGTCCAATATTTCTAGTGTCACCACAGAATTTTTGCCACATGGCCACTTGAGAATGATTTCCTCTACTCTTTCCTCCCCTGTGCCAGGAATGGAGGCAGAGAAGTGAGATCTTTGTGGCTACTGGGGGAGGTCTGAAAGGGGGTTAACAACTTAGATTCAGGAAAGAAGAGTACCTGTGTAGTGGTTCCACTAACTTGGTAATTGCTTAGAAACCATTTTCCCCCATGGGGCCACTGGAATCCCCATCCGGTTCCCCTACCTTACCCTGCCCCACCCTATAGTCTCCCTGCATATCTCCACCCCTTCCTGCCTGCCAGCTAGCTATAGCAAGGGGGAATATACAGTGCCTGACCAGTTACCAGCGGATCTTCCAGGGCCTTTTCTCCTTCCCGTGGGGCCATTAGCAAAGGAAATTAATACAAAAAGCCCAGCTTTGACGTAAAGCTTGAGGAGCCAGGAAGCCAGTAGTGGAGACAGCGTCCTCAGTTCACCTGCCTGCCCCACCCCCTCCAACTCTCTCCTTTTGCCTCTCTGCTTATGACTGGCCAATACTAGAGAGAGTGAGGGTAAAACTGGTTTGATTTGAGGTCAAAGTGGAGGAGTATAGAGAGTAGAAATGGACATGGAAAATATGTAGGTGGGTAGTTTAGGTATTTTTAGGTATTAAGAGTATACTGCTTTAAGTGTTCTAGGTGTAAGAATGGTGCTACCAGGTCCTACTAGGTCTCAATAAACTCCAGTGGCTCCCTGTTAGCTCCAGGATTAAACACAAAATGCTCTATTTGGCATTCTAAGCCCTTCCTATTTTAAGTCCCTTCTACTCTTCCAATCTTCATACATATCATTCCCTGCCACAAACTTTTCAATTCAGTACTACTGAACTCTTGGCTGTTCCCCAAACAAGACACAGTAGGCATTTTCTCTGGCTGTTCCTGGTACTAGGAATGCTCTCCCTCCTCATTACCTACTTAGCTTCTTTGGCTTCCTTTGAGTTCCCCCTATGATCCCATCTTCAACAGAAAGCCTTCTCCAACTTTCCTTACTCTAGTGCCTTCCCTCTGTTATATATTTCCTATTTATTCTATATATTGCTTGTTTGCAGATGCTTTGATGTTTTTTGTCTCCTCCATTAGAGTGTGAGCTTCCTGGGGACAGGGAGTCTTTTACTTCTTTTGGTATTTCCAGTGACACATAGAAGGTGCTTAATAAATGTTTATCAATTGATTGAACTTGAAGGAGTGAAGTTGAAGACCCTGGTTTTGTTGAGAGTACATACTTCTCTGCTTTGGAATTGGGGGAGGGTGGGACAGGTATATGTAGGTGATTGGATGTGTATCACTAATTCTTCATTCTATCTTAGTTGGTTGGTGGAGGGGGGGCTTATATCCTGCTTCCTCATCTTCCATCTTTACCTTGATGATCTTTCGGACCTCTGAGAGGACTTTGTTCACACTGTCTTATGCATTTATTATATTCTAGTTTACATTAGAAGCAATACAGGTAGAGTGATTCTAAAAGCCAGCCTTGGAATCATAAAGAATTAAGTTTGTCTTCCCTCTGAAATAAAGGAGATGTGTGACCCCAGACAAGTCAATTGACCTCTCAATGATCTATACAACTCTTCTAAGACCATGAGTTACAGAAAAGTTACTAATCTATATTAGTGAATAGTTTCTAGGCCAAGAGGTCCTTACATGGATCAAATCCTAGGCCTGGACCCTATCCTCCTTGCTCTCCCCACAAAAGACCAATGCCAAACTTTGGATGTTATTTTCATACTGATCTTATCATCCCTTTGTAAGCTTTGGGAAAGCAGGGACCTCCCTCAGTTTCCTCATCTGTAAAATGAGGAGTTTAGAACTCTGAGGTCCCTTCTATCTCTAAATTCATAGCTCTGTGATTTGTTTATAATTTCTCCTGCAGACTCTAGCACAGTTCCTTGCACATAGTAGGTAGTGAATAAGCATTTGTGGAATTTAACTAAATTGAACTGTACATTGTTATCTGTCATTTGTTTTGAAAAGAACCATTGACATCACAGGGTGATATCTTGACTCCTGTGTGAACTGCATTCAAGTGAGGCAAAGTCGCACAAAGTCACAGCCTCATTTTCTCTTCCAGAGTCACTGGAATCCAGTGGCAAGACAAAGTCAAGATAACTGATGGTCTGGGATGTAGTGGATGACCTTGGCATTGTCAATGTCTAACCAAGCTCTAAGCGTTCCACAGCACCTGCTTCAGCTGCCTTCATGACTATTGGAACAAATTATTCTTATCTGCCCATTCCTCTGGGCATGCTTGGAATAGACACCCTACCCCCACCAACCTCTTGGTCTCAACCTGATTTAGCCTGTCTTCTGGTTGACTGCTATGTTTGCCAGCTTCTTGGAACCATTGGTGAGAGTTGAGTGCCAGTAGATACTAAAGGTGGATGAGCAGCCCTGAAAAGGGCTCAGTAGGCTCACACACCAGAGATGCTAATCCTTGCAAAGCAGGTTCAAGGCCTCCTGCCCACCTGCCCGTACCTGTAAATCTCTGGAATCTAGCTGAGAGGGCCACGGGTACATAGCTAGTTTGGCAAAACTTGCAGCAGCCCAGAAGGAGGAGGCAAACCCAGCAGCTTCTTCTGTCCCTGTGACCCCTCTTCTCTACTTAAGGAAATAGGATGATATCCAAGTAGTGTCTTATTCTCTGAGTTAGCTCTGGGGAAAAGCTGAGGGAAGAACTGAAGTCCAGGGAAGCTGAGTGATTTGCCAGAGTTCACACTAATCCGAATCTGAATCCAGATCCTCTCCCTCCTAAGAGAAGTGCTCTTTGCATGGTACCATACCACAATAAATGAGCCCAGTTTGAGCACCTCCATGATTTACAGAGACCTTTCATTTCTCTAAGGACAGATTTAATCTTAGAAAGGCAAAGGCATAGTGATTAGGGGTGAGAGTCTCATTCTGGAACCATCTGATGGTGAAATGGTAACTTCTGATCAATGAGGTCTAAATTAAATTCTTTCTAGGGCAGAAAACAAACCAACTTGGCTCTCCTATATGGGAGGCAGGCTGTGTGTGGGGAAGGAAGAAGAGGATAGTCTATGGTCTTGCCCCTCTCACTTCATCTTGGCTCTTAAGGCTGGTATCCCCAGTGAAAGTTAAAAAGAAATGTATCTCCCTTCCATCCCAGCTAAAAATAGCCCCAGGCAGCAGCAACAGCAGCAGCAACCGAGTTGCAGAAGCTACAATGAAAGGAGGAAGAGAGAAACTCAGATGTTTTTCTTTAAATCTAAAAGCAGTTCAGCAGTTGGAGGAGAGGAAGGGGAGGGAGGAGGAATAGGGGTAGGAAGTGAATGGGATATATGAAAATCCAGAGTACGGTGTGGGTGGGTCTCTCCCCCTGTCACTCTAGATAGGGCAGCTGGCAGTCCTGGGTGAGTCTCAGGGCCATGTGGGTTGTGGGAGGAGTTCCATTCAGGAAGCTCTAGCAGCTGAGAGGGGAGGGGCAGGGGTCTTTATCTCCCCGAGGAGAGCAAACTAAGGGGGAGAGACGTGGAGAGAGTGTCCACCTCCATGAGTCTTCAAACTTCTATGAAACCTTCGCTGAGAACTCCAGCCCACAAAGACCTCTCTCCCTTCTCTCTGTGGACCAGTTTCCCATACACAATTATGTATTGTTATTTGCCTCTTTAAGTGTGTATCTCCCTCAACTGGATTGTGAGGTCCTTCCTTTGGAGAGGCAGGCAAGACAGATGAGAAATTTCCCTGGAAATTGGAAATGTAAGGACAATAATTTAGCATGTAAATATGATTTAGAAGGAGGACAAAGAAGAAAGGGGGGGGATGGAGGATACCTATTTAACTATATTAACTCACTGTGAGCTCTCTCTCCTCTGAACTTATAACCTGAACCAGTTTGTCTGTTAAATCCAATGAACATTTATTTAGCACCTATCATAGACAAGTCTCCATGCTGGTGACAAGAGATATAGAGATGAAAAAGGACAAAAACAGAAAAAGACAAAACTGTTCAAGTGGGGTAAGTAGATAGAGCCCTGGAGCTCTAGATGTGTAATTCAGCATACCAAAGTGGCTAGCTATCCTATACAACACGAGTGGTAATTGACACCCTGACTACTTCTGGTGACACATGTTTACATGTAGTCTGTCTAGGGCTCTTTCCATTATTGACAGGAAGGAAGAAAGGGAGGAAGGAAGGAAAGGAGGAAAAGAAAAGAAAGGAAGGAAGAAAAAAAACATGAAAGAAAAGAAGGAAAGAGAGAAGGGAGGAAGGGAAAGGGAGAGGGAAGAAGAAGGAAGAAGAAGAGGAGAAGAATTAGTTGTTGTCCTTCATTCTTGAAGAAGACCAAAATGACATCACCATGTTGGAGTCTAGGTACAATGCGTCTGACTGGCTGATCAGACTAATAAGAATTCAGAACACTCTACTGCAGGTTGGGCACAATTAGTCCATGTGAACATTTGGAGTTGTGATGGCTCTAAATTTGTACATCCCATATTTCTTTTGAGCTACTGCAATTCTGCTTCACTTATAAAGCACAACACTTTCTTTGATGCAGGCACACCATGTTGAGTGGCTTTGTGCCAGTGTCTCTATGTCATGCACTCAATTCCAAAGTTCTTAAGAGAGACTTTGAGAGCATTCGTGCATTGCTTCTTTTGACCTCCATGGGAGTATCTGTTTTTTGTGAGTTCTCTGTAAAATAGTCTCTTAGGCAAATGTACATTTGGCATGTATAGTGGCCAGCTATGTAGATGATCAGGTTGATGCATGCATTACCAGAGCTAGCTCAGTGTTTGGGAGGCTCAGAAAGAAAGTGTGGGAGAGGAGAGATATGGTCAGCCCACTGAAGTTGTGCTTTTTGCACTACAGTTTGAAGGTTTGACAGTTTAGATTGAGAAAGGACCTCAGTTCTTGTACCTTATCTTGCCAGGTGATCTTCAGAATTTTCTTACAACAATTCAAATGGAAGTGATCCAATTTCCTGGCATGATGCTGGTATATTGTCCAGATTTTATAGGCATATAATAATGAGGTCAGCCCAATGATTCTTGACCTTCAATTTGGTAGGCAGTCTAATACCTCTTCTCTCCCTCACTTTCCTTCAGAGTTCTGTAACACTGAGCTAATTCTGGCAAGGCATGCGTTAACCTCATCATCTATGTAGCTGGACATATTGTTCATGTTAATATACATGCCAAATGCACATTTGCCTAAGAGACTATTTTACAGAGTGTACACTCCTGGAAAATATACCGCCAAGGTAAATGAACCTATCCACAGCATTAAAAATTTCTCCATGTGCTGTAACCAATGGTTCCATGTCTGGATGGTGTGGTACTGGCTGGTGGAGAACCGTGTTTTATTGGTGTTAATTATTAGGCCAAAATGAGCACAAGTGATAGAGAATCAATCCATACTTTGTTGCATCTCAGTCTCAGAGGCCACATTGAGTACACAATCATCTGCAAACAAAAAAATCATGCACCAACTCTCCCACTACTTTAGTCTTGGCTTGTAGCCTTTTCAAGTTAAATAATTTACCTTCAGTGTGGTGGCTGACCTTGATGCTGTTTTCACCCTTATTGAAGGCATCTAACCACATTGCTGAAAGCATGTAAGCATGCCCCTGTGAAATTGACATAAAATACTGATAAACTTCTTCAGGCAACCAAATTTTGTCATAATTTTCCACAAGCCCTCATGACTGACAGTATCAAAGACCTTGGTCAGATCTATGTACATTGTATATACACTTCCTGGGATTTTTCCTTGAATTGTCAGACAACAGACAACATATGAACTGTTCCTCAGTCCTTTCTGAAGCCAACCTGTCTCTCAGGTAGATAACCGTCTTCCAGGTAAAGATTCAGTCTATTAAGGAGGACTCTGGCAAGAATCTTACCACAATGACTAAGAGAAAGACCCCTTATGATTGTCACAGGATAACCTATTTTATTTTCCTTTATAGAACTGGAAAAGGGAGGAATTCTTGAACTCCTGGGGGATTAACCTCCTCTTTCCATATAACCTAGAAAATTTCAGTCAGCTTTTATATGAGCAGGGGACACCACCCCTACCCCCTTCTAAATTTCAGCTCGAATAGAATCCGCATCAGGTGATTTGCCACAGGAAAGGAGCCTAATGACATTCAAAATCTCTTCTTCAGTTGGAAGTTCAGCTCGAGAGAGACTGACTTCAACCTGAGGTATACAGTCAATGGCTTTAGCTTTAATTGATGATTAATTAATTCTGTTGAGAATGCTATGGAAATATTCAGTCTATCTCTGCAGTATCATGTCCTTATCACTAAGCAATATAGCTCCATCAACACGGAGTAATTGAGATGCACCATAGGTCTTTGGCCACAAATAGCCTTCAAGGCATCGTAAAGTTGTTTTGGATTGTTACTATCGGTATAAAACTGAATTTTGTCTGCCTTCTTACTGAGCCAAGAAACCTGTATCTCTCTAAGCTTTGCTTACATTTTACTTTTGATGGAGTTAAACCCTGCTTTCTAGCGATGGATGAACTATCCTACTAGTAAACAAATCCTTCAGAGATCTCGTTTTTCATTTAGCAGCTTCTGAATTTCCCCATCATTTTTACTGAACCAGTCTTGATGTTTGAGAGTATTCTGGCTTGATGTTTGAGAGTATGATGAAAAAATGCAGTGCTGTATGCCAGATCTCTGAAAGTTGCTCACTCCTTTTCAGCTCCACTATTGTCAGCTTAGTGTTAGCTCAGCTTTCCCTCCAAGTTAGCAAGGAATTGTTCATGCTTGGAGACGTGCTCTAATCTGTTGACATCAAGTTTTCTGGTAGTCATCTTTTTAAAAAAAATTAATTAATCAATCATTTTTCAACAATCACTTTTAAATTTTCTCTCCTTCCCTCCCCAAGATGGTGTTCAATCTTATATGGGTTCTACATATACATCTTTATTAAACACATTTTCATTAAACACATTACTCATGTTGCATAGAAGAATTAAAACCAATGGGAGAAACCATGAGAAAAAACAAACCAAAACAGAACATAACACAAGAGAAAATAGTCTGCTACATTCTGGGTTCAAGTTCCAGAGTTCTTTCTCTGGATGTGGATGGCATTTTCCCTCAAGAGTCCTTTGGAATTTTTAGGTCCTTGCATTGCTGTGAAGGGCTAAGTTTATCAGAAACAGTCCTTGAACACTGTGGCTGTTACTGTGTATAATGTTCTCCTGGTTCTGATCACTTTCACTCAGCATCAGTTCATATAAGTCTTTCCAGGTTTTTCTGAAATCTGCCTGTTGGTCATTTCTTATAGCACAATAGTATTCCATTACATTCATATACCACAACTTGTTCAGCTATTCCCCAATTGATGGGCATCCCTTCATTTCCAGTTCTTGGCCCTAGGTTAGTCATCTTACATTGGGGCCACCGCTTTTGTTGAATGTGAATATTTAGTTTGGAGAGAAGTCTGTGATAATTCCAGCACTCTACATCACACATTGCCCTCATCACTCTCACATCCTGTCTGTCTTCTCCTTACAATAACATAATCTATTAAATGTCAATGTTTGCTGTGAGGGTGCATCCATGAAGTTTTATTGCATTTAGGTAAAAGAAAGACAATGTTGGTGATGAGGGCATGAGATACACAAGTTTACAGTAGTAAGTGACCATTACTATTGCTGTTTCTGATCCCGTTACTCCCAAGGACTCTTTGCCATGTCTGCTAGTCTGTAGGTCTATTCTGGCATTAAAGTCACTCAGAATTATAAGCTTGTCCTCTTCTGGTACATTGCTGATGAGGGTTTCCAGGTCTGTATAACATTTTTCTTTGATCTTCTCAGGGTTTGTCATGGTGGATACATACACATTGATGACAATGGTGGTGTTTTCCTGCAAGTTTTCCTGCAGTAGCATTGTCATTCACTCCTTTTGGGAGTCATACAAGCTTGTTGACTAGATTAGTTTTGATTGCAAAACCTATGCCAGTTTCATGGCACTCCCCTTCACTGTGGCCACTCCAGAAAATCGTGTATCTAGCTCTGATATCTGTGAGTAAGGTGGCTTTCATTTGCCAGCTTTGTGTCACTCAGTGCTGCTTTTTGGATGCCATACCTGCTGAATTCTCTAGCAATAAGAGCTACTCATCTTTCAGTTCTACTGGATTTCATGTTGTCCATAAGTGTATGCACACTCCATGTACTGATGGTGAGTGTAATCATCTTTGTAAAAGTTCTTGTGCCCCTTTCTCATACCAGGATGTGGCTCAGATGCCAACGGGCTGCTGAATCCAGTAAGAAGATGACTCTATGGCCTGGGTCACCTGTGTGCAGGGTTTTGAGTATAGCTCCCAGGGTATCCACACCTGCTACTCCATCACTTTCCTGTCACCATGGGACTTTAAAGTGGGTAAAAATGGTAAAATAGTATAGGTAATGTCTTTTGATTCAAGTATAAATTCAATTTAGGTGAGGTATAGTGTCCTGAGGTAGCCTCACTATCTCTTTCAGAGTCATGGGAATTCAGTGGCAAGACAAAGTGAAGAAGATTGGCAATGGCTCAGGATGCAGTGGGTAACCTTGGCATCTTCAATGTCTTACCAAGCTCTAAGCACTCCACAGCACCTACTTCAGCAACCTTCATGGCTGTTGGAACAAATTATTCTCATCTGCCTATTCCACTGGGGGAAGTCTTCATATGCTTGGGGTCTTATGCTTCATATGCTTAAACTCACTCAGAGTTTAAGACTCCCTCAGTTACTCTCAACCTGGTTTAGCCTGTCTGCTGAAACTGTTTGTTGAGCTGTGGACACAGTGTGCCCCAGATAAGAGTCACAGTTAAGAGTTAGGTGACTTAGGTGGACACCAAAGGTGGAAAGTAGCCCTGAAAAGGGCTTGGCAGCCCTCACATCAGAGTTACTAGTCTTCCCTGGACACACCCTATACCCCTAAAAAAAAAGAAAGGGAACAAAGGAAGGGAAGAAGGGAAGGAAGGAGGAAGGAAGGAGAAAAGAAAGAAAAAAAGGAGGAAAAAGAAAAAATATACTAGAAGGACCAGGTGCCTCACTTGATGCAAGTTTTTTTTTTTTACAGTTTTGTTATAATTTATCCTATCTGTGCAAATGCTCTTGAAATACAAATAGATACAAGCATAATTATGCTTTGAAATAAAATTTTTCAGCTTTACCTTATGGATAAAAAAAAAAATCACACTATATCAGTCCTTCAAAGAATTCTTAAATTCCAACCTTCTTAAGTACTTGCTACATGCTAAGCACTATGCTAAGAGCTGTGGATACAAATACAAAATTGATTACAATCCTTGCTCTCAAGGAGAACCCATTCTAGTATGGGGAGACCACATGTACAGGGAAGTAGGAAGGAGTAGTTTTGGTTTGGAAAGGTGCATGGATGGTGAATGGAGCCAGCTGATTGACATTCCCTTTCCAGTAGTAATAAGGGTATTAATTTATTTATGCTTCTAGAACTGGAAAGCAGGGTGGAGGTGGGGAGACAAGGTGACGGTTGAGAAAATGGCCAAGGAAGTAAGTACAATATGGTGAAGCATGGGCAGGGTCAGACTGATATCATGAACATTATATAATAATTCCTGATTGTTGAAATAGGAAAATAAGGGCTCCTGAAGTACTGAGCTCTTCATCCTGACTACATCCATTACCACTTGGAGATTCAACAGAGGTCTCTGGTTACAAGTCTTTTCTCAAGAGGCCAAAGGGCAGGTGTTGCCTGTAGTGGACAGGCCAGATCAGGCTCAGAACTCCATGAGAAGTACTTCAGTCAGAACACACTGAAAGTAGCCATCCCCATCATGAGACCACTATTATCTGGAGGAAGAAAGAAGCCATGAATTTAGAATCAGAACCTCTAGGTACAACTCCTACCTCTGGTATTGCCTACCTGTATAACCTTGGACAAGTCACTTAATCTGTTTCCTGGATCTCTGTTTCCTCATTGGTAAAATAAAGGGTGTGGATTAGATGACCCTTAAAGTTCCTTCCAAATGTGTGCTTCTAAATTTTGAACCTGTTCTGTAAAACCTGTACGATTCTAGGTATATATCACCTCTCTGAACCTCCATTATGTATGCTGGAAAGCCAAATGAATGAAGAATACCTATTGTCTAGACCAGGGGTGGGGAACTTTCTGCCTCAAAGCCACATGTGGCCCTCTAGGTCCTCAAGTGCAGCCCTTTGACTGAATCCAAACTTCACAGAAGAGATCACCTAAATAAAAAGATTTGTCCTGTAAAACTTGGACTCAGTCAAATGGCCGCACTTAAAGAACCCAGAACACTACATGTGGTCTACATGAGCCCTCATGTTCCCCATCCTTGGCCTAAACTATTATATGGGTTGAGAATCAGTTTGCATATTTGTTGGTACTTAAGTAGGTACTTAATAAATACTTGTTGAGTTATTGGAGTAAGCCTGACCTCAAAGTCAGGAAGACCTGGGTTCAAGTTCTGACTGGGACACACACTGGCTATCTGATCCTGGTAAGTCACTTATCCTCTAAGTGCTCTAAGACTATAAAATTATTTTTCTTTTAAATAGTATTTTATTTTTTCCAATTACATGTAAAGGCAATTTTTAACATTTTTAAAATACAATTTTGAGTTCCAAATTTTCTCCCTCTCTAAGATGGTATATAATTTGAAATAGGTTATATATGTGCAGTCATGTAAAACATATTTCCATATTAGTCATGTTGTAAAAGAAGAAAAGGGAAAAACTATGAAAAAATAAAGTGAAAATTATATGCTTTCAATTTGCATTTAAACTCCATCAGTTCTTTCTCTGGGTGCAGATAATAATTTCTTTCTCTTTTTTTCCCCACTTGATAGTATTTTTTTTCCCAATTACATGTAAAGACAGTTTTTAACATTTACTTTTATAAGATTTTGAGTTCCAAATTTTTTTCTCCCTCCATTCCCCATCTCCAGAACAACATGCAATCTGATATAGGCCATACATATGCAATCATATTAAATATATTTCCACATTCGTCATGTTGTGGAAGAAGAATCAGAACAAAAGGGAAAGACTATGAAAAAGGAAAAAAGAGAGAGAGAGAGAGAAAATAGTATGCTTTGATCTGCATTCAGACTCCATAGTCCTTTCTCTGAATGTGGACAACATTTTCTATCATGAGTCTTTTGGAATTGTAAGACTATAAATTGCAAATAAGGTCCTTGCCTACCTGTTTTGGTAGATGGAATTTCCTTACCTGGGAGTTCCCTATGCCAATAAAATCACAGATCCAATTTCTCTCCCCATCTGGGATGGATATATAATTCATATAGTTCATCTGTCTGTGCATTTATCTTGAACAGACACTAAATTCCAAATTGTTTTCTATAATGGTTAGACTAAGCTCTGCCAACAGTGGATTAATATGCCTGTCTTTTGATAACCCCTCCAACATCAGCTATTCCTATCTTTTATCACTTTTGCCAATGTGTTGAATGTGATGTGGAACCTCAGAGTTGTTTAGATATGGTTTTTCATATTATTCATGATTTAGAGCAATCTTTCATTTGGCTGTTAATAGCTTGTAATTCTTTTGAGAACTGTTTATATCCTTTTCAATCACTCATCTTTTGGGGAATGGCTCTTAGTTTTACATAGCTTATATGTCTATCTGTGTGTGCATGTATATACATATATGTATGTGTACACAGATGTGAAGATATGTATGTATGTATACACACACATGCACATACACATATATACATCTTAAATATCAGACCCTTATTAGAGATTTTTGATACAAATATCTTTTCCCAATTAACCCCTTCCTTTCTTGTCCTAGTTGCCTTGATTTTGCTAGTACTTTTAAAATTCATATGATAAAAATTATCCATTTTTGTGGGGGCAGGGAGTACCAAGCAAGTGAAGAGAACAGGATGACTTTCACCAAAACAATGATTCAGTTCAAATTTCACCCATGCCTGTTTATCTTGTGGAACTCTGGATCGTGTCTTCCTAGTAGTGCTCCATATTGAATTTACTCAGTGGTCCATGAATGGACTGCGGGATCTGGAGGCAGGAAGACCTGAGTTCAAATCCAGCCTCAGATACTTACTAGCTATGTGACCCTGAGCAAGTCACTTAACTCTGACTCAGTTTTCTCATTTGTAAGATGAGCTGAAGAAGAAAATAGCAAATTACTTTTGGTGCAGTTAGGTGGTGCAGTGGATAGAGCACCAGTGCAGGAGTCAGGAGGACCTAAGTTCAAATCTCACCTCAGACACTTGACACTCATTAGCTGTGTGACCTTGGGCAAGTCACTTAACCCCAACTGCCTCATCCTGGGTCATCTCCAGTCATCCTGATGAATATCTGGTCACTGGATTCAGATGGCTCTGGAGGAGAAGTGAGGCTAGTGACCTGCACAGCCTTCCCTCACTCAAAACAAAGTCAAGTGCAAGTCATGTCATTATTTCTCTGATGGCATGGTCTTCTTCGGCAGTGAAGAATGAACACATACCCAGTGGTTCTTCAGTTGGGTGGACCCCCATGTGGAGGATCTATAAGAGAATTTAGAAAAAGTCATCCAGAGTATAGAATATGAATAGATTGTGACCTGTATCATTGGAGAGAGTGCCCACCTTCATGAGATCACAGTTTCATGCAAATATAAAGAAAATGAAGGGACTGAATTAGATAATATCTAAGGTCCTTTCCACCTCTCAATCTTATAAGTTTACAATCTGGTATCACCCTAAGTTTATGCTTATTATTTTCATTAATAATATTTTCATGTGTATACTTTTACTTTTCCATTTTCACTGTATATGCCTTGGAGGCCAGGACTCTGCCTCCTACTGCCCGGTATCCTCTGTATTACCTCGTATTGTGCCCCGAACATTGGAGGTGATCAATAAATATTTGCTGATTGGTACACCTGACAGTAGGAACAAAGCTAGAAGGGACATTAGAAGTCATCTGGTCCAACCCCCTTATTTTATTTTTTAAGAATTCATTTTGTCTATTTCCTTGATCTTTACATTAGCCTAATTTGAATCTCCCTCCCCTCTTTCCCCATGAAAAAGCAAAACAATTGAGTAGATACATCTGATAGAGAAATCTTGTCTGACAACGTAAGCAACATTCTGTCCCAGTAGTGTCTCATCTCTCTGTCACGAAGAAGAACATATGCTTCATTATATATTTTCCAGGAGCTTTTTTTTTTCTATTACTCAGAATTTTACTTCCTTTTTGGTAATCTTTTCATTCACACTGTTGTAGTCATTGTATAGAGTATTCTCTTGGTTCTGCTTTGCCTAAGAATAGTTTGCATTAGTTCATGCAAATCTTCCCAGTTTTTTCTAAATTCCTCACTTCTTACTATACAATACTAATCCATTGTATTCATATACCGTAATTTTTCAACCATTTTGCAATAGAAGGGCATATACTTTATTCAGCCCCTTCATCATACATATGAAATCCCATATGGGAGGAAGTGACTTGTTTTTATACATTCTATAGCCTGATAATCAAAGTGATCACGTTTCAGAGGCCAACGTAAGACACTGGGGACAAACATGATGTACCTGGGGCCAGAAGCTGGAGTTTAGGGTTTGGATTGTCCCCTACAGGGTAATTGTCAGGGTTAGTTTTATTAAGGTTGGATGGTGGGTAGAATTAGAGAGGCCTGATGTCATAGGGCATAGATAACCAAACTGAAAACCTGGAAGACCTGAGTCTCTTGACTCATACTCTTTACTCTGTGGATCATGTAAGCTCTAAGTGACCTTGGCAACTATCCATTGAAAAGAAGGTTTCTAACTGCATTGCTACCTTACCTGGGAATTTTCTGTATTAGTGAAATCACAGGTCCAGTTTATAGAGGTACTATTAACAGTGGTTGATCAGAATAATTGGCAATTTTTCTAGAAACTAAAAAAGACTGAAAAATGTAAGGGGAAAAACTTGATACATAAATATGACTAGCTGAGAAGTGGAGATAGTGCATAGAGAAGAAAGAGGAAGGGAAAAAGGAAAGGAACCTTATCTCAGTGGGGACAAAATGAGAGACTTAGAAGGACAGGAAATGAAAATCTAAGTCTGTCTTGCCTAATACAGATGTCTGCTGACCATACTCCATATCCTCATGGGTTGGCTAAGTATTAGTTGGTGTAGGCTTACTCCTAGGAGTAGGAGGCAGGAATGACCCAGAGGAAAGGAGATTTACTCTAGAGTTTTTGTCACTGTTCAGTCATTTTTTCAGTTGTATCTGACTCTCCATGACCCCTTTGGGGTTTTTATAGTAAAGATACTGGATTGGTTTGCCATTTCCATCTCCAATTCATTTTACAGTTGAGGAAACTGAGGCAAACAGGTTTAAGTGACTTGCCCAAAGTCACACAGGTAATAAGTGTCTGAGGCCAGATTTGAACTCAGGAAAATAAGTCTTCCTGACTCCAGGTCTAGCATTTTATTCACTCTAGCTGCCTACTCTAAAATTAGAGGTCCTGAATTCAAATCCTGCCTCTGATGCTTGCTACCCAAATGGTTTTGGACAAATTACTTTTAACCTCTCTGGGCCTCAGTTTTTTTTCTTTTTTAAAATGAAGGTTTGGACTAAATGGTCTCTGAGGTCCCTTCCATCTCTAGATGTGTGATCCTTTGAATCTGCCCCACCTAGAGGGATATTATGAGGATCCAATGAGATTATGGATATAAGTATGAAAAGCCACGAAGTATTTTTGTAGTGGCAAAGAAACAGGAACAACATAGATGTTCAATGTGTGATGGAATATTACTGTGTCTGCCATAAGAAACAATGAACATGAAGAATGCTGAGAAGTTTGGGAAGACATATGAACTGATACAGCGAAATAAGCAGAACCAGATAAATAGTATACATGACTAAAGAAATGTAAGTGGAAGGAATGAAAAAAAAAAACAAAATAAAAATGGAGTGCTACATAATTATAATGACCAGGCTTGGCCCTGAAGAAGAGACAATCCCTCTCTTCTTTGTAGACCACAGATGCAGAGCACTGTATATACTGTCAGATTCAGTTGATATAGCAGTTAATTTTGCTGGATTGTTTTTTTTCCTCTTTCTTCCTTGTTTATTTTTTGTCACAAGACGTAGCTCTTTGGGCAGGAAAGGAGAAAAGGATATATTTGGAAATGAAGGTTATGTAAAAATTAAAGGTGTATATATGTATATATAGCATATGCATATATAAAACACGTGTATATATACACATATGCATACATACACACAAATATACATATGAGGGCAGGTAGGTGGCCCATTGAATAGAGTGCTGAGCTTGGTTCCTCTTCATGGGTTCAAAT
This sequence comes from Notamacropus eugenii, assembly GCF_028372415.1. Classification (NCBI taxonomy): domain Eukaryota; kingdom Metazoa; phylum Chordata; class Mammalia; order Diprotodontia; family Macropodidae; genus Notamacropus; species Notamacropus eugenii. Next base: position 92,770,151 of record NC_092873.1, read on the forward strand.
ACAGCCTCAGACACTTACCTTCGATGTGATCCTGGGGGAATCACTTAAACCTGTTTGCTTCAGTTTCCCCATCTGTAAAATGAGTTAGAGAAGGAAATGGCAAACCATTCTAGCATCTTTGCTATGAAAACTCCAGATGGGGTCACAAAGAGTTGGACACAACTGAAACAACTCAACAACATACATGTATATATTTTTAATCCTGAAAAAAAAAGAAAAATATAAAATGTTCTATAAATGTAAGGGGCATTCAGTAGCATTATGACTTTCATCCTGGTGAGCCTGGATATTACAGGCAAGCCTCTGTAACTCTAGAAGGATGCTGACAAACTTGAGGACATGGCACTGTGAACAGGCTTAGCCTCTCTACCTAAACACATCAGATTTCTGGCATCATAGTCCTAGATCAATATCACAAGGGAGGCCAAGTTTGTTTCTGGGTGAGAGGTGAGGAGGGAGATAGGGAAGGAGGAAATGGGCAGGAGGAGACAGGAATCCAAGCTATCTGGGATGAGATCAAAAGCCAAACCCAGTCCAGATACTTAAAAGGCCTGAATGTACCAGTTCCACCACTGACATTGTGAATATGGGTCATTCAATTGCTCTGGACCCCATGCATTCAAGATGTGATAGGGAAAGATGGGCAAACAGGTGTTTACTTCCCTTCCCTTCCTCTTGATATGGAAAAATGATTCCTGGAGGACAGGCCCAGTAGAAATTAGAGGATGAGGGGGGATGAAGTAAAGGAAAAAGTAGTCTTTTGGGCCTGAAAAATGGACATGAGGTAGTCTCTAAATCCCAGATGTTGGTAGTAAAAGCAGGAGAAGAAATTTATCCCTTTGTGAGGATCAAGTCGACCTGGTTAAGAGAAACCACAAACTTGTGGATCTAGCACCTGGGGTCATGATTTGAAAAATCATTACAAAGGTAACTGAATCAATTTTAAGACTTCCAACTGGAATGAATATGTGACTCTTCTTGGATGGGTAGATCTTAACTAGTTTCCCTGTTACAGTGACTTCTGAGTCACATTTTTCATGGGTGATTGAAATAGAGCCTCAGGCTTCATTGTCTAGGGTTGCTCAAGGAAGTCCCCAGGCTCCTAAGAAGGGCTAGAAAATGAGCTAAGAGACCATATCCATGGTCATAACTATACTTTGGGTAAATTCAGTTTGGGTGGCCAGTCTGGGCTTCAAAGAAGATAGTACAAAGCTAGGGAGATGGGACTTTGGGGGTGATAGAGGTAGTTGGGACTTGAGTCTCTGGAGCACCTTGAAGTCAGATGAGGGGACATTACTCACCATAGGGAGGAAGCTCATTCCTGGGTGGCAGTGCCCCAATCATTTAATCAATAAGCATCAATTAAGTGCTAGTAATACAAAGAAAGCAAAACCAACACCTTCCCCCAGGAGCTTCGATTCTAATGGGAAAAGTCTCATGACCCAGTACTAAAGACAACTCTGTTTTGATCTTTTGTCACTTTCCTACAAATCTCTGTGATACTACATTTTCTAGATTTCCTCTCACTATTCTCTGCTTCTTCCGTTGTAAATAGTTTCCAACTGCCAAAAGATCACAATCAAAATAAAACGCTATATTCATAAAGAGCAATAGAGTAGTAGTAGCAGTAGTAATAGTAGTAGTAGTAGCAATAGTAGTAGTAGTAGTAATCGTTGTTTTTTAAAATTTGTATTAATATAGAACTTTATGTAACATTATCCCATTTCATCTTTATAACACTTCTCCAAGATAGATGCTATTATCATCCTTATCTTACAGATGAGGAAACTGAGCCTGAGAGGTTCAGTGATTTGTCTAGGGTCACCCAGCTGGTGAGTCTGAGATAGAATTCAAACTCAGGTCTTCCTCATTCCAAGTCCAAACACCCTATCTTGCTGGAGATTCCACTCCCAAAGCCCCAGAGTAATCCTTAGGTGGAGTAGGTATGGCCCAGAGACTGGTTCTATACTGGGTTTGTAGTGAGAAAAGGTATTAGAGTCTGTGAACTTTTATTCTTTTATAGCCTGACTCCTAAGTTGGGAGGAGAGGGATGGGGGAGAATGAGGAGGTGCACCCACTTTGGCAGCTTTCTCCTATACTGTGCTGCTACAGAGAATGAAGAAACATGAGGATCAGAAGGCTATCCCTGCTCCTTTGTGGGCCTAGGACTCAGGTCCATAGTGGGCAGATGAAAGCTTGACTGATTGACAGCAGGATGCCATGGAGTCTAGGGCTGGGAAAGGATAAATATAAAGTGGCCGGCACAGTACTGGACAGGGGCCATATGAAACACAAAGTACATTCCGGCCCCAGCATAACAAACTGTACCAGTCTTTTCCAGGGTTGGGAGGACTGGATCAGGGTGGCCAGTGAACAAGGGTTCTTGCTAGAATGACCTGAGACTCCTCCCCTCACCCCACTCCAGGCCCAGGCAAAGCAGGTCCTGCTGTTCTTTTTCCAAGCTTGGAGAACATGTTCTCTCCTCTCACCCCCACCCCCCACAGTTCACCCTCAGCACATTCTGACTCCTGAGGTTCTCTATGGAGCTCCAGCAATCAGACAAACCATGAACTAGGCAGTGGAGGCCTACTCATGGTTCATGGAGGAAGGAAAAGTGAGTAAACATCAGCTAGGGCCAATGAAATTCAAAATAGATCTATTAATTAGAGCTGTCCAAAAGTAGGAATGGGCTGGGATGATCTGCCAGACCAGCCTCTTCCTCATTCATACATCTCCCATCTTTGCACAGCCTTTGTACTGGCTATCCCACATCCTGGGACTGCCTCTCCTCTTACATAAGTCTTAGATCAGTCACCCTTCTTCTGATGCTTAGGATCCTCTTCTTTTAGGGAGGTTCAAGCTAACTCACTACTTTCTACATGAAGCTTTTCCTGTTTCTCCCAACTGTCCCAAACTACCCTTATTCTCAGTTTCTGGATGTGTCTGAGCAGATACTGGATGACCACTTTTCAGGGATAATGCAGAGGGGCTTCCTATTTGAGAATGAGTAAGATTAGACTGAATAGACCACTGGGCCTCCGCTCAAATATAGTCTCAGATGCTTACCAGCTGTGTGATCCTGGGCAAGTCATTTAACTACTGTCTGCCTCAGTTTTCTCAACTGTAAAATGAAGGTAATAATATAAAGTCTACCTACCTACCTACCTCCCAGGGTTGTTTTGAGGATCAAATGAGATTTGTAAAGTGCTTAACACAGAGCCTGGAACATGGTAGGTGTTTAATACATGCTTGTTTTCTTCTTTTCTTCTTAAAATAAGTCCAAAAAGTCTAATATAGCCATAGTGCCCTGAAAGGTGCTGGGAATACAGATCAAATTGGAGAAAAATGAGAGTCACTGTCCTCAGAGTCAGAGCAAGTGTGACTTACTTACACCAGAGTAAGGGTGACTGATCTTTTGTTTGAATTCTACCTCTGCCGTGTGCTATGGGTGACCTTAGCCAAGTTATTTCCTCTCTAGGAGTCTCAGTTTCCTCTTCTGTGAAAACAGGGGGTTGAACTAGATGATTTCTAAAGTTCCTTAGAGTAAAAAAACCCCTAGATTTAGGTAACCTAGGCACACAAGGCAGTGCTGTCTACTGAGAATATAGTGCAGGAGGCAGGATGGGGCACTCAGGAAGATGCTAGAACTGAAATTTCTGTGGCTGACCCCTGGAAGCACTGAATCTAGCTGAATCCATCCTATTTTTCAAGACCTAGGCTCAAGTCTTTTATCAGAAGCCTTTTCTTACCATTCTCCCTACATCCATAAACCAGTCTGGTACCCTTTTCTTTTTACATTTTTGTCTCTTTCTTCCAACAGACCATGAGCTTCTTGAAGGTAGGAACCCTGAGTCTGCATCCCCACAGTATCTAAAGCAATGTTGGGCACGTGATTTTGTGCTTAATTGATACTGGATGATTTATTTTCTTGGTTTGGAGCAAATGAACTCTGAGGAAGTCCAAGTCCTGGGCACTCTTCCCCTAATTACTGAATTCTTGTTCAACACCCTTCCCTCCCCCCCACCCCCAGGCTCTCTGGCCCAGAGCCCAGGGAAAGATGAAAAAATTTGGTGCTGCCTCACTCTATGGATATGTCTGGGTTTTTAGGAATGCCCATCTGAACTGGAGGCCAAGGGGGGTGGGGTGGTTTGGGTGTGTGTGGAGGTGGAGACTACTCTAGCATAGCTGTACTTACAGTAGCCTTTCTATAGCCATGAAAATTGCCAGCTTCTCCTCTGGCCAGTGGAAGGGGAAAGGCAGTGTTTCCAAATCCTTCTGGGGGCCTGAATCTGAGCTGCCAGACACTTCTCCAAACCTCTGTCCATGCCCCAGAGAGGGAGAAAGTCCATGACTTTGATTTGGGCTGAAAACATTGACCATGGATCAATAAGGATTTTGAAGGGGATTTTAAGAATGGCAGGGAAAGAAATTAGAGGCCTTGAGATGGATCACTCAGCCCTCCCCTGTTGCCCAATCTTACTTCCCAGAGATAGTTACATTGTTATTGTATCCGATTATTCCAGTACTCTTCAGTCCCACACTGAAGATCTCCCAGCCTTCCCTCTTCCCCAACACAACCTTCCAAATACCCTTCCCAATATTCACAGGGAGAGTTGAGGATGGATGGAAGGAGGCAGCCTTTGTAGAATCAGGGAATGATTGAGCTGGAAGGGACCTTAAAGATATCTAAGGTAGGGGCTCTTAACTGCTGTCTGTAAACATGTTTTTCTTTCTTTTTTAAAGAATTTGATAATTTTTTCAGTGTCTTTGGTTTCCTTTGCAATCCTATGTGTTTTATTTAATATATTTAATTACTCTGAGAATGAGTCCATAGGTTTCACTAGACTATCAGAGAGCTCCATGAAACAAAAATGGTTAAGAACCATAGGTCTATCTCAACCTTTATGTTTTATAGGTGAGGAAACTGAGATCCTGAAAAGCAAAGTGACTGGTCCATGGTCACACAGGTGGGCTATAATTAGGCGGATTACAGCCAAGTGGAGTCAGGCCTAAAACCCAAGTCCTCAGACTTTCAGTCCTCCATACTTCCTTCTCTCAAGTGATCTGTGGTCCATCTGTTCTTGCCCCAAGCTCTGCTCACAGCCTACAGACAGTATTAATCTAATAGAAACTGGCATTTGGCCCCATGATGCCAAGGGCTCCTTGCCACCTGAAAGTAGGGATGGAGCTGGGGGAAAGGGAATCTCCCAGTGAGAGGCTAGAGCTTGAGGTCAAATGGGTAGGAGGAAAGAAGTGGGGCACGTCCTGTATTTCTCATCTACCCCTCCCCAAATTGGCCCTTAGACAAGGCTGGCAGGACTACTCTGCCAGGGTTAGAATTTCCTCGTGGGCTGGGTGCCCAGGCTCCCCTCTCCACATCCCCCACCCCTGTCACCACCCTCTGTTTCCCTACTCCTCTCCTGCCACTCCCCCCCCCCACTCCCCCCTTCAGGGCTACAGTGCCGTGGGGGCGGCTGTACTCTGAGCCAGGCACAGTGCAAGCTGCGAACACAAACAAGTGAGAAGCTGATGTGAGCAGCTGGGCTCGGGGCCAGGGAGCCAGGGCTGGAACACAATGTACCGAGCAGGGAGCGAGTGCAAGAACAGCCTGACTCAGCAGCTGGGGAAGCGGGTGTGCTCGCTCACCAGATAAACCGCTCCTGCAGGCTGCGGTCAGCTCAGCTCGTAGACCCAACATACACACAGCAGTTACAGGCGGAGCTGATGGGTGCAAGTTCCTGGGCCCCCTGGAGCCTCATCTGCTCCATTGCCTGGTACCCTCCTGGAGGTCCGCCGTCTAACCCCCACCTCCCTCCCCACCGGGGCTTGCTCCCTGCCTCCAGGACAGCCCCCCCCCCCCATCCCCCGCCCAAATTCTCGTGCTAGTATAGTATGTACCTACAGACACCTCAGGCATGTACAGTACTCCCTATCTGAAAGGAGAAGTTCACACACCCAGCCTGGAAAACACATAACTACTGGCCGTGGTCCCCAGCCCCCACCATCCCCTTACCCCCTCCTCCTCCCATACTCCTCACCAGTCCTGTTTACCAGCCCACGGGCAGCTTTGGGCCACCCAAGGCTACACAGTGGTGGGAGTCAGCATAGATTTTGGTCTATCTGCATCAATCAGAGCTAGGCTGTGTTTGGGCAGAGATGATAATTCTGGGGAGTGGGCAGAACCACAGAACCTTGGATAGGACACACAGTTCCTCTGATTTGGAAAAAGAGAAAGAGGTAGAGATAGGGCATAAGAAAGGAGTTTCTCTGAGTAATGGGATAGGAGTGGTACCGCCCATGGGGTGGGATTGTGTTCAATGGGCACTCATTTGGACCTGAGAAAAGGGAAAAAATCCTCGATGCAGGAGACCTGGCCCCTTTATCTCCCCACTCCTCCAGTCTTCTGATTACACTTGGTTTAGAGATTCTTCCTCCCCAGATCACAGATTATGGATTCTCCTAGAGGGGAGAAAGAGGTAGAGAGGACTTGGAAGAGCAGAGGTACCTACTATTTTGATTTGTCCATGGTCCCTTCCAAAGGCAAATGAAGAGCCTAAGAATTGTGACACCCCAGAGGACTTTCATGTTGCCACTTCCCTCCTCCCCTCACCCTCAGCCCCTGGAGTTCTCTGTGGTCTGGCAGAAGGACAGAACCATTTTGAGCATAACAAGGGGGTAAGAAGCTAGCTGCTAGAGAGGAGTCTTTCAGCTGCCAAAGGCAAGGCCAAGGACACACATGGGCTGAGAGAAGGATAAGGAGGAAGAAACTGCCCTATGGTACACCTAGGCCTGCTGGGGTGTCTGCAGGGTGCCCCAGGGGACATGCTGTACCCAGAGAGGTGCCAAGGCTGGATAGGGAGGGGCTCCCTTCTCTTCTGAGTTCCAGGAAAGGTGCTGGCATGCTTGCGGGCCTCAAAGGGTGGGACTGGAGGAAGGACAATTCTCAGAGACTATGGTAGGGCTTTATCTCATCTCTGGCCTCTGAGATTGGCTTCATACTGTGGTCCCTCTCCTCCTCCTCCTCCCCCCCCTCCTCCTCAGCAATAATAGTGGTTATACTTGAGCTATATCCTGTTCTGAATACATGGCATAGGCATATATGTGACCCTTTCCCTTGTTTTCCTTGACCCACCCTCCACATATACATAATCACAGATGCTTATCATAGATTTAGAATTGTAAGATCATTTTATTCAGAGCTGCATGGAACTTCAGAGACCATCTAATCTTGTGCCCTAGTTTTACAGATGAAGCCCAGAGAATGATTTGTTCATGATTTCTCACAGAGCCAGTGGCAGAACTGGGATTTGAACCCAGGTTCTCTGACTCCTTTCTAGCTGTCCTTTCTAGCTTAAAGAACATCTAGTCCAAAACCTTCATTTTACAAAGTAGGAAACTGAAACCCAAAGATAATCTCTAATTCTCAACTTTACTCTCTTTCCAGTCCCTTTGGGCGGTTTCTTAGTAGACTTACTCTGGTTTGTTCAGTCACCTGTTGGTGTGGGAAATCACATGCTTACCCCTGTAGTTTGCATAGCAAAGAATCGATCAATAATACTATATGCCAGGCATTGTGTTGAGTGCTGTTTACAATCTAACATGCAAATAAACATATACCAACCAAGTTATATACAGGATAAATAGGAGAGGGAAGGCACTGGAATTGAGGAGTTGGGGAAGGATGCTTGTAGAAAATGGGATTTTAGTTAAGACTTAAAGGAAATCAGGGATGTCAGTAGTCAAAGTGGAGGAGGGAAAGTGTTCCAGATATGGGGGATAGTCAGAGAAAATGCCTGGAGCTGAGAGATGGAGGAAGTGTTTTTGGAACATCCAGGAAGCCAATGCACTTGAATTAAAGAGTATGTGTCAAGGAAAAAGGTATAACAAGGATGGAAAGGTAGGATGGGACTAGGTTTGAATGACAAGCAGAGCACTTTGTATTTGATACTGGAGGCAATAGGGAGTCATTGGAGTTTATTGAGTAGTAGGGGTGACTTGGTCAAACCTGAGCTTCAAGAAAATTGATTTAGTGGCTGAATGGATTGAGGCGGGGGAGACTTGAGGAAAGCAGACCCACCCGCAGGCTATTAAGGAAGTATTAGGAGTGAGGTGATGAGACCCTATACCAAAATGGTGGCAGTGTTAGAGGTGTGTCCCAGAGATGTTGCAAAGGTGAAACTGAGTCTTTGACAACAGATTGGATATGAAGGGGTGAGAGATAGTGAGAAGCTGAAGATGACTCCTGGGTTGGGGAGCATGAGGGACTGGGAGGATGGTGATGCCCTCTACAGTAGTAGGGAAGGTAGGAAGAGAGTAGGGTTTTGGGAGAAAACTTTGATTTTTTTTTTTTTACTTCGTTTTGAGCTCAGTTATGGACATGTTGAGGTTAAGATGATTACCAGACATTCAATTCAAGATGTCTGAAAGGCAGGTGGAAATTCAAGATACCTCTTTGTAGTAGAAGTGCTAAGTGGTTAAGTAAGTTGAGTAAGTTCTTTGTGGTTATTAGAAAGCCCCCCAACACCTTTTATCTACAGTTATGTCATTCCTCTTCAGAGTAGTGACATTTGTCATCTGGGGCTGTGTGTATTTGAGGATCTAACAATCAGAATTTAATTTCAGGTTCCTGGCCACTGGCCAACCTGTCTCCTTTTGACCATACTATATTTCAAAGAGAGCTAGTTACGTGACCTTGGCATAATGGAATTGGTTGCCCAAGGAAATAAATACATATCTTAAATGGTTACTTACAGTGTTTTTCCTCAGCATAGAATCAAGAAAGTAAATCGTATATAAATAATAAGATGATAAAACATAATAATAAAACAGTTACAAACTTGCTATTCTCCTAGATCCTGGAAGTCCCCTAGACTTAAGATATGAACCCAAGAGTTCTGGATGATGTGTCTTCCCTTGAGAAGGCAAAAGTATAATCATACATTTCCCCTTGTTCCATTCACATTGCCCTTAGGATGAGTCATCATCAGTCATAAATGCAAGTCCTCTGGAGTCAGAATCTTTTCATGTCACAGGAGTGTGGATCTGGTTGATAGTTCACAACTAGAACTCAGGAGAGCCGGTGCTTCCCTATCTGACTTACTGGTCATCATCAGAGTCCTCTGGCCTTGTCTGGTCACATCTAACCCACCACAGATCCGGGGAGTGGATTTGACAGTTGGTCCTAGTGAGCAGCCATGTCTACCTTTCATTATGACTTTCACCAGCACTCTCAGGTCTCTTCTTCTGTAATTCCCTTAACACAAAGATCTTGATGCTACTTGAGGTAGGAAAGAGGGTTAGCTGAAAAGCACATGGGTATTACACTTAAATGCCCTGAAACTAATCAAACACAGAATCACAAAACTAGAAGGGACGCCCCCCCCCCCCCATCATCTCATTTTTTAGCAGAGGAGACTGAGGATCACATGAGTTAGTGGCAGGGCTAGGACTAGAAACTGAGTCTCTTTACTGCTAGGTCAGTTTTTTTTTTCTACTATAACAAACTGTTTCTCTCAGGTCTTCACTCATTCATAAGTTTCCCATCAAGGTCAAGAAGTCTCAAAAGTCTTAATCAAAGCCTCTTATGATATCCATGGGGAGAATTTGGGGGGATGGGGGCAAGATGATAGATAGTACAGCTAAATAGATTCAGAATAAACTAACTAGTCTGACCAACGGAGAAATTATTAATGGATGGATGCCAGTCTGGAGAGTCTCTGAAGGAAAGCCCCAGGGATGTAAGCTTGGCTTTGTTCTATTTGATCAAATTGATATCCCTAAAGTGAAAGTCTCATCATATCACGCAACTCTTCCACTATTTAATCAACTCCTCATTATTTCCTCTAGGAATCAAATACAAAACCCTCTGTTTAGTTTTTAAAGCCCTCCAGAGTCTTCTTACACCTTGCACCCCAGCACCCCTGTGTTCCAGTGATACAGACTTCCTCGTGTACCTTGAACACAATGTTCCAACTCTCCCCTGGCCGGGCCCTAGGCCTGCAATCCACTTCTTATGCTCACTTCCTTGTTTCCCTGAATTCCTTCAGGTTCCAGCTAAAGTCCCACCATCTACAAGAAGTCTTTCATGATCCCCTTTAAACCTATTATCTTCCTTCTGTTGATTATCTCCAGTTTATCCTATAGATATTCTACTTGTACATGGTTATTTGCATGTCATTTCTTTTACTAAGACTGTGAGTTCTTTGAGAACACAGACTTTTTTTTTTTAATTTAGCCTTACTTTGTATCTGAAATACTTAGCACTGCTCCTAGCATATAGTTGGAACTTAATAAATGTTTACTGACTGAATGATTGATTTGAGTGAAGGCATAGATGATATGTTTAATCAGATCTATAGATGGCATAAAACTAAGGATTATAGCTTAACATGGATGGCAAAGTAAGAATCTAAACAGGCTATAAGTATGGGTTGATTCTGAAGATAAAATTAAATAGATATACATGTATGTGTATTCATAAATATATATTCATGTATTTACATTTGAATATATACATATATGGATATATAGATACACACATTATGCAACACACATACACACACATATCTACCCTTACACTTGGATTAAAAAAACCAGCTGCACAAGTACAGGATAAAGAAGGCATGGCTAGACAGCAGTTCATGTGAAAAAATCTGGGGGTGTCAGAGGACTGTAAGCTCCACATGAGTCAACCATGTGATGTGGTAGCCAAAAACATCTAATGTGATCCCAGGCTGCATTGAGAGAGGCACAGTGTTCTGAACATGGGAGGTGATAGTCTTGCTGTCCTCGACTTTGGTCAGACCACATCTGAAGTCTTATGTTCAGTTCTGGGAGGCATATTTAGGAAAAACAAAGACACACTGGACCATATCCAAAACAGGATGACCAGGATGCTGAGAGGACTGGAAACCAGGCCCTGGAGGACCAGTTAAAGGAACTCATGAAGCATAGCCTGGAGAAGAGATTTAGGGAAGGGATCTGAGAACTGTCTTTCCATATTTGAAGGGTTGTCATGTGGAAGATCTGCTTGCCCCAGAGGGCAGAGCGAGGAGCAAAGAGTAACATTTTCAGAGAAACAGATTTCATCTTCTTGTAAGGGAAAACTGCTGACAGTGAAGTGTCTGAGCTAAGAGGGGGCAGTCAAGTCCCCTCCACTGGGGAGACAGGACACCAGCAATAATCCTCTCCACTGAGAATCCCAGCAAAGTAGGGGTGGGAGGAGTGATTGCAGCCTACTGTGGTGGTGGTGGGGAATGGTGAGGAATAGGAGCAGAAACCAGCTTGGAGATGTATCAGGTAAGGTTTCCATATTATTGATTGATCCATCCTGATCCACTGCTTAGGGATCGATTCCCTGACCCTGCCCAGTTCCTGCTTCTATGTGGTGCTCTTTCTTTTCTTTCTATTATTGTAAACTATCACAGCTCAGTTCAGTTTTTAGATTCCTTGGGACAGAATTTTATTACAGCATTATCTGGATTTCATTTTCTCAATTAGACTATAAGCTCTTTGAGGTGTGGAGCACAAAGAAGGTGCTCATTCCACAGATACCACTAAATGCCAGGCTCGGTACCAAGTGGTAGATGAAAACTTATTAGCGTTCAATCTTTGGTAGCTGGGAAAAATGACTACCACCTTCTGTACATCATCAGACAGAGAGAAATGCACCACCCTAACTGGTATACATGGGCCTCCCAAGGGACTTGGGAAGGAAAAAAAGTTTGTGAGTCAGCCTCTTGACCCTCTACTCCTCCAGCCATCTCAGTACAGACAGGACTCAATCGGACCCCCTCACTATGACCTTCAGAGTCCTGAAGACCATCTTGAACTCTGCTCCTGCTGTCCTCTGGTCCTAGTGGGAGTTACCCTCAGTTCTCTATCTCTGTTTTTGGACAGAAAACTTTGCCTAGGAGTTACAGAGGGAGGGGCACAACGAATAAATAGCTTACTTCTTCCTCAGTAATCTGATCCCTTACAATGGTGGCATAGACTTCTGGAATCTGATTCCCACGTTAACCTTCCGGGCACTCAGTCCCTGCCTCAATATCCCCACAGCAGTAATGAGTACAAAAGTGCAGGAGAAAGGTGTCCTCTGACTTGGAACTTTCAGCCTCTCATCTACACTGGATTCCCTCCCACTTTCCACTCTAGGTCCCCTACCCCCACCCTCTAGAGGTTGCCGTGACAACAGTGAGGTCAGAAGGAGGGGTGGGACCTTTCTCCATCCTCCCTTTCTAAGAAAGTTCCTTTCCCCACCTCACTTCAGCCTCTCCCCAGCCCAGTCATTCACTTGAGACACTGGGGGTGGGGGTGGTCTGCTGTACTTCCCCCTGGGCTGGCCTACTTAAGGGCCCCTTCCTATTAATTACACTGTGGTGTAGGATGCCCCGGCCACAGCAGCTGTAGGAAGAAAGCCTGGGTTTAATTGCTGTCTCCGCTGGGATAGACCAGTTGTGACTGCTTATTGCCTTGGTTTTCTCATCTGTGAAATGGGAATATTAAAACCTAAAGCACCTGTCTCACAGAAGTGTTGTGAGAAGAAATGAGGTAATGTTTGTAGCCAGGATAACTGAATGTAACCCGAAATACACATGCCATCATTTTTGCTTCCTGAGGCCACTTCCCCTTCCATGGGCCTCAGTTTCCTGAAATGGAAATTACTAAATTCTCAACTAGGTGTAAGTCCAATGAACCAATGAAAATTGAGGCGAGGGGGTGAGTAGAGCTGTATTCTTGGGGAGATTGGATTTGGGAACCCTTCCCCGTCCCACCCACCCCCACCTCCCCTCTCCAGGTCGGCAGACTTACTGGAACCAAACTGTCCCCGAAGCGCCCCTAACCACAGAAACCATGCTCCAAACCCCAGCCCTAATTGAGGCACGAGCTACACACTCTGGTGACACACCCGAACACGCCCTAGCACTGGGGACACTCGAGTTTCCTCTTCGGGCCTCAAAGCCTAGCCGACTGGGAGTGGGAGTGGGGTGTGTACGGATGGGGGTGGTAGGGAGGGGTGCCCTGCCCGCCTGGCTCCCTTTCCCCCACTCCCCACCCCAGGCCCCCCGAATCCATTCCTCCCGAGGGGATGGAGGGCAGAGTGGAAGGAGTTAAGCAAGGTGAAGGGAACTGGGCGAGGGGGATGGGATACAGTGAAGTGGGGAAGGCGGAGGGGACGAAAGAGAAAGTGTGAGAGCGGGGGCGGGAGGGGGGGTGGTGAGCAGGGAGAGACAGAACATCCTGTGCCCGTCGCCGGATACAGCGCTGGAGGGAGGAGGGGGCGCGGAGGCGGAGGTAGACAGAGACTGGGGGGTGGCGGCGACTAAGAGATGGAGGGGGCTGGGAGGGGAAGGCGGGAGGCCTCGGAGCCCCAGAGATGCCCCTCCAAGCCCGCCCCCCACCCCCGGCCCCTTCTGCACAGTCCACACCACACCCTCGGCTCTGCGCTCGCTGGAGGCTCCTTCCCCCACCTCTGCGCTCACTCCCCCGTCCCCTGCGGCTCGCAGTCCGTAGCGGCCGCCTCCCGGTTTCCCCATCCTGCCTCCTCCTTTCTTTGGAAGGAGAAAAGGCTACAAGGCCGGCCTCAAAGTCTGGGTTCCCTGGGAAAGGAGGTTGTTGAGTTGAAAGACATATGCCAGCGGGTAATCCGGTTCTGCTGCTTAATTACGCTTGATTTTGGGCGAGTCTCAGTTTCCTCATCTGTAAATGGAGGGGATTAGACCTGTCCAAGGTCCCTTCCAGCTTTAGAACTCTGATCCCTTGATATCTAAGGCTGAAAAAGAGTATATTATTATATCCATTCCACAAATGAAACTGAGTTTTAGTAAAATTAAGCAATTTTCAAAGACTGGCAGGGGAAAACCTTAGTAGTAAGCTTTGGTAGTGGATCGCAACCCAGATCTTCTGACTCCACTACCCCAACCAATAATTTGGTTAATTCTCCCTGCCATCTGTCAAAATCTTCTGATTCATTGATCAAGGGAATTGAACAGCTAGCTGCCATAGTTATGAAAGTATGAGGTTTGGAGATTGGATTTGAGTTAAGGAACAAGGAATACACAAAAGGACGTCATAGACAAAGAGGGTCATAATCTAGTGGGGCTGTTCTGTTCAAAAGAAAACAGACCCAACTGGGCTTTATGGAAGCCTCATTTGAGGAGCTGTGTGGTTACTTTCTGTCAGGCTGAGTTGCCTTAGAATCTTACCGTTCAAGGATTCTTCCAAGCTCCCCAAGGTGAAAGGTATATGAGTTCTGAGCAGAGGCATGGACATGACCCAGTAAAAATAGATAGGTTCAGAGAAGAGAAGGCTCCAAGAGGCTTCTGGGAGCTGAATGCTGTAAAGTCTTCCAGTCAGGGACATTCCTGAAGGGGGAGAAGGACTCCCACCACATAACAAATTCAAACTTTACACAACAGTGGTGCACTGAAAATGCTGGATTGGAAGTTAGAGAGCCTGAGCACTTATCTTGCTTCCAATTTAATTTGTCAACAAGCATTTATTAAGCATTATCTCTCTCTCTCTCTCTCTCTCTCTTTCTCTCCGTGTGTGTGTGTGTGTGTGTGTGTGTGTGTGTGTGTGTACACCAGATACTTGCTCTCTGACTTTGCCTAAATTACTTCATTTTCCTGGGTGTCAGTTTCCCTCTCTGTAAAATGAGGATAATAATACTGACTTCCTACCTGCCAAGGCTGTCATGGGGAAAGCTCTTTAATTATATTGAAATGGAAACTATTATACAAATGAAGTTTGGTTAAAATGAAGATGAAGGGGGAAAGAAGGCCCATAAGAATATTCTGAAGGGTTTATAGATTAAAAAAAAAAGATCCTTTCACTCTGGTGATGTGGAGGGGGTGAAAACTGTAGGGTTTATGGGGGTAATTGCTGATAAATGTCTCAGGCATTTGCCCCTTTTCCCTCACTGGCTACTTCCCAGAGTCTCTGTCTAGTGGTTAGCAAAAAAAAAAAAAAAGAAGTGGGGGGGCAGAGGAGGGAGAAGTGGGTGGGAATGTGGGAATCACAGGGACATCGGGGTGTAGGGTGGAGGAGACAGAGTTGGACTGCATTTGAAAATTTCAGGAACAGTGTGTTACTGTCCACCCGAAGCTCTGAGCCTCCCTTGTAACACATAAGACTTTAAAGCTCTTCACAGTCTGGCTCCAGCCTACCTTTCCAGGCTTATTGCATATTATTCCCCTTCATGGACGCTATGTTCCAGCCAAATTGGCCTACATTCTGTTCCCTGAACTTGGCAGTCCATTTCCCCCCTCCATGACTTTGCACAGGCTGTCCCCCTGGCCTGGAATGCCCTCCCTCTTCACTTCAGCACCCTAGAATCTCTAACCTACTTCAAGCCTCAGCTCAGGTGCTGTCTTCTATGGGGGACCTTCCTTGATCCCCCAATGCTATTGCCCCTTCCCTCAAGCCCTCATCTTTGTACAGGCATCTGTTTTGAAGTGCCCATGTAGAGTAGCACAGTGGAATGTATTTTAGACTTGGTGATAGAGGACTTGCATTCACTTCCCACTTGCTGGCTGTGTGACTTTGGATAGATCACTTCTCTCTACGCCTCAGTTTTTTCATCTGTGTAATGAGGGGATTGGACTAAATGGCTTCCAATGTCCCCTGCCGGTTTATAATCTATGATTCCATGTTGTTCCTCCCTGGTAGAACAGGAGCTCCTTGAGGTTAGGGGAGATTTTTTCATTATGATTTTCTATCTCCTGTCTAGAAGCAGCTAGATGGTTCAGTGGAGTCAGGAAGACTCATCTCCCCGAGTTCAAATCCAACCTCAGACACTTACAGGCAGTGTGACTGTGGGCAAGTCCCTTACTTCTGTTTGCCTCAGTTTCCTCATTTGCCAGATGGACTGGAAAAGAAAATGGCAAAGCACTCCAGAATCCCTGCCCAAGAAAACCCCAAATGGCATCATGAAGAGTCAGATACTATTGAAATGACCAAGCAACAAAACAATCTCTATTTAACATGTGTCTTACACAATAGGAGGTTCCTAATAAATGCTTGTTGAATTGGACTTGAAGCAACAGAGTGAAATCTCCTGGAGATTTTTTGATTCTTTACTGTATGGCAGTGAGAACTATTACTGAAAGATTGGGGCTGACTTGACTCAGGCCTATCAGTGTGGTCTGTCCCACTGGTTTATAACTACCAACAACTGGTTTGACCTTGGGCAAGCCACTGAACCTTGGTATTATAGTGGAGAGAGTGGTAGACCTGGAATTAGGGAGAGCTCAGTTTGAGTTTCAGATGCTTCTTAATTGTCTAACCCTGGGCGAGTCACTTAACCTCTCTTAACCTCAGTTTTTCTCATCTGTAAAATGGGGATAATAATAGCACCTGCCTCACAGTGCTGTGTGAGGATAACACATGCACAGTACTTTGCAAACCTGTTGTTGGTGTTGTCTTCTCTGACTTTTCTTGACCCCATTTGGGTGTTTTATTTTGTTTTGTTTTGTTTTTTTTGCAAAGATACCGGAGTGGTTTGTCATTTCTTTTTCCAGTTCATTTACAGATGAGGAAACTGAGGCAGACAGAGTTAAGGGACTTGCCCAGGATCACATGGCTAGTAAATGACTGAGGCTGGATTTGAATTCAGGTCTTCCTGACTCCAGGTCTAGCTCTCTGTCTCCGTGCCCCCAGATGCTCTTGCAAACCTCTATAAATCATAGCTATGCTTACCCACTTTGGACTTCAATGTTTTCCTTTGTAATTGAAGGGGTTGGACTAAATGACTTCTGAAGGACCTTCCAACCCTAAATCTCTGATCTTACGTTCACTCTCTCCCCTACCCATCCCCAGAAGCCTCTGTTTAGGCTGTTGGTTGGTGGGTTAGGGATGCTCAGAGCTTTTTGTTTCCCACCTCCTACCACCCTAATGGGAGAGACCAGCTCAAGTTTTAACCGGCGACCAAACTTTACCCAGTGCTCCCGAGCCAACTCTTTGGTCTTTCCCTCTGCTTCCCTAAACACTCTGGGAGAGGTCCTCTTCTTGCACCGTGCTACAATGGCGGGCCAGGGAGGGGAGGAAGGAAGGACAAAACCGAAAGGCTAACTGAAGGAACCCAGGACTGGCCCCAGGGCTCCCTCCCCACATCACCCCCTTACTCTGTCTCCCCCGACCCGGATGGATCTCCTGGGTGTGAGTAGCCCAGAAGGACAACCAAGAGCCAATGGCATTCTGCTGCCCTCTAATGGCAGTGGATGGGCAGGAATGATCCGACCAAAGCCTGATCAACTTCTAAAAGTAAGATTGATAACAGGACCTGGAGCTGGGAAGGACCCTTACAGAGATCATCTACTCCACGTCCCTTATCTTACAGAGAAGGAAACTTAGGTCCAGGAAAGGGAAATTACTTGCCCAAGGTCATACAGGTACGAGTCAGTATATGTTGTGTCTTTTAAGATTTCCTTGGGTCTATCTAGTCCATTGGATCCTAGCTGACCTTACTTCTTTCCCCCTGACCCTTTGGTTTCCCTCATCTCTATGCCAAGTTTTCTTGCCCACTCAGGGAGGCCCTCCCCTAGTTCCCTTTGTTTCCTGAGTTCCGGGTTCTGATTTTGGTTCCTTGAGTTCTAGGTCTTATTGGAGGTTCCAATTCCGGAAGCCTCTGCCTGGGGTGCCTGGGGTCCAAGCTCCCCACCTGAGGGGGAGCTGACAAGCATGGATCTCATGGACTTTAGACTCCGGAAGGGTGTGGTGGGTCTGGCCACAGGGGCAGGCGCCATCTACCTGCTCTACAAGGCCATCAAGGCTGGCATGAGCAGTCATTCATCCTGCTCAACATCTTCACCCGTCTGCATTGCCCGTAAGTTCTTGGGGCTCCTGGGAGAGGGCTCTGTCTCACAGGCAACCTCCAAACACAAGCGATTCCTACACAGGGAGATCACCAAGGTGACTCCTCCAACCTCCCCCACCATTCTTTGCTGGTATCTGCCCTCCAGCCTCCCAAGAACAAGTGATCATAGAAAGGGCTGGCAGATTTGACTAGTGTCAAATCAACAAGATCTCAAAGCATGACCTGGTAGATCTCCAAACTGGGGGCCACCTAATATGTGCCACCCTCCCTCTGTGCCCAGTTTGAGTTTTACTGAGATTTCTGGAGAGTGCATTAAATTTGGCATCAGCCACTGCTCAGGAGCTTCTCTGCCTAAATTCTCACCTATGTTGTCTGTAGACTTTGGGGCAGACACTGAAGGGGAGTTTCCTCTACCAGAAAAGTCAGGGTTTCCCCTTCCTTGCTCAGATCCAAAGCGCACTCCCCCTTTCCTTGCTCGCTCTTCAATCCCTCACTCATCCTGAGTCCTGGGATTGGGGGTGGGATGGGCACTGCCTAGGCCTAGCCATTGAGCGAGAGCGGCATGGAAAGGACTCTGGAGAACTTCGAAGGCTTCTCAACTCACTGGAGAACAAACAAGATGAGTACTCCAAGGGCATGATCCTCCACAGCATCACCCGGTGTGTCTACTTGTTGGAAGCTGAAGTGAGGAGCGGCCCAGGGAAGGGATGATGGGCAGAGGGAGAGAGAAGGAGGGAGGGAGAAAGCTCTCATCCCCCACAACCCCCAACTGCCTGGGAGTGAATGGGGCCAGGATCCTTCTGGCCAATGAACTGATACCATCTGGGACCACATTCCAGGAAACCAAGGTGGGGGTGGGGGTGGTGGTTAAGAACCATTTGAGTGGCAGGAGGTGAGGGCAGGGGTTCATTCTTTTGTCCCTAGTCTTGATGTTAGGGAACCGAGTGGCCCCAGGGCTCCCTTTTCTCTCCTCCTTCTTCCATGTCCCTCCCACCTTTCACCCCATACAGGCCTCTACCTGCACCTTTGAGGACATCAGGTTGGTGGGTTCCCTGCTCGATGACAAGGACAACAGTGTCAAAATCCAAGCTCTCAATACTCTGAAGGCTTTTTCTGGTATACGGAAGTTCAGGCTTAAGATCCAGGTGAAGCCAGGGGCAAGTGATAAAAGGGCAGTCTAAGGGAGGATGAGAAAGGCAAGGGAGACTCTGAATCCCTGAATGCTTGGATGCCTGGCTTGCTTAAGTAAACGCTATAGATATACACAAGCTGTCCATCCCTTTAGCTGTAGTAAAAAGCTCTGTAGCCCTAATAAAAGCTGTGAGTTCCTTAGGCCCTGGAACCTGAGCTTAAGGCTGGCAACATTTAGGGAGGGTGAAGAAGGACCACCATGATGGGGATGGGGACTTTGCTGGTGGAGAAGGAAGGCTGGGTGATGGCTCCGAATGGCAGCGTGGATATATATCCGGTGAGGGTAGACTGGAAGTACCAAGCATGTATATGAGTCATGCATGTTTAACCCATCTCCAGGATATTAAATTCAGCTCAACAAGGGTTTTTCCAGCCTGCACGTATGCTTGGCATTGTGTGAGGGCCTGTGAGAAACACAGCTGAAATCAGACACGTTTTTTGCTAAGAGCACTTGAGGGAGATGGGATATAAGTTAGCGAAACAAACAATAAATAGGAAGGCCTGGATAAGTGGTCTTCAGACTTTCGCACTATTATAGAAATCTTTCACATGCGCTGCTCATAATAGCTCAGTTCATTCCATTCAGTCAGGGTCAACTCTTGACCACCCTTTTGGGATTTTCTTGGCAAAGATAATAAAGTGTTTGTCATTTCCTTCTCTAGCTCATCTTGCAGATGAGGAAACTGAGGCAAACTGTTAAATGATTCACCCAAGGTCACTCAACTAGTAAGAGTCTGAGGTCAAATTGGAACTAAGGGAGATAAGACTTCCTTACTTCAGGCGTAGCACTCTACCCACTGATCCACTCAGCTGCCCTACTCATTTCCATTAATATGCCTTTATTAAATTACATTTAATTTAAATTAAATACATTAAAATACCCTGCCCATTTCCATTAATTGAGGAAATACTTAATGGCAAAAAGATACTATAGATCTAGTATTGGGACCACCAAATCCAACTCCTTTATTTTACAGAAGGGGAGACTGAGGCCCAGAGAGGTTAAATGACTTTTATGTTTAGAACAGGTAGGGATCTTAGTATAGATGCCCAATGTCACACAGCCAATAAGAGGCAGAGCCAGGATTAAAATCTATTTCTCTTGATTACAAAGCCTTTCCATTGTACCACCCTTGCCTCTCAACACTTTTAAATTAATTTGAATTTTATTTACCACAGCAGTATTTACATGTGTTAGGAAAATATCCATTCTTTTTTGTTGTTCAGTTGTCTCTTTTGTGTCTGACTCTCTGTGATTCCATTTGAGGTTTTCTTGGCAAAGATACTGAAGTGGTTTGCCATTTCCTTCTCCAGCTCATTTTATAGATAAGGAAACTGAGTCAAGCAAGGTTAAGTGACTTGCCTAGGGTCACACAGCTAGTAAGTGTCTGAGGTCAGATTTGAACTCAAGAAAATAAATCTTCCTGCCCTCAGGTATGGGTACTCTATCAACTGCGCCACCTAGCTACCACACATACAAGTGTATTTGTATTATTTACTCAATCTATGGGATAGCTAGATGGTGCAGTAGATAGAGCACCAGTGCAGGAGTCAGGAGGACCTGAGTTCAAATCTCACCTCAGACACTTGACACTCACTAGCTGTGTGACCTTAGGCAAGTCACTGAACACCAGTTGCCTCTTCTGGGGTCATCTGCAGTCATCCTGATGAATATCTGGTCACTGGATTCAGATGGCTCTGGAGGAGAAATGAGGCTGATGACCTGCCCAGCCCTCCCTCACTCAAAACAAAGTCAAGTTCAAGTCACGTCATCATTTCTCTGATGGCATGGTCTTCTTCGGCAATGAAGGATGAACACACACACAACTCAATCTATGAAAGGTATGTTTGCATATTTATCATTCCAAATCACAGGGTGTACTTTCTGGACATTAAAATAAGGCTAGAACATATGAACTGCCTAACCCCTTGCTCTCCCCAAAGCCTCTGCTGACAGGTTGGGAACCAGAATGCTCTTAGTTAAATGTCAGTTGATCTATTGGTACAGACTGCACGTGGTAGGGGAGTTCAGAGAAGTGTAAGATCAGAATGGACTGGTGTACTCAAGGGAGGCTTCATGGATGTGAGTAAAAACTTGAAGGAATGGTTAAGACTTGGATAAGTGGAGAGGGCAGAAAGAAAATATTCGAGGAGTAGGGGAGTGAACAGAATGACAGAATGTCTGACTTGGAAGGGACTTCCAGGACCATCTTCTCCAATCCTTTCATTATAAATGTGAGGAAGCTGAGGCAAATGCTACCCATTGATTTGGCTAAGGACTCTCAATGAGTTAGTGTCAAAGCCAGGACTGGAATCCAGCTCTTTTGATTCCAACAGTATAAGAGAGGTATATGTTCAGGGAGGGTGAATAAGGACCACCATGATGGGGATGGTGAATTTGCTGGTGGAGAGGGAGGGCTGGATGAGAGCTCCAGATATCAACACCTACCTACATCTTAAGGTATGTGTCAAAAACTAGTGGAGCATAATGTTTTATGGATGGGGCAGCTAGTGATGCAGTGGATAAGAGTGCCAGGCCTGGAGGCAGGAAGCCTAATCTTTTTTTTTTTAGATAAACAATATTTTATTAAGGTTTCAGTAAACTTACATAATAGAAACATGTAAATGAAATAAAATTTACAATGGCCTCATGACCACCATCCTAAGTCATTACACTTGTTTCCTAGCAAGAGAGTGACTCAGTAATTAAATCACTTAATCTAGCAGTATAAAGAAAACACTTTTAATAGTATTGAATATATATCTCTATATTTTCACACAGTTAGGGAGCAAGCACATTATGAAATAAGGGAATACAGTTATGCAACAGCAAGGCAAAAATATTGAATTTAACTACATCCTTATTGGAGTGTGAATATTCTTTTGTATATTAAATACTTTACAATTTAGTTCCTTTTGTCCTCTCTCCCATGCTTAAAAAAGTGTGTACGTATATATATATATATGTATAGGTATGTATATATATCTTAATATACGTATATATGGCAAAGTTCTCCTGCACTGTAGAAGTCAGTTTCTAAGAGCCTTCTCCTCTTCCCCTGAATATGGGTTAAGAGGTTGGGGTGTGGGAGGAGTAGGCAATAGGGGAGGCAATCCCATTTAAAGATAAAAGGTACAATTTCTTTAAAAAGCACTGAACCTAAATCATTTACATCTAGTACCTGCTTTTCCACAGACTAATGACTTTTAATGTGCATCTCTATACAGCATTCTATTAATAAGCCTAATCTTCTTGAGTTCAAATCTGACCTCAGATACCTACTAGCTGTATGACCCTAGGCAAGTGACTTAACCCTGTTTGCCTCAGTTTCCTCATCTGTAAAAGGAACAGGAGAAGGAAATGGCAAACCTCTCCAGTATCTTCACCAATAAAACCCCAAACAGGGCCATGAAAAGACTGAAACAGCTGAACAACAATGTTTTATAGAGAAGGAGGGTTCAAAAATTTCTGGGCTTTGAATGCCAGGTTGATGAGTTTAGAATTTATCTTGATAGGACTGGGGTATTTTACTGAGTTTTTGAGCAGGTAAGTTACAGAATAAAAACAGTGTTTTAGGAAGATTAATTTGTCAGTGAATGGCAGTGTGGGCTAATGGCTAGAGAGCTGATTTCAGTTTCAGGAAGACTTGGGTTCTAGTCCTACCTCTAACACATACAAATTATGTGTGACCCTGGGCAAGTTATTTAACTACTAAGTGCCCCCAGGCAATTCACTGAGACCAAATTGCTAAGTATTTGGCCCTCTGCATTGGTAGGGAGATTTTTCTCAAGGTGAATTCCCTTTACCAATGAGATCTCACAGAAGTCTGGATCCAAAATTTGGTTGTGGCCTACAGGGGTGAATCTCTTATTCTCTGCTTATCTAACTGGGGGCGGTGTGTGTGGCAATGTGATACAATGGAAAGACTCAGGAGACAGATGACCTGACTTCAGATCTTGCCTCTTACCACCTGTGTGACCATGGGCAAATCATTTAGGCACCCTGGGCCCCAGCTTATTAGTTATAAAATGAGGGGGTTGGACTTGCTGGTCTTTGTACATCTATGATTCTCTTATGCCTACTCATCTTTCGAGTGCTTGCCTAAATCTCACTTCTCTGCCCATGTCAGCCCTTATTGATCCCTCTGAGGGACTTAGGGTGGGTAGTCACATTTGCCACCTAGAATACATTGCCTTGGGCTACGATCTATTTCATGTATATGTGTCTTGCTTCCCCAGTTAGACTGGGATTGTCTTATAGCCCTTAGTATTCCCCCACAGTTGAGCATGTGATCACTGAATAAATATCTTTTTATTAATTTAAATGGTCTGTGTTATTATACTTCATTTTAGACTGTGAATTCTTTTTAAAAATATATTTCTATTCATTATGTTCAATATTTTCCAATTACACATAAAAGATTTTTAACACCCATTTTTAAATGTTTTAAATATTAAGTTCTCCCCCTCCTTGGGAGATTGGGAATAATGACCCCAGTGGGGGTTGCTCATCCATTTGAGCCTTAGCTCCTCTCTCACCCAGTTTCTGTAGTCTTACCTTAGTCTCACCTTTCTCAGTAATACCTCCTAGCCTAGGCATTTTGGCCCCACTAGAGTCAATTTATAGGAGACTGGTGGATTGGATGTTCTCAAGAACTTTGGTTGGGGTAGAGGAGTGCAAAGTGATGACTTGGGGAGGGAGGGCACTGAAGGCATCCAGGGTTGGAAAAATCTGATCTCAGAGTCAGACTCCTCTTTCTTCCTCTTCCCCAGGAGCATTCCATCAAAGTCCTGGAACTGATCTCCACTGTGTGGGATTCGGAGTTGCACATTGCGGGCTTGAGGCTACTCAATGGATTGCCATTGCCTGACTTTGCTCACCCACAGCTCCGTCGGGTGATGCCTTCCCTCATGGAGATCTTGCAGACGGACAGCATACTGGCCCAGGTACCGGAGGACAGCAGTCGTGAGTGGCATCTTTCTCCATTAGTCAGCCCCTCCCCCACAGCACACCTAGACAGGCATTTACTTGTGACATAGTCCCCACCTTTTCTTCAATGGTAAACTGAGTCACTTCTGGTTTCCCTTGCCCCAGCTCCCTCTGCCCACCCTGCACCCCCAAATCTCACACTTAGGTGCAGCTCCCTTTCTCAGAGCACTGACTTTGGAGTTAAAAGGACCTGGGTCCAAATTTGTGTCTTGTCACTAGCTTTGGAAACTTGGGCAAATCACTTTAAACTCTTTGAGCCTCATTTTCCTCATCTGTAAAATGAGAGAATTGGATTCGATGAACTCTGAGGTCCTTTCCAAATCTAAATCAATGATTTTGCTATGATAATAATATGGTATTTTAGTGCTTGCAAAGCACTTTACAATTATCTTGTTTTATCCTCACAACAACACTGTAAGAGGGCATGGTTATTATTCCCGTTTTACAGATAAGGAAACTGAGGTATGAAGAGGTAAAGTGGCTTGCCTAGGGCCACACAGCCAGTAAGTATCTGAGGCAGAATTTGAACTCAGGGCTTCCTGAACATCAGATTCAGCGCCTTATCCACTGCTCCACCTAGCTGCCCTAGGTGATATTCTCCCCTCCCCTTTCAGGTCCAAGCAGTTCGACTCCTGAGTCATCTGGCCCAGAAAAATGACCTATTATATGACATCCTTAACTGCCAGGTAAGTCTACTCTCACCCCCATGGGGGAGGGGGAGTAAGGAGTGAGGTTGAAGGAGTCAGGGTGGTGGTTGTTTGCCCTTCCTTCTTGAAGAGGACCATGACATCAGGGAGATGATGTCATGATTTGCAATTGACTTGGATCTGAGTGAGGGAGGAGCTGTGCAAAGTCACCAGCCTCACTATCTCCTCAGGAGCCGTCTGGGTCCGGTGACCAGACATTCATCAGGACACCTGGAGATGGGCCCATGCTACCTGTGTGTCCAGCAATAGAATAACTGACCTACTGCCTTTCACTTAACTGTACTGGACACCCAATTTCAATAGTGATTTTCTCTTTCCCCTAATGTGCCTGATTTCTAAGTACATTTCTAATGCCAAGACATTCAAAACAACTTGATCTCTTCTGTGTTTTTCTTCTCTAGATGTACTTCTAAAATATAATAACAATGAATTGCTAAGTGTACAACTGTACTTGGGCATGCAGGGGATGTAGAGGCAAAGGGGACCATAGGGAGCATGGATTGTAGATTCTCAGGGTATAGAAGAGAGTTGAACAGATCATCTTATCTATTCCCCTCTACCCATAATGCTTAGCATTAAAACCATCCTGAAGAGGAAGAGGGGAGAAGTGGTCTTATTTAGAAGGAGTTGCCATTGAAGACCTAAAACTTTGGAGGTTTGAAGTGGATAAGAGGGAGCCCCTGATGCTATCCCTTTCCATAACTAAAGTTCTGTGGAGATGGGTAAGGGAAGAGAGATAGAGATATTTTATTTTTATTTTATTTTTTCCCAATTACATGTAAACAAAAATTTTAACATTCTTTAAAAAATATTTTAAATTATATTTTATAAATGATATATTTTAATTATATATAAATTATTTATAAATTATAATTTCATAGAATATATAACATTATATAATATTTTATATATTACATATTCTCCCCCTTCTTTTCCCCCTCATTGAGGAGGCAACCACTTTGATATAGATTATACATGTGCAGTCATGCAGAACATTTCCATATTAACCATGATAAGAAAACGGAGGCAAGTAGAGGCTAAATGACTTATCCAATGTCACGCAACTAGCAAGTGTGTGAGGTTGAATTTGAACTTAGCCCTAGCACTCAATAACTGTCCCGAGATGGGGTAGACTTGGAGGAGTCACCTGAAGAAGGGAGTTGGTAGTGAGATTTCATAATGTAAAAACTGCCTAGCTTGGAGTCAGGAGAATTGAGTTCTGATCCTGGCTCTAACATTTACTGAGCTGTTTGACTCTGGGCAAGCCACTTGTCCCCTCTGAGCATCAGTTTTTTCATCTGTAAAATGGGGATTATAATATCGGTACTACTTAACCTCATAGGGATTTATCCTGAGGAAAGTCCTTTGTAAATATTCAAAGGCTATGGAAACATGACTATTTCTTTGTCTTCTCTCTAACCTTTCCTTCCCACCCACCCCACCCCATTAGGTACATAGTAATTTCCTGAACCTATTCCAATCCACGCAACCTGGGAGCCTGCTGTTTGAGGTGCTAGTCTTTGCAGAGCGACTGAGTGAGGGTCGGAGTTCTCCCCATTACCGAGCAGTGAACTGGCAGTATAATGAACAATCTTTGCACGAAGCACTCTTTGGGGATGAGTCTCGCCTGGCTGACCGGCTGCTGGCTCTGGTCATTCATCCAGAGGAGGAGGTGCAGATTCAGGCTTGCAAGGTCATTGTCAGCCTTCAGTGCCCTCAGGATTTTGGCAACCGGCCCTCTTCCTGCCATGAAACCAATTCCTACTTTAATGAAGGGGATGCCAGTTAAGGAGAAACCAATAAATGTCATATGGGAGAGAGAGAGAAAAAAACAGCAAAGAAAGTGGGGCGGGGATACTTGAGAAGAGGCAGCATTTGTTCCAAATCAGAGCTCCAGAGAGCCTCCCAGAAGTCATCTTGGCCAACCCCAGTCCCCAGGGAAGAACAGCATATGTGTCATCCCCCTAAACATTTCCCTCATTAGCATGAAATACAAAGAGCACTGGATTTGGAGTCAAAGGACCTTGGTTCAAATGTCGGCCCTGCCCCCAATATTTAGGTGATCGTAGGCCTAAGTGTGCTACAGAGAAAGTGGGTTCCAATCCCAGATCTATCACTATGTGTGTGACCATAGACATGTCACATCATCTCATCTGTTGGTCAAAATGGCCTTTTAGGGTGGTCTCTAAATAAGTCTATAATATTGATATTTTATCCATGAAAAGCTAGAAGCTGCACTGGTCCCCAGATAACTCAGAAATTCAAAGACAAGAATTCATCTTCTTCCTCCATCCCCTCCTCCAGCACCCAGATACACCTTTTTGGACAACTAATGTCTTGCAGAATCTGTTTTTCCTTTTTTAGAGATTTAGATCACTTCTTAAATTTCCAAATATGGAGTCAGAAAGTGTGCCCTGCACATCCATGGACATGCACTGAACAGGAGGCACTGCACGTCCATGGACACGCACTGCACAGGGGGCACTGCACATCCATGGACACACACTGCACAGGGGGCACTGCACATCCATGGACATGCACAGGACTTGGGGATTGGACCAAAGGATTTGAAGATCAAGCCAAGGTCACCAAATTTATGTAGAGGGTTAGAATAGAGACCTTCTAGTCTAATCTCATTTAACAGGGCAGGGAGCAGAGGCCCAAGTGAGGTGACTGGTTGAAGGTCACACAGTTGAGTTAGTCTACAATCCAGGTGGTCTGATTTTCAGTGTACTGATGGTAGCATCACAATGTTTCCTCCTTGTGGGTGCTGAGTTGGTCTTGGTGGCGATTTGTCTTTTGTTCTCAAAGAGGACACCAGGAGGGTGATATCTTGACTTGCAAGTGAATTGGATTTAAGTGAGACAGAGCTGTGCAAAGTCATCAGCCTCACTCTTCCTGAGTCATTGGAGTCCAGTGACAAGACATATAGGTCCCCATTGGTCTTAGTTATGCCTAGGCAGAATCAAATGATGGAAAGAATCACTAGATTTGAAGTCAGAGGACCTGTGTTCAAATCCTGATTCCATCACTAACTACCTGTGTTACCTTGGACAAGTCAAAATCTCTTTGGTTCTTAGTTTCCTTAACTTTGAAAGAAAAGGGTTGGATTAGATACTCCTGCGGGTCTCTTACAGATTCGAATCTCTGATCCTAAGAAACCCATACTTTGGGGAGTAAAATGGCTATTCTAGTCTGAACCAATTGGGGATGCCTCCTAGAAATCATCCTTCCCCTGAGTCCGGGGCTTGCTTCCTCCCAGCTCTGCTCTCCTCTGCAGATGGGGTCTTGCCCCTTTTAGGGACTCAGAAAGGATTTGAGGAAGGTCATAGAGATGAGGAGAGATCCAGCTCAGTCACCATATCCTTTTGTCCTAAGATACCAATTCTGATCTTTCTTTAGATGATAGATCTCAGGCATATCCATTCAAATCATGAGATTACTCTTGTGGTTTTTTTTGCTAACAAACTACAAAATATATTAGTTCAAGCACATGTAGCATGGGGGTGTCATTGTGTGACTCAGAGGGAAGCACAATTGACAAATTTGGTCTCTTTTCCCTCCAACCTCTAAGGGAGGCTTCGTATCCTGCCAAGAAGGAAATAGGAGTTTGGGGTCCAGAAGCTTGTCCACTCTGCTCTCCTTGGAGAGAGTGTGCTGGGCTAGAATACCTGTTTGCTTTAATATTCTTAGTCTGGGAAATGTGATGTTCAGGTTCAACTTAAATTTCTGATTTCTAATCATTAAAAGAGGAGGACCCAAGCTTTAAATGCAAGGTTTGATTCTCCATCAAATAACAGTTCAAAAATGAACATATATTGCCATTAGCAAAGAAACCTATTTATCCAAATTGATGGCAAAATGGAAATCAGAGAAAGTATACTTAGGAGAACACACACCAGACAATAGAGCGAAGGAGCTCTCCTGTTGTGAAATAACTGTTCATCTAAGAGAGTCTCTGATCTCGTCCAAGGGGAAGTTCCCTGAAGGCTCTGAAAGCAGACTGGAGATAGAGACATGATGGACATTGCCTGCTCCTCTCATGTTAGATAAGTCCCAGAGTCCTTTTCATCAGCCAACTGAAGTGGAGGTGGCATTTTCCATCTCTCTCAGAGCTAGAAGCCATCTCTCTCTCTCTCTCTCTCTCTCTCTCTCTCTCTCTCTCTCTCTCTCTGTCTCTCTCTCTCTCCTTCTCTATCTGTCTCCTCTTTCTCTCTAGTCTCTCTCTTCCTCTGTCTCTGTTTTATCTCTCTGTCTCCTCCTTTCCACTCCTCCACTCTCTCCTCCCTTCCTCCTTCTCTCTCAAACTTCATCCATCCACTCAGATCCTTACATAGCTTCAGGGTATTGATTTCAATGACCAGTCTCGTACCAATAGGCTTTGGTACTTGGGTTACAAAAGTAAAAACAACATTTAATTAGCTGGCGTAGTGAATTGTGACATTAAAGTCTTCTTCTCTGTCACAGAATACCACTCCATCATTAGGAGAGAGTGGTACCTGTAGGGAATAGGTGGGACTAGGGGACATGTGTGGCCAAAAGTGACCCACACTTTCACCTGCAGTTACTGATGTCCTCCTATAAAGTCATCAGGTAAGCTAACTGGTTCACTGAGTCAGGCTTCTCTGCCGATCTGTGCCACACAGCTCCGTGGGCATCTGCACTAACTTTCTCACCACTGCTCTCTGCTGGGTGTCTCCACTAAGCTGGCACTGTTCTCTGCTGTCAGCTGCTGGTTTTCACCTGTTATTTACATTCTTCTCCGCCCCTGCATGTGTGTGTGTGTGAGAGCTCCAGGGGCAATTTCAGCTCTTTAGTGACTGAAATCTTTTGGCATTTAAACTTGTCTTTTAAAATGACTTTGTTTCATTTTTTTTTCTTACTAATCCCTGACTAATCCACAGTGTCACTTCGGGTTAGAAAATTTCTTTCAATGTTTTCTCCTATCATGCCAATTTTGATTCCTGAAAAGCTCGTTTTGGAAACAGCGCTGGAAGGGTCTGGATTTAGTTGGCAACTCATCCTGTTTTACTGCCGAAATGAAATTGTTGTTCTCCCTACAAAACAAAGCAAGAATAGCCCTTGCCTCTTCTATTTTTAATGGATTCATGCCATTCTAGATACTTAGATTGTATGAGTGATAAACAATTCCCTTAATAGTCACAAACTATTCCTTTCATAATATATTCTAGAATTTTAACAGGATTGGATGGCAAATCAAATTCTGGTTTGAGATTTCATCCTTTTCTCTTTTTAAAAAACCAGAACACTTGCCCCTCTTTAGGCATACCACTCCTTCTATTCTGCATTATTTAAAAAAGATCACTGATAGTACTGTAGGAATTACACTAGTCAGTTGTTTATTACAGTATCCTTGGACATGGTTCATCTATGCAAGACAACTGAAACTAAGTAAAGGGAGCTCAGTGCTCTCTTAGGTAGAAAATGTGGCCATGAGAGTCTGGTCCACTTGAAGAGGCAAAAGGGTTAAACTTTGTTTGGAACTCTGGTTGCATCTCCCTATGGAAGGTAGGTGGCACTGTGGGATGGAGTGCCAGGTCTGGTGCCAGGAAGATCTGAGTTCAAATTTGGCCTCAGATATTTACTATTTGGGTGACTCTGAACAAATCACTTCACCCTGTTTGCCTCAGTTTCCTCATCTCTAAAATGAACTGGAGAAAGAAACTACTCTAGCATCTTTGCCAAGAAACTCCCAAATGGAGTCACCAAGAGCCAGCACAACCGAAATGACTGAACGATAACCACAATGGAAAGTATGGACGTATTCATGAACATCTTACTGAAATCATAGCATCGTAGGGTAACGGATTTAGAGCCAAAAGTCCACCTTAGAGGCACTCTGGTCCAGTGCCCACATATTATAGATGACCAAGCCTATCTTCTTGATTTTCAGCCTTGGAAGGCTGTAGCAACTAGGTGGTGCAGCAGATAGAACCTGGGACCAGGAGTCAGGAAGATCTGAGTTCAAATACGGACTTAGACACTTATTAGCTATGTGACCTTGAACAAGTTACTTCTATTTGCTTCAGTTTCTTCCATAGCGTTATCTCCCAGGGTTGTTGTGAAGAAAAATGAGATATTTTAAAAATACTTTGCTATTATAATGATTATGAACCCATTCATACCTCACTTAGGATGAGTGACTAAGTCTTAGCATTGGGGATCAGCTCAAGCTACTGTGGCAGTGAGTTCCACCTTTGCCCTGGATCATAGGCAGAACTGTGAGAAATAGTGAGGTAGTGAGTCAGTTTAGAGAGAACCAGAGGAGAGCTAAAACCAGTCTGAATCCTTGGCAGTTGACGGGGCCAGGCTAAAACCTCTGTGTCCTCATAGCCTTCCTCCAGGGAGCCACTAATCCTAGCCAGGTAGATACAGTGGAAGCATTTCTTTACCAAGCTGTTCAATACATTCTTTCCACTTCCTGCCCTTAGGATCCCTCCCTCCCTCTGACTGGAGAGGGTGGAGAATGGACAGTGGAGAGCTCCTCCCAGATTCTCCATTTACAAAGGTGGTTGGTGGTTTTTCTCCTTCATTCACGAAAAAAACCAAAATAATGTCACTACGATAAAATCAAGTTTCAATGTGTCTGACTGTGGCGGATGAGACCAATATGAGCTCAGAATGATTTACCACAGATCGGGCACAGATAGTCTGTGTGAACATTTGGGGTGGATACTCTAAATTTGTGCATCCTGTGTTTCCCTTGAGCTGTTTCAATTCTGCTTTGCTTATAGAACATAGTACCTTCTCTGATGTGGGCATGCCATGCTGAACGTTTCTGTGCCAGTCTCCTATGTCACATAGTAAATTCCAAAGTTCTTGAGAGTGACCTTGAGAGTGTCCTTGTGTCATTTCTTCTGACCCCCCACGTGATCACTTGGACACCATCTCTTGGACAGCTATCTCTTTGTGTTCCACCTGGCCACATTCCACTCCACCACAGAGCTGTCCAAGACTGGACAACTATCCAAGACTGGGGGTGGAGGTAGGGAAGAATTTCTACCCAACTTTTAAAGACCAGATTAAGTTTCAGTCCTAGATGGGAAGTAGCCCAGACTCACTGTGCTCTCTCAATTCCTCTTCTCTCTTCTTGTGTTCCTCAAACTTCGCCCCGCCCCCCCCATCCTTCACTTGCCTGTTTTTCAGCATAGCTTTTCAGCTTTCTTTCACCTTAGAGTCCTTAGTGCTAAGTCTAGCGAGAGGAGACTGATGTGTCTAGTATGTGTCACCTCTCTTATCCAGAGGTCATTTCTCCATTCATTCTTTTGTTTCACATTCTCTGAGGGCCAATTGAATTGAACAGACACTTATTAGGTAACTATTACATTGTCAGGCACCGTGTTAGATATTGGGAGATAAAAAGGCAAAAAGGAAACTGTTCCCAGTCTTGGGAGCTCACATTCTCCATGACTGGATCACATCTAATAGTGACTTTGACTGAACATGAAGCTATATGTTGATTTATTTCATAGTGTCTTCACAGAACCACAAATTTAAAGTAGAAGGAATCTTTCTCTTTTTATGGATAAGGAAGCAATGTTCTAGGGAGGAGAGCTGCTGTTTGCCCCCAGTCACACAGGTGATAGGTAACAGAGCCAATATTTAGACCTAGGTTCTCTGACTCCCAAACCAGTACACTTTCCACTGTATGAGACTCCTTCTTTGTCAAGTTCTTCATAGAATTTTTCTCTATCCTTTGCGAAAGATTCTGATGCCAAGCTTGATCACAAATGTCAGTAATCTTAGTATCAAGGAGGCTGAGTTTGGAGACCTATAGAGCTCAGGGGTTCTGAGCCACAGTAGGCTAAGACAATCAGGCGTCTGCACTAAATTCAGCATCAATATGGTGACCCCCTGGGAGTGGAAGGCCAATTGACTATATAAGGAGGATCAGACCAGTTGAGGGCAGAGATGGAGCCAGTGAGAACTCCCATGTTCATTCATAGTGGGATCAGGTCCATGAGTAGCCCCTACATTTCCAGCCTGGGTAAGATCCTGTGTTTAAAAAAAAGGAAAAGCTGGCAAACAAATTGAGGTCATCTTCACCTGTTTGCTTATTTTTATTTTTGCATACTGCAAGAAACAATGATCTAATGTTTAATGAATGTTTATTTAAAAACATATTTGTTTTTTAAAAATTATTTGTGGAACTCAAAACCTTGTGGAAATGAATGTT
The DNA here is from genome assembly GCF_028372415.1 of Notamacropus eugenii. Taxonomy (NCBI): domain Eukaryota; kingdom Metazoa; phylum Chordata; class Mammalia; order Diprotodontia; family Macropodidae; genus Notamacropus; species Notamacropus eugenii. The sequence continues at coordinate 92,803,051 of NC_092873.1, forward strand.
GAACATTTAAAATTAATTAATTAATTAATAAGAAAGTCAGCCTTAGTGCCAGAAAAAATACTTTTAATTTCTGGAATAAAACAAGCATTGTACAGTAAAAATAGATGACTATATATGAAACTACAAATCTACTTACAACTTGCTGTTCTTTTCAAATATACAACAAAATCATGTAAAAAATTACTGGTTATTAATATATTTTCTTTCATCACCTACACTTCCCTGCATATACCATTCCCTCTCCCTTCCAGAGAGTTGTCCCTAATGACAGATACCAAAAGAGAAAAAAAATCAGCCAAATCAATCAATATATTGCAAAAAATCTGGCAATATATTAGAATGTTCCACACCAATGGACCTGATTGACTGCTCTTGTTACGAAGCAATAAATCAATAGTAGAGTGAGGGGAAATATGGGTGAATAGACAATCCTGATGACCCTAGTAGCCCCTCAACATTGTGACACCATTATGTTATGCCATGTCTCCCCCAAATACTTTCCCTTTCTCTGATTTCTAAAGCTCACTCTTAGAACTTTATGCTTTTAACTTAAAGTTTTGATTTCTGTTAAAATAGAATATTAGCCCTGGATAGATAGAGTGAGAGGAGGGACACTTTCATCTGTTTTTAGTCATTTATATCTCAGTGTAAATGAAGAAACTAATTTTTTTTAATAGAGGAGAATGACTAAACAACAGGAGGAAAGTGATTGGACTCCTGCTGATATCTACACGACAGAACAAGGAAGGGGTGTGAATAACATACCACCACCATATAAGAAGACTGTATCAGGAAGAGAAAATTTAAGGGATGAACAGTCACTTATTTATGCATTCAGTAAGCATTTATTAAGTGCTTACTGAGTTTGTGGCATTGAGCTAAGCATGAGGAACAGAAAAACAAAGATGGAGGAATCTTTTTAGGGAAAACAACATGACTGTAGATAATTAATTGCAAAACATATACAAAATAAGTACAAAAGAGTTTAGTGGGGTAAGGAGGGCACTAGCAACAGGTAGATTAGGATCAATCGTATGTAGAAGGTAATTTTTAAGCTAAATCTTGAGAGAAACTAGGGAATCTAAAAGTGAGAGATAAAGGGGTGCTATATTCCTGTATGTCTCATGGCTTAGTGGGTATAAGGTGCTCTCTTTTACCCAGAAGCTTTGGTTCTAGATTCACATGAAACTAGATTCATTTCTAGGGTATCTGACCCCAAAGAGGGAATTCAGGTTCTTCTCGCACTTTCTTACTTGTTATGCCTCCAGATCTGGGGAAAATCTCTTAAAGCTTAGATGTGTCTAGGGTTTCACAAAAGTTATTGATAGGGTCCTTTCCATGAAGGTATTCAATGTCCAAAGTAGATCAGGTATGGGACAGCTATTTATGCTTCCATCGAAAAAAAATGCTTAAAACACAAAAGGTTCATAAATATGCATTGACAGTTAAAACATTTATACTCTCCCAAGCCACTGATACATAAAACATGAAAAACTTTGTGTGACAGTTGCACAGACATTTCTTTTAATCCAGATCTGCAGTGACTCAGCAACTCACTAAAGGTCCACATCTTTGAGTCAGCCATGACTATGCATAGTACATTTTCATCCTGCTGGTGGTTTGTATTAGATATGAGAAGTCCCTCCCACTAGGTAGCCATCATCTAGATCCAACAGGTCTTGACCTCTTGAACTTACAGGGTCTGTCAAGGCTGGAAATATCCATCTCATATCCACAACTGTTCATTGTGTTCAGAGGAAGAACCATAAAGAACAAGAAGTAGTCAGAGGTTTTAGGTCTGGACTCAGTCTTGCCCAGAACATACTTTCATTGCCATATGTGAACAGCTGCTATAGCAATGGGGTGAAATTAAGGACTTAGAGTGTGTTTTCCATTTTTAATTTTTAAAAATTTATTATTTATTTTTAACTTCTTTCCTTTTTAAACTGTGAGTTCCAAATTCTGTTCCTCTCCCCCTCTCTCCCATTTACTAAGAAGGCAAGCAATGATATTATTTGCACTAATGAAATAATGCAAAACATAATTCCCTATTAGCCATTTTTTTAAAAGCAAGAAAAATAAAGAAAATTATACTTCAGTTTGCACTCAGAGTTCATCAGTTCTCTCTCTGGAGGTGGAGAGCATTTTTTTTTTAGCGTGAATCCTTTGGAATTGTCTTGGATCACTGTATTGATCAGAGTAGCCAGATCTTTCACAGCTGGTCATTATTACACAGCATTGCTGTTACCATGTACAATGATCTCTTGGTTCTTCTTACTTCCCTTTGCATCAGTACATACAGGTCTTGCCACATGCATGTCTTCCTTTGATTGAATCCAGGCAGGTAAGAGTGAGGTGCCCCCATGGCAATCTTTCATCTGCCTCCCAGCTCAGGTTTAACAGCTAACCCCAAAGGTCCATCTTTACTTTGAGATAAAGAGATCACAGATAGGACCTTTACATGTTCTGAAGTTGACACAAGATCGCATCGACCACGTACATTGTATATTCTAAGGATTGGGCCCATTGACCAGTCACAGTCCCTAATTACATTTCTTTATGTACTTGTTCTCCCCACCCCCTATTAAAACAGAAAATTCTTGAGAGTAGTGGTTGTTTCATTTTTTGTACTTATAACCCTAGCACCTAGCACAGTACCTAGAACATAGTAGGAACTTAATAAAAAATTAATAATTGATGGATTTAATATAGCCAGCTAAGCACTCTTTTTGAATAGTTTTAAAATAGAAATATATGTAACATTTTATTGTTCAGTTGTTTCAGTCATGTCCAACTCTTTGTGATGCCATTTGGAGTTTTCTTTTTTTCTTTTTAAATAGTATTTTATTTTTTATAATTAATGTAAAGCAATTTTTAACATTCTTTTTAAATAAAATTATGAGTTCTAAATTTTCTTCCCCCCTCCCTCCCCTCCTTCCTCCCTAAGACACTAAGTAATTTGATATAGGTTATATGTATACGATCATGTAAAACGTATTTCCTTGTTAGTCATGTTGTGAAAGAAGACACAGATTAAAAGAAAAAACACACAAAAAAAGTGAAAAATAGTTTGCTTCGATCTGCATTCAGACTCCATCAGTTCTTTCTCTGGATGTGGATGGCATTTTTTCATCATGGGTCCTTTGGAATTGTCTTACATCATTGTATTGCTGAGAATAGCTGTCATTCACAGTTGATCATTGTACAATATTGTTGCTCCTGTGTACAATGTTTCCCTTGTTCTGCTCCCTTCACTTTGCATCGGTTCATGCAAGTCTTTCTAGGTTTTTCTGAAATCATCCTGCTCATCATTTCTCATGGTACAATAGTATTCCATTATATTCATATACCACAACTTGTTTATTTGGGGTTTTCTGGGCAAAGATACTAGAATGGTTTGCCATTTCCTTCTCCATCTCATTTGAGAGATGAGAGAACTGAGGAAAACAGGATTAACTTTCCTCATGGTAAGTATCTGAGTTTGGATTTGAACTCAGGAAGATGAGTCTTCCAGATGTCAGATTTGGTACTCTATCCACCACTCCACCTAAGTGCCACATGCAACATAGCAATCACATTATAGTTCTCACAACAGGCAGTAAATATACCTATGGGACAGCTAGGTGGTGCAGTGGATAGAGCACCAATACAAGAGTCAGGAGGACCTGAGTTCAAATCTCACCTCAGACACTTGACACTCACTAGCAAGTGACTAGCAAGTCATTTAACCCCAATTGCCTCATCCTGGGTCATCTCCAGTCATCCTGATGAATATCTGGTCACTGGATCCAGATGGCTCTGGAAGAGAAGTGAGGTTGGTGACCTGCACAGCCCTCCCTCACTCAAAACAAAGTCAAGCGCAAGTCATGTCATCACTTCTCTGATGGCAAGGTCTTCTTTGGCAACGAAGGACAAACACACTAGCTTTTCAGCTGGTATCAAGTTTTTCTATGCATATACACTCACCATACACAATGAAAAGAAGGAAAATGAATTAAGTATCACTTATTTCAACTCAGCAGAAAGTTTTCAATATAAGTCCATTCCTCCTTTTTTAAAAAAAAAAAAATTATTTTTAATTTTCAACATTCACTTCCCTACCTCTCCTCTCCCCTCTCCAAGACAGTATCCAATCTGACATTGGCTCTACTTATGCATTCATATTAAGCATATTTTCCACATTAGTCATGATGTAAAGAAGGATTAGAACTACTGAGAGAATCCAGGAGAAAGAAGAAACAAGAGAAAAAGAGAACAAATCCATTCCTCTTTCTTTATCTAGTACTACTTAATGGATGGCATCATGCCTTAATTTCCTATTCATGTTTGATTCATTTAATTGTGTTTTTGTATGAATATGAGGAATAGGAAGAAAGCCAGTTTGGCTGAATTGTCAAGTGCAGCAAGAGGGATAAAGTATAACAAGGCTAGAGAGGCAGGTTGGGGCCAGATTGTGAAAGATTTTAAATTCCAATTAAGGGCATTTATATTTGATCCTAAAGTTGCTAGGGAGCCACTGACAGGTGTTGAATAGTGGAGTAACATGGTTCAGAGATGCATTTTAGGATAATCAACTTAATAGTTGTGTGGAGGATGGATCAGAGCAGGGGAGAGACCAAGTAGGAGGCTATTGTTGTAGTCCAGGCAAGAGAAGTGAGGACCTGAAGTAGGATGGTGAAGAGAAGGGGACTATGGGAGACATGGCTTGGAGAGAGACATGATGATTTGGCACCTGCCTGGATATTAGGATGATTGGAAATGAAGAGTTGAGAATGACATAGGTTGGATGCTTGCATGACTCTGGGGATACCTTTGAAAGAAAGAGGGCAGTAAGAAAGAGGGTGGATTGGGGGGAGTTGACGTAATGAGATGTGTGAGATCACGATCCGTCCATGGCACTCATCTTATGAGGATCCATCCTATCAAAAGTGAAAAGTAGGTGATGGATCAGCTTACTCTTTGAGGGGCCCCTGCCACTGTCAGGAGGTAATAAGGGGCAAGGGCTGAGTCTTCTGAGGGTTTTTCCCAATGGAAGCTTTATTATACTTTTCTATTAGGGGAGGGAACAAACGTGTGTGCCTGTGTGCCAGTCTCTGTGCTAAGGGGCTTTTCAAATATTATCTCATTTGACATTATCTGATATTATTTGATGCTATTCAAACATCCCATCCTCATAACAGCCTTGGGAGGAAGGTGACATCATCATCATCATTAATATTATTGTAAATAATATTTTTCCAATTACATGTAAAGGTAGTTTTCAACTACCTTTTTTTTTTTTTATAAAATCCTGAACTCCAAATTTTTCTCCCTCCCTTCCTTCTCTCCCCTTCCCCAAGACAGTAAGCAATCTGATATAGGTTGTACATGTGGAATAATGTTAAATACATTTCCGCACCACTGTTGTTGTTGTTGTGTTTGTCCTTTGTTCTCGAAGAGGACCATGGCATTAAGGAGATTACATGACTTACAGTTGACTTTGATTTGAGTGAGGGAGGGCTGTGCAAGGTCACCAGCCTCACTTTCTTCTCCTGAGCCATCAGGGTCCAGTGGCCTGGTATTCATCAGGATGACCAGAGATAGCCCACTCCACACCATTAGTCGTGTTGTGAAAGAAGAAACAGAACAAAAGAGGAAAAACATGAAAACAAAAAACAAAAAAATGTGAAAATAGTATGCTTTGATCTGCATCCATATGCCCTAGTTCTTTTTATGAATGTGGATAGTATTTTCCATCATGAGTGGAAATTTTTATTATTATACCCATTTAACAGTTGAGGATACTGAAGAGAATTGTCTGCAGTCATTCAGCTAGTCTGAGGTCACATTTGAATTCAGGTCTTCCTGACTTCTAAGCACTCTACCTGATGAGGGCTGGAGGGGGGAAGGGCGGTACAGGAACTCCAAGACTGGAATTCCTTGCATGGGCCATCTGGAGAAGAATTCACAGACTCAAGCAATGTTGAGGTCAAGGTAAAGATTTTCTACACTTTTCAGTGCGCGAGAGTTCTTAGGGAATCTGCAACCTTAGAGGGGTACAGGTAAAGTTTATATAGGATATTCTATAGGAAACATGTTCCAAATATGCTAACTAGGTGTTTTGGGGTAGGATTAAGGAGTGGTTAGTTCTTAAAGGAACATGCACTTTTGGTATCTACTACACAGGTATTTACCCAGAGTTCATTGGGAAATAGCCCAAAGGGGGACTACTTGGAGGTGTGGTTTTAGGCCTGAACTGTCTCTAAGTCAACTAATGATCAGGGCTGACTGAGAAATATCCAGGCTGCTCTCATCAATGTCTTGTTAGACAAGATAAATGTAAGGGAGTATACGTATGTCTAAGTCTAGAATACATATGATTGGTCAGTGAGTAGTAAATATCATTATGACCATGCATGGCCCATTCAGCCAGTACACAGCTGGTTCAGAATAATAAGTTCTATAGGTCAGCTGGCTGCTGTATCGGGAATGGAGATAACAGTTATTACTGGGGCAGGCTGTGTCCTTGGGCTGCTGAGAAACCTCCTGAGATAGTGTTTTGAAGCTAGGAAGAAATGTGATTTTAGAACTGGGGTCCAAGCACATGCACCCAAGCATCCCATCATACCCACTGTACCACATATCTGCCTGAGGATTAAAACCCGAGGAGCTGGGTTTTAGTAAATGAAAACCTCAGTCTCCCTACACAATCAATTAGTCAGGATTTATTGAGTGCTCTTTATCTATTCAGCCCTATTCATCAAGTTTAGTTTCAGAGAGGAGATATGGATCCATGAAGAGATAATTAAGCACCCAAGCTGGGATGTACACAAATATCAATGAATGGCACAAACAGAAAGTGCGCACAGAGTTAAGAGGAAGGAAAGATCTCTGTGATCCCTGAGGCCACCTAGAATGCCTTGAAGGAGGGACAAAGACTTCCATCCCACAGTGAAGGAGGAGGAGGGGGAAGTTTCAGCTGCCAACAGCCAGCCGTATCCGGATCCTGTGCTGCTCTGATTCCCATGGAGAAAGTCCTTATCTTGCTGGGGTTTGCCCTAGTCTTGGGCCAGGTGTCTTCCAGATTTCAGGAAAAAAATTTGAAACTGAAGGTGAGGTTGTTTTCATGTCATTTACAGAAAGATTCTGGGGGCCTGAAGTGAGGGTTGGGCTGAGAGCAATCAGCCATTGACTGGGTAGTGTTGTGTGTGTGCTGTGCTAGGTCAGCCATGAATAAAACATTTAGGTTTCGCTCTATAAAAAGACTGATTCAGAATCAATTAGTAAGTTGAAAAATATTTATTAAGGGCCCACTATATGCCAGGCACTATGGTCAATGCTGGGGATACAAAAAGAAGCAAAAGATAGTTCCTGTTTTCAAGGAACTCTCCAATGAATGGGGGGAGCAGTAAAAGAGGCCTTGGAGACCTTGGAGTCCAGGGGTCTTTCATTTTTTTCTGTGTCATAATTTCCTTTGGTAGGTTGGGGAGGCCTGCGGACCCCTTTCAAGGAAAAAGTCTTAAGTAAATGAAGAAATGCTAAATTTCAATTAGAGGTTAGTGAAAACTCCTGACCTAGTCCACAGTCTTCATTTTATTGAGGAAAGATCTGCAGGTAGGCAGTGATGTGGCCAGAACAGAACACCGGTGCTCTTCTTGTTCTTCTGTGCCATTCAGGTGGAGAAACATGGAACTAGGGCTGAGGAGAGGACAATGTCCCTCAGGGCTTGCTTTTCATGATTCTACATGTTCAGATTCAGAACAAGTTTTTCAAAGCATGTTCCAACCAAAGCACAGGAGGAGAAGTGAGGAATCGAATGTGTCCCAGATAAGTGACAGTTGTGATTCAGTGGCCACCTTCTCCAACGCTGGTCTTCAGCCTTAAATTTCCAGGTCCAAGGTCAAGGACCTCCCAGACTATGGTGGGAAAAGCTTGAGATGTGGAATAAGGATAGTGAATTTGAATCCTGCGTTGGAAACTTACTGGCTGTGTGATTTTGGGCCAGTCATTTAACTTTTCTCTTACTTGCCTTATCTGTAAAATGGGGATGAAAATGGTCAGGCTAGGGTTAAACCCTAAAGCAATACACAAAGTTTTGCTGTTCACTCATAGTGTCTGATCCTTGGTGATCCCATTTGGGGTTTTCTTGATAAAGATACTGTAGTGGTTTGCTGTTTCCTGCTTCAGCTCATTTTTTTACTGAGGCAAACAGGGTTAAATGACTTGACCAGGGTCAGCTAGTAAGTATCTGAGGCTAGCTTTGAATGCAGGAAGATGAGTCTTCTTGATTTCAGGCCTGGTATTCTACCACTGTACTACTTAATTGCCCAAATACATAGTTTATAATAATAATGATAGTTTAGAATTATAATAATTATAATCCTTTTATTACCATCACCCAGTGTCCAGTTCTCTTTCAACAAGTGTATCTCTGCATTTCTTCTCCATCGTCATCTCTCCCCCATCTTTCCTCTCTTACCCCACCCTCCTTGTCAGTCTGTTGGTGGAATTTCATGGACAGCCACTCCTGACCAAGGTATTCCACAGGAGATCTATTTTCTGTTTTCCAGCTGCTCAGGGCTGTTGAAGAGAGAGGAGGTGGGGCTGGTGGCTCATGAAGGGGACAGGGGAAGAGAAAGGTGGAGAGAACAAGAGGAGGGAATAAATAAAAATAGCTAGACACGGCCCCCAGGCATAAAAAGGTAGGAGAAAACTGTAGACAGCCTGTTGGGGTAGGCCCCTTCCTGGCCCCTATTCCCCATCCCAGGCTCCAGAAGAGCCCCTGGCTCTGGAGGGTAAGGAGAGACGTAATCCCTATGTCATTACAGGCCAACGGAGAGGAATGTTACCAGCACTCAGATTGCAGAAGCAACTGCTGTCTCATAAGCTTGTACAGGGGCCTGAACTTTTGTGCTCCCAAAGGGAAAATAGAGATGCTATGTTTGCCACAGGTGGGTTACCAGGTAAAAGGTCCCAATTCATGAGGCCCAGCTATCTCTGGGGGATAGAACTGGGTCTCCCCCGCTGGGCAGGGTCACAGCTAGTTGGGAAAAAGAGGTGACTTTCTCCCCTAACCCCTAGGGCTAAAAATAAACACATAAATCATACACATGCACACACACATATATCCATACACACCATCAGCCCATAAATTCTGCATCTTCCTCATTCACCAAAGCAAAGCAGGATGGATAGGTTGATTTCTTTCCAGGTTTCTCTTTGGGACTTTCCTTTGCCTTTCAAGGCTGCCCTTAATGTTCCTTGTAGTAGGAAGTGGGCTGTGTAAAAGGTGATTTTCTGCCTCCCACTTCTCACTCTTTACAGCAGCCTCTCCAGAATACCCCCTCCTAGGGAGAGCTCAGAGAGTCCTGCTTGGGGGTGGGGGGTGCCAGTGCTCTGAAGTGATCTATCAGGGCAGACCTTTGTTGCCTGAAGAGAGAGCCCCTCTTCTTCTTTGTAATGCTTCCACCTCAGAAAAAATGGAGGAAAAGGGGAAAGTAACAATCAATCACTTGAGCAGGTTGTCCAGGCTTGGCCGTGGCTGGCCCTGCCTCTGAGAAGACAGATTTCTGGCTGCCCCATGATGTGACCCCAGGCTCCCCTGTCTCCCTCCTGCAGACGACATCAGACACCACCATCCTTTGTCCCTGCCACTGGGGCCTGAGTTGCAGATCTATTGATCACTTGTGTCCCCGCCGGTGCCTGATGTTTTAGAGAATGGAATTCGGTGTCCACGATTCTCCGTTCCACCTGATGTGGCAGCCCCCTGCCTCCTGTACATCTCCTACCATCTTCTTCCTCTTCCTCACAGCAGGCAGCCCTAACCAGCATTAAGGATCAGGTTCCTAGAACATTAAAACTCCTAGCTGATGACCTCACACGGGCCCAACTTGCATCTTTGTCTCTGAGTGGCTCTTAGGGCTCTACTGGGGATGGGACAGGGCCAGAGAGGATGGAAGATGCAGCAAAGAGAGAGCCCTGAAGGGACTTAGGAGAACTCAGAGGAAAACTTGGAGAAAACCCCAAATAGGGTCATGAAGAGTTAGACACAACTGAGATGACTGAGCCACAACTGAGATAACTAGTTTCAGTAGTAACCATTGAAGAATAAAAAAAAATATGGTTCAAGGTAGGTGTTTTTGTGAAAAGTTTTCTCTTTTGTAAAATTTGTTATATACGTCTATGCTACTATCATGGAATTAAAAAAAGAACAAGTATACTTTAAATAAAAAGAAATTCTGAGTAAAAAATAATAGTAATAAACACAGTGAAGTACAACAAAGCTTTCTCCATGTCTGAAAATGTATACCTCATTCTGTTCACATAGGCCACCACTGTCCTGTGGGAGGCACAGTTCCCCAACAGAACTCTGAAGTCAGGACTGGACATTTCACTGATCAGAGTTTGGAAAGTTTGCTTCAGTTTGTGGCTGTAACTTTTGGGTACTTCCTGAAGACTATCTTCTTTTGACACACATCTGGTTATGTCTTAGCTCCAAATTCTACAGTGGTTCCCTACTGCTTAAGAGTTAAAGTTCAGACAGTTTAACCTACTGTTCAAAGCCCTCAGTGATCTGGCACCCTTCTACCTATTCATCCTTATCTCCTTCTATGCCCTGAATTTCCCCACCATGTTTTTCCTCGTGTGATTCCCCATGCCTGCAGAGTTAACCCCTCTGAGGCCTTTTGAATTCCTATGTACTCTTGAAAGCCCAGATAGAATGTTACCTGATCTAGGAAGACTTCATAGATTCCTGCCACCTCTCAAATTTGGACCCAGACTACTCCTGCGATTCTACCCTTGCCTATCTATCTCACCCCCAGGAGATCTGTTCTTTGATCTTATGATTACAATGACCAAACATTCCCTGTTCAGTTTCTCCTTGGTTAAGATAAGAGCCTTGAACAAGAAAACCTTTTGGGAAATCTGTGAGCTAGGCTAAGTAGAAATGCTACCTGTCCTACTGGGACATATCAGACTATTAACTTTTTTTGGTCTTTTTGACACGGAATCTCTCTATTCACTCAGATTGGAAGTGTAGTGGTCAATCACCAGCCCAGTCTCAATACTGATTAGTATGGAAACTTTAACTTGTTTCTAGCTTGGGCCAATTCACCTCTCCTTAGGGAGCCAGGTGACCCATCACTTCCAACAGGCTTCCCATACTGGTGCCAGACAATGCAAACACCTGGTTGACTCTAGTCTGACTACTGCTCAGAACTCCCAGACTCAAATGGTCTACCAGTCTCTGCTTGGCAGTCTCTGAATAGCAGGAACCTCCATGCCCACTAATTGTAAACTTCTTGAAAATAGTTATTGGGTCATTTTCCATCTGCATATCATAGAATATGCCTTGGACTTGAAGTTCAAGGATTCAACTTCTGGTTTTGACAATTACCAACTGTGTAGCCTTGGGGAAGTTTCTTCTATTTTTGTGAGCCTCAGTTTCCTCATCTGTAAAATGGGGATAGTACTTGCATTACCTCACGCTAGTGTGGTGAGGAAAATGCTAAGGTAAAATACTATGTCAGTGTGAACTGCTATTTTTAACGTAGCATATGTAGGTTCTGTGTTCACTTTCTCAACTTTTGATAGCACTAGTAGGTCAGATCTGTAAAATTTGACTACTTCTCACCCTAAGGATTCTAGGCATATATGTGTGGGTAAGTATGACCCTGAGAGGTAGCAGGCATCTTCTATACCATTAGTACAATATATTCCTCCCAGTATCAATTGCACAGTATCAATATCCAGTCAGTATCTCCCCTAACCTTAAATATCAATTTGTTTAGTTATCTCTTTGACACAATTGACAACCGATCGATATCTCTTCATTATCAATTAGCCAATTAACATTACTTAGGTTTAACAAAGAAATATTTATGAAGAAAACACAGTAAGACTCAAAATATAAAATCCTCTATAATCAGGAGTTTCTTTTTTTATACCACTTCGGTCTCTAGGAAGAGGACGCAAAGTGACTACTACAAAAACTTCCTCCTAACAAATTCACTTTTGAGTGTGGCAGAACCAATAAACAAGTCACTTCCATGCTCATGGTACTGGTATTTCATCTGTCACGTCAATTTCTTGCAGAGTTGGCCCAGTTGCTCTAGCTACCAGTAGACTCTACAATGAAACTCCAGTGGCTGGACCAAACACTTGCTCTGTGTAGCATTCACAGCTAAGTAGAGCCCACATTCTTAGCTGATAATCTTGTGGGGAAGCACACCAAGAAGGGTTCAAGTTGACATTAGAGAATCACCTCTGACTCCTAAGGGATTCCCTGAGCACCCAGAGTGGGAGATTTTGCTTTGCTCTGGAACCCAAGACTTGTTTGTGAGAGTGAGAGGTAAGGATTCTGAGTATATGTGAGTTACTTCTGTGTCTCCAGCGCTAAGCACAGTGATGTCAGCCTTGTCTACTCCTACTTTGGAAATATTCTTACACCTTCCACCCCCACATGAATTCTTTGATCCAGTATCCTGGCTATTCCATGAACAAACTACTCTATCTCTCGACTCTGCATTTTCTCTGATTGTTCCCTATGTCCACAATGCTCTCCTTCCTCTGCTCTGACTACTGAATTCCCTGGCTTCTTTTAAGTTCCAATTAAAATCTCATCCTCTACTGTGCCTCTTACCATTTATTTCCTAGTTATCCTGTATTTAGCTTGCTTTTTAAATATTTGTTTGTTGTGTCCTCCATTAGATTATAAACTCTAGGCGTAGGAACCATCTGTTGCCTTTCGTGTGCGTGTGTATCCTTAGTGCTTAGCACAGGGTCTGGCACACAGTAGGTGCTTAATAAATATTGACTGCTAGGACCTCTAATGGTTCTTCTGACCTTTCAAAGTTCACAAGGTCTTGACCTGCTCAGTTCTGTGTCTGATACCCATTCACCTAAGATCAGGAAAGAAGACACATGATACAGACAGAAAAAATGAGGCAACCTGGGTGGAGAGATAAGGCAGCAAACTGCCTCACTCCTCACCTGCAGAATCTCTCATTGAGAGAGGAGTCAGGAAAGATGTGAACACTGTCTTTACATATCAGAAGTGTTTTCATGTCAGCATGATATTCTTTTTGAGTCTAGACTTTAAAACCAGGAGCAAGAGAAACAAGGGTAGGCTTGACATCAGAAAAAACTCCCTAACAATTAACGATGTCCAAAAGTGGAATGGGATGCCTTGAGAGGTCCCCCTTCTCCACTGAAAGTCTTCAAGCAGAATCTGAATGACCTTTATGAATTATCAACTAGTAAACATATGCTGACATCACTGTGCTTAGCGCTGGAGACACAGAAGTAACTCACATATACTCAGAATCCTTACCTCTCACTCTCACAAACAAGTCTTGGGTTCCAGAGCAAAGCAAAATCTCCCACTCTGGGTGCTCAGGGAATCCCTTAGGAGTCAGAGGTGATTCTCTAATGTCAACTTGAACCCTTCTTGGTGTGCTTCCCCACAAGATTATCAGCTAAGAATCAATTAGTCAGCCTTAAGTATCTTTTAGAAAGGTGCATTCATTAAGGTGGTATAGTAAAGAGATGATGCAAAGATCCCTCCAAAAGTCTGAGATTTTTTCACCCACAAGTAAAATGTCTAGGGGAATGTGGGCTCAAGCTTAAAGTAAACACATGACAAAGGAGTAGCTCATGACTTCTGATAGTTAAAGGTCCTTTTCTTCCAAATGTGAGGTGCCCCAGAAGTTCCCCTTAAACATGGTGAGTCTGTAACCAGTCTGCGCCTGGATCCTGATGAAGACATTGCCACCACAAGCTGCCACTGTCCCTGGGGGCAATGGGGGGGGAGGGGAAGGATGGTAGGATGCTGGTGGAAAGGTGGGAAATCCCCAGACCTCCAGACTCTTTGAAGTTTGCAAGGTCTTCTTCTGGCCAAAGGTAGAAAAGAGAAGATCTAAGATCAAAACTGGTGCCTCTTTCTCCTCATCGTTCAGGTAGCTCTTTCTCAAGATTTTAGCCAGAATATCATACCTACTTCATTTTATAGAACTCCTTGATTCCACCTAACTTAATGTTTTTATATGGGATGTGAAGGGGGTGAGAAAGCTCTAAGCCTGTTGGAATGGATTTCCTGTCTAGAATAATTTCACTTCATCCAATGACTTTTCAGAATTTTTCATGCTTTATCCTAAACCTATGATTGACTGATACATTCAAATGTGTTCTCATCTAGTTAAGGTATCAAGATGAAAATAAGGTGGGGTGATTTCAACCTCAGCTTTTCATAAAGAAAATAAAACAGTAACTTCTCTCAAGAAACATTCTAAAAGAACAGAAAACATATATAAATGAAACCATGCAACTTGTGGGGGAGGCTGGGGAGAGACACCAAGAAAGATTGCCTGGACAATATGACACTTGAGAAGAGTCATAAAGGAAGACAGGTGAAAGATTAGGAGCGAAACCATGGGAGAAATATAGGAAAAATAGTGTCCTTTGCAAGGAATAATAAGTAGACCAGATTGCAAAATAGGAAGCAGTAGAATATAAAAAGATTGGAAGGATACAAAGGGGCCAAGTTGTGAAGAACTTCAAATGCCAAAGAAAAAACTTCATATTTGATTACAATAGGAATAAAGAAACCACTGGAATTTCTTGAACAAGGAGACAACCTGGCCAGACCTATACCATAGGAAAGTCACTTTGGTAGGTGATTAGAATGGGGAGAGATTTGAGGAGGAGAGTCCATAGGGTACTACTAGTATTGCAATAGTTCAAGAGAGATGTTATGAGAGCCTAAACTAGGGTGGGGGCTGTGTGAGTAAAGACAAGAAGATATACGAAAGAGATGTTGTGGAGATGGAAACAAAAATTATTTGGCAACGTACTGGCTACATGGGATTACAGAGTATTGAGTTGAGGGTAATGTCAAAGTTTCAGACTTTGGTCCCTGGGAAGATAGTGATACCTATGACAGAAATAGGAAAGTTTAGAAGAGGATAAAGTTTTGGGGAAAATTGAATGAGTTCTCTTTTGGACATGTTGAGTTTGAGATTCCTATAGGACATCCAGTTCAAAATATCCAACTGTCAATTAGTTGGTGATGGAAGACAAGAGAAAGAAAAGATAAGAGATGGATAAATAGACCAGGGAATCATCTACCTAGAGATGATGGTTGGACCCAAGGGAGCTGATGAAATCACCAAGTGAAATAATATTGAGAGGAAGAAGAGGGCCTTGGATCGAGTTTTGAGGAGCATCTGCACTTATTGGGCGTGATATGGGATGAAGATCCTATAAAGGAAATCAAAAAGGACCAATCAGATAGGTAGAAAGAGAACCAAAAGAGCAGAGCTATTAGGGCCAAGAAAGTAGAGAATATTCAAGAGGAGAAGGTGATAAGTCATATCAAATACTGCAGAACAGCCAAGAAAGATGAGGATATGTATTGCATATGAGTATAAGCTTAGCACAGTGCCTGGCACATAGTAGGCACTTAATAAATGCTTATTGATTTATTACTATTCAGTATTTTTAGTTTGAGTATTGAGAAGATATCATTGGATCACACAATTGAAGAGTTCTTTAGCTACTTTGGAGAAAGCAGTTTCAGCTGAGTAACGAGGTCAGAAGACAGACTGCAGAGGGTTTAGAAAAGAGTGAGAGACTGTTCATTCATTGTTGATGCAGTTGTGAACTGATCCAACCGTTTTAGAGAGCAATCTGGAATTATGCCCAAAGAATTATATCCAAACTGCCCACACCCTTTGAACTAGCAAATGCCTTTAATTTGCTGTATGGGGGATGGGGGGAGTACAAAATGGAATCCTCAGCAAAGAGGCTAGAAGAAGGGAATTTGGGAGGTTTGGAGAGAGAAAGCAATGTTTGGAAAAGCTGTTGTGATAACTGGAATAGAGAATCAGAGAGAAATAGTCTGGCTGTAGTGAGGACCCATAGTTAACATAAATTTGTAGTGGACCTAGGAAGCAGGGTTTTGTAGTTTCCTCCAGTTCTGTCATGAATCCTACGTTGAATAGGCAGGTATTGGGAGTCATTCAAGATTGGGGTTTGGCAAAGCATAATCAGTGATAAGTGTGTGTTCATCCTTCGTTGATGAAGAAGACCATGCCATCAGAGAAATGATGACATGACTTGCTCTGAACTTTGTTTTGAGTGAGGGAGGGCTGTGCAGGTCACCAGCCTCACTTCTCCTCCAGAACCATCTGAATCCAGTGACCAGATATTCATCAGGATGACTGCAGATGACCCAGGATGAGGCAATTGGGGTTAAATGACTTGCTAGTCACTTGCTAGTGAGTGTCAAGTGTCTGAGGTGAGATTTGAACTCAGGTCCTCCTGACTCCTGCACTGATGCTCTATCCACTGCACCATCTAGCTGCCCTAATAAGTGATAAGTAAAGGGAGCAAGGAATTCAAAAGTAGAGGATATTGTAGAGTTGAACTAGTTAACCAAGGGGTCAAGATTAGGAAGAAAGAAGAAAGTAGCTAGAGTAGAGCTGAGGGAAGGGAAAAGAGTAAGTTTAGGAGGAGGGAAGCATAGGGAGAGATGACTAGATAAAAGATTGTGATCAGCAAAAGAAAATTCAGAGTTCTTGAACATAACAAGGGAACACTAATGGGTGATGGCAAGTATGTAATCACCCATATGTATAGCTGAGGTGGTGTGGAGGGGTAGGAATCAAGCTGGCTGAAGAACTAGGAGGTTAGAATAATCTTTCAATCTATATTTATATCTCTACATACATGTGTATATATGCATATATATATATATGTGTATGTGTGTGTATATGTATTTTTCCCTTGTACATACACACACATTATAGTATTGTTGTTACTGCGTACACTATCCTGGTTCTGCTCATTTCACTTTGCATCAGCTCTTTCCAAGTTTTTCTGAAATCATCCTGCTCATCACTTTTTTTATGGCACAGAAGTATCCCATTGCACTCCCATACCACAGCCATTCAGTTCAGCCATTTCCCAACAGATGTGCATGCCCAATTTCCAACTCTTTGCCACCTCAAAAAGAACTGCTGTAAATATTTTTGTACAAATAGATCCTTATTCCTTTTTTTCCTCTTTGGGTTACAGACCCAGTAGTGGTATTACTGAATCAAAAGGTATGCACAGTTTTATAGCCCTTTGGGCAAAATTCCAAATTGTTCTTCAAATGGTTGGATTAGCTCACAACTCCACCAATAAACAGAACATTAATGTCCCAATTTTTCTATGTCCTCTCCAAGTCTATCATTTTCATTTTCTGTCATGGTAGTCAATCTGATAGGTGTGATGTGATACCTCAAAGTTGTTTTAATTTGCATTTCTCTAATCAATAGTGACTTAGAGCATTTTTATATGACTATGGGTAGCTTCAATTTCTTCATCTGAAAACTGGCTGATCATATCCTTTGACCATTTATCAATTGGGAGATACCTTGTATTCCTATAAATTTGGCTCAGTTCCCTAACTTGAAAAATAAGGCCTTGCTGTAAAAATTTTCCCAGTTTTCTGCTTTTTTTCTAATATTGTTTACATTGGTTTTGTTTGTACAAAACCTTTTTAAAATTTAACGATCAAAATTATCCATTTTGCATCTAGTAATGTTCTCTGTCTTTTGTTTGGTCATGGATTCTTCCCTTCTCTATAGATTTGACAGGCAAACTATTCCTTGTCCCCCTAATTTGCTTATGGCATCACCATCCTAAATTATATACTCATTTTGACCTTAACTTGGTATATGGTGTAAGATGTTGGTCTATTTCTAATTTCTACCATACTGTTTTCCAGTTTTCCAAGAAGTTTTTGAAGCTTAACAACCCTCGTTGTCTGGTTGTAAAACCTAAAGGGTAGGTGGGAGATGATTTGTCTCAGTCTAGAAGCCCCTCAGAGAAGAGAATCTTTTTGGGTATGGCCACTAAGTTTCCTTTAAATGTCTCAGTGCTCTTGGCACCTTCCTAAGACTATACAGTGCAGAGAATTTCCTTATCCATGAATTCTCTGTATGAATGAGATCACAGCTCCAATTCTTAGCTGTGTGCCTTACAAAATACATGTCCCTTTGAGCGCTAGCGTAGGAGTTAGTGACTATTACCACCATTTGTAGAGCTCTAGAGCTCCTGAGATTTCTTAGAATACACTTTTGGTATACGAGTGGGGCAGTATGAGCCACAAAGGAGGAAAAACCCATCTTTTAGAATAGCCTCCAATACTGGACCTGCTTTCTGTGGATCCATGACTGGGAGGCTTTGTACTGAGGATTACATATTTTTAAAGAGATGGTGTATGAACACTTAAAAGAGGGAAGTCATTGAATTCAGAGAGCTTTCACGGGTCCACACAAAAAAATTTGAGTATGCCAGACTATCCCCATTTTCTTTTTTTACATGATTGCAAGGTTGGTAGATCAGAATAATTCAACAGACACAGAATACCTAGATTTTAGTGAAGCATTTGACAAAGTGTCTCATGGAGGAACTTCCTCTCACTTGTATACAAGGTGGAGAGATATAGGCTAAGTGATAGCACAGTTAGGTGAATTTGGAACTAGTTGAGTGATCAAACCCCCAAAGTTGGCATCATTGGCACTATGTCAACTAGGAATGAAGTGTCCTAGGGATCAGAGCTTGGCCTTGTGTTATGGAGCATTTTTATTGATGACTTATACTTATCAAACTTGCACATGATACAAAACTAACATTGATCACTACCTTGTTGGATGATGGAATCAATATCCTGATGGATCCCAATAGGATAATTATTGATAATTTATCAATAAGATAAGCTAAACCCAATAAGAGGGAATTTATTAGGGAACAATGTGAAGTCTTATGTGGCTTCAAAAAATTAACTTTACAAATACTGTACATTGAAGGCATGACCAGACAACAGCTTGTATGAAAAAAGATGAGGGTTTTGGTGAACTTCAAGCTTGAAATGAGCTAGCACTGTGACATGGAATTAAGAGACATAGTGTTCTGAATGAGAGAGGGGATAGGTCTGCTCTACTCTGTCTTGGAGAGACCACAATTAGACCTCAGATTCATATCTAAGTATCACATTTTAGGAAGTACAAAAGGGAGCAGAGGAAGCTGACCAGTTGCCAAAAGTCACATAGGAGCCATTGACAGAGTGGGAACTGGAGACCATAGAATATGACGATTGCTAAAAGGAACAAGAAGTTTTTTTATCATGGACAATAGAAGATTTAGATAGAAGATTTGGTATTGATCTTCAAGTATTGGAAGGACTGTCAGATTCAAGAAGAGTTAATCTTGTTCTGTTTATTCTTTTAGGTCAAAACCAGAAGCTATAGGCAGAAATTACAGAAATCTAATCAAAATGCAAGGAAAAGCTTCCTAATAATTAAAGCTACCCAAAAGCTGACAGGGCTGTCTCGGAAGGTAGCAAACTTCTCTTTTAATGAAAGTCTTTTTTAGTAGAAGGATCATCATAAGTCAGGTATAACACCCACCCCAGGTTTGAGGTGGCAAATGTTAATTGGAGTGACTCTTGATTGATTGTGAGACCTCTGAGACCACAAGGCTGACACACATATGGTATGGTACATGTATGTATTGTAGACCACAATGCAGATACCCATAATGGATGGTACATATATGATGCACTACAATGAGAACACACATGTGGTATGGTACATGTACGGTGGGCTTATTAGGAGGTAGATTGAACACAGGAACTGAGGAGTAGGACTTTGAGAGAGGCAAATGTAAACTTTTGAATGGCTGCTATTAAAATCCTTGGAGCCACTGTCATGTAAGTTCAGTCTCTCTGCCTGCTATGGTTAGTCACAAGGCAGGGTTTGGAGATGTTAATTGATTTGCTTAAACTTCCTCTGAACTAATCCTGCTATCTTCTTCCTCCTGGAATTGGCAGAGGCCACCCCAATGTCTCTCAATTAAAATCCCACAGTATAATCTTGGACAAGCTCTCTCTAGACCACAGTTTCCTCATTTATCAAATGAAGATTACATCTCAAATTATTTGTAAACTTCATCATTCAGTCATTTCAGTCATTTCTGACTCTTTGTAACTCCATTTTGGCGTTTTCTTGGCAAAGATACTGGAGTGGTTTGCCATTTCCTTCACCAGGTAATTTTCCAGATGAGAAAACTGAGGCAGATGGGGTTAAGTGACTTGTTCAGGGCCACACAGCTAGTAAGTATCTGAGGTCAGATTTGAACTCAGGAAGATGAGTCTTCCTGACTCCAAGTTCAGAATTCTATCCACTGTGCCACCAAGCTGCCCCATTTGAAAACTTCTCCTTTAAAGTTCTACCTCTTCCTTCCTTCCTTCCTTCCTTCCTTCCTTCCTTCCTTCCTTCCTTCCTTCCTTCCTTCCTTCCTTCTTTCCTTCCTTCCTTCTTCCTTCCTCCCTCCCTCCCTCCCTCTCTCTCTTTCTTTCTTTCCTGTCTTTCCCAAAACCTTAAACCCAGTGCCCTCTGAAGCTCATAGATTGGACAACAATAGATCCCTGCCCAAGTTCCACTTAATGGCTGTTCCCTGCACCCTCCTGACTTAGAGTGATTATCAGTAGTAACTGTTTATCTTTCCCTTCCAGCTTGATTTAGTTATTTTTTTCTTTTGCTCATTAAAGGGGCCATTCCCTGACTACTTCTTAAAGAGGTCTGTTCACTGAATGGGCATTACCTCCCTCTAAGTAGCTGAAAAGGCCTTATCCTAAAAAGGTTAAGGTCTCCCATTGCATCCTGGGCAATCTCCAGTCATCCTGATGAATATCTGGTCACTGGATCCAGATGGCTCTGAAGGAGAAGTGAGGCTGGTGACCTTGCACAGCCCTCCCTCACTTGAAGTCAAGTGCAAGTTGTCATCATTTCTCTGATGGCACGGTCTTCTTCGGCAACAAAGGACGACACAACAACAACAACCTCTTCCATGAAGTCTTCTCTGATTTCTCAAGCTGGAAGTGACATCTCCCTCCCCGAATCTTCCCAGAGCATACTGTTTGGATCTCTCCTTTTCTCCTCTCTCATCCTGCCTTGTAAGGCTACTCAGTCTTCATTCTCTGCCCCCCAAGAAGATAGTCAGCTCCTTGAGGACAGGGACTCTGTCATAGTATTTATATTTATAATCTATTTTTTGCCCTGTCCACAGATACCTGGCATTGGGATCACTGGAAGGAGCCAGGTTCTATCTGCCAATCAACAGTCAGCAAACTGCCTATGTCAAAGATACTTAGCAGTTTTTCTTTTTCTTTTGAACAAAATTCCAGTTTCATAATATAAGAGGTTTAGAGTTTCATTTTCATTGTAATTTTATAAGAGTGAGAACAAGCATTTTTGTGTTTGTTATACAACAGACTCTAATAATGCTTTCTAATTTTTCCTGGATATTTACACTGGTCATTGTGAATTGTGTTCTAATTAAGCATTTATGATGTATTGAGTACTGTGTAAAGTACTGGCAAGACAAATGAAAGGCAATGTTCTCTGCCCTTAAGAAGTTTACAATCTAACAGACTCATATTCTGAGATCTGTCAGGCAGACTCTTAATTTCCCAGTGCTTCTGACATTGAACCAGAGGATGCTGTTGCCTGCCTCTCCCTTCCCCCACCTCCAACTTCTTTGCCATCAGACACAGTTCACCAGTAGGGTGCTATCTGGGTTAGTGGAGGGTGCAGCTCTGAAGAGTTAGTGGAGGGTCAGTCTACTTTGTTAGAGGATGTCACAGAGCAATGGGCAGCTGTGGGTAGACTGGGTAGGCAATCAGAGCCCAAGCTTGAGAGAAGACTTGGGCATGCTCTGCTTACCAGGCAAGTGGAAAGGAGAGACAACGACCTTCTTCCCCTACCTTCCTTCCTCTCGGGAGAAGTTGAGATTCCACTAGTCATTCAGTTCCTTCACTTCCCAGGTTTCTTTGGTTCCTTCTCTGCCTTTTACCAGCACTGAGAGTTTTTATTTCCGATTTAATTTTATGTATATATTTTTTATTATTAATGAGTTGTTAACCTAAGGAGCTAGGTGGCCCAATGTGGCTAGAGCTGAAGTCCAAGCCAGGCAGATCTGAGTTCAAATTCTGTGTTAGACACTTTCCAGTGGCATCATGTTGGGCAAGTCATTTAACCTTTATTTTCCCAAAATGACATAGTATTGTAAATCAATTTGTAAATCTTAAAGCACTGTATAAGTGTTAGCTATTATCATTATTTAAAAACAAAAAACAAAACTCGTTCACGACAAACCTGAGCTGTTTGCACAGGTTGCTTAACTACCCAGATAATTGTGAGAGTCCCATTCACTGAGGAGGGACAGGCAGAGAAAGGAAAAATAGACTATTTTTCCCTGAGGTGGGCTGGAGGTTTATGGAAGAGAATCTGCTGATATTCTCATATACCCGAAGATTGGAGTCCCTAGACTTCTTATCTTTTCTTTTGTAAAAGACTGTGCCCCAGAAAGTGGCACAGTCGGATTAGATTAGGGGTTTGTTTTAACCTTTCTGAGCAGTCTGTCTGGTGAACACTCTGAATACCCTTGTTAGAATAATAGTTTTCTGTCAACATTTGTAACAAAAAGGAAATGCCAATTTTTAGTTAGAGGAAAATAAAAATAAAGATGTATTTTTTTTCCTATCTAAAGTCACAGAGAACTCTCCCATGTGCATTTTAATTACCCTTGGATTAGATAACATCTGAATTCCCTTCTAGCTCTGGCATCTTTTATTCTCTTACTGTTTTCCCCTTCCCCAGAGCCCCTACTGGTTTTCGACTCCTCCCTTTTCCACTTGCCAGCTCAGAACTTTGTCCCCTCTTGTCCTGCCCTATCTACCCCACCCTTATCACTATCCCGCATAATTAATTTCAAGAACAACACAAATTTAACCCAAGAAGGGTTTGCTGGATGAGCTTTAATTGACAGAGAGTTTGGGGGACTGGTGGGGAAAGGTAGGGTAAGGTGGAGAAAGTCTTCACTCCTTTGAACGTCCAAGATCGTGGCAGACACCAAAGTTGGTGTTAGTGATGGCGCCCACAATGCTCTTGTCCCCTTCACAGGTCAATCCCTTCTCACAGGGACACTTGTAGTAAATTCCATAGAGTGTCTGGAGGAGACACAAGAGCAGTTACATCACTGCACCCATCTGGGTTCAGTCACTGGTCTAACAGCTTCCCCTGGATTGAGGGTGCTGCTCCCTGCTTTCCTGACATGGGGGCTGCAGAGGGGAGGTAGAATCAATAGGAAGCTCCCCTTCCCCCCCCCCCCCCCACAAAAAACACCCCTCTGTTCTAGATCCTGTATTTGACTGTGGGACCTTGAATATGTTACATCCTTGATCTTGGCTTCTATTTCCTCATCTATAAAAAAAGTAGGTTGGATTAAACAATCCTTAGTTCCTCATAGGCTTAATCCTGTGAACTGCTGATCTCTGATGAGAGAAGTGGAGTGGGGAGACATCTCAGGGTATCTCTAGCTGTGTCTAGATCGGATACCTGGCTCCCTTTCCCCTCACTCCCTCCTTTCATCACATTTAGAACCAGCAGAACTCACAAGATCATAGATTCAGAGTTGGAAGGTTTTAGAGGTCTCTTCATTTTACAGATGAGGAAACAGAGACCTAGAGAAGTTAAGTAATTTGCCCAAGGTCACACAGGAAGGAAATGACAGAAGAAGAATTTGAACTCATGTTTTCTGACCTCAAAACCAACCCTTTCTCTACTGTACCATATTGTCTTTCCAGTTAGGTAACGGGAGACAGTATCTTGGATGTCCTGGGTGATGAACTCTAATCTTCAAGAGTAGGACAGGAGTCAGAAAGACTCCTTTTCCTGAGTTCAAATCTGGCCTCTGACACTTACTAGCTGTGTGACCCTGGGCAAGTCACTTAACCCTATCTGCCTCAGTCTGTGAAATGTAATGTATAAAATCAGAGAAGGAAATGGCAAACATTCTAGTATCTTTGCCAAGAAGATCCCAAATGGGGTCATGAAGAGTCTGACATGACTGAAAACAGCAACAATCACCAGAAGTGCAGTGGGAAAATCAGCAGATTAAGAGTCAGGGGATGTGAGTCTTATTTTTAACTCTGTCAGTAGTGGTTCTGTCCACAAGGGTCAGTGGGATATAATGGAAGAATTACTAAATTTGAAGTTCAAAGACCTGGATTCTAATCCTAGCTTTGCCGCTTCCTACCTATATGACCTTGATAAGTTATTTCCTCCTCTCTAGGTTTTATTATTGGACTAGATAATCTCTAAGAGCCCTTGTAGCTCTAAACTTGATTCTAATATGCCTGTAATAGTCATAAGGTCATGGATTTAGATCTGGAAGGGATGTTGGAGGTCATTGATTCCAAACTCCCCATTTTACAGGTGAGATCACTGAGGCTCAGGGAGATGAGATTACTTTTATCTAGGGTCAGAGAATTGGTAAGTGTGTCTGAAGCAGGATCTAACTCAGGTCTTCCTGATTCAAAATCTAGTGCTCTATCCACCTCACCACCCTGGGCAAGTCAGTAACCTCCTTGTCCCTCATTTTCCTCATTACTTCACTTCTCTGGGCTTTACTTTCCTCATGCATAAAAGGCAGGGATTGAATTGGATGACACTTAAGCCTCCCAACTTCTATGATCCTATGATTCTTGTTGTTTCTAAATGGGAGAAGAAAAAAGAGTGGGGAAGGGAGTCCTCTCTAAAACCAAGGAGATGGAGTCATTAACCACTGAGGTCACTTCCAGCTCTGAATTTCTGATGCTACAGTGAGGTTGCTCAAAACACGTACAGCAAAAACTACCATAGCAGCCACAACAGTTAGGAAGTTAGGAAGTTAGGAGACATGAGTTCTGGTCCTGGTTCTGTCAATGAACTATGTGACCCTGGGCAAGTAATTTTCCCTCTCTCTGTTTCTTTCTCTTTTTTCTGTTTGTTTATCTATCTATCTATCTATTCACTCATTCATCTATCCATCTATCTATCTATCTATCATTTATCTATCATCTATCTATCTATCTATCTATCTATCTATCTATCTATCTATCTATCTATCTATCTATCTATCTGTCTGTCTGTCTGCCTGTCTTTCTGTCTATCTATTTTTGTTTCTTCCTCTTTTAAGTCATAAGGTAGGACCAAGTGATTCACCTTCTTGGGGAAGAACCCTTCCATTTGGTGGCCCTGGTTCCAGCTGCACTCCTTCTACTCCTCTACTGTCTTCTTTCCTTTTTCCACCCTTGCCCCAAAACCTTCACAGCTACTCACGGTGCCAGTACATTCACTGTTCTCAGGGGCTTTGTCAGCACAGCGAGCCAAACTCAGGGCACTATCATGATGGCAGCATTTGCTCTTACACTGGATACTATTCATGCACAGCTCCCCATTTTCCTGTGAGAAAGTACAGAGCCCCCCCTCCAAGTCAATCTGATGAAAGTCCCCAAGGGACTATATTGGGGTGGGGAAACTTGCAACCTCAAGGCCACATGTGACCTTCTAGATTTTTGTATGTGGTCTTTTGACTGAACCCAAGTTTTACAAAACAAATCCTTTTATTAAGCAGATTTGTTCTGTGAGGTTTGGATTAAGTCAAAGGGCTGCACTTGAGGACCTAGAAGGCTGCATGTGGCCTTGAGGCTGCAGGTTCCCTACCCCTGGACTAGATATCAACAGGGATGTATTAGTAAATTAAAAATCAAGTTTCCTATGCCATATCAATCAAACTACCAGATAATTATTTTTTAGAGCTAGAAAAAAATAATATCAAAATTCATTTGGAAGAACAAAAGGTCCAGAATATCAAGGAAACTAATGAAAAATAATGCTAGGGAAGGTGGCCTAGCCATACCAGATCTCAAATTGTCTTATAAGGCAGCAATCATTAAAACCAGTTGGTTCTAGCTAAGAAATAGAGGGGTAGACCAGTGGAATAGGTTAGGTACTTAGGACACAGTAGTCAATGAATATAGCAATCTATTGTTTGATAAACCCAAGGACCCCAGCTTCTGGGATAAGAACTCAGCATTTGACAAAAACTGCTGGGAAAATTTGATAACAGTATGGAGGAAAGTGGGCATGATCAATGTCTGACACCATACACAAGAATAAAGTCCAAATGATCTAGGTATAAAGATTGATACTATAAACAAATTAGGGGAGCAAGGAATAGTGTATTTGTCAGATTTAGGGAGAATGGAAAAATTTTTGACCAAACAAGAGATAGAGAACATTATGAAGTGCAAAATGGATAATTTTGATTACATTAAAATGAAAAGTTTTTGCACAAACAAACCCAATGCAACCAAGCAAGATTAGGAGGGAAGTAGAAAACTGGGAAAGAATTTTTGCAACTAGTGTCTGTGATAAAGGCTTCATTTCTAAAATATATAGAGAACTGAGTCAAATGTACAAGAATACAAATCATTCCCCAGTTGATAAATGGTCAAAGGATATGAACGGACAGATTTCAGAGGAAGAAATTAAAGCTATCTATAGTCATATAAAAAAATGCTCTAAATCACTATTGATTAGAAAGAGGCAAATCTTTCTAATGAGGTACCACATCACACCTATCAGATTGGCTAACATGACAAAACAAGAAGATGATAAATGTTGGAGAAGATGTGGGAGAGTTGGAACACTATTTCATTGCTGGCGGAGCTGTGAGCTGGTCCAATCAATCTGGAGAGCAATTTGGAACTATGCCCAAAAGGCTACAAAAATGTGCATACTCTTTGACCCAGCAATATCACTTCTAGGACTGTATCTCAAAGAGACCACAAAAATGGGAAAGGGTCCCACATATACAAAAAAATTTATAGCAGCTCTCTTTGTAGTGGCCAAGAACTGGAAATCAAGGGGATGGCCCATCAATTGGGAAATGGCTGAGCAAGTTGTGGTATATGAATATAATGAAATTATTGTGCTATAAGAAATGACAAACAGGAAGACTTCAGAGACACCTGGAAGGACTTACATGAATTGATGCTGAGTGAAAGGAGTAGAACCAGGAGAACTTTGTACATAGTAAGAACCCCAATGTGTGAGGAATTTTTCTGGTAGACTTAGCCCTTTGCAGCAATGCAAGGATCTAAAAAATTCTCAATGAACTCTTGAGGCAAATTGCCATCCACATCCAGAGAAAGAACTATGGAATTGGATTGCAGAATGAAGCAGACTATTTTCTCTTGTGTTTTGTTTTTCCTCATGGTTTCTCCCATTCATTTTAATTCTTCCATGCAACATGACTAAGGAGAAAATGTATTTAGTAAGAACGCATGTGTAGAACTCAGATAAGATTGCACGCTGCTTTAGAGAGGAAGGGGGAGGGAAGGAGATAAAATCTAAGATTTATGGAAATAATTGTAGAAAACTGAAAACAAATTAATTAAAAAATTTTAAAAATCAAGATTTCCTCAGAAAAAATAATTATGTATACACACACACTTTTAAATTCTATCTGCATTATTGATATTTTCTCAAGTCTTCGATACTCTGATAAATGATCCAAGACAATTGTAAAAGACCCATGATGAAAAATTTGATCCAACTCTGGAGAGAGAACTGATGAATTCTGAGTATAGACTGATGTTTTGCATCACTGCACATATATAATGGGTATCATTATTGCTTGCCTTCTCACTGGGATGGGAAGGGGTTGGAGGAAAGAAGAATCTGAAACTCAAAAATTTTTAAAGCATTAATATAAAACATAAATAAAGACTTAAAAAAGAGATTATTTTTCTTAGCTCTAGGTGATCAACAAAACAGTAATTCTCGTCTTGATTTGTAGCATTTGCTGATTTCCAAGCTCACTCTGAAAATTTAACAATCGACTCTCACAAGCTGGTTAGAGCTGCCTCCAACACACTCCTGCTTCCATGTTCTCTATAGTTTCTTCCAGGTATAGAGCCTATGACTCAGTAAGTCTCTTCTCCTTTAGATTGCCTGTCCTCAGAACACATGCCCAACTGCATTGATGGAGAACTAATTCCTTCCTTTGCTTCACTTCTCCCTTTTCCCTCTAGGTCTGGATCATGCCATCTAGGATATCAAGATTAGAAGCTCTGGAGGCCAGGTCTTGGTGCAGTACTCTGCCCTTCTCTGCAGGCATCCTAGTCCATTTCTGTTATATGTGGGTCAATTCTTCTGTACTCTTTAGTGTCTTGGGCTCTTTTAGGTGGAATCTGGTTACAATTGGTCCTACCCATTGACAGGATTTGTGACTGCCTATAATTTGAGGCCCTCTTCCCAACCCCCAAACAAATGCCATATTAGCTCTTTAATAACCTTCTGAAGAACCATATATTTTGATTGGTTTAAGAATGGGATAACTTGTTAACCCATAAGTACTCATTTATATACTGACCTGTCCAGGATGGATTTATCAGTTTATCAGCTGGCTGATACTTTGGAAAGAAAACAGCAGAGGTATAGTGTAAGCTAAGTTTTGTTGGGGAGAAAGAAGGGAGAAAAATCTGAAGAATGGGGCCCTACCTCAGGAGGTAGCCCAGTTTGGGGTCCTGGATAGGTCCTGGGCAGCTGGGGGAAGAGTAGGGTGCTGAAAACTGAAATTTGTCTAGAGGAGAATCATACCTGGTGAGTTAGCTGGATAAGGTGCTGTGGTACAGCTTAGATATATAGTAAATCAGTGGGATTTGTGTAAGCACTCACCAAGGCATATTAGCACAATGTTGTTTTTTGGTAAGGTTGTGGGCTGCAGGATGCATGTTTGGTAAGGCATCATGGTTCAGGGCAGGCAGCCTGATGTAGTGTTGATGTTTGTCATATCCGTGGGATATAATGTAGCCAACTTGGTAAGGCCACAGACTACAGCATAGAAACCTGACAAAGCATTGTGGCATTGTGGGAGAAAGTACCTAAAAGTAAGGAGACCTGAGTTTTAGCCCTGGTTCTGTCACTGATGGATTATGTGAGCTTGAACATGCTATATCCTCTTCTCCAGTCCTCACTTTCCTCAATGAAGGTCTTGGATTACATTATCCCCAAGATCCATTTCTTCTAACTCTTTGATTCTAGAGGTAGGTTACTGCTATTACTTATCATTCTCCTAAATTATATCAGCATATATTAATCAGCCAACTCTGCCCAGAGAGGAGAGACATTTGGTGACAGAGCTTAGTAGCCCAGGATTAGTAAGGACATCTAACTTTTGGGACTCAGAAGATGCAAGAAAGTTTCTCTTACCAGGTTGATGATCAGGCCCCGAGGGTCGGGGGCAGCGTAGGCTACAGCCAGGGAGATCAGTAATAGGATAAGAACCTTCTCCATGGT
Source organism: Notamacropus eugenii (assembly GCF_028372415.1). Classification (NCBI taxonomy): domain Eukaryota; kingdom Metazoa; phylum Chordata; class Mammalia; order Diprotodontia; family Macropodidae; genus Notamacropus; species Notamacropus eugenii. Next base: position 92,832,267 of record NC_092873.1, read on the forward strand.
AAGTGGTGGTGCTAGAGAACACAGAAAGACTGGTAGAGCTGAAGAATCAGGAGATAGTGCCTGCAGGGACCCTGTGGTTCTGATAAATCCCCTTCCTCCTTCCCTTGTGATCAATCTCCCCCAATCCCATGGTGCCTCTTATCTTCTGGCATGCAGGTGTGTAATAGGCCAGGCCAGAAACTCCCATTGCCAGTGGAACCATATGGCAGCTTCCCAGTTAGTCTGTGGATCCTCCGACACTGTCCACCCCCCTCCACAGTCTCCCAAATGTCCTTGAGATAATATTGTTCAACCTCCTAACCCAGAGTAGGGTCCCCAGCTTAAGCTCTGAAATAGACCAAGAGTTTTAGAATCATAGATGTCTCCTATTCCAGGAACACAGAACCCATAGTGGATAGATTTGGAGTTGAGAAGACCTGAGTTCAAGTTCTACCTCAGACAGTTACTAATTGTGTAACTATGGGCAAGTCTCTTACACTTTGCTAGCCTCAGTTTCCTCACCTGTAAAGGAAGTGACAACAGAAATAAACAGAGATGCCTCTGTAAAATGTGGGTGTTGAATTTATAGGGCTCCTAAGATCCCCTCCTGGCTCCAAATACATGATTTCATGAAGGGCTTCACATACTATTCAGAAGCAGCTGCAGAGCTGCTCTCTACCTAGGGGCCTTCCTTTCATAGAGATGTTATAAAGTTCATATGAGATAACACAGGTAAAAAAAATTATAAATCTTAAAGACTATCTAAAAGCTAGCTATTATTATTTTTATTATCACTTTCTGTAAGTGGCCCTTCTTATCTCTTCTCCCCAACCCTCTCTCCCACGAAAACACACAATGTTAGTGTCTTCCCTATGAGATTACATGCCATCTACTCTGTAGAGATCATGAATATTCATTTTATAAATAGCTGTTTTCATGTTGTCTCCTCCACCGGAATGTGAATTTCTAGAGACTGTGTTTTTGCCTTCCTTTCTATTCATATAATACCTGGCACATAGTAATAGTAATGATAAATAAATACTAAACAGTAATAAATGTTTATTTGCTAAATATTTTGGAATTGGGAGTTTCCACCTCTGAATAATGAGGGACTTAGACAAAATGGCAGCTGAGATCCTTCCTAGGCTCAACTCTATGAACCTTTGAGTCTATACTCCTCCTTGATCCTTGGTTTCCAGGATCCCTCAGTTCTTTGGGTATGACTTATCCCTTAAGTGCCTAAATGACAGGTATTCCCTTCCCCATTCCACCATCAGAATATTCCAATCCTCCTTCCTGGGCACTCTGGGCCCCACTTGTGGGCAGACAGCTAGTTAATCTCATCAACCAAATCCTGCCAAGATGTTAATGAGTCATTAGGTAACCCATTCCCAAGAAACAGTCAGTTTCACTGGGGCCTCCTGGAAACCAAACCTTAACCCAGAAGTGGGATTTTAATGGAAAGAATTTCAGTCCCTGTGGGCATTTCTCCAATGGATGAGCACCTTTTGGTCCCACTTAGAATGGTAGGGAAGGGTGGTCAGGATGAGTCCAAGTGTCCGAGTCCCTGGTGAGTCTAACAGTTGGCAATAACATATTGCTTCGTGGATTATAAGGTGATTTCCTTACAAAACACTTTTGAGATAGGGGGTACATGTATTATTATAAAAAAACAGCCATGAGGTATAGGACAGAACCAGCCCTGGAGGTAAGAAGCTCTGGTTTCAAGCTCTACCTCTGACATCACAAAGTGTGTGACCTTGGGCAGGTCTATACTTGGCTATAGTTTTCTTATTTGTAAAATTAGAGTTTGATTAGATAGACTTGGAGATTCCTTCCAGTTCTAAACCTATGACCTGTGACCCATTTTATAGATAAGAAAACTGAAACTCAATGAGGTTCATTGATTTGCCCAAGATCACACAGCTACTAAGTATTAGAGCAAGGACTCAGACTTGTCTTATGATGTCAGTCATGAAACATTTATTAAGCTCCTACTGTGTAACAGGCTCTGTGCTGGGACACAAAGAAAGGTAAAAGATAGTCCCTGCTCTTGAGGAGCTCATAGTCTAACGAGGGAGATGACATCCAAATAACTAGAAACAAGGTAGAGACAGGATATAGCAGAGATAATCAACAGGTAAAAGATGCTAGCATTCAGGGGGACCATGAAAAGTTTCTTGTGGAAGGTGGGATTTTAGCTGAGATGGGAAGGATACCAGGGAAACTGAGAGGCAAAGATGAGGAGGGAGAGCACTTGAGGAATCAGAGAAAACCAGTGAAAATCTCTGGAATTGGGAGAAAGTGTTGTGGTCTGGTGGAAATAATGCAGTATTTTGATTCAGAAGACTGCAGTTAAAAACACTCACTTTGTTACCTGTGTGATCTTGAGCAAAAGACTTGATCCCCATGGGCCTCAGTTTCTTTATCTGTAAAATGGGGATGGTGGTGATTTCATCCACCACCATGTGGATGAAATGATCCCTGACCCCTTCTACCTAAATCTATAATATGACTCTCAGTCAGACATTCTTTCCATTACCTTACAGAGCTATTACCTCCCCACTCCCAACACTTTCCTCTGAGTGTCTAAGTATAGATTGGGCCTTTGGGATAGGATGAAGCAGGTAAACTCCACTGACAACTTGCTGAGGCCTCTAGGCACTGGGAACAGAACAGCTGCCATTCCTTCTGTTTGTCTAGTCCTGGGAACTGCCCAGCTTTTCCTCAAGGTCCAAGTGCAGTAACTGATTAATAGGGTCACCTCCCTAACGTTCACCCCATCTCTGCAGGTATGAATGTCCTAGATCTGGCTACCTTCCCTATGGCCATCCACCCAACAAAATAGAAAGAAGATATGTGTATATGTATGTGTGCCTCTGTGTGTGTGTGTGTGTGTGTGTGTGTGTGTGTGTGTGTGTGTGTGTGTGTGTAGGGACCATAGGATCATAAATTTAAAGCTGGAAAGGGACTCAGACACCATCTGGTCCAATTCCCTCATTTTGCAGACAAGGGAACTGAGACCCATGAAGATAAAATAATTTGTCCAAGGTCCTACAGGAGGTATAATTTTAGAATTTTTCTCTTTCTCTCCCTCTCTCCTTCTATCTAGTCCTCTTTCTTTGTGCTTCTCTGTATTCCCAAAGTGTATATGACTCTTGTTGTCTGTCTGTCTATCTTTCTGTTTCTAGAGGTCATTCCTTCCATGCAGCTTGTCAGATTAGGCTAGGAAAAGCCTTTAGGTGTCATCTTCTGCTACTCTGCTTTTTCCACTCTATTCTCCTTCTTTAGTCTCTACAAGTTACTAGCTTCACCAGATGGTGTTATTTTTTTTTAGCCTACATATTCACTTCCATCCCCTGATGACAGGTGGGTGGAAAGAAAAATCATTGCATGCAGGAAGACTTGGAAGGCCAGGTTCCATCGTACCCTATCCCCTTTGTAACAAATGAAGGATTCTCCCTGGGAGATCTGTGGAGGAGAGAGAGAAATGCACTCATCTTCTGCCTCCTGGTCCCACCTCCTATTCTCATTGACTGCTCTAAAATTATTCTTCTCTTAACTTTATTTACTTCTCTGTCCTCACCGTAAAGAAAATAGTTCCTTATAGTTTCATAGGATGTCTTTACAAATCTTTTTTGCTCACCTATTTAAAAAGCGGCTAAAAAAGTATCTTAGTGAGCAAACACTTGACTTAATTGTGGAATGGAGAGATAATTGCAGCCGAGACCAATGCAGGTTTATAATACAAACTCACTTATTGGTGTCTCATGGAAAAGGATGGTGGAATATTATGAATAATATTGCCTCATCAAACAAAGAAGCTGTGTGTGGGATAAAAACCATCTTTAAAAACTTTTATGAGAAAACCTGACAAGACAAAGTCACCCAGAGAGAATTTAACAAGGATGAATGAATAAGGGAACTTAAAGAGGACGAATAAGTACAAATGAAATGAGGACAACAGATAGACGAAAGATGGAAAAGATCAGCAAGATTTTCATCATCAAGGAAAGCAGAACCACTACACTGAGACTCTAACACCATAGTCTCAGATGTGTATAGAAGGAACTAGGCCAACTGCATAGGGAGGAGATACATGCTAAATGTGACACAGTTAGATCTTTGAGGGCTCTGGGAACAAGGTATTTGAAGGAGGGGGAGATGTCAAGGACATGGGGTGGGGTGGGGAAAGAAACTTCTGAATTTATTAATACCAACAAAAGGTTACCAAGAGGACATGAATAGCCACTAATGTATATGACTACTTTTCCATCTATATAAAATCGTTATGAGAATAACCTCTACATGTGTTGAATGAGAGCATTAATGAGGGCATTAAGAGAGAAAGGACAGGCTTTCACAAGCAATATTTAGCTTTAGACTGAATCTTTATTGCTGTGCAATTGACTAATAGTGGAGGGAAGGTATTATTCTATCACTAAAAGTGTTTTGACTTGGAAAAGCAAAATATCATCTTAGAAGTTCTCTTCCAACAAGGGGACTCCAGTGCATTTATCACAATTATACAAGATTCCTCAACAGATATAATGACAGAGACAGGCTTGTTTGTCAGCTCTCTCATTAATATCAGGCACAAAAACAGGGAGATATGTACTCTTGGAAGGTGTTCCTCTGTCACAGAGGAATTCTACCAAGTTGAAAAGGGATTCCTTATAGATGGAATAGGAAAAGGTACAGCAGCTTGGTGGTGTAGTGGATAGAGTGTTGGACTTGAAGTGAGAAAGATTCATTTTCCTGAGTTTAAATCTGGCCTCAGATACTTACTAACTGTGTGACTCTGGGCAAGTCACTTTACCTTGTTTGCCTCAGTTTCCACATCTGTAAGGAGAAGGAAATGGAAAACCCTCTAGAAACTTTGCCAAGAAAACCCCAAATGGGGTCATGAAGAGTTGAACATGACTGAAAAATGACAGAACAACTGGAATAAAGAGGCTCTCCACATGTTCCCATTTGCATATGAATGAGTCTCAGAATATTGAAAAACTTCCTGGGTGAGATCCATAACCTCTCAACCATTCACAAGGAAACAACCAAGCAGATCAAGATTGCTATTGTCTCTGTAACAGGTATGTTGTGGCACCACTCTCTTGGAGCCAGGCCTCCGAAATGTCCAGGTTTTCTCAGGTACCCAGAGGGATTTCAGGTGGCTTTTTCTCCACCAAGTCTCCATCATCTATGTGTTTCCCCCAATTTGTGAGGGGGCCATTACTAGCACCCTAAATCTATTTAACCACTTAAAATTTGGTAGCTTTTATAAAGGAATATTTACTTCAAATATACAACAAGAATGAAATTTTTAAAATTTCCCCTAATATCTAACAGTAAAATTCCTCCCTACACAACATCAATCTCAAAGGATAAAGTTCACAATTTTGCTCAATTCTTTCATAGCATTGATCTCACACAGTCCATGTCCAAAGGTAAAATTTCTGAGTGTATGGATTCTGCTGGAATCCTGAAGATCATTCCAGAAGATCACTTGGTCCTCCTCAGGGCATCATTGCTTAGCTGTTACAACCCCTAACCTGGATTTCTGTACTCCCAGATTCTTGTGCTCTTACTCCAGATCTTTGAAATTCTGTCTGAAACTCCATGCCCTGTACCTAGAATGGAAAAGAACAAATAAAAATGCAAGGAGGCTCCATTTCTGAAGGAGTCGTGTGGCCTCAGAATGGAAAAGGAGCCCCTAGACTTTCTCTCTTAACACATGGTTTCACCAGATGTGGTGAGTGAAGGAGTCACCTCCTTCCCCAGTTGAGAATCCAGCAAAGTGAGAGCTAGTGCCAACTTCCTTTTGGAGACACCAACAAATCATGCCACTCAACCAATAGAAAGAGACTCCTTCCAAATACTTAGTAGGCTAACCAGAACCAGTTACAGAAGGTACATGCATTCCCTAATCTTTGCTTGGATGACAGCAACTTAGCAAACTGTTGGGCTCTGCGTATGTGCCAGACCATCAATACACTTCACGCTCTACAATCCAGCCAAGCTGGATTTGAAAGTTTTGAAAATATTTGAAAAAATAATTTTATAGACTCTAGGTTAGAAACCACTGTTGAGTTGCCTAGAGCTCTGAGAAGTTATATGACTTACTTAGGATCACTAAGCACTGAGAAAATCACGGATTTTTTTTTTTTGTAGTATAGCAGAAATTGATACCCTCATGGTGAAGAACCAGGGATTTAAAATATGAAATAGAAATACTCAGGAAGATGAGTTTTCCTGACTTCAGGTCTGGCACTCTATCCACTGTGCCACCTAGCAGTGTGCATATGTATTTTGTGTGTATGTGTATGTATGTATGTGTTTTTATATAGATATATGTGTGTGTGTGTGTGTGTATATATATATATATACATACAAATACATGTGTATATGTGGGTATATTTGTATACATGATATACATATACATATATACACATGTATATGTGTATACATACATATTCAACTACATGTGAATATGTGCATATTTATATTCATAATATATACACATATTGCACACATATATGTGCATGCATACATACAAATGCATGTGTGTACATCATATTACACATGCACATGTGCACATGTGTATATATGCATACAAATGTTTGTATGTATAATATTTGTATACATTATATACATATATAAATACATGTATCCACACATACACATATATGAAGGTAAAGCTAATACTTCTCTCCATTGAATGTCAGAAGTCCCTGGAAAGCTAGAAAGAAGGACAATCTTTTTCCAGTTCAAATAATCTATTTTCTAGGCTAGTTGAATATAATAGGTCACTAATCTTAACATAATGATCTTTGTGACTGCATATTGATTTAGCTTTAAAATGTAAATTTTTTCTCTATTTTTCTCTATGTTATTGTATTTTTATTTATTTTGTTATTCCCCAATTATATTTTAATCTGGTTTGGGTTCACTTGGGAGTGTTATTTTTTTTTTTTTAATTTTTTTATTTTTTTTAATGTTTAACAATCACTGCCATACAATTGCGATTTTATCCCTCCCCACCCACCCCCCACTACCTCCCTCCCTCCCCACGACTGCATACAATTCTGTATAGATTCTACATAAACTTTCCTATTGAGTATATTTTCACTATCGTCATGCTGTGTAGTCAGACTAAGATAAATGAAAGAATCCGTATAACAAATCAGAACATGATACACAAACAGATACACATACACAAACATGATCTGCTACATTATGTGAGTGACTTCCATATTTCTCTCTCTGAGTGTGGAAGGCTTTTTGCCTTGAGGTCCACCATTGGGATTTTTTTTTTTTTTTCAGAAGTTCTTGTGTTATTACAAAAATCTAAGTCTACCAGAAAAAACTCTCACACACTGTGGTTGTTGCTGTGCATAAAGTTCTCCTGGTTCTGCTCCTTTCACTCAGCATCAGGTCATATAAGTCCTTCCAGGCCTCTCTGAAGTCTTCTTGTTCATCATTTCTTATGGCACAATAGTACTCCATTACATTCATATACCATAATTTATTCAGCCATTCCCCAATTGATGGACATCCCCTTGACTTCCAGTTTTTGGCAACTACATAGAGTGCTGCTATAAATATTTTTGTACATGTGGGACCCTTTCCCATTTTTATGATCTCTTGGGGATATAGTCCTAGTAGCGATATTGCTGGGTCAAAGGGTATGCACATTTTTGTAGCCCTTTGGGCATAGTTCCAAATTGCTCTCCAGAATGGTTGGATGCGCTCACAGCTCCACCAACAATGAATTAGTGTTCCAACTCTCCCACATCCTCTCCAGCATTTATCATTTTCTTGTTCTGTCATGTTTGCCAATCTTATAGGTGTGATGTGGTACCTTAGAGTTGTTTTGATTTGCATCTCTCTAACCAATAGTGATTTAGAGCATTTTTTCATATGATTATAGATAGCTTTAATTTCTTCCTCTGAAAATTGCCTGTTCATATCCTTGGGAGTGTTATACAGGCTGCATGTTGGACATCTCTCTTCAGGCCATGTTTTTCCCCCAATCACAAAGAGAGGAATTAGGGTAAAGGGAGAGGAGATAGTAAAACAATTCTACATTTGACCCATAATACTTTCACTGTAGTTCCAATTTACCTAGCCAATTTTATCTTTCATAAATCCCTTTAATCTATGCACAGTTTCCTTGTTGCATGACTTTATCAATTGTATGTATGCTTCAAAGTTCAGCTCAAAGACCACCTGTTTCATGAAATCTTTTTTGGGAAAAAATTATGGTTTTTTTTCCCAAATTATATGTAAAAACAATGACAGACTGAAGCAAATTTCCAGACCAAGACAATCTGGAAGATCAACAGAAAGGGTCTATCACAACAGACTTGGAGCAGAGCACAGGCAGTGCAGACAGAGTTGGAGTCCCCTCTTAGGGGACTGAATTATTGGTGGCTGCTGTGGTTTCCAGATTTCTCAACCCACAAACACCAAAGACAGCTTCAAAAGTCTGTGGGAAGGACCTGTTACCTGGCTGAGAGGGGAGCATGGTCTAATCCCAACTCCAGTCCCAGCCCTGACCCCAACCCCAGGGTAGTGGCAGCCACTGCTGAAACAGAGGCTGATTCTGAAACCCTACACTTAACAAAGAGCTCAGAAGTCAAGTAATGAACAAACTGGGGACAAAGAAATGGACTATGGATTCTTACTTTCTTGGTGAAGAGGTATTTTCTTACATCATTGGTGACAAGGAAGATCAAAACATGCAACCTGAAGAAGACAGAAAAGTCAAAGCTCCTACATCCAAAGGCTCCAAGAAAAATATGAATTGGTCTCAGGCTATGGAAGAGCTCAAAAAGGATTTTGAAAATCAAATAAGAGAAAAAGAGGAAAAATTGGGAAGAGAAATGAGAGTGGTACAAGTAAATAATGGAAAATGAGTCAATAATTTACTAAAGGAAACCCCCCCAAAATACTGAAAAAAATAACACTTTTGAAATTAGACTAACCCAAATGGCAAAAGAGGTCCAAAAAGTCAGTGAGGAGAAGAATGCCTTAAAAAACAGAATAAGCCAAATGAAAAAAGAGGTCCAAAAGCTCACTAAAGAAAATAATTTCCTAAAAATTAGAGTGGAGCAAATGGAAGCTAATGACTTTACCAGAAAGCAAGAAATTATAAAACAAAACCAACAGAAGGAAAAATAGAAGACAATGTGAATTATCTCATTGGAAAAACAACTGACATGGAAAATAGATCCAGGATAGATAATTTAAAAATTATTGGACTACCTGAAAGCCATGATTAAAAAAAAAGCCTAGGTATTATCCTTCAAGAAATCATGAGGGAACATTGCCCTGATATTCTAGAACCAGAGGGTAAAATAGAAATGGAAAGAATCCACTGACCACCTCCTGAAAGAGATCCTAAAAGGAAAAATTATAGGAGTGTTGTAGCCAAATTCCAGAGTTCCCAGGTCAAGGAGAAAATATTATAAGCAGCCAGAAAGAAACAATTCAAGTATTGTGGAAACACAATCAGGATAACACAAGATTTAACAGCTTCTACCTTAAGGGATCAAAGGGCTTGGAATATTCCAGATATTCCAGAGGTCAGAGGAGATAGGATTAAAACCAAGAATGACCTATCCAACAAAACTGAGTATAATACTTCAGGGGAAAACATGAAACTTCAGTGAAATAGAGGAATTCCAAGCATTCTTGTTGAAAAGACCAGAGCTGAATAGAAAATTTGACTTTTAAATATAAGAATTAAGAGAAGCATGAAAAGGTAAACAGGAAAGAGAAAGCATAAGGGACTTATAAAAGTTGAACTGTTTACATTCCTACATGGAAAGATGATATTTGTAACTCATGAGACCTTTCTCAGTATTAGGATAGTTGGAGGGAATATATGTATGTGTGTGTGTGTGTGTATACATATATATATGCATACATACATATACACATACATACATACACATAAATATACATACATATGCATTTCTATGCATATGTATATATGGAGAGAGAGGGCACAAGGTGAACTGAATATGAAGGGACAATATCTAAAAAAGATAATTAAGGATTGAGAGGAATGTACTAGGAGAGACAGAAAGAGAGAGGTAGAATGTAGTAAATCATCTCACATAAAAGGCAAGAAAGAGCTTTTGCAATGGAAAGGAGGAAGGGGAAGATGAGAAGGAATAAATGAGCCTTCCTTTCATTGGATTTGGCTTCAGGAGGGAATAACATACACACTCAATTGAGTATGGAAGTTTATCTTCCATTAAAGCAGGGGTAATGGGACACGAAAGGGGGATAATAGAAGGGATGAAAGATTAGGGGAATGGGTAATCAGAAATAAACACTTTGGTAGAGGGACAGGTCAAAGGAGAGAACAGAATAAATAGAGGGTGGGACAGGATAGAAGGAAATAGAGTTAGTCTTTCACAAAATGACCATTATGGAAATGTTTTGCTTGACTACACATGTATAACCTAAGTAGAATTGCTTGCCTTCTCAATGAAGGTGGATGGGGAGGGGGTAAGGGAAAGAATGTAGAACTGAAAGCTTTAAAAATGAATGTTAAAAATAGTTTTTACATGCAACTAGGAAATAAGATATATAGGCAATTGGGTATCGAAATCTAGCTTGCCCTACAGGAAAATGGAAGGGAAGGGGATAAGGGTGATAGAAGGGAGAGCAATTGGAGAAAAGGGTAATTAGAATACACGCTGTCCTGGGGTGGGAGGAAGGGGGAAATGGGGAGAAAATTTGAAATTCAAAATTTTGTGGAAGTGAATGTTGAAAACTGAAAATAAATATATTTAGGACAAAAATTGAATCCCAAGTTCTCTCCCTCTTCTCCTCTCCTCCCCTGTAATTGAGAAGGCGAGCAATTTTATATTTCAGGGGTGGGGAACCTGCAACATTGAGGCCACACATGGCCCTCTAGGTCCTCAAGTGTGGTCCTTTGACTGATTCCAAATTTCATAGAACAAGTACTTTTATTAAACTAAAGAAAGTTGTTTTTTTTTTTAAAGTGTGCTTCAGTTTGCATTCAGACACTATCAGCTCTTTTTCTGGAGGCAGATAGCATTTTCTATCATGAGTCCTTTGGGATTGCCTTGGATCATGGTATTACTGAGAAGACCTAAATTATTCATAGTAGATCATCATACAATGTTGCTGTTACTACGTATAGTCTTCTCATGGTTCTAGTCATTTCACTTTGCATCAGTTCATGTGAATCTTTCTAGGTTTTTCCAAGAGCATCCTGCTCATCATTTCTTATAGCACAATAGTATTCCATCACAATCATATGCCATATCTTGTTCAATCATTCCCCAATTGATGGACATCTCAGTTTCTGATTCTTTCTATATCACCAAGGTGGTACCCACAATGGCGGCTATGAATATGCTGGCACATTTCCAGGTCTGAATAGCAAGATATAATAGACTATCTTCATTGAAGACAGAACCAAGACATTTATTGAAACACCAAAAAGCCAAATCCATCATAACAACAAAGAAATCTATCATAGTAACCAAAAAGTCCATATACTTTATCAGGCATTCCCACAAACCAAGTCTCTTAAGCAAAATCACTCCCTCTCTTACTCACAGCTAGCTGCTTGCTTCCTCTCTCTTTCCTAGCTCTGCCTGCTCTGTCTCACTTCCTCTCAGCTCTGCTCCACCCTTCCTGCTCTAAGTGACTTAGACTCATGTGACTCAGATTTCTGTGTGACTTAAGCAGGTCACATAGGCCTATTAATAGATGGGAAAGATCTTCCCATTCCATTAACAATAGATTAACAATACACTTTGCCACCATAAAAAGAGCTATTATAAGTATTTTTGTACATATAAATGCTTTCCCTTTTTTTCCCTTGATCTCTTGGGATGCGGACTTAGTAGTAGTATGGTTAGATCAAAGGGTATGCAGTATAGTCCTTTGGGTATAGTTCCAAATTGCTCTCCAGATTAGTTGGATCAGTCATGAAACCTTTTTCTGTTCCTCCTAAATTGAATTCATCTTTTCTTCTTCCTACTCCCCACCTGGTATCTCCCAGATCAACATTTTATTTTACATTATAATTATTTCATGTTTTTATGTTATAGCAAATATATTAAAACATATGCTATTGATTATAAATTTGTACATTTATAGTTTATAATTTTCTTCTTTGTTAGGCTATAATTTCCTTGAGAACATTAACTAATTCTCATTGAAATTTTTTTGTGAATATCTTTGTTATTACATCAAAGATATTTCTAGATGTCTGCACCAGATTTACCCATCAGATATACCTCTGCTGATATTTCTACCTTTCCTATGCCACCAGTGAGCCCTTCTCTTTTAAATAAAAAAATTAAATAAAACAAACCACAACAGCAACTACATCTGATAATATGTACAACATTTTGTACCCATAGTCTCCCACTTCTCCAAAGAAGGAAGAGAAGTTGCTACTGATTTGCATTGGGAGAGAAAGTTCCTCACTGGCATCTAGCTGCACTGATGGAAATACTCCCCTTGGTATTTCATAGAGGCTTGGTTCATACAAAGGAACTACTCAATAAATACATATTAGTTGGTAATAGAAAAATAGAACTAGCACTACTATGAAATGTCATAAGCCATGGGTTTTTAAAGAGCTGAGAATCTTTGGTCTGTGTGCTTAATCCAACAGACTCTTCTGAATTCTGCTTGTGTCAGAAATACCAAGAACTGATTCATCTCTCCATTTATGCCTGTAGTTATGAAAGGACTGTCTGGCTTCTGTTCCCTCCACTCAACTGAAACTGCTCTCTCCAAGGTCACCTGGAATCTCTTAACTGTCTAATTCAGGGGTGGGGAACTTGCAGCCTTGAGGCCACATGTGGCCCTCTAGGTCCTCAAGTGCAGCCCTTTGACTGAATTTAAACTTCACAGAATAAACCCCCTTAATAAAAGGATTTGTTCTTTAAAACTTGGACCCAGTCAAAAGGCCTCACCCAAGGACCTAGAAGGCCACCTGTGGCCTTGAGGCCCACAGGTTCCCCACTTCTGACTCCAATCCAAAGGCCTTTTCTCGGTCCTCATCCTCATCTTGACCTCTCTGTCCAGCATTGGTATTGTCAATCTTTCCCTTTTCTTGGAATCTCTCTCCTTGCTTTGCTTCATGGCATTATATGTATGTGTGTGTGTGTGCATGCATGTGCATGTATATATATATAATATTATGTATAAAATACATATAAAATATCTTATACATATATATGTAATATTTAAGACTGAAAGAGACCTTCAAGGCCAACGAGCCCAACACCCTTACCTTGTAGATGAGGAAATTGAGGCACAGAGGGGTTAAGTGAGGGGGTGAGTTGCAAAGCCAGTGTTCTAACCCAGATCCTCTGTCTCCAAAACCAGTATGTTGCTTCCCTGACACAGTTCTCTCCTAGTTTTCCTTCTATTTGCCCTGCTACTATCTTTTGATTTCCTTCTTGGTTCATCCTCCTCCCATTCCCCAAATCTGGTTAACCCCTAAGACTTTACATAGCTCTCTTCTTTTTCTGAATACTCAGTGATCTGCATATCTTAAATTTCAGTGACCATTTCTATGCCTATGAATTCCAAATATTTTTTTAAAGGAAGTCAGGTTAAGTGACTTGTCCAGGGTCACACAACTAGTAAGTGTCTAAGGACAGATTTAAACTCAGTCCTCTTGAATCCAAGGCTGGTACTTTATCCACTGCACCACCACCCATGAATATCAAATCTATTAGAGCCAACCCCAGTCTCTCTGTCAGTTATCCAATTGCTGATAGATGTCTCCATCACCGAAAACTCAACATTCCTAAAAGTGAATTCAACATTTCTTTCATTTCCTTCCAACATTCTTCTTCTAACTTACCTATTTCCATGAATGGTGCCACCATCCTTTTGGGAACCATGTACACAGCCACACACACACACACAAGCCTCAAAACCTCAGAGTTATCTTTGACTCTTCTTTCTCTCACATTTTAATATTCTTTACATCTGATCAGTTGCCTAGTCCTGTAAAACTTAATTCCACAATATTTCTTGTACCAATTCACTCTTTTTAATTCCTCAATAATACTTGATTGGACTACTGTGACAGCCTTCTCCTTCTCCATAGATTTAGAGGTTGAATGTATCTTAAAGACCATTTCATCCAAGCCTCTATTGTGATCGTCTTCTAACTTGTCAACCCCTCTCTAGTATTTCACTATTCCAATCCATCCTTCACACAGCTGTCAAAACAACCTTGATAAAGCATAAGGCTGGCGATGCCATTTCCCTGCTCAGAAACTTTCGGTGACTCCATATCAGCTCTAACATAAAATACTAGCAATTCCAATCATCTCATTAATACTTTACATACACTATTTTATTTGTTCTCATAAAAACCTGAATTACAAGGGTATTATTATCCCTGTGTTGAGGAATGATGAGGAAACTGAGGCTCAGAGAAGTTAAGGAACTTGCCCACGGACACACAGATCATTAGTGACAATGGTAGTTTGGGACCAGTGTGTGGATTTAAAAGCCAGACATAAGCAATAGGGAACCATTAGAGTTTACTGAAGAGGGAAGTGATAGGGTGAGACTTACGCTTTAGGAAAGTCAGTTTACATTTGGAACTATGACTGAAAAGATAATAAACTTTTAACCAGCAATATTGTGACTAAGTTTATACTCAAAAGAGATTAAAAAAATATTAAAAATAGCTATATGAGCAAAAATATTGATAGCACTTCTTTTTGGTGTAGCAAAGAACTGGAAACTGAGGGGATGCCCATCATTTGAGCAAGGACTGAGCAAGTTATGGTATATGAAAGTGAGGGAATATTATTATGCTGAAAGAAATGATGAAGGAGATAGTTTCAGAGAAAACTGAAAAGACTTATATGAACGAATGTGAAGTGAAACAACATTATGAGTTAAAAACAACTTTGAAAAATATGAGAAATTTGGGCCAATGATGAAGCTCATATGAGATTAGATAATGTAAATTTGTAGTGGATCCAGTTAAATTTGGTCATGTGATTTCCAACAGCTCTACTCAGCAGAATATGAGTAGAAGTAAAGGATGTGGGTGGTAGAAATGATCCAGATTTGGGGCTTGGTAAGGCCTGAGTGTGCATAGAATAAGAGGCAAGAGATTGAGAGGAATAGACAGAATTGAGAGCTAAACTGGTTAACTATAGGTTTGAGACCGGGAAAGGAAAAAAAGGGATGATGGCCTGGGAGAGTGAGGAGGAATTGGATGTTATGGTGAAAATGAAGAATAGGTCTAGGAAATGTAAAACATAAGGAGAAATAGAGTAATAAAAAAAAATAGAGTAATAAAAAAAGAGTAATAAAAAATAAAAAAATAGAGTAATAAAAAAATAGAGTAAAAAAAAAATAGAGAAATAGAGTAAAAAAAAAAATAAAGATTTTAATCTGATAAAGGAATTCCAGAATTTTAAAACCAGAACATCTGTGGCTGATGGCAAGGTTGAATGTGAACATTTCTTGCAGTTGGGGTGGAGCAGAGGAGTAGGCTATAGAAGCTGAGGAGACTGAGGAACTGGGAAAGTGGGCTCTTAAAGGGGACATCCCTATGAATGCTAAAATCCCCTAGGAGTTTAAGTAAGAGAAGATTGTCACTCAGGTCCTAAATCCCTTGCAAAAAGGAAGGAGAATGACCTCAGAGTGAGTAGATAACTAATAGAATCTCTATTGGATGATAAATTTGAATGGAGTGAACCTCAGTGGAAGAAGGGTTGCTGAGTAATCACAGCAGAGAGAGAGTCTGGAAATGGTAATTGGACTCTCCCTCCAGGAAGATTCAGGGCATATGAGAAAAAGTGCAGCCAATGCCAGAGGTGATCAGGATTGTGGTGTCATCTAGGGGAAGCTAACTTTCTGTGAATACCAAAAGATAGAAGGAACTTGAGGGAAAGAGGTAGAAAATGAAGAGAACGTCATTAATTAAGGAACGAGAATTCCAGAGGGCACAGTGGAAGAAGTGGGAATAGAAGCGGGTCATGGGAACGACTAGCCATGAGAAGCAGCAAATGGGGAAGGATGGAGATCACTTGTGAGTGATGTTGAGACCTCACACCCTTGTATACTGCAGCTGAGGTAGAATAGGGAAGTAGATAATGGGAGTTGAAGAGACTGAGGAGTTGGGATGATGAGGGAAGGCTTTCTCCAGATAGTACTGCATCTTTGGTTTCCTTCTGCAGCACTGACTACTCTTTCTCTCATACCTCTGCCTTGCTGACCCTGCAGGAAGAGTCAGAATATGCCATACTCCCCATTGCCAAACTTTCATAATCAAATTCCTAGGAAGAGTAATCTACACTTGTCACCTTCTACAATCTACTCTATGATAGATCTGTCTCATGATCTCTCAGTTCCAACTTCAGGTTCTTTTATTTCTTTAAAAAAAATTATATTCATACTAATTATCAAGAATTTAAAAACTAGCTATTGTTTAGATTGAAATAAAGATAAAAAATAAATTTTAAAAAATGAATGCTACACTCCCTTCTTATGTTATGCTATGCTAGTTTTACAGAGTAGAAATCTCTTAAGATTAAGACAGCAGGTAGTGGAGGGAGAGTTTCCTAACTGACAGAGTATTTTAATAGGAAATTGTTATCCAATGAAAAAATTGCAGCTATTTATATGTTACCACTTCAGTCCTCTGTTGTCTTGGAGGAGGAGGATGGAGGGAAGGGAAATGGTGTACTTTCCTGGCAATCGGAGTATTGAAATAAAGGCTTCAGGTAATAGGAGAAGTCAGGGAAGTAATTTCAGAGGAATTAACACATGAGTTAGAAGGAAGATAAAGATTTTGAAAGATGAGATAAGGAAAGAATATATTCTAAATGTAAGGGTGTGTGTGTATGGTGGGGGGGTGGGGTCTATCCCAATCCAAGTAATATAAAGTAATTGATGTAATACAATGTAAAGCCCAGACAGCAGTTGGATGAAATCAATCGATTGGACGTGTAAACTAATCTAGAACAAGCCCTTAATCAATTTGAAAGGAATGAAGTGTTTTGATCATTGGATAAAGACAGATGACACTACACAGGAAATATCATGTGATTGGCTGAAAGAATCAGACACATCTCTGGGCCTATGTGTAATATAGCAAGCCAGTTCTGAATTGTAAATTGAGTAGCCAGTAAGTCAGTATGGAGATAGAAGAGCTCCACCCAAACCCCTGAGAATGATTCAGTTGTGGAAAGGAGAATGAGTTTGGGAGATCCAGCAGAGCTATCAGAGCTTCCATCAGGGACTGGAGTTGGTGGCAGAGTTCACTCAAACCAGTAGTAGTGGCCACCAGAACTTGTAGTGATCTATGAAAGAGGAAATTCCTGCAATCCCCTTAAGAAAGGAAATTTCAGGGATTGTGACCCCCGATGATGGAGAGCAGTGTCAGTTGTGGAAAAAGGCACTGGCCCTTGGGACTTAGCAGAGATCTATACCAAAGGGTAATTTCATGAGGACTCTATGAAGGAAGAAGAAAATTGACAAGAACCAGGAACTGTGAGTTTTTCCTTTGCCACACACTATCCCTACATATGTGCCCCACTATATTTGCAATGGATTGTGTCAAAAGCTGTAGAAAAATCAAGGAAGATGAGAACTTAGAAGAGGGGCTATTATAGTTAGCACTTAAGAGATTATTGGCAACCTTGGAGAGAGCAGTTTCAGCAGAGTCACGGGGTCAGCAGTCAGTTATGAGAAAGAGGTTATGAAGTAAGTAAACAGGGAGGAAATAGAGACACTAAACACAGACAAATCTCTCCAGAAATTTGGAAAGTGGAAGTTGAGCTATAGCTCAAGGGAATGGTAGGGCCAAGAGAAGAGTTTTTAAAGTTGGGGGTAGTGGGGAGATCTGAGTCATTGTGAAGGTAGCCAATAGATAGGAAGAGAAAAAAGACAAGAGAAAGAAAATGAATGAATTAAGAGGCAAGTTTTTAGAGTATGTGGGAGTAGTTGGGATCAAAAGCATAAATAGAAGTCAGCTCTGACAAAGAGGAAGTCTAGTGCTTCCTTAGAGATTAAAGCAAAGGGGAAGATGATGACTTAGAGTGCAGAGGGGTTTTGAAGTGCAGAGAAGGGGAAATGAGGAAGTTTATGAATGATGATCTTGATTTTCTCAATAAAATAAGAGAAAAAGTCATTTTCTGAGAAATGGATGTGTGGGGGTAGCATTCAAAACTTTAAGGGAAGAAAAGCTTGGATCAGCTACTTTAAAGAGTCTGGAGAGAAAGTCAAGGACAGCATAAAATAATTACTATGCATTCTTGAGGGCTCAGCTGAGATGAGATACTATGAGTTTATGGTGTACTCAGGAGAGATGCATGATCCTCCAGGGGCATTCAGAAGGTCAAGAGTAGGAGCAGAGAAGCCTAATGGTGGGGATAACTCAGGATTGAGACTGACAGGGCATGAATGGTGGAAGGATAAGGGAGCAACCCAGTCATGGATGGAGAACAACAAAGAAGGGCCCAAAGGAAGGGAAGTGAGGCCAGAGTATTAGACTGGGGGAAAGAGGAGCTGAAGCTCCAGATCAAATCCCCTTGTCCTGTGGGATTTAAATTACTGCATTTTGGCCTTCTGCCCTGGAGATAAACTATTTTGATTGGTGGGTAAGTTAAAACTCACTTACCCACTATGTCTATCTGGCCCCACACAAAATCTCAAGTTTCATCCTGCCATCTAACAGGAAATCAATACCCAGTGTGTCTTTTACCTCACATGTATCCTCACTCCCCTTTGACTTCTTACTCTTGTTTTGGGAATAATAATAAATTCATTGCTACTAAACAAAGTATGGCAATCAACTGCTCTGTGCCTCCACTCACAATCCTTGTGATTCTGCAAACCAAAACTTCCTACCTTGGCCTCCAGTCCTCCACAAGTATTGTCCCCTTATTAGAACATAATCTCCTTGAGG
Organism: Notamacropus eugenii; assembly: GCF_028372415.1. Taxonomy (NCBI): domain Eukaryota; kingdom Metazoa; phylum Chordata; class Mammalia; order Diprotodontia; family Macropodidae; genus Notamacropus; species Notamacropus eugenii. Next base: position 92,851,198 of record NC_092873.1, read on the forward strand.
GCAGGGGCTGACTCACTTTCGGATTTGTATTTGTATCCCACTGCCTAGCCAGCACATCACATCACAGGGATTTAATAATATGCTTCTTCATTATATATTTAATTCACTCAAAGTAATAATGAAGAATATATTTAGGAAGAGTGAGGCAGAAAGAGATGGAAGGATAGGAGACAGTGATTACAAAGGAGAATTTCAAGCTTCATGATCACAGATATGGGTAACAGTGAATTCTACGTTCTGGTTTAGAACTCACCTGGTCAGCTCTGGGAAGTCTAGGCTTTGATATTAACAGGTTGAAGGGATTGGGGAGAATTAAAGGGTTCCATAGAGAGCTCTGGGTGTCTTTTTTGATTCTAGTGCCCCATGATATCTGGGTACTTTCTGTGATTGTAGGAAAATGGTACAGGATTAGTGGGTTGCCAAAGATAGACTCCATCCTCAGGATGTCACCTAGATTTTCATTTATTTTGTATTTCTTTATTTGTGTAAACAACAGAAACAATAACACATTGATTATAGTAATGAAAACTAGCATTTATATAGGCAAAGAAGCTTAACAGTGCGGATGACTGTACCAGGCTCTGTGTTAAAAGCACTTTGTACTTATCATCTCATTTGATCCTCACAGCAACGCTGGGAGGTAGGTGTTATTGTCTCCATTTTACAGTTGAGGAAACTGAAGCAAACAGAGGTTAAGTGGCTTGTCCAAGATCACACAGCTAGAGGTTGGGGCCAAATTTGAACTCAGATCTTCTTGACTTGTGGCTTAGTGCTTTCTTTAGTCACTGAGTCACCTCTTGGTCCATATTGTTTCTCCTCAGGAAAATGAACTCTTTCAGGACAGGAACTGTTTCATTTTTTCTTTATATTCCCAGGACCTAGTAAGTGCCTGGTAAATGCTGAATGAAAGAATAAATGAATGATCTGTTTTTCAGCCCATTTCCAAAATGCATTTCATCTGGATATCACTGACTCCATCAGTATGAAGCATGACGTTACACATCAGGTGTCAGAGGTGCTTAAATGTGGTTCCCTGTAGAACTTCCTTCCCTGAAGAGAACACCACCAAGCCATCTCATCTGACATGAGACTGGGTGCTCTAGAGCTCTGTTCAGGGAAATGAAAATAGATAGGACTAATTAGTCAATCAACAAACATACCAAGTGCTCAACATATTCCCAGAACTGTGGTAGGGTACTGTGGGAATACAGAACAGAACTATATAAAATATCAGATTTGAAAGGGGCCTTAGAGATCATTTAGTCAAATTTCACCTAGTCCAACTCTTCATGTTACAGGTAAAGAAACAGTCCCTTCACTTAACAAAAAGTTGTACCCTGTGCACAGTATACTAGGTTCGAAGGATATTCAGAAATTAATAAGACTGTTCTCAGGGAGCTTACAGTCTGCTCAGAGAGATGAAGACACAGAAATAAAAACAATCCATATTAGAAATGACACATTCTTAAGAGGATTATAGAAAGCTCTGAGATCAGAGGAACCTAGAATCCAAGCACTGGGGTTGTATGCTTGTTTTAATCTCCTTTAGAATGAGGGAAAAGAACTGGAAGGGCGAGAAGCAGAAAGGAGGTCATCTTCAAAGGGGACAGAGGCTTGAAAACCAGGATCCCAGAAAGAGTGATTAGAAAATTGTGCCGACCCTCAAAAAGTTAGCTGCTTCAAGAGGAAAAGGGGAAATGATTTCGAGACCTTACAATGCTCCGCGTGGTCTAGGAAAGCTTTGCGTAAAGGAAAGGAAGGAGGGGGTGGGGGACAGGTTCCAGTCTCGTTCTGTCTAGTTCTTGCTAAATCTGTTCACTCAGGATTGGGCTCAGAAAGTGGAGATAGGTGTTACGTACGGAAAGTGTCAACTTATGCGTTCCCCGGAATAAACCTCTTGAGACGCTGACTAGATATGGAGATTCCCTTTCCAGGTTCAGAATCAATTAAACAACTCCCCTCCCTTTCTCTCCACTGGCCAGTTCCTCCCACCCTCTGTCTGGTCCTCCTACCTACCCATAACTCTCCACTCTAGCCCCTCCTGCTCGTGTCTACAGACCTGAAAGCTGCTGGGTACTGGCCGTGGTGCTGAAACCGAGGTCAAGTCTGAAGGCGGAGTCTAGGTTGAGGGTTGGGGAGAGGGCGGAGGAGGAGCTGGCAGGAGGGCGGAGAAGAGGGCCAGGGTAGAGGTGGGGAGGTAAGCGTAGGGGGAGGCAGACTCTATCCCAGAAGGATCGTGTTTGGAAACCGGCATAATTTGCCCTCCTGCTGAAACCTTATGACTTTCTGCCTCTCCTACCCCGACACTATCCCTGGAGTGGAATCTCCCATGGCTGTCTCCCGCACTACTCCACAACTCCACCCTTGAGCTTTCCCTGCCCCAGGCTGGGGTTGTGGGGCCCAGTCCTGGACTCCGTGTCCCTGAAGCTACCCCTCCAGTTTCTCTACCTCTAGGTTCCCCTCTCCTACACACCCGCCATGACGAAGCTGCTGCCTGCCCAAGAGGCAGCCAAGATCTACCACACTAACTATGTGCGGAATGCCCGGGCAGTGGGGGTGATGTGGGGTACCCTCACCATCTGCTTTTCTGTTCTGGTCATGGCTCTGTTTATTCAACCTTACTGGATTGGAGACAGTATCAACACCCCCCAGGCTGGCTACTTCGGCCTCTTCTCCTACTGTGTGGGCAATGCCTTGACTTCAGAGCTTATCTGCAAGGGCAGCCCCCTGGACTTCAAGACCATACCCTCCGGTGCCTTTAAGACTGCCATGTTCTTCGTGGCTGTTGCCATGTTTCTCATCATTGGTTCCACCATCTGCTTCAGCCTCTTCTTTGTCTGCAACACTGCTACTGTCTACAAGATCTGTGCCTGGATGCAGCTGGCAGCTGGTGAGGGGGCAAGGGAGGGGGCAGGTGTGGGTGCCTTATTCCATGATGGGGGGGGCAATCTGTATCATAGCATCCATGACCACTTGAGTGGCTCCCATTCCTGAGACATGGGAGGCAGTAATCCTACAGTAGGAGGGACAATTTTAAATTTAGAATTAGGATCTGCACTCAAACCCTAGGTCTATCAATCAACAAGTATTTCTTAAGGGCTACTAAATGCCAAGGACTGTTTTAGACACTAGCTCCTCCAACTGCTAAGTGCCAATAGGCAAGTCATTTTTTTAGTTTACTGAATTATACTTGAATTAATAGCCTCACAGCATTTTTGTGAGGAAAGTATTTCTTAAATTTTTAACTATTTGATTATTACACATTAGGAATTACTGACTGAAGAAGTTAGAGCTGGAAGGGACCTTAGAAAACATGTAGCTAGTTTCCTCATTTTGTCACCCAAACATTTATTAAATGCCTCCCATGTATCAGACCCTGGGTAACAGTTGTACCCTCAATGAACTTGTATTCTATTGAAAAGAGACAACTGAAGCCCAGAGAAGGGAAGCAACCAGCCCATGGTCAATTCATTAATTAATGGTAGAATTGGGACAAGCACCAATTCTTTTGATTGATTCTCCAGTCACTCACACACACACACACACACACACACACACACACACACACACACACTCACTCCAAAAGGAAAACAAGGCCTTTGTGAAGTTACAAAAGAAAGGTTGTTTCTTTCTGCTCAAGGCTGGCCTTCAGTAAAAGGATAAGCCAAGAAAATTTTGTTTGGGGCACCCCCAGCTTCACCTCTCAGTGCCTTTTCCTTCTTCCCCCTCTTTAATCTCAGGTGTCCTTTGCTTCCAAGTCCTTTCCTTCTCTTCTCAAAAAATCTGCTCTGGGAAAAGATCTGGCATGTTGGTCCTTGAGTATTGTGAATGTAAGTCCTGCAGTGCCTCCCATCTGAGGTGTTCACTTTTGAAGCCTCTGCTCTAATTGTGGGATGGAAGGCTCTGGACTTAGGTCAAGGTATTTGGGGCTTCATTGAGGAGTTGGGAGAGAGCTAAAACTGGATAGGAAGACCTGACCAGCTACTGGAATCAGAAATGATGGGCAGTCATTTGCTATCCTGAGTAAGGGGCCTTCTCTTTCTCCCTGGCTCCACTCTATGGCAAGTCTCTTGGCCCCTGTACTGCCCTGATCCTTCTGCTCCCTCCATGGCACAGGATCCTCCTGCTTGCCCTATACTATCAAGGGGCCTGGCAGATTCTTGCACCATTGCTTCTAATTTTGGTGTATGAAGAAGACTCCTTACATGTTAGCTATTATTATGACCCTCCAGATATTGGTTAAAACTTAGAAACCTTATCTAAAGTGGAAAGAATATAAGAGGTAGTGGAGCAGTCTTGCATATCTTGGTCAAGAAAATTAGTGATACTAGGCAAAGTAGAAAGTAGCCAGCAGGTCCAAAAAAAAATGAATCTGTGATCTCTCTTAGATCTCTTCTTTCTGTATGGTGGTAAAGGACTTTCATGAAGGAGCCTGCTAAGGGCAGGGTGGTTATGAGAAGGGGGGAAATGCCTAGGAAAAGACACAGGATATGATTTAGGGAGACAGAGAAAGGGTGATTATGGCTTATGATAACTTTGGAGGTTGGTGATAATTTTTGTAGCTAATGAGTTTGGGACCTTAACAAGTTTGACCCACCCCTTCCCAAAGAAGGAAAGTGGGAGCATGCTGTCCTGGAGCGAGGCCTTCAAGGACAGAGGAGGAAGACCTTTGGTTGAAACACCTAGGATGCCTTATCCTACTAGCAGAGAGAAGGAAGGAAAGAGGGAAGCAAGCAATCATTTATTAAGTGCCTACTAAGTGCCAGTCTTTGTGCTAAGCATTTTACAAATGGTATCTCATTAGATCCTCTCAACAACCCTGGGAGGTAGATACTATTATTAGCCCCTCTTTATGTTTGAGGAAACTGAAGAAAATAGAATCTAGTGACTTGTCCAGGGTCACACAGCTAGTAAGTATTTGAGGCCATATTTGAATTTACTTTTTCCTAACTCCAGGTACAAACATTTTATCCACTGTATCACTTAGGTGCCTCTGCATAAATCAAATAGACAGGGTTACCTACAAGATATAATTTGAGGGACACTGGGAAGCTCTTTGCAAAATATCTCCACCAACCATGTACCTCAGTGCCAGAAATGCTTCCATTAGTGTTTCATCCATTAGGATAACAGGATTTAGGGCTGGAAGGGAATTTAAAGATTGTTGTTTGACAGGGTTGTTGGGAGGAAATTAAGTTCAATTCAACAAACATTTATTCAGTACCTGTTATGTGAAAAGTGAGAGGCAGGGTAGGGTAGTAGACAATGTTGACCTTGAACTTGAGGCTATTCAGTTCAAATGTCACATGAGTTTAATGTAATCTCTGTGGGTCTCTAGCAACTCTCTAAGACTAGAAGACTTTTTGCCTGTTTCAGAAGAGGTAGTTCTAGCATTCAGATCACAGGCAAAGCCTTGGGCTAGGCACTGGGTTCACAAAACAAAAAATAGTCCTTGCCCTTGAGGAACTTATATTCTACTGGGAGAATACAACATGTGCCCAGATAAATAAGTAGAACATAGTAGGAGTAGAGAGAGGGCTAAGTCACATAGTGAATAAAGTGCTGGATTTGGGGTCAAGAAGAGCTGGATTTGAATTTTAGTTCAAAGACATAGCCCTGTGATCATGGGCAAGTCACTTAACCTTGTTTAGCCTCAGTTCCCTCATCTACAAAATAGGCATAATAACAGTATCTGCTTTACAGGGTTGCTGTGAGGATTCAATGAGAATATATTCAAATCATTTTACAAATCTTAACGTATAAATGTTAGCTATTATTTCAATCAATCAGTAAATATTTATTAAGCACCTACTATGTGCCAAACACTGTGCTAAGTGCTAGGGATACAAAAAGAGGCAAAAGACAGTCCTTGCTCTCAAAGAACTCACAATCAAATGGAGGGGACAACATGTAAACAAATATGTACAAAGCAAGATATATTCAAGATAAATAGGAAATAATTAACAGAGGGAAGGCATGAGAATTAAGATTAACTGGGCCGGGGGATCAGGAAATCTTCCAGTGAGAGGAAACACTTTAACTGAGCCTCTAAAAAAGCTAAGGATTCTAAAAGTCAGTGGGGAAGGAGTCCATTGTGGACACAGGGACAGCCTGTATCAAGGCATGGAGGTGAGAAATGAATTGTCAAATTTGAGGAAGAGTTGGTAAGCCAATTTGGCTAGAATAACAAGTTCACAAAGAGAAATAATGGAAATCAGTTTGGAAAGGTAGGTTGGAGCATGTGAAGGGCTTTAAATATCAAGGTGAAGAGACTGTATTTTTACACTAAGCAATAGGGAGCCAGAGATGATTCATGGGCAGGGGAGGGAAATAATCCGATCTCTGCTTTAGGAAGATATTTTGGCAGCAGGTGTAGGACAGATTGAAATGAGGAGAGAATGGAAGCCAGGAGACTGAGCAGTGGTCCAACTGAAAAATGAAAAGGTCCTGAACTAAGATGTCAGCTCTGTGAATAGACAATCAGGGAAGTGTGAAAGAGACATTGAGTAAAAGCAAATCTTGGTGCCTGATAAGATGAGGGAGGGAGGGAGGGTGAAGAGTAGGGAATGTTTCTTAGGTTGCGAAATTGAGTATCTGGAAGGATCCTGAAAAGGAACAGGACAGTAACCAGTTATTATTCCCCATCAGAGATTTTTGAGGCTGGTTCTCTGTGTATTGAGTCACAGAAAGTTAGAAATGGAGGGCCCCATCTTTCTCTTTCATAGAAAAGAAAACTGAGGTCCAGAGAGGTTATTTGATTTGCCTTAAGTTACACAGTTAATTAGTGGCAAAATTGGGGATAGAACTCAGGCTTCCTAGGTACCTTCTAATTGGAGCTCTTACATTCCTAAGCATCATCCTCTCCCTTTGTCTCTCTTTTAAAATGCAAATACCTATTTCATTAGGTATGCAATGCAGGGATGGAGTAGTATACACACACACACACACACACACACACACACACATACACACATATTTTATATATATATATATATACATATATATATATACATATACTGTAAGTGACTATATTGGATTGGTTTTATCTCCGTTTGGAGGGAACTGGTAGACATGAGAGCCCTGAAAGGGGGAGGGTCTGGGTGTCAAAGCTAAACTTTGTCAATGACTTTATTATTGTGCCCACAGCTAAACCTACTTTAATGGAAGTGAACATAGTTACCAAGTGAGAACATGATACTTGGGTGCTGAGAAAGGATGGGATGGGGATGGAGTGAGATTTCTGCCTAATTTGTCTTGAACTGTGAAAATTGGTTTCTCAGTGTGTGAGAAGGCTTGGGATGGAGGATTCAGCTGCAGTCAAGGGACTTCTGAGGACTTAGAGGGTTGTGATCTTAGAAATGGAAGTGATTAAAGGTCAAGGAGTCCAACTCCCTCAAGTTACAGATGAATGAACTGAGATCTAGAGAAATGAAGGGGCTTGTCCAAGCCCACATGGCGTAGTAAGCGACAGGACCAGGATTCAAACCAGGCCTTCTGAGTCCAAATCCAATGTACTCTCCCAAGGCCATATAGTTTGTGCCCTCCGTGTCATTATGGAAGGAAAGGAGGAAGCTGGACAGTGGTGGCCATGGGGGAAGAACAGAGCAGGAACCCTATCCTAACTCTGCTCAGCTGACAGGATTGAGAAGTATGGGAAAGGAGGTAGACTCCATTTGAGTTGGAGGGAGGAAACACTGAAACCAGACCTAGCCAAGCTGCACTCTGTGAAACATTGATGAGGGAGAAGGAGGTAGGTGGCATCAGATTCCACTCGGTGGGGGAAGGGAAAAAGTACCGGGCACAGATGAAGGGAGAGGCAGTGGAGGAGGTGTGCTCTAGAGGCAAAGTTATTAGGGTATGTGTTCATGCTTGTAGTCAGTTAGTGTAATGAAGTTTCCCTAATTACTAAAAAAAAAAAAACAACTTTCCAAATCTTCCCATTCTTCTTAAAGCCCCATCATTTCTGTGAAGCCTTCCCTGATGACCCCAGACCACAGGGTTCAATCCCTCCTTCCAAATTCCTATGCCTTTGCCTGTCTGTACCATTCACTGAACACCAACTGTGCCGCTCACTAGCTGTGTACATTTGGTAAGACACGTCTCCACTCTGAACCTCTGTTTCTTCATCTGAAATCTAGAGACAATGATCCTTGCACTTTGGGAGCCTGAGACTCAGAAAGTGGGTATGACTTGTCCAAAATATATAGTAAATAGATCCAGGACTGGAACACAGGTTTCCTGAATCCTAGACCAGAGTGCTTTACACTCCCATATTGTTCCCTAATCATTTAGTGTTTAGGTTTCATCTCTCCAAACAGACATTTTCTAGAGGACAGTACCCATGTATCTTCTTTGGTATTTCTCAGGCCACCCAGGGCTGGCTCATATCAGTTGCTCAATACATACTGCTAGACTGATAAAAGCCAAAGTGACCTACAGTGCTATCAGGTCCTCAGGGGTCATTTTGTCCAACCTTGACCTAAAACATAACTCCTTTCTATAATGTCTCAGAATAGTGGCTATTTGGGTTCCAAGCTGAACCACTTTCAGTGCTGGGAAATGTACCACCTCCTGTTGCTGTTCTGTGGGGTTTTCTTGGCAAAGATTAGAGTGGTTTGCCATTTCCTTCTTCAGCTCATTTTACAGATGAGGAAACTGAGGCAGAGTGAAGTGACTTGCCCAGGGTCACACAGCTAGTAAGTGTCTAAGGTTGGATTTGAACTCAGGTCTTCCTGACTGCAGGCCCAGTGCTCTATCCACTGTACCACCTAGATGTCCCTAGGCACTATGTCCTAAGGCAGTCCATTCCATTTTGGGGACAGCTTTGATGGTTTTTCTTTTTCTTTCTTCTTACATACAGCCTCCTTATAATGTATAGACTGAGAGCAAAAAGGAATCTTGAAAGTCATTAAATCCTATTCCCTCATTTTACACGTGAAGAACCTTAAGAGTGGAAAGATTAAGTAGCTCACCCCAGGTCACATGGGTAGTGAGTGGTAGACCAAAGATTTGAACTCCTGTCCCCTGATACTATATCTACCACTTTTTTCATTATGTCACACTTGCTCCTATTGGTCCTGCTTCTGTCTTTCGGGAGTCATGTATAATGTCTCTTCCAAATCACAGTACTTCATATACTTGAAAACAGCTGTCAAGTTCCTCCTAAGGCTTTTCTTCTGCAGCATAAACTACATTAGTTCCAGCCACCTCCATCATACTGGTACACCTTCCTCAGGTCAGTTTTCTTCCTGGGGAGTATGGGTGACCCAAGAGATGACTGAGCAGCTTACGCCAGATGGTTGGGGTTGGCATCTCCAGTTAGACCTAGACATGAAATAGTCAACATTCTGCATCTTTAAAAAGTAAAGTGGCCATGGGGCAGGGATGGTGGGAAGGGAGCAAATAAACATTTATTAAATGCCTACTATGTGTGAGACACTGTGCTAAACAACAATAACTCTGCTTACTCTGCGTCAGGCTCTGTGCTACATCCTTTGCAATTATCTCATTTGATTGTCACAATAACCCTGGGAGGGAGGTGCTGTTATTGTCCTTATTTTATGGTTAATAAGTTAATTTAACGGTTAATATCCTTATTTTACTGAGGCAAACAGGGTTAAGTGACTTGCCCAGGTTTACACAGCTAGTAAGTGTCTGAGATTGGATTTGAACTCAGGTCTTTCTGACTCTGGGCCTGGAACTCTATCTACCTGTAGACAGCTGATGTTGGGCCCAGGCAAAGGATGTCAGACGTGGTGGGGTGGGGAGGAAACGGAGTAAGAGGAAAAACTGAAATATCAGGAAGAGGAATTTTAAGATCTCTTCTAGTTGACAGTCTGTGATTTAAGATAACTGCCCTCTCCCCCAACTTTGCCTTGAATAAAACTCAGATGTTGTCAGTAATTTAGTGTTATTTTTCAGTATATACTTATGTGTATTTTTCCTTTCAAAAAGAATTTAGTTTAGGACTTTTGTTTATGTTCAGGCCCTTAAGATACTTAGAATCCTATATTTCCCACAAGTCATATCTATATTCCAAGAGATATCCTCAGCCTCAAATTACATACAAGTTCACACACTTACAACCATGATTCGTTTGGTTTTTGGGTGGGGGGGAGTGTGTATATGTGACAGTTTTTGTTTGTTTTTGAAGCAATAGGGATTGTTAAAGGACTTGTCCAGGGTCACGTAGCTAGTAAGCTTCTCGGGCCAAATCTGAACTCAGGTCTTCCTGACTCCAGAGCAGGTACACTGCACCGCCTACTTGCTCCAGGGTGATAATTTTTTGATTTTTTTTTTTTAAACATGGCTTTCACTTCCCGATAGTTTTTCCCTCTGCCCCCAGCCTTTCCTCCAAAAAACTTATCATTACAATAGAAAAGTACAGTTAAGTAAAACAAATAAACATGGTTGATTGTCAGATGAACACAATACATGATATTGGAAGCTTGGAAGAAAAAGAGATGATTGTACATGCAATTGAATATCTCTTCTATACTGTTACTTTTTTTAGTGTAATAAATTCAACCTATTACTTCCCAAACTGTCCTGTTTATCTGTGCTTCTTTCTGAACTTTCTTCTCTACATCTCTGTGCTCTATTAACACTATTTCGATGGCCCATCTTTTATATTATTTTATTTTTTATCAACATTCATATAAACAAGTCACTTATCAGTAAATCTTCTGGAGACATGGTTATTTATTGCTTTGAGCAGAGTTGTTAGTTCAATTAAGAGTGAGGTTCATTAATCATCACTGCAAACAACTGATGTTTATTCCCCATTATATCTTCCTCCATGTTTAAATTTTCTTCTTCTCATGCCCTCTAAAATGGATAAATTATAAATTCTGCCTCCTCTTCCTTTCCATGCTTGGGTATTCTTTTTTTATCCTCCCTTTTCCTTTCCTTTTTTAAAAGCTCTGAAAAGAATCAATTTACTCACTAATCCCTTCTAATTGTTTTAATAAAATCATTTTTTGAGCTTCCTCTTTTGTTAGTTTTTTTAAAAATTTAATATTTTATTTCTTCCCCATTATATGTAAAAACAATTTTAATGTTTTTTCCAAATTTTTCAAATTTTTTCAAATTTTCTCCTTCCTTCCCTTCCTCCCCCCCACACTGAGAGTCAAGCAGTCTGACATGTTATACATATAGTCATATAAAGCACATTTCCATGTAAGTTACACTGTGAAAGAAAACAGTTCAAACACACCCACCCCCCAAATAAAGAAAAAGTGTTTTCTTTTTCTTTTAATTTTTTTTTTAAGAAAATGTATTTTCAATTTGCATTTAGGCTTCACCAATTCCTTCTCTGGAGATAGTACCCCCCTTCACAAGTTCTTCAGAAACATACTAGATCACTGCATTGCTGAGAACAGCCAAGTCACTCACAGTAGATAATCGCACAATATTGCTGCCACCATGCATGCACAATGTCTTTCTGGCTCCACTCACTTCACCCTGCCCCAGCCCATGCAAGCCCCTCCAGGTCCCTCCAAAAGCATCCCACCGCCACCTCCCACAGCACAACAGTACTCCATCACAATCACACAACCTATCCAGTGACTCCACAACTGATGGACATCCCCCCAGTCCCCAACTATCTGCCACCACCAAAAGAGCTGCCACAAATGCCTCTGTGTATATTTTCACTTTTTTATCTCTTTGGACTCCAGACCCAGCACTGGCACCACTGGATCAAAGGATTTGCATGGTGCCATAGTCCTTTGGGCACAGCTGCAAACCGCCCTCCAGAATGACTGGATCAGCACACAACCCCATCAGAAGTGCATCAGGGTTTTTTTTTTTTAATTTTAAAATTAAAAAGTTTTAAATTGCAAAAGCAATCTTTAAGTGCTTTAATTTTCCCATATTCCCTCCAACATCTACTATTCTTCTCTGTCACACCAGCCAATTTGACAGATTGTGCTGTGGCTGCTCAGAGCTGCTCCAGTCTGCACCCCTTTTGAATTTTCTCTTGACTTGTCCAAATTGCTATCTAGATTTTTTTCCCCAACAGGAATGCCTGAGAATCCTCTGTTCCCTTAAAGATCCATTTTCCCCCTTGTAGAATTATACTTAACTCTACAAAGTAAGTTGTATTTGGTTTGTGCCTTTTGGTACTGTATGCTATTTTCCAAGACTGCTTCTCATTTATAGTAGAAGCTGTCAGGTTTTGTGTGACCCTGATTGAGGTATCTTGGTATTTGTACTTTCTGCAGTAGAGTTTGAATGCTTAGCAGTTCAGTTCAAGAAAGGACCTCAGTTTTCCATACCTTATCTTGATCTTCAGTATTTTAAGACAATTCAAATTGAAGTGATTCAGTGTCCTAGCATGGTGCTGGTACATTGTCCACATTTCACAGGCATACAATAAGGTCAGCACAATGACTCTGTAGACTGTCAGTCTGGTAGGCCGTCTAATACCTCTCTTTTTTGGGAGACACTTTTGGAGTCTCCCAAATACTGAGCTAACTGGCAATTCATGCATCAACCTTGTCATCTATGTAGCTGGATGTGTTGTTTGAATTCCAAACAGAGGCTTACCTGAAAGACTATTTTTTGGAGAGCTCACAGAAGGTAAGGACTCATATGGAGGTCAGAAGAAGCGATACAAAGATGCTCTCAAGGTTATTCTGAAGAACTTTGGAATCAGGGGGCGGAGCCAAGATGGCGGAGTGAAAGCAACGACTCTCCTAAGCTCTTGGAAAAACTCCTCTGGATATCTCTGGGGGGAGAGTCTGACCAGACTTTGGAGGTGTAGAATCCAGTGGGTGACGGACTTTGACGGATTCGGAGCCCAGGCTGGACCGGAGGGTCCACGGGAGGGATCTGTTCCGCGGGGGTAAGACCCTGGCGCACAGCGCAGCGCGGTCAGCGCGGCAGGGCGGAGGGGACCAGAGGAGCCCGAGAGTGGCGGGCAAAACCAGCGGAGCAGGAGATAAGCCAGGCCGAGCCGGTGAGAGCCGCTGAGTGCCAGACATCAGCGCAGCAGCCCTTGAAATCTTCAGCCTGAAGACGGACTTCGGTGGGTCACTACTTGAACTTCCAGGAACTGGGATGGCAGAGTGATCAGTAAGTGCTCTCTCCTCCCCTCTGATGACCGTGAGGGAACCATAAAATTCTTCCCCAGATTGATCCTGGATCAGCAGGAACAGCAGAAGGGGGCGGGTGGTCTCATAACACCAGAGGCTGGAAAAGTGGCAAAGGGGGATTCTTCCTACGGTGGCGGAGACGGCTGGAGGGACAGACGACCCAGGGCAGAGAAAATTCGCACTGAGACCCAGGCAAGCCTCAGAGCCGGGAGACGAGCCCCAGGAGGGGCGGGAACACGTGTTAGCTTCTAGGCGTGCCCCAGCCCTCCAGGGGAAAAGGGAAGACAATAGGGAAGCTGGGATCACCATCCCCTGACCTTGCCTTTGCCTCAAGTCAGCTGAGGAGATATCCTGAGACCAGACCACCCCTCCCACACACCTAACAAGCTAACCCCAGGGTTGATCGGGAAACAAAAAACAAAAGCCTGCTTTTAGCCTAGACACACATCAGCTCAACTTAAAGATCTGTACCTTCTGACTGAAAGAACCAAAAGCTACAACACTCAGCCAACATCATGAATCGGAAAAAGAACTTTGGAATCAATTGTGTGAAATGGGAGACACTGACACAGGACCACCCAGCATGTCCACATTAAACAAAACACTGAAGCTTTCTTTCTTTCTATGCATGAAGCAGAATTGTAGTAGCTCAAAGAAATGTAAGATGTGCAAATTTAAAGCCATCACCACTCCAAATATTCAGGTGGACAATTTGTGCTTGGCTTGTGGTAGAGTTTTCTGAGCTCTTATTGGTCTGATCAGCCAGTCAGACACATTGTGTCTTTTGACTCCAACATAGTGATATAATTTTGGACATTGTGAACCAAAGACAACAACTAACCATCCTTGCTATTTGAATTCTTTTTTTCTGAATGCTTACAATATTTTTTATTTGACATTGAAGCTCTGTATTTTGGCTATGACATTCCTAGGAATTATCCTTTTGGGGTTTCTCTCAGGAAGTAAACTCTTTTTACTTTGCATTCTAGTTCTGGACACTTCATTTATGATTTCATGAAATAGAATGTCCTGGATTTTAAAAAAAATCATGGTTTTAAAGGAGCCTGATGATTTTCAAATTGCCTTTTCTCATCGTTTTCCAGGTTGTTTGTGACAGATGAAATATTTCATTTTTCTTACGATTTTAGTCTTTTGATTTTGTTTCAATCTAATTATTTCGTAGAGTCATCAATTTCTTTTTTAATTTATTCTAATTTTAAAAGTCTGTTACTTGGGTAAAGTTTGTGTCTTTCTGTTCTAATCTACTTATTATACTTTCAGTTATTCCCTCCAGAGCTTTTATTTCATTTTTTCTAGATATTCATATAGTCTTGGTGCAAAATTCAATTTTTTTTCTTTGAGTTTCTCCTTGCAATTGTTGCAGAGCTCCCTCTTATTTTTTGGTTATGTTTTTGAGTATCTCTGGATTTATTATAATTTTTTATAGTGGTCAGTATATTGTGTTTATTCTTCTTTCCGGTCTTAATTCCTGAATTGGGGCTTTGTGCTAGGGTTAGGCTTCCCTTCTTCCTGCATTTTTAGGTAAGGTGGTCTGCTTTTGGTGTCCCCTTGGGTCATCTGGGTTCCTCCTTTACCTTCTCCTCCCTAGGGTTAGGTTCTCTTAGATCTTTGAAGTTGCATACTGGATCTTTAAGGCCCTTTATGGTGTCTCAGGACAAAGTACTAGAGACCTGGGGACCTCTAGACCTGAGTTATCTCAGTATGTGCCATGCTGCACCTGGACTGATTGCTAACATGATTGATACCTTCCATGGTCCTCTTGTGGGTTTCCCACCACTTAAGGGCTTTCTTAGAGATGCCTTTGCTCATCCTTACTATTGATCGGGATATCTTTGATCACACCCACAAGCTATCCAATGTTGATGTTGATGAGTGTACCTCACTTTGTGTAATTATGAAGCAGAAGGAGTCACTTTATGATTTTGCAGTAGCATGAGAGTCGGTAGTCTCTTGTTCATTGATCCATCTTGCCCAGGAAGGCTGAATGCCTGCTTTACAAAAAGCACTGCCTTCCTTTCTGCCTTGTATTTTAACCCCTGGTTCTTCTTGAAGTAGAGAGAGGTTATTACCTACTTGAAGTGATTAAAAGTGGTGGAAAGTACTTTTCATTTGACCCTCAAAACAACCCACCTAGGCAGGAAGTGCAAATACGATCTCTATTTCATGGATGAGGAAAATGAGACTCAGGGACTAATTTTAAGGTACCCTCCACACACATATACACTCAGATATTTTCCCCATCATGCCTGAAATTCATTTCTTGACTTAAATGCTTATTGATTGACAGCCCAGATATGAGATAATGAGGGCTTGACCCAAGGATGTAGCAGTATCAGAGGAAAGAAGGGAGATGTGAGAGATGTTGTATTGGTAAGATCTGCAGGTCTTGGCAACAGATTGGACATGGGAAGCCAGGGTGACAGTGAGGAATTGATGATGACACCTACATTGTTAGCCTGGGAGGACAGTGTCCTTAACAGTAATAAAGAAGTTTGGAAGGGGAAAAGTGAGGGTGGGGGAAGATAATCAGTTCAGTTTTGGACTTGAGTTTAAGATATCTACAGGACATCCAGTTTGAGATATCCAATAGGCAATTGGAGATGTGAGACTGATGTAGTGATGACAACCTCCATAGACCTCAGTTTCCTCATCTGTAAAGTTGTTACAGGAAGGCCTATGTCAGAAAACTATTTTGTGTATCAAATGAAATAGAAGCCTTTATGTCTAATTATCCCTTTATCTCTCTCCCTTTCTTGCAGCTACAGGCTTAATGATTGGCTGTCTGGTCTACCCAGATGGCTGGGACTCCAGTGAGGTAAAACGCATGTGTGGGGACCAGACAGACAAGTACACGTTGGGTGCCTGTACCATCCGCTGGGCTTTCCTGCTCGCTATGATCAGCATCATGGATGCCCTCATTCTCTCCCTTTTGGCATTCGTCCTCGGTTACCGGCAAGACAAACTCCTCCCCTCTGACTACAAAGCAGATGGAAATGGTAGCACATGACCCATTTCATTCCTTATTCCTACAACTGGCTGCCCTGGGGTGGTGGTCCTGCCAAAACTCCTCAAATACTAGCCCAAGCTCATTCCTTTCGTTTTACCTCATTAAGACTAAGGCCAGATGAGAAGTATTCTTACCTGCCCACCTCCTAACAACTCTCAGAATCCTAGGTCAGAGATGGAAGGGGAGACTGTAGTGTATCAAAAAGGGCAACTGATTCAGAGAGAAAACCAGAATCCAAGAGTTATTGCTGGTATCTACTACCAGTCTGACCACAGACAAGTCATTTCACTTCTCTGGATCTCAGTTTTTTTCATCTATATAGGTCAGTGAGAGTTCAAGTCCTGGGAGCCTGCTTCTGGAAGTATGTGATGAGGGGTACAGCTCTCCAGAGCATAAATGGGTGTTCTGTGACTGCCTCCTATCTGCTTCCCAGAAGGAAGAGGTCCTTTTATTGGCTACTGAGCTCAGAGAGTCCTTCTTACATCTTGCGGACAAGCAAGAAGGAAACAAAAGCATGTCTCTCCTTTGAGGTACCAGCTCAGCAGCAAACCAAAAGGCCTTCTTTCTACCAATCCATAAGCAGGCAGGAGGCAGTCCCAGGATATTTGTGCATGCTCCAAAGTGGGGATCCATGCTCTTGCATTCCATAGTATCATACCCTTCCAGAAGCAGGTTCAAACAATGCTTCTGCCCCCTAGATTGAACCCCCACTGACTTGAGCTTTGTCTGACTCTGTGACCCCATCTGGGGGTTTTCTTGGCAGAGATACCAGACTGGTTTGCCACGTCCTTCTCCAGCTCATTTTACAGATGAGGAAACTGAGGCAAACAAGGTTAAGCAACTTGCCCAGGGTCCCACAGCTAGTAAGTGTCTGAGGCCAGATTTGAACATAGGAAGATGAGTTTTCCTGATTTCAGGCCCTGTGCTCTATTTCCTGAGCCCCCTAGCTGCCACATTAAGGAATCCCTCTTTATATATAAAATGAGAGTGTTGGAGTAGATGACTTCCAGGGTTCCTTCCAGCTCTAAATCTATGATCCTTTGCAAAACCTTAGACAGTATAATTCAGTATCTTTCTTTTGCTGAGGAAACTGAGGTCCAAAGAGAACTTGAGTAACATCACACAGGAAATTAATGGCAGCCCTAGAAACATTTTTCCGTCTTTCACCAACATCACATTGTCTCATTTTCAGCACTCGTTTCAACAAGAACCAAGAAGTTAAGCCCCGCTAGCCATAACTCTTTCCCACCTTGGGTTATATGATGTAGAATCTGGGGGAACATGAATGTTCTGTTACACATTCCTCCCCAGCTGTAGCTCCATTTGCAAGCTCGAGAAAGTAAAATCTGAACACCTACTCATGTACTCTCCCACAGTCTCAGCAGGTGGGCTATTTGTGACACCTTAGACATTTGCCCATCATGATTTCCTTCCAGTGCCTCATTCTCCCAAAGTGGAAGAAATGCAGAGAGACTTGGCCTATACCCCAGCGAGATTCAAGCCACAGTGGTGATCCCTTCTTGAAGGCAAATGGGAGCCTTATATTTGAGATAATGAACACTGATGCAAATTGCTGGTGGAATAGTTTAGTAGTGTTGAGAAGTAGGGGGTGAGGAAGGAGAAAATTAGCTAATTTTTAGCTTTAGGGTTTTTTTTTTTTCTTAGTCAACGTTGGATTTAGGAAACCCTTCCAAAATCAGCTAGGTGGTGTAGTGGTTGGTGTTGGACTTGGAAGTCAGAAAGACCCAAATCCAAATTCCATTTCAGATACTTCCTACCCATGTGACCCTGGGCAAGTCACAAGCTTTGTCTGCCTCAGCTTGCTCATCTGCAAAATGGGGATCATAATAGCATCTTTCTCACAAGGTTGTTGTCAGGATCAAATGATATGTCACGTGTATGTCACTTTGCAACCCTTAAAAAGAAATGTTAGCCATTATTATTAAAAACTGGGTCCCTTGATGCTCAAGGAGCTATGTAATTAGAAACTTGAGTAAACTAGTGTTGTTCAGTTGAGACCGCATTTGGGGCTTCCTTGGCAAAGATACTGCAGTGGTTTACCAATTCCTTCTCCAGCTTATTCTATAGCTGAGGAAACTGAGGCAAACAGGGTGAAGTGACTTGCTCAGGGTCACACAGCTAGAAAGTATCAGAGGCCAAATTTGAACTCAGGAACACAAGTCTTCCTGACTCCAGGTCTGGCACTCTATCCACTGCACTTCCTAGCCACACCTGAGCAAACTAGTACTCTTCCCTAGGTATAAAGTTTTAATTTTTCCTCTGTAACAGAATATTTAGGCTGAAAAGGACATGAAGAGGTTAATCCTGCCCAGCCCTCTTGCCTTCCATGTAGAACCTCAAACCATTTCAGATAAGAATTATTTCAATAAGATCTGCAGAGCCATTTTAGTGGAATGCACTGCTATTTAGGAATTGTGGGACTAGAACCCCATTCCTGGGTTCCAATTCTATAAGCTGTTTGATCTCAAGACCAGTTTACTCATCTGATGAGATTGGTATAGGTTACTGATAAGGAGCCTTCCACTTTTAAATTCTTTGATTCTGACTTTCTGGACTTTGGGCAAATCATTTCATCTGAGATGCTCATCTCCAAGCATTTTTGTACTCCTGTCTCATGAGAAAAGTGTTTTGTGAGCTTTCATTTTTTCCACTATCCACAGTTTGTATCGCTATCATATAAAAATCAGGGTGCTTGCTTCATTCTCCACTTTCTGGAAGCCCCATAACTCCAATGGATTTAACAATTTCCCTCATATCCCTATGTTTTACCAAGTAAACCTCACATTCATTTGTTAAGATGCTCTCCTCTTTCAAACTTCTTTAATCCTCTCCACTACACCCCTACAAAAAAAAAAAGGAAAAAGCTCTTTCCTTGATTCTATAAAAAAGTAACTTTATAAGACAGGTAAAGAATATTGAAAAAAGCAAGGGGCATTACCATGTGCCACCTGTGTGAACTTGGCCAAGTAATTTCCCCATTCTGGCTTTTGGTTTACACATGTGTTAAATAAGGAGGTTAGACGAAGTGACCTTATTTAAGGCATATTTTAACCCTTAGGTTTTATTGTAAACAGATTTTTTTCTTTTTTTCCTTACAGAGGAAGTTTGAAGCAGTGCAACACGAAGGTAAGTAATTAAGTTGTTGCCCAATCTATGAATTTTTAAATGATACAGCTTTCTTATTAAATCACGAAGAGCGGAACCTTACGTCTCGTTCTGCTCCAAGAGTTTCCATCACAGAAGATGGAAATGGCTCAAATATAACCACTGATAATCCTAACGAGGAAAGGATGAGCTAATCTTTACTTGAGCTTGTGTCCCAAAATAGCCAAGTCTGGAGAAAAAGATAATATTCAAAAACAAAAATTAGGCACATAACTTGTTGCATTATAGAGGGTGCTCAGTCTTAAGCAACTAAATTTTTTGATATATCCTATTTGTTATGTTGCGGGGGGTGGGGCATAGAGAATGAAGATCTGTCTTGTGGTCCAGGGAAAGGAGGTGGCTGGGAAAAGAGGAATCTGTATTGTAGCTTCAGCTCGTTTCTCTCATCTTACAGGACATCTGCTTCTTGTAAAGAACTCACACACAACTTCAATATAAAGTTACAGAATCTGATTCCTCAGATAGAACTTTATGCCTTTCCAAATGCCCCATCCTCCTCTACTGGAGTCCTGAAGTCTTGATGCAACATGGAATTAAAACTTGGGATTTCACCATGGTTGGAGAAGACACAGCCCAATGACGGTGCTGCTTTTCGGGTGCTAGGGAAGAACTAAGGAAGGGTGGCCACTGGCTGATGGAAAGAGTACTGGGCTGGGAGTTGGAAGACTTGGTTCTATCCTGGCCCACCTCTCCTACTAATCGGCCAAATGCCCTGGAAGAAGTCATTTCACTTGTATGGATGTTTTCTCACTTGTAAAAGAAGGGCTGAATTCAATCTCTAAAGTTCCTTTTCAGTTCTTATAGTCCTTGAAAGCCTGAAGGATTCAAGTTTTTGAGATTCGGGGTATTTAAAAATAACATGAAATTTTATCTAGGCTTACTCCAGTGGAGTTTTTAGATGTGACTATTTCTGAATTATTCAAGGGCTGATTACCCAGTTTGTGGGATTTGGGGGCCCTTTGAAATCCAAAACAGTCTGTGCTTTTCCTTCTCTTATCTCTGGCTCATTTTATTGCTCTAGAATGCAGAACTGATAGAAGGATATCCTACTAGGCTGAGAAAACTCAAATTAAACTAGTATTTGTAGGAATTGTAAAAAATCCTGTGGAGTGTTACAAAAATTAATTTTTACTTGTTACCTTATAATTTTTCTGCCCTCCTTCCCCCAATTAGCAGGGATGTTTGAGTTGGCTATTCTTGTTTAACTGGTAGAATTCACATTGTTCTTGTAGCAGGTAAGTCACATGGCATCAATACCCACCACGTTAACGCAGCCAGGAGCTGTAACTGGCTTCCAGTTTGGGAAATTAGCCACCTTTTAAGTCTGGACAAATTCACTTCCATATACAAAATAAAATGCATCCAGAATGGAATGCCTTACAAAAGTCTCCAGAAGGTTAGAATGCAGGTAAAAACTCATTGCTTGACATCAGTACAAAGACGTGCTTTGTTTGGTAGTTATCTCTGGGTCCGGGGAAGTAGCCATGAGTTACGTGTTTGAATGATCTGGTTACAAAGAATCCTTGGAGATGAACAATCCTGGTTATTTTCTCCAGCTGTTGTCTAGGTAGCAGGCATTGGTTCTTTGTAATTTGGACTAGGGGAGTACAACTGAACTTAATATAAACTATTCTCAACTCCTTTGTTCAATACTAAGCACTTAGTCCCAATCTTTCAAAACATTTGAAACATATAATCCATACACCCCTAGGAACTACTAGGAAAGTAGAAAGGCCTTGCTACAGAAAGGCCATATGTCCAGGTCAGGTAAACTGTGAATGTAATTCCCAATACTTTACATATCAGAAATTTCACTAGCATTAACAAGCATTTGTCAGACACCTACTATATGCCAGACATTTGAGTACACGAAGAAAACAAAGTTTCTGCCCCGCAAAGAACTTCCGTTCTATGGAGGAAATGTATAATATATACAGAACAGATATAGGATTATCTAGGGCAGGGCACGAACAGCTGGGGGGACCAGTAAAGTACAAAACTGAATATGAAATGGGTCTAAAAAAAAAACCCGAGGACCTTAAAGGGGTAGAGATATCTATTCTCTAACAGAGACTATCCATTTATATTAGCATTACATTCTCTTGACCAATCTGTGACTGTGGCATTCCAACTATCCTTCCCCCATTCCTCACTTGAACAAAAGCAAAATCTTTAGAACTCAACAATAATCTAGCAGGGGGTGTTTTCTGGAGCAACCATATTTACTATTTCCTTTTTCTCATTTTAAGAATTCAGGAAATTCTTGGTAATTTTAATTATGGCCCTGCTTAAAGAACAATCAGCAGATACTATCAAGTACTTACATAATTTTGGGTCACTTCCCCTCTATGAGTCTGTTATTAAAAAAAGGAACTGGGATACATCAGGGGATTTACCATTTTTATACATGCCCCCCCCCCCCCCCGGAATGTTTTTAAATGCTTAAAATACGCAGAATTACAAAAGAAACTAAATTATTAAAAATGTAGTTATCAAAATATTAAAAGTTCACCAACTCCAGGTTCTCTTCCCCAGACCACATTAAGGTCTTTTAGCTCAGATGTTCTAGGATTTTAGCCAGAACAAAGTGCTCAATCAATGGCACCAGTTAAACTTTCCACTGCCTGCCACCTCATTTGGACCTTCTTTATGGGGAGGGGACTATAGGTGTCATTTGATTAAGAGACAAGGGCATTTGAGATCCAAACCCAACCTTGCAGAGACAGATGTTGGAGGAACTGAACTGGGGCTGTATCAGAAGTCTGGTCTCTTTTTCTTGTGCTAAAAGGTGCTGAAGTCCCAAACCTGAACTTGAAACCGTACCCAAGATGACATTTTCACAACTTTGCAAATTTTGTCCCTCTCCTGTCCTCTGCAGATCATTAACATCCAAAGCCCATTAAACTATAAAAAAGGCAAAAAAGGGGGAAAAAGTTGAACTAGAAATTTTCTCATTAAAGTTCCGATGTAATAACAGACAAAAAAAAGTTGTTTATCAAGAGGTAAATGGCTGCAGCAGATAGAGTGCCAGGCGTGTCTTCCTGAGTTCAAATTTGGCCTCATATACTTACTAGCTGGGTGACCCTGGCAGAGTCACAACACTGTTTGATTCAGTATTTAGGAGAAGGAAATGGCAAACCACTCCAGTATTTTTGCCAAGAAAACCCCAAATGGGGTTACAAAGAGTCAGACATGACTAAACAAATGTCTGCCACACTTTCTCAACTCTTGCTCCAATGCCAAAACCCTCAAGGTGATGCAAACTAGAGGGAGACATTAGAATTAAGAATTGTCACTGTCAACAGCTTTATCCTGTAGTTTAATATGGTTGCAGCCACCTTCTTGGCCTCCATTTCCTCATTTGTAATAATGGATTCTTTCCCTGTTTTTATAAGGATGTGATTCGTTTTAATGTGATAAATTAACCTGCTTGTGGCATTTTCTGAAAGGTACCAAATATCTATCAATATGCCTACAGGACCCACTTTCCCCTCCATTGACCCAAACATTGTTTTCTACAGGCCTGAAAGTTTTAGGGTTTACAAACCAGAGTTTTGTCAGCAAAGTTAGGAATGCCAGTTATCACTCCCTCACCAAGACACCAAATAACAAGGTTTATTCAGTGGGCTCTACAACACTAACCAAGACCGCATGTTTCCTAAGTCACAGGCCCGTATCTGGAGAACCATTTTGAGAATTTTAACTTCCAGTTCCTTTGAAGACTGAAGACATATTCCTTTTATCTCTAAATTTATTTCCAAGACAGAACAGGTAAATGCCTGGCACCATTCTCAGGAGGAAAACATAGATCTTGGTAGAGTTGGTTTGTACTCAGATTCTGGTGACATTCTCGTCAGAAGCTGTAAGAAGTTCTGGTCTAGGAATGTTTGTTGCTGCTGTCTAACAGCATCGCTCCTTTCCTTGGGAAGCTGGAGGAGGGAGGGCTAGTGTAGTCCTCTTCACTTTTTTGTCAATGGACTCCCTTTAAAGTCTGGTAAAATCCACGGACACCTTTGCAGTTTTAAATACGCAGAATTACAGAGGAAACAAATATTGAAATAGCTACCAAAATACTTTTAAAAATTAGTTTGTGAACCTTAGGTTAAGAAGAACCCCTGGAAAAGAGGATTCTCAGGCTGAAGGAGAGTCAAGATCCTTGTGAACAGCTTGAGATTTCAGCACTCAAAACTGAAGTTACATTTTAATACTCCTATTTGTATCTCAGTGTTTCGGAGACAGTTCAGGGGAGTGGGTAAACCTTGGCTCAGTGGTGCTGAACGGAGGTTGTGCTGCTGCATGCATCTATAAAATTCATTTCTCCTTTTCAGCATAACTTGTTTTGGGAGGTGGGGGTGACATTACTGTTTAAGAACCAGCACATTCACTTTAGACTCACATTTACATCAACACTGTACAGGGCAGAGGCAGGGAATACAAAATAACATTGTTATCACCCAAGTCCTGAAGTTTCCTTTAGGTGCTTTTACTTCAAGATCGCTTCCTTCTACGTTTGCTCCCCATTCCATAATTCAGTAGGAGTACCTCTTGTAACAAATAAACAAAAGCTTTCTAGAAACATATGGATTATTAAATAATTTGTTTATTGTATTGCATTTACAAAGAAAACAGACAGTGCACCCAAGTAGAAAGAATAAAAATGTATTTTCCTTCAGGGCTGCTGTATTGGTGCTTTTACTGATAGCAAGTACAAATCCTTTAGTGAGCATTTTATGGCAATTTCAAAGTAGGCTGAAAGCTCAAGAGAGCAAGCATGGGGCGCACCTGGAAGACTGGATTCTACAGTTGCCTCTTGTCTTTTAATCTATCTGGTTCCCTAAGCAAGTCAGGGAAGAAAAGCCCTTATTTGGTAGGGAAACATTTCGGAAATTAAGTTACAGGACTTATCTTACCACCATGATAATAAGAAGTTAATCCTTTAGCATCACAATTATTCCTTTCATATCAGACTATCTGTTGAAAAGGAATGACTACAGTTTCTCTCCCTCAATGCCACCACCAGAAATGCCTTAACCTTACTATTATGGCTTAATGGCATTTAAAGAAATAGAACTCAAGAGTCCTAGTTTATCATCTCTAAAAATACAGATAAACCTGGAAACCCAGGAAAAAATTAAGTTGCTGAAGGATTTCCCTGCCATTATGAATGCTTGGTGAGCTTTATCATTCTCTTTATTCTTCACAGATATACACGGGTAGGCTGGCCCAGAAATCCCCTAGAGAAATAACACCATCTGATGTCATCAGTATCACCAAATCAAGAATGCAGTGA
The DNA here is from genome assembly GCF_028372415.1 of Notamacropus eugenii. Lineage (NCBI taxonomy): Eukaryota > Metazoa > Chordata > Mammalia > Diprotodontia > Macropodidae > Notamacropus > Notamacropus eugenii. The sequence continues at coordinate 92,875,799 of NC_092873.1, forward strand.
ATAGGCTAGCCAGACAAGGACATGCAGAGAAACAGTGCTTACATCTTCCATGGAGCACGTAGTGGCATTACCGGTTTTCTTGCCATTAGATTCCAAACTCAAGGAAAACCACACATGGAACAGTCTAACAATTCTAAAAACATTTTCTCTCAGATTACACTTGTCTGGCTTTCTATAAGTTCCATAGTTCTGAAGCAGAATCCATCCTCTATGAGAGCACTGATTGGCAAGGCCCTTTGGTCCATAATGAGGAGGAGCTGCTGTGATCCCAATCCTGCTGAACTTAGGCTTTTGGTGATATGAGGGGGTAAACTCCTAATATGAGGAGGTAAATCTGGGAGACCCATCTTTAAACTAGAAATTCTACGAAGGTTTTAACTTTTCCTTGTAAAAAAATTTTTTTAAAAAAACCCACCCCACCCCCCACAAGCCTTAAGTACACCCCAACCTTCCTGAAGTTACTGAAGTTAAAAGCTTACATTATACTCTAATGAGCAACCACCTGTATGCTGATACTAGAAAATAGCAGCAGAGAATGGCTATCTTTTTTTGGGGGAGGGGGGAGGGGAATAAAGCCACATCCCCCCATCTGGTTCTTGTGTATTTGGCTTATGCCTAGGCATAATGCCAAACCTCTTTAAGAAAAAGAAAAAAGTAAAGCCACATGGGGAAATGGACTTCAAGGCCAGAACCTCAGGTAAACTAATGTTGATGAAAGACTGAAAAGTACTTCTAAGGAATTGTTTGCAAAAGAATCAGAAGCTCTGGTGACATCTTTTTCTCTTCTCAGAAACAAAGGACCTAAAACCCAGAGCTCTTTCATAGTTAATCATCCTGTATTTTTTAGTGATGGGGTGATGGGTGGGGGGAGAGGGGGTTTCAACTCAAGCAGAAGGAGTAAAGTGCCAGCCAGGGTTTTAAAAAGCAATCAAGCCAACACCCCTACCCTCCCCCCTTAAAAAAATACCCCCAAACCAAAACCTTCTGTTCTCATCAAAGCAGAAGATATGTAAGGAAACACTGCTTACAAAAACCACCGCCTGTCTAGAGCCAAAGGGCACACCTGCCTTTGGAAAGGATTTCTAGTCGGAAAGGTTTCAGTTTCGGCTTCCATTTCCACTGTTCCTATTACAGTCATGCTGAAGATCCGGGCATAGGAGAGTTAAAGTTACAGCAGTAAATGTGGAAACTGAACCATGGCAAAACAGCACTCAACTGAGTCTTGATTGATAGCCCATTTCAAAGACAGAACCAAAAAAGTTGTAGGAAAAAAAAATGTGACTGTAAAGAATAACACAAACCATCCAGGAACAGGATGCACTCTTAATACAGCACGTTCAGTGCTTCTGCTGCACATTAAATTAACACCTTTTTCTCATCCTTCTGCTGGCAATAGAATATGCACTAGAAAATTTGACTCTTAGAGTCAGTGAGTTAAGGATGGGCTCACATATCTTTGTTGCGCTCTTAAAAAAAAAAGGATGCTTATAATTTGAAGGAGGATGCTCTAATGGAAGTGAGAAGATGATGGGCAGTTTCACATTCCAGTCCATTAGTCTTTGGCAGAGCCCAACCAAGGCAAAACTCACTCAGGATGCCCAATGGCTGTGGGGATTCCCACAGGGTCAAGTAAGCAAACCCAAATGAACATATTAGATTAAAAAATAACAATAATCTAGGAAGCCTTGAAGGAAGAGCTTCATCCTGAAAAGGAAAAGGAGAATGCTTGAAAGGGACAGGAAGAGGATTAAGGATGGCAAAGAAAAGGAAGGAAGGAGAGAATCTGGAACAGCTGGGTCAGTGTATAATCTCTGCCGCAAACCAGAGTCCAGGGATTATGGTGTTGGGCCAGTGACTTTAGGAGTTAAGCCAGGGGTGCCTGAGACACTCTGCTGCAGTAGCCCGTTTCTCAGGAATCAGCTCCAACATGGGCAATAAGAAATCCGTGAAGCCTGCTGCTGCTTCTTGAGACCACTCATACTTCTCCACTAGAACTTCAAAAAGGCCCCAAGGCTTCAGTTTAGTAATGTGTTTCAGGTCACCTGGGTCGAAAAGAGAATAAATGAAAATGACCAGTAAGGATGGATAGACAGTATGATACCTTCATGTAAATCCACTTTTCAATCCAGGCTGATGCTACCAAGAAGGCTACAGGCATTAGGACTTTCAAAGAATAGCAAGAATTTAACCTTTCCACAAGAGCAAGCATATATCTTTCACAAAACATATGTACAACTTTTAACACTCTTCTGGGAGAAACTCCAGTTTCTAATGAACACCCAGAAATCAGTAAGTTTTATACTCTAACATCTTCAAGTAGTCAGAGGAATCGTATTAGTTTGTGATGAACATTAATTCTAATTATACCTAGTGGACACCTAATTTGGTCCACTAAATTGCCAAGAGCTACTCCCAACTTGCTTTTTGATACAAGTATTAATTAAGTACTTATTATGAGTCAGGCACTGAGAATATAAACACTAAAAATGAAACAGTTCCATCGAAGGAGGGAAGGATTTCCTTCTGTTAACCACACGACTGCATAACAGCCTCAGGAGGCAGAGTTAACAAAATCTAAAGAGGTCTGTCTGCAAAAAAGCTATGGGTTTTCACAAAACTGCAGGCTTGGTAAGTCAATGACAGCTAAAAAAGTTAATGCACTCGCTGACCTGTATTGAGAGGCAGAAATTCTAGAAAGAAGTGCTAGTCTTACTATGTTCTATCCTGCTCAGAAAATACCAGAAGGGTCCTGTTCAGTCCTAGGCACTACATTTTAATAAAGATGTAGATAAAGGGAAAGGACTCAAGATGAAACACCTCAAATTCATGGCTTATGAGGGCCAGGTGAAGGAAATGGTGTTTTGCTAGAACCAGAGAAGACTGGGAGAAGAGGGAGAGAAAGAAGGGAGAAGGTAGCCATACTATCTGTCTGATTCCAGAAGGCAGAACTAGAAACAATAAGCAAAAGTTGCAAAAATTTAGGCTTGAGGTAAGGAAAATCTCCCTAATAAATTTGAGCTTTTCTAAGTAAAACTGCTTTGGAAAATAACGAGTTCTTCCTTAAGGCAAAGACTAGATGAACACCATCTAGTAGGCAAGCTCTGAAAGGAGAGAGGTGAAGGAAACAAATATTATCCTAGTGCACCCACACAGTACACGTGCCAGGCACTGGGCTAAGTGCTTCACAAATATCTTAACTGATCTCCACAACCAAGCCTGGTGCTTGATTATTAGGCCTACTTCATAGCTGGGAAAACTAAGGTAGACAGAGTTGAAGTGACTGTTCAGGACCACACAGCTATATAAGTGTCTGGGGTTAGATTTGGACTCAGGTCTTCTTGACTTCAGATTAGTTTTCAGATCCATTCCAACTCTGAAATTCGGTGCCGATATTATTATACTGTTTCTTCCCCCAACTCCTCTGCAGGGGTGGGACTGGAGAGGAGGGATTCAAGACAAAGAAAATGGAAGGATACAGGAGGAAATTTAGGTTATGTAAAAACAAAAACTTATTAAAACCAACAAAACAATAAAATCCTATGAGCTTTATCTGACAACAAAGTAACATGCCATACAATTCTGCAAGTCCAAAGGAATGTCAAATTAACCCTCTCTTTAAGGTACAACATTTTTCCATGCAATAGTTAATTTTATATTGCTTTGGGGCTTCTTTCTCCTATCTTGTTTCCAATATTATTATCATACAGTAAATACTATTAACTAACCTGATTTGACACCTCTCCTTCCCTGGGTAAGTGATATTTACTTAACTATTTGTTCATCATTGTAGATTTTCTATTTACTATTATTATTCTTTGAATGACTCAACGAACCCCTTTGAAAGTCCATTTAACTAAGATCAAAAGATCTTATTTGAGATGAAACAAAAGCTCACAGACTTATCCCATTTCCCCACTGAACATTCTACAGATGAGGAAACTGAAGCCCAAAGACAGGAGGTGACCAACTCAGGTCCAACAGCTGTCAATGGCAAAGACATGAATGAGCTTCAGCTCTCCAAGGCGACTCTCGTTCCTGCTCTTTCATGCTGCTTGAGGGATATTTATTCTCAGCAATGGAGGCAGTTGTAGAAGAGATTGGAGGACAGTACAGGTAAATCATATACTCTTCCAGAGACAGATCTGTACTTTTTCTTCTTTTGTTTAAAGTAAATTTCTAAACTTTCACACATATGTGTAATACATGTATTCGGTTCATTCGAAACAAGTAAATTTCCAACGTTTTACATCATACACTCTTTTGGCACCTGGCACCCCACCATTCAGTATGAGAGGTGACCATGCCAATATGCATTACCAATTACTTATACACAAATTATTATCTCTCCACTGAAGGGAGAGGAGTAAAATATTCAGTATTACCATTATTTTCTGATAAATTAATCTTCCCAACTTGAAACTTAAGATTAGAGGTTGGAGGATCTGGAGCTCAGAGGGAACTTGTGGCTTAATGTGCATATTTTACAGAGAAGAAACTGCAAGTCCAGAGATTAATTTTTAATTGACTTACTACAAGTCACATGATACAGGAGGCTCTTAAGCCACACAAGGCAGCAGTTGCAACGAAGGCTCTCTGAATGCCAGTTCAGGGTTTGATAGGTGTAAGGAGATGCCAGGCACAAGCACAGTCTGGCATTTTCTCCCAAGAGCTATAGAAAATAGATAGGAACTTGACAGAGCTGCTCTGTTGACACCATGATTTTCTGGGGGGGGGGGGGGGTGCTATACTGTCCTCTAAGGTTTTATTAAAACATTTTCCCCTAATGTCGAGGGGGGTGGGGGGGTGAGAGTGGTGGTTTAAACAATTTCACGTGTCTTTTACCTTTTTTGGTGAAAAACTCCTTGGAATATTTTCCTGCCACAATGAGCTTGCGAGGCACCTTCCCCAGCAGTTCTATGATCAATGCAATGTGATCTGTGTGTTCCAAACATTTTAAAGAGGAAAGAAAAAGATATTCATAACAGGGTTAAGGTTGACCCACTGGCTGCCAATCAGCAGATGCGGTTCTGGAGAATGGTGGCAAGAGCAGCATGTACACCTCTACACTTGGCAGAGCTTTTAATGGGAAGGACTCAATCCAGCTGATGGAGAGTCCCGAGAGCCACACTGCCAGAGACACATGCAAGGCTCCCTGGCTGGCAGCTAGAAAAACACCTGGGTGGGAATGCTCTCCTTCCCATGGCTGTACGTCTCTGACACCTGCCTGGAAACTAATATGATTCAATACCACTTCTGTGATTGAAGATCGTCTTGGAATTCTGCCTATCAGCTCTATTAATATGCACAATGTGGTCTAAAACAAAAGGGCAAAAAGAATAACATCAAGGATGTGCTGAGAATAAGCTTTACTCTAGAATTAGTAGAATACCCTAGAGTTTTACTAGAGAATACCCTAGAATTTTTCAAGGGCTGTTGAGAGGTAGCTACAAAACACGCTGGGGAAGACACACAGCACCTGACAAACCAGGGCTGGGGCTTATGGATTTCTACCTTGAAATCTCTCTCACTGGCAGAGCTGGCTCAACATCAATTCCAGCAAGGAATTTCTCTTTCCAAGTAAATAAAGATTAGGAAGAAATGTCATGAAACAAAATAATTTTACATATGAACAAAAAATACCACAGAATGGTTAAGAGCTTCTGAGGTATGTCAGAACCACCGTTTCTGCTCCTGAAGAAGTTGTGGGTAGGGTTCTAGCTGGGATGCAACATACGGAATATTTCACCCTTAGGCTATTCTTTTATGTTTAATTCAGACACCCTGCTTCTAACTTACCTGTTATCAACAGGATTAACTTTTCCTTTACGTGAGACTTTATCTATGACTACCTATCTTTCAAAAATATACAGGGTCTTATAAATTAGGAAATAAAATATCTCCCGAAGTCCTATTTTCTCTCCGCCTCCCACAGATTCTTCTAATATATCTGACAGTGGCAACATTTCTTCCCATCTGGTTGTGAAAGAGATCAGTATTGTCACCTGATGTGATTCCCTTGGGGGACTGGAGGGAGAATCTACTTTTGGATTAGCTATAGGATTTCACAGCAAAATACCTCATTTTCAAAGAAATGAATCCAGGCAAGATCATGAAAACATAACCTCAAAAAATCAAGGTTAGGAGGTAGCAATAAATGGTCAAATACATACTCTCTAGGAGTGAGAGATGACTCAGACTCAACATCTAGCAAGAGCTTACTGATATCTGCTAAATGAATTGAGTTTTTAAAAAAATGTTTGTACTTTGTGCCATTCAAGAAATAGTACATGGGCTGAAGTTTGTTGGAGGGGGGGAAGCAATGAACTAGAGCTTTCTAGTTTGATCTAGTTAACAGGTCTATTTTTGCCCCCTTTTTTTATCTGGGGCTTTCTTCAGGGATACATTCTTTTTTTAATTTAACTTTTGGGCATTATAATGGTTTTACTCAACCCAAGTTTTAACCACCAGCTAAGGTGAAGAGACTGAAATGTACCAGAATTATCAGTACTTGTTTATAGGATTGACTGGAAAATTAAGGGGGGAAAAAAAATCTTCCTCCCAAACACTGGGACAGAAGCATTTCTATAGCACTCTCTAAGTGTGCAGTTCCTGAGGAAATATTCAGCATGTATCAGATAAAGGATGGGACCAATCCAAAGGATGATTCTGTAGTGATTCCCCAGGAAAGCTTTTGAAGTTTACATCTACATAAAGTATGTATAACAGCCATCTCTCCCATCTTACTGGAACTGAGAATGTGGTTCAACCATCAGCTGAAACATTTTTTGGGCCCCTAGATCGCACAGCATGAGAAAAGCAAGAGACTGAGTCAGGGGGAAGGAAGGGGCAAGGTGATCCTCTTTTACATTTGGGAGAATGATTTGTTAATACCCTCTCTCTCATGACAAATTGATAATGCTTGACACTGCACAGACTATAGAACAATATGTAATGGGAAAGAATATTGGATAATTAGAGCTAGGAGGGACCTTACTATGTAACTATTAAAAAGGAAAATCTCATAGATTATGTTGATACATAAAGGAGTAAACGAAATAAAGCAATTATAAAATGTCAGGGACATAATGAAGTCATAACTAGAAAAAAAAGTGATGTATGTACATTTCCAAATGGAAGTGACAAGGAGTTGGCGTTCACTCTGACTTTTTGGGAGTGTCAATAAAAATTCAATACTACACACACATCATATACTAATGACTTCAAGGATCCATGATTTCACTCATGGAGCTGAGCTCTGAATTAATGTAGAATGAAAAGTCTCCCTGCCTTAAAGTTTCTATGGCCAAAAGAATTTATCACATGGAGTCTCTCTAAACTCCACAAGGCTGTGCTTCAGGGCAGACCCATATTGTCTAATCTGGTGGGACCTGCCAGAGCATTTGCTGCATTAGCAAAGCCTTCAAGAATCTAAGGCTACCTACGTGACATGAGGTCATTAGGACATTAATGTAGGATAAAAATAGCACATGAGAGTTAACTTTTTTGAAAAAAAAGTCCTGCATGCAGAACCTACACCACCTCTGAATTACTTAAGATGCCAATAAAATAATAACGTATATCACCTATGAAATAATAGCAAAGACATTACAGAGCAAAAGACTAAAACTCTGCTGTTCCTAAAGTGAAATTCAATTTGGGCAAAAACTTTCTACAAAGAGAGAGGGAAGATCATTAGGAATCCAAAGAGAAGCAACCTGGCAATTTATAAGCCTCAGCCTCATCTAGTTCTCCCTACATCCCCATAACCTCTAATAAGATCTAAAGATTTTTTTAAATGATTAATCTTTTTCTGTGTTCTCACCTATTCTGGAACCTACAACAAACATATGGTTATCTAAGCCTGGCTGTAATCACTGCTCAATCCATCTGCAGGGGGCTTAAAACTTGGCACCTTTAGGATTTGAAAAAAGATTTCATCTTTTCATCATCAATGATGTTCACAAATTCTAAAAAAATAACTAAAAATCAGCAGCTACTGGGCTGTTGGGTATGTATCCAAAGACATACTCACCTTCATCTCGAGTGTACTCTTCTCCTGAATGAGGTTCAAACAGATAGTCTCCCGTGGCTAATTCAAAGGCCTAAGAAAAAAGGATAGCAGCATATTAAAGCATCAAAGAAAAGAAAGAGAGAGAGAGAGATCAGGAGGAGGAAACTGTGTTGCTTAATTCTATTTGCAGCAGTTCTAAGCAGCTGAAAAATCCTGCAAATGCTGTGAAAAAGATGCCAATTCCAAAAAAGATCTCCTTCCACAAACCTGTATCTTGGTAAAATGGATAAAGCTAAGAGCAAGAATTCTGTTAATGCTAACATGTTGCTATTGCATGCAAATACAAGGAGTAAACAACAGCAAGCAGCCTTTTGAGCTTCCCCTTTTGGATCAGAATCTTTGGCATGTGCTGACACTCCGCTAGGATGCTAAAGTCATTTTAATTTTGTGAGGCAGATCACTGTTCCCCAGAGTTAATAGTTTGTTATTCTAATCCAGCAATTTTACCAACTATGCTCCCTTTAGATTTTCAGTGATTAGCATGCCACAGTTTCAGTTTCTGAGATGGTTTCTTATTTTAACATAACCTCCAGGCAGTAAATTCCTCATTTCCTAGTTCAAAAGAAAATTACACTCCATAAGTATTTCTTGGATGTATGGTTCTGGGTTCTAGGTCACCAGATTCAATACTAAGCCAATAACTTTTTTTTTTTTTTAAAGAAACTTACCAGAATAAGCAAAGTACTTGCAGCACTAAAAATATCCTGTAAACAAGTTGGAAAGAGTTGGAAAGAGCTTCAAGATGCCATTCTTGCCCCTGTAACCTCCAAGAGGGACTACACTGAACCTGGTCAGAGAACTAACAACTCTTCTTGAGAGTCTCTAGGGTAGAAACTCTGCAGTTTTCTGTGATAACGTGTTCCACTCTAAAGACATGTGTCACGACTGTTAGCTTTTACTAATCACTACAGAAACAAAGAGTACAACAGAAAATTGATCTTTCTGAAAGCAAGGTCAAGTTTAGAAATACCACAAGACTGCATGCCAAAAGAACAGGGATCCATTAGTAGTATTGGGTTCAGAGTCTGTCTTCCTTTTACTTTAGTAAAAACACAGAACCATCTTTACTCAAGGTTATCACTTTTTAAAATACACAACTCCTGTGAGTGTTAGATCATGCTACAATATTTTACCCATTCTTACAAACGTCAGGGAGGTTAACAGATTTTTACAAATAGGATACCTGGTGCAAAAAGATGACTAAACTGCTTAATCTAAATCCGACAAAGTTAGAGTGGCAGAAGCCCAGTATAAAATTGAAGATACTTGACTCCCAAAGTTTAGCAATCTAGCCTTTATAGCTTCTCTCAGCCAATATTTTCTTAAGAATAACTTGATCCAGATGGCAACTTGAAAAATTTTATTCAAAAATTTAAAACCGAATTAACCAAAACATCCAGGACCAGAAATTAACATGCAGAAGTCACATGGGACAGTATACATGTAGAAGAAGGGAAGTCTGATATTGCTTAGAAGGCAAATATAGCATGTTGTAGGCAACATGAATGTGTGGTCAGAAAGTGCCATGCAGTGATTCCCCAAAAGAAAGTAACAACTCTCCCACTAACTCTTTTTCTCTAAGATAACATGTCCAACAATCTTTATTAGTGGATTGACTGTCTCACCTGGTAGTTAGGAGGTAGTCTCAGATCTGTGAATCACGGGGGAAGAGTCTTTAAGGTTCCACCCTGATGCTTTATCTCTGGAGAGGGCTTCCCAAGCTGTAGATGTGCTCAATATACAAAACTTGAGGGCCCTGATTTTGGTCTTAGATCTGACAAAATTTAGGAAGGGCTGGAGTGCTGGACATGTTATCTTGGAAAAAGGAATTAACAGATGAATCAAATTTTCCTTTCTTCAACAATCCCTACCAGAGGGAAGTAAAATTCCAGAGTAAGGCTGGAGGCTGGAAGGATAAAGTCTGTTTAAAAGAAGGAAAAAAGGAAGTTTAGTTTTCCACTACAAATGCACAGCACTCTTTTCAAGAGGCATCAGGGGAGGAGAAATAGTTATTACTATTGGGTAAAGCTAACAAAAAGGTCTTATCCTGTTTACATTAATAATACATTAGTTCCACTCCAGAAGCTATAAAAAAGTGAACACAGAATCTACCTTTAACCACATTAGAATCACTAGGTTTTATTCAAATTTTAATTAAAAACCTATCAATGTAGAATACAGAAAAGCACACTATATTGTTTATTTTAAAATATATCCTATGGATGATGAAATAATTAAAATGTCTGGTGTAAATGTGACCTGCAAACCATAATCATCTGAAATACAAAGGGAAGGGCAGTTGTTTGAAATCTCGCAACGATTTGGAACTCTGCTGAGAGATCAGGGAGAGGGTTCTGAATATTGCAATGGGGCAGCAGGAAAAAGATGGAAAAGCAGCATATCTTTCTGGTTCAGCGAAATGAAAGGGAAAAATACTGGGAAGCTAAGAAGACAGGAGTTGTTCTTTCCCTCCTCCATGCACCCTCTAGTTCTGTAGTCCTTACTCTATACCCTTAGACCAGTACAATGATTCAACTTGACTAAAGACTGTCTGAACTCAGATGATGCTAGTGCTTCTTTCTCCACCATCTCGAGTCAAGTATTCCTTAGTTCTAGAGACTGTCGTCAAGCTAACCAGTATATTTATTACAATTGAGGGAACAGGGGAAAAAATTCACATTGAACAGAAATTTTTTTTTTCTCAAAACAGCTGTGAATGAAAAGGGAACACAAAGCCAAAGAGGTGAATGAGGAGTAATCTGGAGAGAGAAGGTTGAGCATTTGAAGTTTCAATTTATTCTATCCTTGTCTCCTGAGGTGAAGGAAGTCTGCTGAGATTATGAAGCCAACTTTCTGCCTGTGTCTACATGACTTGTGAAGAGCTCCATGTGACTAGAAATTTTCTGAGACCAACATTTCTAAACCGTGCCAGAAGCCAGATGGCTTTTTGACTCCAAGCTACTTTTCCAGCTGAATGTGTCACTGAGCCTGTATTCATATCATGATTACCCTCCCTGTCATTCTTCCACACCTGCCCACTCTCAACCCAGATCATGGGACAGCTTCTTCTATCTCTCTCTACCGAGAGGTGTGCCAAGCTACTCCATTACTCAGCTGTTGTCAAAGAGAACCAATGATTCTACTTAACCTTCACCAAACACCTGGGAACCAAATTTTCATCAAAAAGACAGACTTGCAGGGGACAGAGCTAAGATGGCAGAGTAGAAGCATAGACCTGCTCTCCCCACAAATCCCTCAAAAAACCTGTACAAAATGAGTATAAACAAAATTCTAGAGCAGCAGAAGACACAGAATGACAGACTGAATCAAATTTGCAACCCAAGACAATCTGGAAAATCGAAAGGAAGAGTCTGTCGCACCAGGCTAGGAGCATAGCACAGTTTGGTGTGGACTACGCCAGGGAGGACGGAACTAGAGCAGGCCTTTAGAGACTGAATCACTAGCAGCTGTTGCAGTTTCCAGACTTCTCAACCCATAAACACCAGACAGCTTCAAAGGTCAGTGGGAAGGTTTTCTCACCTGCCTGAGAGGAGCACGGTCTAGCCCCAGAGGCTACTTCTGGAGTCCACACTTAACAAAGAGCTCAAAAGTCCAGTAATTGGCTGAGGAAAAGAAGCAGCCATAAATTCTTACTTTCTCAGTGAAGAGGTATTTTCTTTCATCAATGGTGACAAGGAAGATCAAAACATACAACCAGAAAGACAACAAAGTCAAAACTCCTGCATCCAACGCCTCCAAGAAAAGTATGAATTGGTCTCAGGCCATGAAAGAGCTCAAAAAAGATTTTGAAAATCAAGTAAGAGAAGTAGGGGAAAAACTGGAAAGAGAAATGAGAATGATGCAAGAAAATAATGAAAAACGAGTAAAGAGTTTGCTAAAGGAAATCCAAAAAAATACTGAAGAAAATAACACCTTTAAAGTTAGACTAAGCCAAATGGCAAAAGAGGTCCAAAAGCTAATTGAAGAAAATAATTTCTTAAAACTTAGAATTGAGCAAATGGAAGCTAATGACTTTATGAGAAATCAACAAATTATAAAAGAAAACCAAAAGAATGAAAAAAAAAAAGAAAGACAATGTCAAATATCTCACTGGAAAAACAACTCACCTGGAAAAGAGATGCAGGAAAGACAATTTAAAAATTATTGGACTACCTGAAAGCCACCAGAAAAGAGCCTAGATATCATCTTTCAAGAAATTATCAAGAAAAATTGCCCCAATATTATTCTAGAACCAGAGGGTAAAATAAGAAGGAATCCATCAATCACCTCCTGAAAGAGATCCCAAAAGGAAAACTCCTAGAAATATTGTAGACAAATTCCAGAGCTCCTAGGTCAAGGAGAAAATATTACAAGGAGCCAGAAAGAAACAATTCAAGCATTGTGGAAACACAATAGGATAACATAAAATTTAGCAGCTTCTACTTTAAGGGATCAAAGGGCTTGGGATGGTATTCCAGAGGTCAAAGGAGATAGGATTAAAACCAAGAATCACCTTCCCAGCAAAACTGAGTATAACACTTCAGGGGAAAAAAAAATGGAACTTCAATGAAATAGAGGACTATTTCAACAAGCATTCTTGTTGAAAAGACCAGAGCTGAATGGAAAATCTGACTTTCAAATGCAAGAATCAAGAGAAGCATGAAAAGGTAAACAGGAAAGAGAACCCATAACAGACTTATTAAAGTTGAACTCTGTGTGTGTATGTGTATGTATATACACACACACCCACATATACATACACACCCAGAGATAGAAATAGATATGTGTATATACAGACAGACTGACACAGAGTGAGCTGAATATGAAGGGATGATATCTGAAAAAAGAAATTAGGTGTTGAGAGAATGTACTAGGAGAAAGAGAAAGGAAGAGGTAGAATGTAGTAAATCATTTCACATAAAAGAGGCAAGAAAGAGCTTTTACAATGGAGAGGAAGAAGAGGAAGGTGAGAGGGAACAAGTGAACCTTCTTTTCACTGGATCTGGCTTCAGAAGGGTATAATACAAACACTCAAATGGGTATGGAAGTCTATCTTACCCTACAGGAAAGCAGTGGAGAAAGGAATAAGAGAGGAGGGATAATAGAAGGGACAGTAGATTGGGAGAAAGGGTAATCAGAAGCAAACACTTTGATAGAGGGAGAGGTCAAAGGAGAGAATAGAATAAACAGAGAGCAGGACAGGATAGAGGGAAATATAGTTAGTCTTTCACAACATGACTGTTATGGAGGGTTTTGCATGACTACACATGTATAATCTACATCAAACTGCTTGCCTTCTTGATGAGGATGGGTGGGAAGGGGGGAAGGGAGAGAATGTGGAACTCAAAAGTTTTAAAAATTAATGTTAAGAATTGTTTTTACATGCAACTAGGAAATAAGATATATAGGCAATGGGATATAAAAATCTATCTTGCCCAAAGGCAAAACAGAAGGGAAGGGGATGGGCAGGGTGGGTGATAGAAGGGAGGGCAAATTGGAGGAAAGGGTAATCACTGTCCTGGGGGAGGGGTGAAATGGGGAGAAAGTTTGAAATTCAAAATTATGTGAAAGTGAATGTTAAAAACTGAAAAAAAACAAAAAAAAAGAGACTTGTTAAAAAGAAAAAAATTTGTAAACTTATCTGTTATGTAGTGGGCTATCTCTAGAGAAGCACAGAAAACTGGCACTTGGTAAAACTGTATCCTATTATTTGATTATTACTGCTAAGGGTAATAATGAATGTCATTTTTGTAGGACTTCAGAGAGCAATCATAGCAATGTATTTAGGAGAAATATTCTTTGGGAGAACTTCAGCAGGATGGTAGAGACTGGAACTAAATGCAATATACTATGAATTTAATAGGAGTTTCAACTGTTTCGGTGCCCTTTCTATAGGAGACAGTCATTTCTCATAAACATCAGTGCCATCCCCTCAACCTCCCAAAGAGATTTACTGGGTTACTAACAGTGGAAGAAATAAATATTTCTAGGGAAAAACGGCCTTTGAGTTTGACAGGTCTCTGAAGATACGGACACAAGGAAACCCTAGCAAAAGAAAGGATGCTGACAAGATCTTTTATATCCTCTTCCCTAGCTATGACATCATTCAAGACCAACTGAAGGACTTGTTAAGCAAAGTGCTTTCTGCAATCTCCTCTAGTTACTGAGTAGTGCAGTTCTACTGATAAAGTCTGACACAAGAGTCAACATTCGAGGTTGCAGACATATTAAAGGGGAAGGAGAGTGGAGTGGTAATATGAGACAACCAGCTCAACAGAGAAACTGGATCAGAAGGGAGACAATCTAGGAACATGAATAATGCCCCACCTTAAAAAGTTCTCAGGTTTACTTGCAAGTAAAACTTTTTCTTCTATTCCTATGTGTGCAGTCCACAAAAAAGTCTGATTTACGTGGGTACCTGATGCTCTTCCATATTTGTCTATTATTTTTTCAGATGTCCAGAGCCCTACTTTTTTCAGATTCAATCCTTAAATTATATCTGATAGCTTTCCAACTCTCTTTTCCTTTTGCTTCTCAATAAAATAGGATGGTTTTTTTGGGGGAGGGGGAGGGTGGAGGTAGTGGATGGCTCTGGCTGGTACATGAGCCTGTTCTATGGCCATGATAACTACATCCTCAGTTAATTAAATTAGGTTGTTCTCTTAGAACACACTCCTCCCAATTCCCTAAGATGTACAAATAAGATTGAAGCTGATAACACAGCAACAGTGCTTAGGTGAGACCTGAGGTGGCCCTGCTGGGCAGTCAGCCAAGCAACATGGATTAGTGTCAAATCAAATGAACAAGAATTTACTATAGCTTTTTTGAAAAAAGACTACTTGAATCAACTACATGCATTTGTAATAACCACTTAGAACGATTCCCTAATCCTCAACAACTGTTACAGTATGGATGGAAGATATGAGTGATAAAAAGGGATATTTTCCTTATTAGAGATGTACCAGATTTTACTTTTTAAAATTTGGAATCTTAGGCTAGATGGTTACTTTTTAATATTTTTTTTTAGTTTTCAGCATTCAGTTATATAAAGATTTTGAGTTCCAAATTTTTTTCTTCCTCCCCTTTTCCCTTCCCAAGATGGCATGCAATCTGAGATAGGCTATACATGTACAATCATACTAAACATATTTCCACATCAGTCATGTTGTGAAAGAAGAATCAGAACAAAAAGGAAAAAAAAACCAGAAAGAAAAAACAAAAAAGCTGGCTTTGGGTGCAAAAAGTCACGATGTACCTCCTAAGTTAAGCATTCCATAAATCTAGTTAGTAAGTCTTTTTATATTCGTGGCCACATAAAGGTCATTTTATCTTCTTCCTTGATTCCAGGGCCTAACAAATGAAGCAAGAAGTAAAATAGTTTGCTAGAGGTACCCAATTGCTATATTATAGAAAGTGCTCCAGACATAGAAAACAAGATTGTTTTCATGTTCTGTCAGGTAAAAGAAACCAGAAAACTGTTAAGAATATCATACTTTGAACAGTATCTGAAATGTAAAAAATTTAGTACTCCTCAAGAGAATAACGGTAACATCATTGATACCTAAAATATTGAGGTATTTGGAGAAAAGGGACAAATCAGTCCAAATTCTCAAAATCAATACCTCACATAAAATTTAAGCAGGAGAGATATAAAGTTTGAGACTTCATCCCTGAAATCTACCACTATTTTGTCATGTATCAGAAGTAGAGTCTTGAGACTTCATCCCTAAACTATGACCCCATTTTATAAACATAAGCTTTTATTCCAACCAAGACAGAGTCCTCTCTCCATATTCAGACCATGATTCTGTCCATTTCCAAAGAAACTATTTGCCTATAACTTTAATTTGTTGTAAGTATGTGGTGGTCACAGCCAATCAACATGGTTTCAGGAAGCCAATGTTTTAGCATGTTATAAAGACAATTGAGACATGCTTTTCAATTGGCTAGCTTGTCTCCTTTCTCTATTTTCCCATATTAGTGATGCAACCTGGAATATTACAAGGTTGAGGATGTTCAGCTGATACAATGATAATGACAACAACAAACAATACTCCCTAAATTGATTTACAGTTTTAGTGGCACATAAAAGTGCTGAGAAGTTACTTCATAGATCCAGAAAAATGACAAAATTTATCTGAGAGATATTTGGAAAGTGCATTGCAAAACTTAAAACATTATAAAAATACTACCTAGTTATTAGAAAGAAAAAAAGGTCAGAAATATAAAGGGACATAATAGGAAGTGAAAGGGGTGGGGAGGTCTCAAAGTTTATTACAAAACAAGAATCATTAGATCTGAAAGGCAGAGTGACAATAAATACAGAGATGGCCTTTGGATCACAAAGACCTGAGTTCAAGTCCTGCACAAGTCCCTTAATCACTTAGGGCAAAAGACAACTCTTAATATTTATTGAAACTATTTAAAAAAATCAAAACAGAAAAGTTCACAGGCTAGACAGATAAGATACACTAGAGGCTGAAATAGGAGCCTAGTTTTCATAAATCCAATAACAAACTTCTGGACCAAAACTCCTTATTCAACAAAAACCACTCAGAAAACTGGAACCATATCTTGACAAGTCTAGAATGATACCTCACACCATATACTACAATAAGCTCTAAATAATAACAAGACCTAAATATAAAAGGTCACATCATAAAAAATTAGAAGGCAGATGTTTATGGGAAAATTCTTAAACAAATAAGGTATAGAGGTGATCTTTAAAGATTAAGAATATGATTACAAATTTTGCATAAACAAAAAAAATTCAGTTGGAATTAGAATGGAAACAGTAAAAATGGGAGAAATCTTTGCAGCAAATTCCTCTAATAAAGGTCTGATAACCCAAATATATAATTAACACAAATATACAAGAACAAGAGCCATTCTCCAATAGGTAAGTGGAGAAAAATATCTGAAGCAGTGTTTAAAAGCAGTAATGCAATAATCACATGAAAGATCGCTCCCAATCACTGAAGAGTGAAAGGCAAAAATAAAACGACTGAATTTTCAACTCCTACACAGAAAACTGGCACAGGTAAAACAAAGGGCTGTGGCAAGACATCCTAATATGCTGGACAGAGGCATGAATTGGTCCAACTATTCTGGAAAGAAGCTGAAATTCTATCCTAGAAGTCACTAAACTCTGTATATTTTCTGGTTTAGTAACACCACTACTAGGCATATGTATGCATGTATGTACACCGCCCCCCACCACCCCCACAAAGAGATCAAAAACAGACAGAAAGGTCCCAATATACACCAAAATATTTATAACAGCAGTTCTTGTAGTGGCAAAGAGCAAAAAGCTCTTTTGTGGAAAGCAAAGTGGGTGTCTGTTCACTGAATGATGTGAAAGTTTTACTGTATTGTAAGAAAGTAAGCAAAACAAAAAGAGGATTTTATGGGAGAACTACGATGTAAAGGAAAACAACAGAACTGTCACTGATCCAATGTCTAACTGTGACTTGGGATGACTGATGCTAAAACATGCTAAAACCTTCACTTGTCAAAGAGATTGTGGAGTATGTTAACTGGTCAGGTCAATCATGGCCAATGTGATTTATTCCACCTGACTGTTACAAAGATGGTGGAGAAAACATTAGGAAGTCATAGTGATTAAAGAAAAATGAATTGGGAAGAAGCAAATTTCCACTCTGATGTCTAAGTTGAGTGATTATTTTGCATGGTAATTTGATCTGCCTTGAAGTGTGAGAGAGCTGAAAAAGTATGGAATCTGTCAGCAAACAGTAATATGATGTTTTAATTTAGGGAATCATTTGTAGAAGCCCATTCAGTACAAGTCAATATGACCATCAGAAGGAGTGCTTGCCAGGTAAACATAGCAGAAATTTGCGGTACTATAAAATGATCAGATTTCTTAGCTGTAGAATGGCGAAAACACATTTGGTATGTTTTAAAGTCCAAGGGTGGGAAACCTGCAGCCTTGGGGCCACATGTGGCCTTCTAGGTCCTCAAGTGTGGTTCTTTGACTGAATACAAATCAAGGTTCCCCACCTCTGGTTCAGATCACCTCCTCCTCAAGTCCTCATAAATATCCTCTCTTTAAATTCCATCCCTGACATGGGGAAGTAGAAGTGGATGGTCTACCAGGGGTAGCCTTCTAGGTCCTTGGGTATGGCCTTCTGACTTGAGTCCAAGTCTTACAGAACAAATCCTTTTATTGTGCGAAGTTAGGATTCAGTCAAAGGGCTGTACTTGAAGACCTAGAAGGCCACATGTGGCCTTGAGGCTGCAGATTCCCCACTCCTGGTTTGAGTGCCAGAACCTGAACTGCACAGAATGCAGCAACTTTCAATGACATCCATGGGTTCTGAAGTGGAATCTCAGGAACAGCAACAGTGAACATGAGCTATGACAGTTACCTCCCAGCCACAATACAGCATTTCCTAGGAAGGGCACTGGGTCAGTCAAATCTAATCATGTTTCTTATAGCCTTCTGGTCTTTCTGCTACTACTACAGTATACAATGACATTTTTGTCACTGTTATCACTTCAATTTCAAGGGTCAAAGCACAAAGGACAAAGACACTGGGAAGGGCTTTTAAGGATATTCTTTCTGTTGATCATTTTATCTTTCAGAAAAGACTGTCAATTGAGGTCTGATTCTGACCAATTAAGATGAACTGGGGAAAGAGAAGCGATGAAACTCTTTTAAGAGAAAGTGATCACGTTTCATGGTATTCTAGGAGAGAAACACTAAACACAATCTGTGATATATCATCCTAGACAAAGTTGGTTATGGTATCTTTGTGGAAAATATGGAAAGATGTGGACTACACGATAGTATGTATAATTAAGTGTACTGAATTCTGAAGAAGCTAAAAAAAGGAGATGATACGAGGTTTTGAGACAAAAATAAGGGCACTGGGTTCTCATGCTGAATTTTCCTCAGTAAAAGGCAAGAGGTGGAGATGTGGCAGTTTTGAGAAGAGAAGGTCTGAAAACAGCTTTTGTGGGGAGTGAGGTAGGGAATCAATTAGGGAATAAAAGGATTGACAGCCTTGCTGTGTACTGAAGACCCAGATGAAGCTGGATAACATGAATTTATAGCGTACCTAATTCAGCACAGTTGTGTGACTTCCTTTATCTCCATTTAGAAGTGTCACGTAACGGGAGTAATCAGTGCTAATGTTTGGCTAGGGGTGAACAAAGAGGACGAAGGATTCAAGAATGTAGTATAAAACTGAATTGATGAACTATAGGGTCAAGATTAGAGAGGGAGGGAAGTGAAATCAGAGTAGTAATAGCCTGACTGATCAGGTCAAGGTGGGAGTGGTATTATCTCCATCTTACACCAAGTTTAAATCTCAGATCTGCTCTGCCAAGAAGGGAGTAAACCAGAGGAGAGGAGCTTCTTCACAGGACTATCAGGAAAGACAAGTGAAGAGGGAGGAAGAGAGAGAGGGAGGGAGAGGGAGGGAGGGAGAGAGAGAGAGAGAAAGGGGAGGAGAGAGAGAGAGTATGTGTGTGTGTTTTTCCTGCTCTAGCAGCACAATTCTTTAAGTTTAAAATATTCCCAAAATAACCAAGATAGTCTGATGCAAGACCTCTCATACCTCTGATGAAACACATAATTCGCATAACCTTGCAAACATTTAAAGATTCTACTATTATTTACCATTTTTCTTTGTGTCTTCCTACAAAAAGAATTATCATCTTCTCATGGAAATGCTTTGAAAGCATGTCTTTCTAGAATCATATCATACCTTTAAACCTTCACTTTGTTAATTACCATTCTTAAAAATTCAATGCCTGTCAGTGACACTTTAAAAACTGACTAATAATTATAGCCAGGCAATTAAATACTCCTGATGGTCGGACCACATTAGTGCTGTGGCTCTTACAAATACGCTCACTGATGAAACCTTACACAGAACCCTTAGTATATTTTTGGCAGGCAGTTCAGGAAGGTGGAAACTGTTTTGCAAGGGTTTTCAGAACATGGAGTTGGAGGTAAAGAGCATATAACAAAAGCATTGGAACCAAATCTTGCAATCACCTCTCCCACCCAGGAACTGCTTTGGCAGCTGATGTTTACTTGGTTCTTTCATCTCAATGGGAACTTGGAAGGCAGTGAATGGCACACAACAGATGTTCCTGATACAGCTTTTAGATCTAAACCTAAATGACTGGATGCTAGATTTTCAGTATCGGCAGCTACATCATAAACCACCAATTTTGACTGATTTGTCTGTCATTCTAGGGCAAAATATATAGTCAAACAGTAATGGCAAAACTTACCATACATGCTGTGCTCCAAATGTCAGCTGGAGTATTATAGCCAGATCCAATTAGTACTTCCAGGGAGCGATACTGCCTTGTCTGAATATCTTCAGTGAAATGTTTGTGCTGAGGTAAATGATGCAAACAGGAAAAATGCAATAAAATTCATTTAATTCTTAGAAAGTGACACATGGATCATACAACAACAGCTTTTAAAACTTTTCAAATAGTTTTACATAAGTATAAGCTGGGAGGAACTGCAAGGTACATAATTTTAAGCATGAGGAATTTGAGGCCCTAAAATATTAGGTATCTTGCTTAATATCATAGAGAACACTAGCAGAAGAGCTGGGATATGAACCCAGATGCTCTAACTCCAATTCCAGGGCTCTTTTCACTGTATCATGCTATCTACTTTCATTTCTTAGATTAACATGTTGGTTTTATTAGTTCTCAGAAGAATTTTCCTTTAGAAATACATTTAACAGTAGAGAATGAAATGCTGATTTTTCTTTAAAAAAGAAACTAAATATCTCCCAGAATTAAAAAAAAAACAAGGTTGACAATTTGTATACATTCCTCAAATGCATGACGCTTGCAAACCTGAAATCTCAAAGTATTACTGAAATCAACGATGATAACATGCTAACAGATACACAAGTGCTGAAGAAATTAAAATAAGGACTGAATCACTGTGGGTCCAAGTGAGGGAAAGCCCTTATGTAGGAAGACAGTTTTGACCTGAGCCTTGAAGGAGGTACAGGATTAAAGTTCTGAGAAAGGTGGCAGGTAGCAGAATGAGTAAAGATATGGAGGGAAGGATCAAGAAGGGCTCATTCTGGAGAGAGGCAAAGAGAGAAAGAGATATAAGATAAAGGAAACCAAAAGGCAGGCTGAGGACTTTCAATTTGATGTCACAGTCAACAAAGAGCTATCTCGATTCTTGTTCAGTGAAAATGGCGTTTTAGGCAAGTTTAATTCAGCAACTATGTTGGCAGGAATGCTAACTAGAAAGACACTGAAGTAATACAAGCCACAGGTGTTATGGTAAAGAGTTGAACTAAAGTAGTGATCAGAAAACCAGTATCAAATCAACCCTAAGAGCTACTAAGAGAGATGAAATTGCTTAGATCTGACAGTCCACTGGGTACAATCTGGCAAATTCCTGAATATGGGGACAAAAGAGAGGAATGAATCTAAAACAATTCTGAGGCAGCAGGGTATCAGAATTTGTGACCCAGGAAGTTATGAGAATGGTGGC
The DNA here is from genome assembly GCF_028372415.1 of Notamacropus eugenii. Classification (NCBI taxonomy): domain Eukaryota; kingdom Metazoa; phylum Chordata; class Mammalia; order Diprotodontia; family Macropodidae; genus Notamacropus; species Notamacropus eugenii. The sequence goes on from NC_092873.1 coordinate 92,897,380, forward strand.
AATCACTAACAGAATGGTTGGGAATAGCTGGTCTTAGTGGGTAAATGATCATTTCAGTCTTTGACATTGAGTTTGAGGTGATGGTAGAACATACACAGGAAGAGATACACCAGGTGATGTGGGACTGGAGATAAGAGCTCAATATGAAGACTTGGGCATGATGGCCACAAGAACGATTACTAAAAGTATGAATAGTAGATGTATACTTCAAGTAAGATATTTAAGAGCAGCAGACTAGAATTAAGTAAGTTTTTCACTATATTTTAAAAAACAAGTTATCAAGATTTGATAGGGTAGTTTCTAAGCTTTTCCCTTGCTGTATCATAGCACTGGCTTTTAAAAGCCTCTGTACTAAGTTTATTATGTCAAACTGTAAGCAATGGTATTAAAAATCCATTATCTTGTGACTTACACATCAAATGGGAAGGACAATGCACAAATGACTAATTCTCCAAAAGTTCCCTTACCAATAGTCAAGGTCAAAACATCCTCAATTCAACTCCATAGGAATGTGTTGGCATAAAGAGTACACCAGGCCCTGTGCCAGGGGCCATAGATAAAGAGAGAAAAAATGGGCCCTGCCCTCAGAGTCTACACTCTCTGGCGACAGGACAGGTAAGGGTGTGAACACAGCTAAGTAAATACAAACAATATACAACAGATAAAAAATTAGTACAAAGTTAACTTTTTTTGGGGTGTGGTGGCAGGGGAAGCACTAACAACTAGGGGAAGAAAAGCTTCTTGTAGGAAGCTGCAAGTACCTAAGCTGAGCCTTGAAGGGAGTTAGGATTCTAAGAGGGGGAAACATTGTGGGTAGAAGGAGACAAAATATATAGAGAAAAAAACAGCAAAAATGCTCATTTGGTTGGAACTTGAGGATGTAAAGGTGAGTAATGTTTCTGGAAAGACAGAATGTGGAAACAATGTGCTAGAGACAGAGCGTGAAAGGATTTAATGCTAGAGGCAAGAGGAAGCCAATGAAGATGCCCCATCAGGGAGTGATGTTGCCAGAACCTGTGCTTAGGAATCACCATTTGGCAGCTGTGTGGACAATGGACTGATGAAGAGAAAGGTTGGCTACATACAGACAGACACATTGCTGAGATGACTACTGTGGCTGCAGTGTGAGTGGAAAAAAGGAGGATGGACCTGAAAGAGTAGTCAGGGCATCATCTATCAGACTTAATGGCAGACTGGATATGGAAAAGGAATCAGAGTAGAGAGGGAAAACTGACTCTCAGGTGGGGACTGTAGGTCAATAGACTGGTATGTTCCCCTCTCCCACATACAGAAAAGAGGGAGTCAGAGGAATGGTTAGAGGGTAAGAGATGAGCTCCATTTGGAGTGTATCTCACAGGTGGCTGGAGAGAGGGAACTTGAGCTCATGAGAGGATTGGAGTCATCTTCCTAGAGAAAACAGGAGGGCTATCAAGAGGCAGCACATTTAACTCACCACCCAGCACGCATTCCCGAGATCAGCAATCTTCACTTTGAGTTTTTCTGCATTTTTGGGCTCAAGGGGATTAAGAAGAAAATTCCCAGCAGAAGATTTTCCTGAAGACAATATATACAAGTTAACAAGAACAATAGTTGTCAACCTAGAAACAATACCATCTGTCATATAATTCTCACCAAGGTAACAAACACAGTCCCTGATTGATAACTAGGATATTCAATACACGAAGAGCATATAATTGGAACTCTCTGAAACCTGAACTCAGCACCTTTACCTTGGAAGGAACTACCACACCCACCAAGTATTCAATGGGTTCTATTTTTCCATGAATGACAGGAGATACATTTCATCATTAATGAAAAAACATCCCATCTCTGTAGCCCCCTTCAGAGATCATGCTGGTGGAAGGTGAAAACCCCTGAAATTGATAGCTGGCTGCTTACACACTGCAACTGGCTCTGCAACTTCTGTGTTCACCTCTGGGAGACAGCACAGGTGGTTATGCTTCAGCTCCAGCAGGAACAACAAATGTTGTCGTTAAAGGAAAAAAAAGTGTTTTTACACTCTTTGGGCTACCTTGGGTACCTTTGTTATCCAATGGTCCATTATTTTCGTTTTCATCTTCAGAGGGTATCTCTGCCCGGATGCTCTCTTGCAGCTGGCTGATCTCCTGCTCACTGAATGATTGCTCTACTGAGTGATCATCACTTGAAGATGGCTGATACAGCATGGTTTCTGATACCCCAGAACTTAAAGCTGTACAAGTGTCTGTTATTTCTTGAGACGGACTGCCCTTGCCATTTGGGGAGCTTGGGAAGCTAACTTCTTCCCCTTTCACAGGTTGGGCATCACAATCATTGGCATTATGATGATCTTCCTTAAGCCTGACTGACTCTTCATTATTGCATTCAATATAATGAGTTATTTCAATCACTCCATTGCAATTGATTTCTGATGAAATATTCTCAGTATTGCCTTCCATTAAAAGGGTTTGCTCATGATCAATGACACTTTCCTCTTCTGGAAAACAAACCACAAACACAAAAAAGGAAAAACAGAAGAGAAAATTATATTAAGAAACAAGGAAGTTAAAAAAATCATTTATAATACCTACAGCCTGATAAGAAAACATGAATAATCTTTGAAATTCTTTTCATCAAAGAAAAAGGGTCCTCATTATCCATACCAACTGATAGCCTAGAAGAGGGCTTCTTGAACTTTTTCCATTCACAAACCACAGTTTCAGAAGCATGGAGATCAGCTGTTCTCAAAGCATAGTCTGGAGGTCCCTGAGGTCAGGGGGTCTACAAGGTCAAAATTATTTTCATAATAATACTAAGATGTTTCAATTTCTAATATAGCAACTATTGATAGATATAACATACATAGATAAAATCTCTGGGGGGTGGGGAGGGGAGACTTTCAATTTTTAAGTGTGTAAAAGGTGTCCCAAGACCCAAAAGCTTGAGCATTGCTGCCCTAGACTTATATAGTTCAAAATATAAACTGCTTAAGTGTTACAGCAAATTCAGCATTAAGATCTAAAGCAATCTGGAAATTCCCAGAACAACCGAACAATGTTATATGAGAAATTATCTTGATGTTCATTATAATGTTATTTTTGTAAATACTGGATTATACCAAATTTTTCTTGGGCTTCTTTGCTGGGAGGGTTCTCAGTCAAGGCTCTCTCAACAGGGCTGTCGGTGTCTTCCTGCTTTTCTGACTGTTTCTGTCCAGGGCTTGACTCTTTTTCCATTTCCTCTATTTCTTGCATTCGTTTTTCCAGTAACTCAGCTTGGCGTTTCTGCTTCTTCTTCAATTTCTTCTTCTTATTCTTGGACATTTTGTCTGCCTATAGTGAGATTACAGAAAAAAAAATGCTCTAAGGTAATGATTAACTCACAGACACAGTGAACTGTTAATTTTAATACTGATTTTAGTATTTAGTTAATTTTAGTATTGATTCTTAATTTTCACTTCACCTTCTCCAAAAAGGCATTTTTCAATATAGCTTCATCATTCACATTAAAGAATAGTGCCTTGAATATGAGTACAAATATCTTGGGCCTTTGGAATGAACCACATCTTGGGTACCTGCTTTTGGGTACCTGTTTTTTTGTCTATGACACATGAAAACAGGGCAACACAAATTGCATGTGTGAGGCAGCAAAAAGAGTCATGCAAGAGGACACTTAGTAAGGACAGAATATTTTGAATGGTTAGAATACAACCAAACCATTACCCCAGAGAAAAACTTCAGTGACTGTAGACTAAATATATAAATACATCATACTCACTGGTTTAGGTTGGGGAGCAGTACTGACTGAAACAAAAAACAAAAATAAAATCTAAGTATGTACATTGGTATCATGAACCTAAAAAACCCTATGCACCAGAAATGGCTATCATGTATTTGCTAAAGAATTGACAGAGTACATGTTTGAAAAAATAATCTGTTTAGTATAAATACAATGAACACAAAGTGCCTATATATATATATATATACACATATATATATATATATATACACACATACACACATATATATATATATGCTGCATTACTGTATTTAACAATGAAATACTGCATATTACTGTTATTTTTCTTGACTTTTTAAAAATAAAAATTTTTCCTTAGGCTGAAGTAGAAAGAGAGGAAAGAAATGGAAGGAAAACAAAAGAAGAAAGGGAAAAAAAGAGGGAAAGGAAAGAAAAAAAGTCAAGGAAAAATGAGAGTTAGGAAGTTCTCTGACACCATTTAGCTGCTAACATAAAATGGGAATAGACAAACACTAAATATAAGGTAAAACTATACTTAAAAAGTCAAAATTTAGGTCGTTTCTCCATTGGATACATTTGTGATCTATGATAAGAGTCTCTGATGAAAACAATTCTATTGGTTATTGATCACAAACTATTGGAAAACCCATCTGGAGGCAAATGGTCAGAAAACAGTATATTAACTCGTAGGACTGTGTTGCAAACATTAGTTGAACTTAATCAGGAAACAGTACTCTCACTTAGGCAAAAGATTTGCCAGATTAAGTCTCCATTCAACCTATGGCTAAGGAGCAACTCTTCAACATGAATATGAATGAAATTCCTTGAAATTTATTCAACAATCAGCAACCATAAAACTTAAGTGATGCTACAGAAAACTCTCAATTACTCCTCGAGAATGTAAATAATCGTAGTAAGTTAAGAGGCAAACAAAGCAAGATTTAACATAACATCAGATCATAAGAGAATTAAAACATCTTAGAGCAATCGTAAGAAAAAGTTTGGGTTTTTTTAAGCTAATTTATAAGAATTTTTTAAGGTAACAGTCTGCTAAAAATGGCCCCTTCTCCCTTTTTTAGTTTCTCATAGGGAAGGGTATTTTGTTGTAATTTAAATGGGCTAATGCTCCACACTCTACAAAGGATGGGAAGAAGACTTTTCCCTATACAATGCAGAATGTTCTATATTGTAAAAGTATGAGAATAAGACTTTATGTCGTAAACTCTTATTATTGGCAGATCCAAAAAAAGAAAAACAACCTGCAGAGCCAGAAGGTGGAGGGGCTCCAGATCTCTGCCATTCTGTTGCTTCTGCAGCCAGCCTTCGGATATACTGCTCATTTACAGAAAGAAGGATGTTTTCTGGTTTGATGTCAGTGTGGATAATACGGCACTTGGTATGTAGATAATCCAGTCCCTGCAGAACCTAAGATTAAAGAGAAATAGTTTTGTAAGTAGAAAGATATGGGTTAGATGGTGGTGCAAGAAATTTATTCCCTTTAACACTGTACCATATAATTTTCCAACTACAAAGAATAAAATTAATGGTTTAAAAGAAAAATAAATATTACTAACAGTAATAATGACAATAATTTTGGGGCAAAGAACTCTTACCAAGTTCTTCAAACCCATTCTGTTTGGTAATGTATTTGAGGGGTGACAGGGCATGTGGGCCAATGTGTGGTAGTTCAAGTTCAAAATGTGATGTGTTTGTTGTCCTTCATTTTAGTTGCAAAAATTAGAAGGGACACCAGAGGATACAGATTTGATTCCCAGATCAGCCAATGGCTTAAGTCACAGAATTTCAGACCTGATCTAATCTAAACCTTTCATCTTATAAAGGATGCTGAGGTCTAGAGGAGTGAAGCGATTTATTCAAGGTAGCAGAACTAACCAGCAACCAAGCCAGGATAAGAACAGAGGTCTTTTTATTTCTTAGTGCTACACTCCACTGTAGCCCCTCTTCACAATGCATTCTAATTTTTGGGCATCTTAGTTTCTCATGACTATAAAATTCTCTACGCAGGATTTTTAAATGGTTAGGATACTAAAAAAAATCAATGAATATTCATAATGTTCTCTGATCTTCTTAAAGAATGGTACTGTATGCTAAGAAACAATAAAACTCAAATAAAAGCAATGGAAGATTGGCACCATCTGTTAATCATTAAAGTATGCAATTTTCCTATTACAAGTGACATACTGTTTTGAGTGGAAAGTACTTAGGGACTTAGGTATGTTTTCTTTGCCAAAACAATATGCATCAGTAAACTTTTTAAAATGTAAGGGTGTTTTAGTAATTAATAGCTACAATTATTTAATATACCAATATGGTGAATATGTTCATTATTCTCTATAAAAGAAATTAATATTTTCTGTAAAGGAACACCCTCTAATTTCTAAAAGTAACAGTGAAAAGCCCTACTTTTCCTCTCATTATCCAAAAGCTTTACGCACAGAATAAATGTGCAAAGTACCTAATAAGCTAATATCTATTTTAAAGCAGACAGATTAGAACCCTCACTCAATAACATGTTTTAAAAGCACTGGCTTGTGCACGTAAAGAACACCAGTTTTGGAATCAAGAAGCCTGGCTTCTTCCCTGTTCTGCTGCGGGCAAGTAATTTCAAATAAAGAAATCATTGCTTCTTCATTTGTAAGAGTGTATGGGTATGCGTTGGATTAGATCAGGAGTTCTTAAACCCTTTTTTGCATTCTAAACTCCCTTCTAAGAATGTTTGTTTTGCTTACTTTCATAACCCTAGGAAATATTAGATTAGTGTGAATAAAGATGTCATTTTTCCCTACACAAGTTCACAGATCCCCTGAAATCTCCCCTCCTAAGAGGTCCATGGACCTCAGATGAAGAATCCCTGCTTTAGATGATCTTTAAGGTCCTTACCCACTCTGAAATGTTATTATTCTAGAATGTTATAAGTAACTTTTAAAACAAAAATTTTGATCTTTTGTTTTCTACATCAACCACACTTTCCAATATATCCCTCCCCTATTCCCTTTGAAAGGAATATTCCCTTATATTAAAGAAGGAAAAAAAGTTCCAACACAACTAACTAAATTATTAAAAAAAAAAAAAACAAACCCATACATTCTATGTTGTGTTCCATACCTATAGGCTCTCACTTTTGCAAAGTTTTGTGTGGGGGTTGATGGGATGTCTTCTCTTAACTCTTCTTCAATGATCAATTTTGTATGAGATGATGCAAAATCAACACAATTTTCAGTATCATAGATTAAGTGATCTTAGAACCTGATAGCTCCTAATACCAGAGAAGATAACCGAAATGACCAAGACCAGAACACATACTTGTTGGATGATTTTTTTGACACACGGAAGTGGAAGTCCCTGATAATTTGACTTGATAATCCACTTGAGCAGGTGATGGCCCAGAACTTCAAACACCATACAGATATCTTGTAAACTGATTAAGGATATAAAAGAAGAGGCACACTGGTACACCAAGAGATAAACACTGTACTGATCACAGAAATGTCGAGCTAAATAAAATGCATTTTCCATTTAGGCACGCAGTAGATGTAATGCAGTAAATGCCTGATTGACAATTCAAATTCTAAATAATAGTCAACGATGAAATTAGTTAGCTAATACTAACGTTACCTAGGCCTCCAAGAAAAACTAAACACATGATTAGGTGATCAAAGCATATTGTTGCTACATTTAACTTTTAAGGGGAGAAGCAAAGCCCAAAACATAACACAGCTAAGGAAAAAGTGCTGATGAGGTAGAATGACGGGAGGGAGATCAGAGGGGAGACAGGTGACTAGGAGATGAGGAAAATGAAACATCTGACACACAGTCTTAAGTAAAGATAGGAGAAAGACAAGCAGAAATGAGTATTAAAGGCAGAGATGGATAACGGGACAGGGACAGAATGAGGCAGACCTGAAAAAGAGAAAGTGAAGGTGTATAACAACTGCAGAACTATGGATATGATTAATGATGAGTAAGTATCACTTACTTTCAATTCAATGCCTTTCTTGAAGTCAAACTCAACATCTAACAAGCTTATGTTTGTCTGTGAGCAAACTTCCAAATGAAGTTATGCTCTGTATTTATTTTAGCAGCTTGTAAAAGAACTTTTATCTGCTTGATTTAAAATGAAATAATAGGCATAGTTATTTGGAATTATGAAATTCTGAATATTTCTGCCATTTTACTTATATCTTCCCTCATTAAAGAATTCAGCATGATTGTTTTTTTAGATGGAGAATCTACATCTAAAGGCCTTCAAAATTCTTTAAAATGTAATTCTCTTCTCATCGCCTTCCTGATATACTATTTTAAAAAACTATATACAGGGAGACTTCAGTATCCAAGCCCTTTAAGTAAGGTAACTGATGTCAAAGTAGTTTTTCCTGGAGGTCCTAAAAACTTGATACAATGGTGTATACTTTTCTTCCTGTCTTTTCAAACTCCTTCCTTCATCCATCACCACCACCATTCCCATATACCATTCTCCTATTGTCCACCCTGCCTCAGTCTTTCTGTCCTGTCTGTGAACTATTTCCCTGAAAGAGAAAAGAAAATCACTCTTACTGCATTAATATGTGAAAATGTTGATACAGAAAATTTAAAAACGGATACTAAGAGTAAGATGTCTAGCCATTTCACCTCTTTTTATCCATTGGTACCAACTAGTTAGTGGAGGAGAAATGGAAGGACTTGAGTTCAAATCCTACCTCAGAATACTTACAAGCTGTGTGACCCTGGGTAAATCACTTAACCTTAACCTCTGTCTCAATGTCCTCACCTACAAAATGGAGATGATAAAAGTACCTACCCCCAGGATCATTGTGAGGATCGAATGAAACAATATTTCTAAAACACTTTGCAAACCTTAAAGTGCAATGCAAAAGCTAGGCATATTATGACCTCAATATTTTATTGGTGCTCTTATACAACGAATTAGTACAATTTCATACCTTGGATTCTCACCTTAACCCAAACAATTTCAATTCTTTGTAAATATACAAGCCATAACACCCTCATAGATTTTTGGTCTTTAGTATTCTTTTGCTTAGATGCTGACATTAGGCAGGAGTGTCAATATTAATGTATAAAGACTAATCCTCTCTAAGAACCCATCCAATTCTAAAATGGTAGGATTATCTGAGCTATAAAATCTAAAGTAATTCAGTTTCTCACCATAAAGTAAAGGCAAAACTTGATTTATCTGTAGTAGGGATGCAAATAACAAACAGATTGGCGCCTTCAGTCAGAATAAAGACACAGAATGTTAAAGTGTTTAGATCTCGATGATTGCTCTAACCAAAGCAGAGTTCTGGGTTCATGGTCACAAATGATTTGCCATCTGGATTCTTTGGAGAAAAGTTTCATACTTGGATATTTGTGCTATAATTGGTAGGTAAAAGAATCACCTAAATTTATTTCCTGAAAATTTCTTCCCTCCTGTGTAAATCTTTTTGCCTGTTTAGCTGAAAGTTTTAACTAAATGATGCAGTTTGAAAAGGTAATGGAACAAATATTCCAAAGAAAACCATCCGAAAGCCCTACTGCTTCTCTCCAAAATATACTCTAAAACCAAATTCATCATGTGAAAACACAGCATGCGATAACTTTATTAATTTACATGCCTTACAAGTGCTCAAAAGTTGATTAAGAGGCAGTTTTACTTAAGCTTGGTTTGACGGTAAGTATTTTGTAGCAATACCATTCTATTCTCTTGTCTGAAATTGTAACTACACAGCAAAATTCATTCCCACAGTAATTTCTTGAAAGGATACGAGTCCCATTCACTCCTGAAATTTTGAAGTCATCTAAAAGTTGAACAACCATTTCTCTGTTTGGATCATTGGGATCTGTATTTCGAACCTGTATGCATATGGAGAAAAGATAGCATTCAGTTGAAGACAGACAAGCAATAATTATCTTGACTGATTTGCATTTATCTGATTCCTTTTAAATTCCTTCTAATCATTTGATAAATGACACAATGACAGATATCTAAAGGTCTGAGGATGTTTTACCTCTCTGGTATCAGTAATGTTCTGAGCAAGCAGTCAAAATGAGTCCTCGAAGTAGGAGAACAAAAATCAATTTCAAGAACTCTTCATAGCTGCACCTATACTAAAACGTATCTCATGGTAACGTATCAACTAAGTTTAGGACCTCTCAAAGTCTTTTAAAACAAAGAAGAAACTTTACATTCCACATGGAGCACTGGATAAGGTATTCAATATATTTAAGTCTTCCTGACCCATTTTCTTAGATTAGGCTCGTCCTATGGCTAAGTATATAGCTTTGACTAGGAATAGCTAGAAGGAAAGGGAATTCTCACACTAATGCACTTTTGGTGGAGCTAGGAATTGGACCAGTCATTTTGGAGAACAATTTGGAACCATGCCCGAAGGGCTATAATAAACTGTGCATAACCTTTGACCCAGCAATACCAGTATTAGGTCTGTACCTAAAGAGACTTTAAAGGGGGGGGAGGGAGAGAAGGATCTATAGGTGCAAAAATAATGACATCAGCTCTTTTTGTGGTGGCAAGAATTGGAAAGTGAGAGGACATCCATCAATTGGGGAATTGCTGAATAAATTATAGTATATGATTGTAATGGATACTGTGCTATAGGAAATGAGGAGCAGGAGCTCCCACAAAAGCCTGGAAAAAGTTAGATGAACTGATGCAAACTGAAGTGAGCAGAACCCAATCACTGTACACAGTAACAGCAAGACTGCACAACGATGAGTTGTGAATGACTTCGCTGTTCTCAGAAATACAAAGATCCCAGACAATTCTGAAGGGCTTACGATGAAAACCGCTATCCACCTCCAGAGAAAGAAATAATGGAATCTGAATGCAGATCAAAATATACTATTTTTTTAACCTTAATTATTCTTCATTTTTTGTCTGTTTTCTTTCACAATATGACTAATATGAAAATATATTTTGCATACCTGTAACTTATATCAAAACTGTTTACCTTCTCAAGCAGGGAGAAAAGAAGCGTAAGGGATGGAGAGAAAATGGAATTCAAAATTTTAAAAAAACTAATGTTAAAAACTGTTTTCATGTGTAATTGGAAAATAAAATTTTTCTAAAAAAGAAAATTCTACTTACTTCTTTCCTAAGAACAAGCATGTACATATCATTTCTATATACCCTCAGCATTCCTCATTTTTTTTTTAATATAAAGAAGTCACTGAAGCCAAACAGTTACCTAACATGACTCCCATCCATAAGAAACTTTCCAGAGGATACTCTTGATACTGGACACTTTGGACTAGTATCAGTTTCATAACTAGAAAACTGGTGGAATATGTAACCAAGGACAGACTCACTGAGTATGCCTTAAAGCTGGAGAAGTTACTTTATGATAAATAAAATTATCCATCTAGCTCATGAAATGTATTACCCTAAGAAGTGAGAAAGTATAAACCCTTTTCAAAAAAGGCTTATTAGAAAAAATTTTAAAAAGGGCTTACAGAAATTTATGCAAGACAATCCTATAATGAGGTACTAAGTAAAACTTAGTGAAGAAATAGGCTGGAAAAATGAGCAAACAACAGGAAAAAATTCTAACCATAAAGTTATTATGGTAACAAGGAAGAACAAAGCACACACTCAGAAGATATGTCAAAACTCCTATATCCAAAGCCTCCAAGAAAAATGAATTGATCTCAGACCCTGGAAGAGCTCAAAAAAGATTTTGAAAATCAAGTTAAGAGAGGTAGAGTAAAAACTGGGAGGAGAACCAAGAATGATGCAAGAAAATCATGAAAAAAGAGTCAATAGCTTGGTAAAAGAGACACAAAAAAAAATACTAAAGAAAATTACACCTTACCACATCACACCTATAAGATTGGCAAACATGACAGAACAAGAAAATGATAAATGCTGGAGAGGATGTGGGAGAGTTGGAACACTAATTCACTGTTGGTGGAGCTGCGAGTGCATTCAACCATTCTGGAGAGCAATTTGGAACTATGCCCAAAGGGCTACAAAAATGTGCATACCCTTTGACCCAGCAATATCGCTACTAGGACTGTATCCCCAAGAGATCATAAAAATGGGAAAGGGTCCCACATGTACAAAAATATTTATGGCAGCACTCTTTGTAGTGGCCAAGAACTGGAAGTCAAGGGGATGTCCATCAATTGGGGAATGGCTGAATAAATTATGGTATATGAATGTAATGGAGTACTATTGTGCCATAAGAAATGATGAACAAGAAGACTTCAGAGAGGCTTGGAAGGACTTATATGACCTGATGCTGACTGAAAGGAGCAGAACCAGGAGCTTTGTGCACAGCAACGACCAGTGTGCGAGAGTTTTTTTCTGGTAGACTTGGAATTTTGTAATAACGCAAGAACTTCTTTAAAAAAAAAAAAATATATATCCCAATGGTGGTTTTTTAAGGCAAAATGCCTACCACACTCAGAGAAAGAAATATGGAAGTCATTCCCAGAATGTAGCAGATCATGTTTGTGTGTGTGTGTGTGTGTTTTTGTGTATCATGTTTTGATTTGTTACATGATTTCTTCCATTTATTTTAGTCCGACTACATAGCATGACTATAGTGAAAATGTACTCAATAGGAAAGTATATGTAGAACCTATACAGAATTGTATGCAGTTGTGGGGAGGGAGGGGGGTATTGGGGGGTAGGTGTGTGGGGGGGATAAAATCTCAATTGTATGGCAGTGATTGTTAAACATTAAAAAATAATAATAAAAATTTAAAAAAAAAAAGAAAATTACACCTTAAAAAACAGACTAGGCAAAATGGCAAAAATGGTACAAAAAGCCAATGAGGAGAAGAAAGCCTTAAAAAGCAAAATTGACCATATGGAAAAAGAGGCACAAAAACTCACTTAAGGAAAAAAAACCCTGAAAAAGTAGAATTGGCCAAATGTCAAAGGAGGCACAAAAGCTGGAGAATAATTCCTTAAAAGTTAGAATTGGGCAAAGCCAATGACTTTATGAGAAATCAAGAAACAATAAAATAAAACCAAAACAATGAAAAAATAGAAGACAATGTGAAATATCACACCTAATTTGGAAAATAGAGCCAGAAGAGATAGTTCAAAAATTGGCTATCAATTGGGGAATGGCTCAACATGACTAATGGGTAAATGTGTTTAATAGGAAGATATGTGTAGAGCCCATATAAGACTGTATGCTATCTTGGGGAGGGAGGAGGGAGAAAAAATTTAAAACCTATAGAAGTGAATGTGGAAAACTGAAAACAAATAATAAATTTTGGAGAAAAAAATTACTGAAGGCCATGATCAAAAAAAAAAAGGCGGGAGGGAGGGCGGGACATCATCTTTTAAGAAATTATCAAGGAAAACTGCCTGACATTCTAGAAGCAGAAATTGAAAGAATCTACTAATCACCTCCTCAGAGACCAGAATGAAAACTTTAAGGAATATTATAGCTAAATTTCAGAGCTCCTAGGTCAAGAAGAAAATATTGCAAGCATCCAGAAACAATTTAGTAGCTTATACATTAAAAGTCCAGTAGGCAAAGGAGTCAAGATCACAACCAATAATCACCTACCCAGCAAAACTGAGTATAATCCCTCAGGTGAAAAGAAAGACATTCAATGAAATAGAGAACTTGCAAGCATTCTTGATGAAAAGAACAGAGCTGAATAGAAAATTTAACTTTCATATACAAGACTCAAGAGGAGCATAAAAAGGTAAACAGAAAAGGGAAATCATAAAGGATTTAATAAGGTTAAATTGTTTACATTCCTATATGGGAAGATGATACTTGTAACTCATAAAAACTTTCTCATTATTAGGGCAGTTAGGAGTGTATATATAGACAGAGGGCACAAGTGTGAGTTGAATATGAAGGGATGATATCTAAAAAAAATAAAATTAAGAGGTGAGAGAGGAATGCAGTGGGAGAAAAAAAGGGAGAGGTAGAATAGGGCACATCATCTCAAATAAAAGAGGCAAGAAAAAACTTTTACAGTGGAAGGGAAGATGGGGTAGATGAGAGAGAGTGAGTGAACCTTACACTCATCAGAACTGGCTCAAAGAAGTGGCTCTATACCCTTAACTGAGTATAGAAATCTATCTTACCCTACAGGAAAGTAGGAGGGGAAGGGAATAAGAGAAAGGGGGTCAGGGAAGGGGTTGATGGAAGGAAAGGCAGATTGGGTGAGGAGTTATTCAGAAACAAAATATTTAGAGGGACAGGGTGAAAGGAGAGAGAGAAAAGAATAAATGATGGGGGGAGGAATAGGATGGAGGGAAATAGCTGTATTTTCATAATAACTGTGAAGATAGTTTTGAAGTAAGTTTTTCTGATAAAGGCCTCATTTCTCAAACATACAGAGAACTGAGTCAAATTTATAAAAGTAGGAGCCATTTCCCAGTTGATAAATGATCAAGAGATATGAAGTTTTCAGATGAAGAATAGCCATATGAAAAAATGCTCTAACTCACTACTGACTGAAGAGATGCAAATTAAAACAATTCTAAAGTATCACCTCATACCTTTCAGATTGGCTAAAAGAACAGAAAAGGTAAATGGCAAATGTTGGAGGGCATGTGGGAAAAATGAGACATATTACAATACACTGTTGGTGAAGTTGTGAACTGATTCAACCATCTGTAAAGCAATTTGAAACTATGTCCCATATCTTTTGACCTAACAATGCCACTATAGCTCTATGTTCAAAAAGAGATTTAAAAAAAAAGGAAAAGGACCTAAAAGTACAAATAATTATAGCAGTTCTTTTCTGGTGGCAAAGAATTAGAAATTGAGGAGATGCTCATCAACTGGGGAATGGCTGAACAAACTGTGGTATGTGACTGTGATGGAATACTATTTTGCTATAAGAAATGATAAGCAGGATGCTCTCAGAAAGACTTACATGAGCTGATACAAATAACAGCAATATTGATCAGCTGTGAATAACTCAGCTATTCTCAGCAATACGACGATACAAGACAACTCTGAAGGACTCAGGAAGGAAAAATGTCATCCATTCCCAGAGAAAGAACTGATGATGTCTGAATGCAGATTGAGGCATACTTTCTAATTTTATTTTTCTTGAGGTTTTTTTTTGGTCTGTTTTCTTTCACAAAATGATTAATATGGAAGTATTCTACATGACCACACGTTTAACCTCTATCAAATTGCTTGCCTTCTCAGTGAGGGAGAGTGGGGAGGAAAGGGTGAGAATTTGGAACTCAAAATTTTAAAAATGAATATTAAAAATTGTTTTTGTGTGTAATTGGGGAAAAAAAATACTAAATACATTTTAAAAAACAGAATAATTACAGAAAGTTCACAGATCATAAATTTAGAACTAAAACTGAGGTCTAAGGAAGTGATTTTGCTCAAGGTCAAGCAGGTAGAGAGAAGAGGTCTGTGATTCTAAACCCAGACCACTAAGGTTCCAAACACAGAACACACGTGGGTATTCCTTTTCTTCGAGGATAGCTGCAGGGCTAAAGGAAATTACAGTATTACTTAGTAGCATTACAGCACAAGAAGCTAGTAGAGATCACCTTCCATAAATCATCTTCCCCAGTCTTGTAAAAGTTTCCAACAATTCTACCCTTAGCATTCTTGCCACCTGTCCCCCGCCCCCCACCCAACTACCATCTCACTTTCCCTTTCTGTAAAATGGCAACTGCAATAGGACAGATACATTCGTTTTCTCAGACAAGAGGAAAGGACAACCCATGCCTGGGGTTCCTCTTTAGACATGCTTCTCCAACTTCACACTTTACCTAGGACTCGTTCTAAGTACTAAAACAGAGTTTTAATTCATATTAAGAGTTTATTTGACTTTCATGTGAAAGTTCAATATTTAGTTTTTTGCAAGGCTTGTGCTTGGCACTGAAGATACAATATTAACTAGGAACCAACAGATGCTGTGCTAAAAGGTGCAGGATACCACTTATATTCAAGCAATGACTGTAGGTTAGAATGCGATACATGAACAGGAGATGATCTCAGCGAGATGAATGATTAGGAGAGGCTAGGGTCCAGACAGAAGAATCGGATAAGAATTTATGGAGCAGGTGACACCTGAGCTGGGTCTTAAAGAAAGAGAAAGACTTTAAATAAAAACAGATAGAACTGTCTGCACAAGTGTACCGAAGCTACAGACAAGACCTAGTACTAACCTGAAGCAGGTAGTAACGGCTTAAATGGAAAGGAAGAGAAGTGAACACAGCCCAAGGAAGAATGCTTTTCCAAGCTAACATTAGGATGACACACTCAGATGTGACGTACGTAAAATGTTAAATTAAAACATCTTCTGTGGCAGATTTCAAATTACAAATAAATTTAGAAAGAAAATTTTATATTATCTTTCAGGGTTTTATATTAAATTCATTAGGTGAAGCACCAAACGTTAACTATCTCTTTAACCATGGTACTCAAGGAAACCTTTGCTGAAGTATCAGAATCTCAATAATATGTAATAGATGCTAATACACCTCTCAAGGAAGTCAAAGTAAGAAAGAAAGGTCCCATGTATACCAAAATACATAGTATTACTTTCGGCAGTAGTGAAGAACTATAAAGAAAGTATATATCCATCAATTAGGAAATGGTTAAGCAGATTATAATACAAGAAAAATAATATTACCATTCTGTAAAAAACTATGAAAAAGAATTCAGAAGCATGAACAGACTTATCTGAATTGATATAAAGTAAATCAAGAGCCAGAGAAATATTGATGATTTCAACAATTTAAGTGAGAACAATAAAAAGAAATGATGTTGTGCAATGATAAGGACTAAGACTGGCTTTGAAGAGGAAAAAAACACCCACTTTCCTTCCTCCTTTGCAGAAGCAGGAACTATGGGTGTGAAATACTACATGTAACTGTCAGACTGGGCTGGTGTATGTATTAGTTTTCCTGAATCATTTTCTTCCCTCTTTTTATTCTTTCTACAAAGAAACGCTCTTCAGGTAGTGGGAGAAATACGTTGGGAAATTAAAGTGAAATGAAAACAAGAAATGTCAGTAAAAACACACTTTAAAAAAAGGTAATTTGTCAGTAGGGAGCCAAGAAACAAATTGTATTATTTTTCTTCTGTTGCATACACTGAACATGCAGATATCTTTTTTCTTTTACTCCTTTAGCCAGGCTGAAATCTAAACACTGTGGAAATAATTCGTTCAGGCAAGTTCTATTATCAAACACATGCACTGAGACGCAACACTCACTGATTTGAGCAGTCTGATTTCATCCAGAGCTGTTTCCGTGTAATGTTCAGCACTCTTCACTACTTTCATTGCCACAAATTTCTTCCCCCTATGGAAGAGACAGAGTCAGTTAATCCTAATATGGGACAAAACCATGTTAGAATTGGTAGAAGGAAGTTAAGAGGAAGACTTAATTGTAAAAGATTACTACAAATACTGATCTGGCTTTCCTTCTATAATCAAATACTTTCTCTCTGAGGTAACTAATACCCACCCTGGGTGAATAAGTCAGTTTTTATCATTTACATCTTGTCCTCAGGGTTTTGTTTCTTCGTTTAGATTTTCTCTACATGCTGACTTCCATGTTCTTTATGTCTCCCTTCACCCTGAACACAACTACTACAATAAAAAGAGGTGAACTCAAAGCAGGAAACATGTACCAAATGGCAAAACACTATGAGCTCTGACACCTTCCTTATCTATGTGAAAACAAAACGATAAAGTTGCAGCTGGTTACATATAATAAAATAATACTGTACTTTATATCATGACAAAAGCAGATCAGATAGCAATAAAGGTCTCACCATATAACACTTATTTCTATATTTAAAATTGTGACATTTGGGGACTATCATTTAATAATTTTTAAAAATCCTAAAAAACCTACATCAAATTAATAACAACAAAAAAAAATACGCTAAAAGTAACTAAAAAGAAGAGAATAAGTTTGCTCACTGATAATCGACTGTTTAACATTGTCAATACTTTTCAGGAAAAAGTTTAATTTGTATATTCAAACAACTCTATCCTAGATAAAAGTCAAACTTGGAAAAGGAAATACTAAAATAGAGTATTTTCTTATCTACTTCTCTTGTTTTGGATACCTGGTACATTTGAAAAATAATTAGTCTCAAATTAGGAGTGCTAGAGGGAAAGAATTTTTTAAACAATTTTTATACCAAATTATACATTTCATGTTTTCAGGAGGTCAAAATACATCATGACTAGTTTTTCAATTACCTTTTGTCTCTGAGGTTACTATAATTCCCATTTTATATGAAGAGAAGCAGTGGTTAAGTTATTTGCCCAAAGGCATAAAGTTCATCAAAAGCAGATGTTAAGAATGAGAACCCAGTGTTTTCTCCTGACCAAAAAACCAATAAACAAAAGAAATCAAGACAATTGACTAAACTGACTCCTAAAACTTACTGAATGTCCCAAGATAGCCATACTGTTGAAAAATGTCCCCAACCCAGCTTTCGGATCACATGGTATCTGCCATTGAAGAGGTCTCCAATTTTCACAAGATGATAACCTCCTGAAAAAAATAAGGGTGGGGAGTGGAGAGGGGAGAAAAGTCAACTTCCTTCCAGTTCACAGATTTTAATTCAAAAAGGGATAAAACTTATTCTTATACTTAGAAAAAGGAATTCAGACCCATTCCTCTCCCTCCAATTAGCTGCATACTTTCAGAAGATAAGTTTCATTAGGATGATATAATAACCTTCTTTAAGGACACACACACACACACACACACACACACTTTGAATGGATGAAATCCTTGACAACTACTGGTTAGATGATACTGGTAAACTACACACGATAATAAATGCTTAAAAATTCCAGGAATGCTTTATGGGAAAATAGAATAGTTATCCTCAAACTAAAGTCATCCACAAAAGACTGGTTTCAAAGATCTAGGATCTATCAAAGGATAAATATAGATCTCTTAATGTACTGTAAATGGAACTGTTAACTGACTCAACCATTCTGTGAAAGCAATTTGGCACACCACCCAAAAACTATTAAACTGTGAATCCCCTTTGACCCATGAACGTACATATTTATAATGGATCTGGGTGGGGTTTTTTTTGTCTTCCTAATAGGGAAGGGGAGAGAGTGCTTATGGGAGGGAAAGAAGAGAATTCAGAACTGAAAGATAAATAAAATTGAATTTAAAAAAAATTTTTAAGGATGTATCTCAAACACATACACTTCATTAATAACCCCTTGAATTAAACCTATCCTAAAGTTCTATTCTGGTATCCAATCTTAGGGAGAGGAAAATATGGTCCCAAGGGTTACAGTCTAGGAGGACATATGCTTCAACAGTTTCTACCAAGCTGGAAAAACTTTAAAAGTAAGGACCTAGTAGACTGTGTCTATTGTCTAAAGACTAGCCTAAGTATGGAAAGAATCATCAGACGAATGACCATCAATGATTTGTTTTGGCCACAGCAGTTCATGACACCTATCTATTAAGATATTAGTACATACATTTGTGAAATCATGGATCTTTTAAGTACTTAAATATAGATCTATTATACAAAATGCACACATATATGTATCTTCTGGCCATGGCCAAATAGAAGTAATTACTTTATCTTCTTAGTGATGCTATATGGTTTTGAATCACAGAATGTTGTAAACTTTGGAAGAATCAAAATTACAATCAAGCCAAAGAACAAAAGGAAAGATCCATGGGAAAATAAGAAGGCAGCAACAATGTGTATGTGAGGACGTGCATGCATGTGTGTGTAAGCGTGAGAGCATGTGTATATGGTATGAGAGAAAGATCAGAAAAGGAGATATGTTGGTCATATATTGAGCATGTGAAAAAAGATTTAAAGTTCATTCTACTCCTAGGACATTGCAAGAACCAGAAGGTCTTCAGTGGGTTAGGGGAACGTTCTATGAAGGATGTAGGGAGGAAAGACATGGACAAGAATCTTACAGGTTTAAAATGACCATAACTGGTATCAGTGGAGGGAATACCTACACCTGTGGTTTCACTGTTTAAGTGCATTCAAACAAAAGTTTGAACTGGCAAAATTATTAACAAATTCAGTTTCTTGTGTTTGAGAAATAGAAATGGAAGCAAGTAGAAATTTTTCTGTTTGGAGAAGAAATAATTTTAAAAGCATGTTATAGACTCAAACAGGTACAGTGCCTGCCTCCGCATATAAATGGTCTTACCTTTACAATAATCATTAGGATCTTCTTGTTCATCGTCATCTGACCCTAGGATTTCTTCCTCTTGTTCTGGGAGATCATTCTCAGAATGGGAGACAGGGCCTCTGTGCTGAGTTTCTGGTCTAACAAAGAATAAACCATTTCTGATTCAATTTCATTTGAAGATAGAAGAAGTAGATTAATGTCTCTCTGAGAAAATTTATCTCCTTTTCTCTAAATTTTACCAGATAATAAAGCAATAAAGGAAAGTACATTCTCTGAAGGTTGGTGAAACTCTTTAACTAAAGAACTCTTTATTTTGTGCATGAATATCTGGATAGGAATTGCATTTTCTTCAATCAACTCCATTTATAGAATTTCAACGCCATTGTAATAGTTTAGTGACCAGATGACAGCATCACACTGTAGCCTGCAAAACCTATATACTGATATTTTTACTTCTTTAGGCAGAGGCCAAATTTAGCAATTAACTCAATCTCAGGTTATGGAGATTCACTTCAAGGATATTACTGCCTAAGTGCTGCTCTATTAGAGATTTCTGACTATATGCAGGAGTAAATAAATCTAAAGTCTAAACATAATACCAAGGAGATAAAAAAGCATACAATCTTTAATATTATTTCTATAACATTAGAAACTATTTTACATAGGGGCAAACAGTGATAGTGCAATAATAAAACATTCAATTTGGTTGGCTTTTTGTCTAGTCCTGTGAGGAAACCTTTCTACCAGTGTGAATCAGCAGCTGCCCTGTAGCTGACAGTAGGAGTTACTTAAGGGCAAAGGAAAGTTGAATGATTTGCCCAAAGTCATACAGCCCCACAAGAGTTTGAAAACAGGTCTTCCTCATTCTGAGGTCAGTTTTTTATCCACTATACCATGACTTTATCTAAAAATTGCTTTTTAAAGAATGTTCATGTTAAAGTGATTACGATGGTCTCTAAGGGTCCTTTTAACTCTAAATGCTAGGAACTTAGTGGCAAAAAATTATATAAATTAATATTAAAAGGAAAAGACAATTTCTGTCTTCAAGAAGTAAGCAATCTAATTGTTGTATTATGTCAATGACCTAAGAATTACAAAACACAATAAAAATGTACATATACAAATTAAATACTGGGGTTGGGGGAGGAGAGAACAATAAAAAGTTATCAGGAGCATCAGTCAGTTATAATCAGGAATGAGGTTCCCTAGGGAAGGCAAATTTCAAGAGGTCAATTCTCTTAAGGGAGCTAATGAATATGTGGGAGCAAGATGGAGAGGAACAGGAGGAAACAGAGCATTCCCACAAAGAGGGAATGGGATCAAAATAATTACAGTCTAGATTATCCAAGTCTTATGGGAGGGTTAACAAGTAAGCTTGATTGGATCAGCAAAGTTAAGTTGGGAAAACAGGAGATGAAGTTGGAGAAGTACGAAGTAGTCTGACTAATTATGAGCTTTCAATACCAGGATAAGGAGTTTGGATACGGAATATGACAAAAGCTTGCTTCAAGGAGAAGAAGTGGAATAACTTGATAATGGATGATTTTTGTATAAGTTGTCATGGATTCCAAAGCCTCATTAAATCACCACAGTTTTTTGGCTTCATCTCACTCCTCTGCTCTCATCTGCTCTGGTATTCAATCCCAGTACCAGAAGTGTCTAATGGACTGCAAAGTGAAGGTACTGAATGGGACAGCACACTCCTTATGACTATCCCTCAAAACTATTTCACCAAAGAGTTAGGAAGAGTGTAGGGAAAGTGAGAGTTATCATCTGGAACATCAGATATTTCCAACTTTGGGTGGGAAGTTGGAATACAATGTTTAACAACTTTTATTTTAAAACACCTGCCGACATCTTAACAGAACATGAGTATCCTCCACTATATCACACAATCTCAAATCTTTCAGCGCCAGCCATGAGTTATCTTACCCATTTATATTCAACTATCACAAAACTAAGCAGATTGTTCAAACTTTCCCCCTTTCTCCTTTTACCATATCAAGCAAGCAAGAACATGTTAATCACTGTATCAAAGTATTTGTTTTAAATAAAGGAGACTTTTTCCTGACAGATTCAATAACTCTAAGTAAAAATGAAAGTTTTTTTAAAAAGATTATTTAAATAGTTATTATGAAAATGATACTTGTCTTCTTAAAATTAAGCTTCTGGTCTGTGGGTGAAATGGTTTCTTTTGTATCTTTCTTATAACAACTAGTATAATCCTGCACAAGTTCCCTGAATTTGCCTCTCAAAGAAGTTACCAGAAATATTCAGCAAGGCTATACATACAATGCAATCACCTACAATCTTTTGAATTGGATCTTAAATGGAATTAACTTATTATATCACTTATTATGTGTTATTTACCAGACCTATTCACTCAAGATTAAGAAGCCCAAGGAAGTACATTAAGCCAAAAAACC
Organism: Notamacropus eugenii; assembly: GCF_028372415.1. Classification (NCBI taxonomy): domain Eukaryota; kingdom Metazoa; phylum Chordata; class Mammalia; order Diprotodontia; family Macropodidae; genus Notamacropus; species Notamacropus eugenii. The sequence continues at coordinate 92,919,690 of NC_092873.1, forward strand.
CCAACAAAAACCAAAACAAAAACCAATACCTAATCAAATCAATTTTTAGACAGGTTATCAAACAATTATGATGCTTCAGTCACGTAACTACTCAAAAAACACCGAAGTATAAGGTAAACAGCACTCAACTAGAAACTTCACAATAGAAGTGGCTGTCACTTCTTAGCTGTGTGACCTCTGGCAGGCGGTTTCTTCCTTTGGGCTTCAATGTTCAATACCTGACTTACCCTACCTTTAATAGGTCAGTTGTAATAATTAAAACAGTTAAGGTATGTGAAATGCTTTGTAAACCATAAGGTGCTCTAAGAATTTAAGGGATAATTATTATAAAGTCATCATAACCTGGATATAAGATTGAATTTTCCATAACCTAGGTAGATTCTGGAAAGCACAAATACCTGGCATAAAGTAAAACAGTAGTGCCATTTATTAGGCTTTAAGCACTGTTAAAAATCAGGTCTCCTGAAAAGAAAACAAGCCCTTGTATAAACAAACCCTACCTCCCTCTTTTCACAGATAAAGACTATCACTGCAGGAAGACCCAAAAGAAAACAAAGCACCCAGCAGCTTACTTATATTTAATATGCAAACTGTTCATTAAAAAAAACTCTGGAAACATATCTCCTCTACAAGGTTAGTATAAGTGAATTCGGTAACCAAGCTTGAATAGCTTTCAAAAACATTCTCTCATATACATAAAATCACAAATTTCTTAAGTTTAACATCAGTCTCTTGCTCGTTAATTGCAAAGCTTACGTTTGTAGCATGCTTTTGCTATTCCTAAAATCACATCTGCAAAGGAGGCAAACATCTAGACCAGCACTTTTATGTACAAGCCAGAATCAGCTTTTTTGAGTTCTGCACAAGTGCCCTGTTCAGAAAATGACATCTTTGCTCTTCAAATACGATCAAATAAAGAAAAAAAAATTAACAAAAGAAAAAAGTAATCTAACAAACCTGCATGAAGCTCGGATTCCCATAGGTAGAGTCAGGTCAAAAGACTGCCGAACAGTTTTAGAAAGAGCCATTAACAATCAAGCACCAGTTTGTTTTATCAGCCAACACGAGCACACTGCAGACAGAGGGCTTTTTTTTCCTGCACGCAGCAGATCTTGTGAATGAAAAAACCCACGTCTCTACCACCTAGCTGCAGATACATAGCACTGCATTGTAGGTGAGGGAACTCTCAGTACAACTGAAGGGCTTATCAGTTCCTAGGTCAATTAAGTTATCAAGCTGGAAGAAGTTCTCATCTTTCCCTTCTAATTTGTAGGAACTATTTAAAAAACCTTACAAATTTCTGTTAATTTTTTTTCTTAAACAGGAACCAACACCAAAGTGTCTTGTTTTAAAAAATTCAATAGTCAACATGATTCATTCACTGCCTCCACTTAGATTTTCATCAAAGCCAAAAAAGCCCACTTCTTTTTTGAGGGCAATCAAAATTTAATAAAAGTCTTTTAACCAAAAGATGCAAAAAGAGAGTATTTCCAAATGTTAGAATTTGGCACAACACAAGTTTGCTTTGAACTCCAACCATGGAAATTTTTTAAAACCACAGAATCATAGTCATTAGAGCTGCAAGGTATCTTGTATACCATCACTGCACTTGATCTCCTCAATTTAAAGAGAAAGAAAATGAGGGCTACCCCTCACCAAAACCTGATTTGGTCTACACCATGGGCTATCCCAAACCAAGTTATAGCAAATTTACAGAGTACTTTAATGAATTGTGAATTCTTATATTTTAAAATTTCATATGGGCTAGGACACACAACAGACTGGCAATTTAAAGATTATTTGAAAATAACCTCAGGCTATATATTAAAAAATTCTCCCACAAAACATTCTAGGCATATAACCTATTTTTTTTCTTATAACAAGACTATATAAATGTTTTAACTCAAAAGTTAAATTCCAGTATGCACTCAATATTCAACTTTTAAAAGGTTATTTGGATTTCTAGTTCTTTAAATTCAGTACAGATTTTAGAGGTCAATTTCAATGGTGCAGAAGGATACTAGGAAGTTATAATTTTCATGAGTGGGGATAAACATTTATATTTACAAACTGTACATTATTTGTTCTTCTCTAAATTGCCCATCTATATATAAACTTCCCTTACCAATTTATACTTTTGATTTTGGATCAGTTCCTTGAAAATTCTCCATTTTATGCTTTTATACAATGATATTTTATCTTCTATGACTAAGTAGGACTTCACTGAGTCAACAGGGTGAAAAGCTTTGCTAAAAAGCAAGAATAGTCCTGGGACAGGCATATAAACATACAGTCTGTTACCAGGCCAATACTTGATAATTTATAGAAGACCTACCAGGAGTTTGGTAGAGTTGCTTTTACTTGCCTGTCACAATGAGGCAGGTTAGGATTTTCATGAAGGCTTTTAAATATTTATCACACCCTCATGGGTTATTTTTCATTTCATCTTATTTAATGTTGTACAAATATAATCACATTGTTTTCTCACCTATTGCAGGAGGCAGTTTAAATAACCACAAGTCCTTTCTAACTCTAAAATGAGGAAATCTAAGAGATATACCTACTTTGACCTCTTATAATTTCTTCTATTTGTTTAAAAAAGTTTCTTTAAAAATATGCTCCAACATATAACAAGTGCTCTGCATTTTAGAAAATAGTCTTTAAATTCCAAAGGACTCATAATGGAAAATGCTATCTACCTCCAGAGGAAGAACTATGGAGTCTGAATGCAGATCAAAGCATGCTATTCTTCACTTTCTTTTGGTTTGTTTTCTTTTCACAACATCATTAATGAGGAAATATGTTTTGCATGATTGAATATGTATAACCTTTATCAAATTGCTTACTGTTTCAGGCAGAGAGGAGGGAAGGGAGGGAGAGAATTGGGAACCTGAAATTGGAAAAAAAAAAAACACCCATGAATATTAAAAATTGTTTTTACACTTAACTGGAGAAAAAGCAAAAAAAAATTTTTTTAAGACAATCTTTATATTTGATTGTTTCCATTTAGAGGCAGCTAGGTGGCTCAGTGGAGAGAGCTGGATCTGGAATCGAAATTCAACCTCAGACACTTTTTTAGCCATGTGAAGGCGGGCAAGTCACTTAACCTCTCAGCCCTAGTTTCCTCATCTGTAAAATGGAAATGATTTTAAGAACATCTACTTCCCAGGATTGTGATAAGAATAAAAATGAGATATTTGTAAAGTGCTTCGCGAATCTTATAGTACTACATAAATGCTAACTTAAGAAAATCAAACCATTTTTAAGATGGTAAAATGCAGCTAACCTGATAGAAATGGCCAAAACAAAACTGACCTTCCCAGTGCCTAAATCATTCTGTAGGAGTGAATTAATTTAAGCAAGTATTTGGTTTCTGCCCCAAGAGCTATAACATATCTGTAGCAGTCATTTACTAAATCAGGCTCTAACACTGAAAAGATACCAAACTTTCATTCTGAGGTATATGTGAAGATTTTCAACTGATACTCTGGTGGCTTTCAAGCACAACCACAGGCTCTACAAGATCTCTTCTTTCTATACTTGCATATTACACCAGGTTAATGGTGATTACAAATAGCTTTAGAGGCACATAACTGCAACTCTAAATACTACTAGCTTAAACCTGTTCTTCCCAGGGAACAACTCTGATACTGGAAGGAGCTGATTAAAATCTACAATTTTAGTACAAACTGGGGAAAAAATAAGCAAAATTCCTTCTGCCTCACCTGAGAGAACTAAGAGATATCAAAGGGAGTGAGGTATTTAGGAAATAATTGTGCCTACTACCTCTGAAATTATTTTGTACCTTTATTGTCGATTAACCTTCAATTAACTAATGGTATTTCAAAATACATGAATACTTGACCCTTTTTGTAGTGGAAATATTAAAACTTCAAATTTTAGAAAATATTCACAAGAGTTGGCATTGATATAGTGCTTTGTACCAAAACTGTGTATAAGGGGCAGGTGAAGAAACCTGAAGGAAGGGCTGCTTTGTACAGTGGCTTACAAAGCCCTTTGCGAACTTTTCTGATGTTCACAACAGCCCTGGAGATTAAGTACTACAGAGATAACTATTCTTTTACAGATGAGAAAACTAAGACTCAGTAAAATTCAGTGACTTGCCGATGGTGAGAATCTTCAGTTATTTAGTATAGAGAACTAAAATCTATCCTCTTCACTGTCCCTTTAAAATGGAAAAAAATAGAGGAAGAAACAGAAATGATTTCAATTTGTGCTTTTAAATACTTAGTATTTCATGTTGGCAATTTTCACACAAGAATGATTAAAATCAACATTTAGTAACTACTAAATGTGTTTCAGACACTGTGCTAAGCAATGGAGCTACAAAGAAAAAGCACAAACAGAATCTGCCTTCAAAGAAGCTTATGTTCAAATGCGGGAAACAACACAAATACATCAGGACATATGAGGTAAATTACAGACAACATCGCAGAGTAAAAGATTGGATCTTGGACGAAGAGAGCAAACTAGTAGTAGCAACTAGTGAAAGTTGCAAAAAAGCAAATTTAGGCTCGTAGAAAACTATACTCTGGCCTCCTTGTAAAGGATTTGCAGCCTTAAAGAATGAAAAAACGATGAAATTGGAAGAAATAGGTAAATAAGTGAGTGGTGACAATTGTTTGGAGATGATCAATTCCTTAAGCCTAGCATGAAAGAGCCTCAATAATCTGATTCCAATCTAAACTTCCACTATTATCTCACATTACTCCTCCTCTTGATAGGTACAGAAGTCTGGCTGTGTGTTTAAGAAGTCCACACTGGGAGTGAGAAAAATGGCTAACTTGTCTAAGGGGGCAGCAGGCCGCTTTCCCCAATAAAATGAAGAAAGTATGCTATTTGTAGACAGTGTTTGTAAAGGAACTAGTGGATAGGGAATCACAGGATTATGGATTTAGAATAGACCTTAAGCCATCAAAAGTCCAACCCCTTCATTTTACAACACAAGGAAAGAGAGGTCAGGGAAGGTTGGATGACTTACCCTGGGGCAACAGCTAGTCAGTCAGCGTCTGAGTCAGGCTGCTCCAAAGACTGAAGGTGTGGAAGAGGGAACAAAGAAGTAAGCAGAAGGAAGGAATGGGACTGAAAACAGTGGAAGATGTAAAACTAAAACAGGAAGGAATAATACCTCATCTCAGAGGACAGGGGCAAATGTATAGAGATAAGAGAAATTTAAGGTTGATATGATAACAGATAAGGAAGCTCACACTGAATGGACTCAATTTTCTTAAATACAGAGGAAGAGAGTTCATCTCTGGGTATGCAAAAGAGAAAGGTCTAGTGGCTTGAGAAAAGTCAGGCACAGTTAACAGCGGTCAGTGTACCATGCAAGCAAACAAGATTAATTTTAAAAACTATTGCTGAGGAACATTTTGAAAAGATAAAATTTCACGAATTATGCCAGAATGTGCAGGGCTTACTGCAAGGGCTACAACCAACAGAAGCACAGCACTAACAAACCATTTCTTCAATTCTCCTTAATTGTTTTAAACAGATTTCCAGGCACATATTAAAACTGCATCTTGAATGGGATGCAGTGAGGTACAACGCTTTAAAAGGGCTCTTAGAACTAAGTATTTAGTCCATCTCTACTCTTTATAACTTAATGTGACCTGAAATAATAAATCATGGTTTTCTCACCTGTAAAAAAAAAAAAAAAGAATTAGAGGACTTCTGGTTCCAGGAGCCAAGATGGTGCAGTAATCAGTAATTACTATCCCCCTCCCCTTGTTGACCTTGAAGAGCCCAGAGAATATCTCCCTAGGGGAAAAATCCTGGAACAGTGGGAGCAGCAGAAGGTGTAAATAGACTCTCAGCCCATGAGGCTAGGAAAATCGCTAAGGAGGGTCCCAACTTGCTGTGGCTGAAGGGGACCAGTGCAGGACCAGAGCTGTCAGTAAACCAGGAGAAGATCCTGAGCCCCAGTGGGGTGAAGCCCATAACCATCAACACTAGGACCACAGACATGCCTCAGGGGAATTGAGAAAACTCTAGCCCAGTGGGGATCACCAACTGCTGAACTTGCCTATGCTCTAGCTCAACAGAGGAGACCTCCTTTGGCCAGACTACCCCTCTGCCACACTTAAAGCAGCTAACTCCAGGGTAATTCCAGGGAAATCCAAAATGACCTCACCTGACCTCGGCTTTCCAACATTAGCCAGCTCAGCACTAGGTAAGCTGCAGCATTTTAACTTCTAGTTGAAAGAACCAGGGGCCACAACACACAAAGCCTCAAGTTTTAGGCACAAGAACTGTGGGACAGAGCCCCCTGTGCCCCAGACATAGAGATCTACTTTAAAAGCCAGGAAAAGGGTGATTATCATAAGTAAGAAGCAAAGCAGAAAAGAAAAGACCATAAAATCTTTCTATGGGGGCAAGGACCAAAACACAAATACTAAAGAGGTCAGCATTGAGACTGCACTCTCATTTGAAACCTCAGAAGGGAATATGAACTGATCTGAACCACAAAGAGCCTTCTTGGAGGATCTCTGGAAGGATTTTAAAAGCCAAATTAGAGAAACAGAAGAAAAACTGACCAATGATTTTAAAAATATGAAAAAAGAAATCACAGAAGAATTTAAAAGGACAATTGGACAACTGGAAAAGGAAGTACAAAACCTAACTGGAGAAAAGAACTCCTTAAAAGGAACAATTGGACAGATGGAAAAGGAGATGCAAAAGTTAACTGAAGAAAACAATTTGATAAAAATTAGAATCAGGCAAATAGAAGCTAATGACTATGAGACCTCAGGAATTAGTCAAACAGAATCTAAAGAATGAAAAGATAGAAGAAAATGTAAAATATCTAAATGGAAAAACAAGTGACCTGGAAAATAGATTCAGGAAAGAAAATATAAAGATTATTAGCGTACCAGAAAGCCATGACGAAGAAAAGAGCCTGGACAATATCATCCAAGAAATCATCAAGGAAAATTGCTCAGACATCCTAGGTCCAAGAGAGTAAAACAGTTGTTGAAAGAATCCACCATTCACCTCCTACTAGGGATCCCAAACTCACAACATCAAGGAATATCATTGCCAAATTCCAGAATCATCAAGTGAAGGAGAAAATACTGTAGGCAGCCAGAAAGAAACAATTCAAATATCAAGGAGCTACAGTCAGGATCACACAGGACCTTGCAGCTTCTACATTAAAAGACTGGAAGGATTGGAATATAATATTCCACAAGGCAAAGGAGCTGGGACTACAACCAAGGATTAATTACCCAGCAAAGTTGGAGCATAATATTTCAGGCAAGGAGAGGGACATTCAATGAAATATGGGATTTCCCGACCTTCCTGATGAAAAGGCCAGAACTCAATAAAAAACTCAATTGTCAAACACAGGTCTCAAGAGAGGCATAAAAAGGTAAACAGGGGGGGAAAAAAAGACTTGTTACTCAATATGGGCAAACTGTTTACATCCCTATAAGGGAAGATGATACTTGCTAATCTTGAGAATTGTATATTTATTATGATATATAAAAGGGATATACATAGATAGAGGAAGCATTATAAAGTAAAGGATGGGTGCAGAGCCAAGATGGCGGAGTAGAAACACACAAATACGCTAGCTCCGAACCCACGGCCCATGAAGTATCTGTAGTAAAGAGCAGCCAATAAATTTGGGAGCAGGAGAAGCCACATAATAGTGGAGTGGATAAGATTTCTGTTCCAGAGGGACCTGCAAACCTCTCGCAAAAGGTCCATCGCGCTGCAGACGGGGAGCCCAGCCCAGCCCTGCACCGGCCCCGGCACCGAGAGGAACAGATCCGAGTGGACTTCAGGGATGGGATCTCCAGCGGCCGCACGGGTCCCTCCACCCACAGGTGATGGGGGTCGGTGAGAAGGTCTCTTTGGTGGGTCGAGAGGGGAGTGGGGTGCCCCTATACTCAGGCCCCCTCGGAAGGCAACAGCGGAGGCAGGAGCAGACTGGGGCTCCCCAAGCAGGCAGGATCACTGATCCATTGTTGAAGGTCTCTGCATAAACCCCCTGAGGGAACTGAGCCTGTGAGGCGGCCCTGCCCCCACCTGAGCACCTGAACTTAATCTCACGCTGAATAGCAGCCCTGGCCCCGCCCAAAGCCCTAAGGCTGGGAAGCAGCATTTGATTCTCAGACCCCAAGCGCTGGCTGGGAGGATCTGGAAGCGAGGTGGGTGTGAGGAGAATATTCAGAGCTCAAGTCACTGGCTGGGAAAATGCCCAGAAAAGGGAAAAAAACCAAGACTATAGAGGGTTACTTTCTTGGTTAGCAGGTTTCTCCTCCCCTCCCCTCCCCTCCCTTCTGATGAGGAAGAGCGGTGCTCACCATCAGGGGAAGACATGGAAGTCAGTGCTTCTACATCCCAGCCCACTCAATGGGATCAGTTCTGGGAAAAGGTCATAAAGAGCCCAAAAAATTTTCAAAATCATGTTAGAGAGGTGGAGGAAAAACTGGGAAGAGCAATAAAAGACTTGCAAGCTAAGTATGAACAACAAATCAGCACCCTGCTAAAGGAGACCCAAAAAAATGTGGAAGAAAATAACACCCTGAAAAAAAGGCTAACTCAATTGGCAAAGGAGGTTCAAGAAGCCAATGAGGAGAAGAATGCTTTCAAAAGCAGAATTAGCCAAATGGAAAAGGAGATTCAAAAGCTCACTGAAGAAAATAGTTCTTTCAAAATTAGAATGGAACAGATGGAGGCTAATGACTTTATGAGAAACCAAGAAATCACAAAACAAAACCAAAAGAATGAAAAAATGGAAGATAATGTGAAATATCTCATTGGAAAAACAACTGACCTGGAAAATAGATCCAGGAGAGACAATTTAAAAATGATGGGCCTACCTGAAAGCCATGATCAAAAAAAGAGCCTAGACATCATCTTTCATGAAATTATCAAGGAAAACTGCCCTGATATTCTAGAACCAGAAGGCAAAATAAATATTGAAAGAATCCACCAATCACCACCTGAAAAAGATCCAAAATTCCCAGGTCAAGGAGAAAATATTGTAAGCAGCTAGAAAGAAACAATTCAAGTACTGTGGAAATACAATCAGGATAACACAAGATCTAGCAGCTTCCACATTAAGGGATCGAAGGGCATGGAATATGATATTCCAGAAGTCAAAGGAATTAGGACTAAAACCCAGAATCACCTACCCAGTAAAACTGAGTATAATACTTCAGGGGAAAAAATGGTCTTTCAATGAAATAGAGGACTTTCAAGCATTCTTGATGAAAAGACCAGAGCTGAAAAGAAAATTTGACTTTCAAACACAAGAATGAAGAGAAGCATGAAAAGGTAAACAGCAAAGAGAAGTCATAAGGGTCTTATAAAAGCTGAACTGTTTACATCCCTACATGGAAAGACAATATTAGTAACTCTTGAAACTATTCAGTATCTGGGTACTTGGTGGGATTACACACACACACACTCATAGAGACAGAGTGCGCAGAGTGAACTGAATAGGATGGGATCATATCTTAAAAAAAAAAATGAAATCAAGCAGTGAGAGAGAAATATATGGGAGGAGAAAGGGAGAAATGGAATGGGGCAAATTATCTCTCATAAAAGAGGCAAGCAAAAGATTTTTTTTTAGTTTGGGGAAAAAGAGGGAAGGTGAGAGAAAAACATGAAGCTTACTCTCATCACATTCCACTAAAGGAAGGAATAAAACGCACACTCATTTTGGTATGAAAACCTATCTTACAATACAGGAAGGTGGGGGACAAGGGGACAAACAGGGTGGGGGGGGTCGGTGGAAGGGAGGGCATGGGGAGGAGGGTACAATTTGAGGTCGACACTCACAGGGAGGGACAGGATCAAAAGAGAGAATAGAAGTAATTGGAAGCAGGATAGGATGGAGGGAAATATAGTTAGTCTTATATAACACGACTATTATGGAAGTCATTTGCAAAACTACACAGATTTGGCCGATATTGAATTACTTGCCTTCCAAAGGAGGGGGAGGGGAGGGAGGGAGGAAAAGAAGTTGCAACTCAAAGTTTTAGGAATAACTGTCAAGTACTGTTCTTGCCGCTAGGAAATAAGAAATACAGGTAAAGGGGTACAGAAAGTTATTTGGCCCAACAGGACAGAGGAGAGGATGGAGACAAGGGCAGAGAGGAATGATGGAGAAAAGAGCGGAGTGGAGATGGGGGCAATTAGAATGCTCGGTGTTTTGGGGAGGGGACAAGGGGGGGAGAAAATTTGGGGCCCAAAAATTCTGTGAAAATGAATGTTAAAAGTGAAATTAAAAAATATATATATAATATATAAAGTAAAGGATGTCATGGTAAAAATGTGATTTAAGAGTACTGAAGGGATTATAACATAACAGGAGATGTGAAAAGGAGGAGTCAGAAAAAAGTACATCACATCACAGGAAGAGGTGCAAAAATATATTACATTAGAGGGAAAGAGGGGAGGGAGATGAGCATTGTTTGAGAGCTACCCTCCTCAGATTTGGATTCAAGGAGGGAACAACAAAGTCAGTTAAATATAGAAATACAACTAGCTCTATAGGCAGTAGGAGGGCAAGGGGGAAAGAAAAGGGAGGGAAGAAGTAGTAAGGGAAAAGGGGATTAAAAGGGAGGGGGACTGAAAGAAGGCAGGGAAGACTGAGGGAGGCAGAGGTCAAAAATTAAAACTATTGTGGAAGCAAAGGGAGAACTAAAAGCATAAACAGTGGGTGGGGGGCAGGGGATGGACGGAAAGACAGGGATAGTAATCATAACTGTGAATGTGAATGAGATGAACTCTCCCATAAAAGAGAGACTGATAGCAAAATGGATTAAAAACCATAATCCAACAACATGTTGTTCACAAGAAACACATTTGAGACAGGGGTATACACACAGGGTAAAGGTAAAAGATTAGAGCAGAATACACTGTGCTTCAGCTGATGTAAAAAAAAGCAGGGGTAGCAATCCTAATCTCAGGCAAAGGAAAAGCAGAAACAGATCTAATCAAGAGAGATAAGGAAGGAAACGATATCCTGCTAAAAGGCATCATAGACAATGAAGCAATTTCATTACGAAGCATATATGCACCAAGTAGCATAGCATCCAAATTCTTAGGAGAAGTTGGGAGAGTTACAGGAAGAAATAGAGAGCAAAACTATATTAGTGGGGGACCTCAACCTCCCCCTCTCTGAATCTGATAAATCTAACTTCAAAATAAATAAGAAGTTAAGGAGGTGAACAAGACTCTGGATAAGGTTGATATGACAGATCTCTGGAGAAAACTGAAAGGAGAAAGAAAGGGATATACCTTTTTCCTCAGTGGTACATGGCACATATACAAAAACTGACCATGTACTAAGCCATAAAAACCTCACAATCCAGTGCAGAAAGGCAGAGATAGTCAATGCATCCTTTTCAGATCATAATGCAATAAAAATTATATAGAATCAAAGGCCATGGAAATAAAAACCAAAAATTAATTGGAAATTAAGTAATCTAATCCTAAAGAATGAGTGAGTTAAACAACAAATTATAGAAACAATCAACAACTTCATTCAGGAGAATGACAATAGTGAGACAACCTACCAAATCTTATGAGATAACTGCAAAAGCAGTTCTTAGGGGAAGTTTTATATCTTTGAATGCCTACATGAATAAAATAGAGAAAGAGGAGATCAATGAATTGGGCATGCAGGTGAAAAAGCCACAAAAAGAACAAACTGAAAATTCCCAAGTAAATACCAAATTAGAAATACTGAAAACCAAAGCAGAGATTAATAAAATTGAAATTAAGAAAACTACTGAACTAATAAATAAAACTAAGAGTTGGTTTTATGAAAAAACCAATAAAATTAATAAACCTGTGGTCAATTTGATAAAAAAAAAAAAAAAGAAAACCAAATTACCAATACCAAAAATGAAAAGGGTGAACTAAACCTCCAATGAGGAGGAAATTAAAATAATTAGAAATTACTTTGTCAAACTGTATGCCCATAAATTTGACAATCTAAATGAGATGATTATTTTAAAAAATATAAATTGTCCAGATTAACAGAAGAAGTTGAATACTTAAATAACCCCATCTCAGAAAAAGAAATTGAACAAGCCATCAATGAACTCCCTATGAAAAAATCTCCAAGGTCAGATGGATTTACAAGTGAATTCTATCAAACATTTAAAGAATAGTTAATTCCAATACCGTATAGACTATTTGGGAAAATTGCTGAAGAAGTCCTACTAAATTATTTTTATGATACAAATATGGTTCTGATACCTAAACCAGTAAGAGCCAAAACAGAGAAAAAAAACTATAGACCAATTTCTCTAATGGCTATGGATGCAAAAATTTTAAATAAGATATTAGCAAAAAGAATATACAGCAATTCAATCACAAGACTAATACATTATGATCAGGTAGGATTTATACCAAGAATGCAGGGCTGCTTCAATATTAGAAAAAGTGCTAGCATTATTGATCATGTCAACAACAACACTAACAGAAATCACAAGATTATCTCAATAGATGCAGAAAAAGCTTTTGACAAAATACAACACCCATTCCTACTGGAAAGCATAGGAATAAATGGAAAAATAATAAGCAATATCTACCTAAAACCAACAGCCAGCATTATGCGCAATGGGGACAAGCTAAAGATATTTTCAATAAGATCAGGGGTGAAACAAGGATGTCCATAACCACCACTGTTATTCAATATGGTATTAGAAATGCTAGCCATAGCAATAAGAAAAGAAAAAAATTGAAGGAACTAGAACAGGCAAAAAAGAAACTAATTTATCACTCTTTGCAGATGATATGATGATATACTTAGAGGATCCCAGGGAATCAGGTAAAAAACTACTTGAAATAATAAGCAACTTTGGCAAAGTTGCAGGTTATAAAATAAACCCAGGTAAATCATGTGCATTTGTATACATTACTAATAACGTCCAACAGCAAGAGATAGAAAGAGAAATTCCATTTAAAGCTATGGTAGATATTATAAGATAACTGGGAATTTACCTGCCAAAACAAACCCAGGTACTATATGAACACAATTACAAAACACTTTTCACACAAATAAGTCAGATCTAAGTAAGTGGAAAAACATCAGTTGCTCGTGGGTGAGCCAACCTAACACAATAAAAATGACAATTCTACCTAAATTAATTTACTTATTCAGTGTCATGCCAATCAAACTACCAGATAATTATTTTCCAGAGCTGGAAAAATTAGTATCAAAACTCATCTGGAAGAACAAAAGGTCTAGAATATCAAGGGAACTAGTGAAAAGAAATGCTAGGGAAGATGGCCTAGCCCTACCAGATCTCAAATTGTATTATAAAACAGCAATCATCAAAACCCCTTGGTACTGGCTAAGAAACAAAAGGGTAGACCAGTGGAATAAGTTAGGCACTCAAGACACAGTAGTCAATGACTATAGCAATCTACTGTTTGATAAACCCAAGGGACCCCCAGCTTCTGGGATAAGAACTCACTGTTTGACAAAAACTGCTGGGAAAACTGGATAACAGTGTGGTGGAGAAACTGGGCATACACCAATGCCTGACACCATCCACAAGAATAAAGTCTAAACGGATATATGATCTAGGTATAAAGATTGATACTATAAAACAAATTAGGGGAGCAAGGAATACTGTATTTGTCAGATTTACGGAGAATGGAGAAATTTTTGACTAAACAAGAGATAGAGAACATTATGAAGTACAAAATGGATAACTCTGATTACATTAAATGGGAAAGTTTTTGCACAAACAAACCAAATGCAACCAAGATTAGGAGGGAAGCAGAAGACTGGGAAAGAATTTTTGCAACTAGTGTCTGTGATAAAGGCCTCATTTCTAAAATATATAGAGAACTAAGTCAACTGTACAAAAATGCTATTTGAAACAAGTGATTCCCCAATTGATAAATGGTCAAAGGCAGTTTTCAGAGGAAGAAATTAAAGATATTTATAATCATATGAAAAAATGCTCTAAATCACTTTTGATTAGAGAGATGCAAATCAAAACCACTGAGGTACCACATCAAACCTATCAGATTGGCAAACATGACAGAACAGGAAAATGATAAATGTTGGAGAGGATGTGGGAGAGTTGGAACACTAATTCATTGTTGATGAAGCCGTGAGCTGATCCAACCATTCTGGGGAGCGGTTTGGAACTATGCCCAAAGGGCTACAAAAATGTGCAAACCCTTTGACCCAGCAATATTGCTTCTAGAACTGTATCCCCAAGAGATCATAAAAATGGGAAAGGGTCCCACACATGTACAAAAATATTTATGGCAGCGCTCTTTGTAGTGGCCAAGAACTGGAAATCAAGGGGATGCCCATCAATTGGGGAATGGCTGAATAAATTACGGTATATGAATGTAATGGAATACTATTATGCTATAAGAAATGATGAACAAGAAGACTTCAGAGAGGCCTGGAAGGACTTATATGAACCAATGCTGAATGAAAGGAGCAGAACCAGGAGAACTCTGTGCACAGCAACAACCACAGCGTGAGAGGATTTTTCTGGTAGACTAAGTACTTCATTGAAATTCATGGACTTAAAAAATTTCCAATGGACTCGAGGCAAAACACCTTCCACATTCAGAGAAAGAACTATGGAACTGGACTGCAGATAGAAATAGACTATTTTCTTTTGTATTATGTTTTGTTTTATAGTTTCTCCCATTCATTTTAATTCTTCTATGTAACATGTATTTTATAGGAAAGTATGTGTAGAACCTATGTAAGATTGTATGCCATCTCAGGGAGGGAGTAGGGAAGGAGGGGAAAAAAAAATCTAAGATATATGGAAATGATTGTCGTACACTGAAAACAAATAAAATAATTTAATTAAAAAAAAACAAACTATGTAACAGGAAAAAAAGAATGATAATATAAACACATCGTTCTAAAGAGGTCATGAAAGACTGTCCACCATAAAGAACTATGCATATGAGGTGTAATTTATAATACAATATCATAATGACTCAAAGTACTTTAGGCAACGGATCAAATTTTCTTATGGTCACTCTTCTAAAACATATTCTGAATAAAACTCTACTTCTTGCATTAGAGTAGGTTCTAAAAGCAACAAGTAAACCTATGACAACTCTGAGTGTATAAGACAGTGATGACTTCCAACAACTAATTGTTTTATTTCTAAGGAATTTGCAACATCAGTGCATGTTAAGAATAGTGAATCTTCCCTTACCTGCTCAACATGTAAAAGTGTTCAAGACATAAATTATGCTCAGAAATAAGTTCTGAAAAAGCTAATGTTCTGCAATAGATTATTTGCTGACTTATTCACTTACTGCTATAGATTCCATCAGCTTTTCTGCTTCTTTTTCTAGCTTTTTGCAAGCTCATATCTCATTATGAAATGTGAAAGCCCCCACCTCCAAATGCATAGTTCAGCCAAGCACATTTGATCACAAAAATTGGGCTTTTTCAATTATTTTTTGGCCAAGGCCATTTTGTGAGCTATTAGAGAAAGCATGGTATAAACTTTATACTATATACTTTACACTATATATAATATACTATAAAGGAAGAAGCACGGGGCTTAGAGGCAAAAGATATTGTTCTGGTTCTGCTAATAACCAGATCAATAACCTGGGAAATATTTTTTTTGCTGGGGGATGGGTGAGTGGGTTGTGTTATATCTGTGATTCCTCCTCCCCTTTTAAAATAGTATTTTATTTTTTCCAATTACATATAATGACAATTTAAAACATTGTTTTCAAGAAAATTGAGTTCCAAATTTTCTCCCTTGTTCCCTTACCTCCGTCCTCCAAAGAGAATAAGCAATTTGATACAGGTTATGTATGTGCAATTATATAAAACAGATTTCCATATTAGTCATGTTATATAAGAAAAAAACCAAAAGGAAAAAACTACCAAAAGAAAGTGAGAACAGTATGCCTTGATTTGCATTCAGATGCCATCAGTTCTTTTTCTAGACATGGATAGCATTTTCCATCATTAAGTCTTCTGGAATTTTCTTGGACCATTGTATTCCTAAGAGGAGCTAAGTCTAGCAGAGTTGGTCATGACACAATGTTGCCATTACTGTGTACAATGTTCTCATGGCTCTCTTCACTTCACTTTGCATCAGTTCAGGTAAATCCTTGCAGGTTTTTCTGAAATCTTCCTGCTCATCATTTCTTACAGCACAATAGTATTACATTTGTATACCACAACTTGTTCAGCCATTCCCCAATTAATGAATGGGCACCCACTCAATCTCCACTTTTTTTTCCATCACAAAGAGCTGCTATCAATATTTTTGTACATGTAGGTCCTTTTTCCTTTTTTACGATCTCTTTGGGATATAGACCTAGTAGTGGTTTTGTTGGATCAAAGGCTATGCAGTTTGATTGCCCTTCAGGTATAGTTCCAAATTCCTCTCCAGAATGGTTGAATCAGTTCGTACCTCCACCAACAGTGCATTAGCATTTCCAATTTTCCCACATTCACTCAATACTTATTTTTGTTTTTGTATTAGCCAATATAATAGGTGAGGGGTGGTACACCTTAGGAGTTGTTTTAATTTGCATTTCTGTCATCAATACTGATTTAGAGCATTTTTTCTATGACTATAGATAGCTTTGATTTCTTCTGAAAACTGCCTGTTCTTATCCTTTCACCACTTATCACAGGTTGTTGCTGGTAGTGGTCCTTCATTCTCAAAGAGGAACATGACATCAAGAAGGTGATGCTGTGACTTGCAAATGAATTGGATTTAAGTGAGGGAGAGTTGTGCAAAGTTGTTGGGGTGTAAGCTCAGTTCTCACGTGAACTGTTTCGGGCAGGTAAAAATGAGGGCTTCTTGATTGCGAGCTCTCATGAGGCCCCCCAGGGAACAGCTGGGAACTGAGGAGTGAGACTAGAGCTTTCTTGTTTCTCCACCTCTTCTCAGTGGAAATTTGCTGGGGAGAGCATCCCACCCTTGAGATTGGTCCGTGGTCTGAGCACACCTTTTTGTTGATTAGCTAGGGGCTGAGAGCATGCACGGTATCCACGTGCGGACTATGCGGCTGGGAGAGCTTAAGTGGGGGCAGGAAAGCCTGAGGGGGGTCCCTCCCTTCTTCCGCCCCCTCTCCCTGTGTGATCCTTGCTCCTTGAGAAGGAGGGGGGTTCATTTCTCCTGGGGAAGAACTCGCCTGCATATGGACACGTAGCCAAGATCCTGAATAAAACCTAACCCTTGTTTGACTCTGGAAAGTCTCTTCTCTCCATACGTTTATCCAGCTGGCCCCCGAAGACCTGGATTAAGGTAAGAAGACTAGGGCAGCCCATGGCAATTAGGCCAGGACACAAAGTCACCAGCCTCACTATCTCCTCCAGAGCCATCTGGGTCCAGTGGCAAGATACAGATCAGGATGACTGGAGATGGCCTCCTCTGACCATTTATCAATAAGGGAATGATTTGTATGCTTAGAAATTTGACTACATATTTGGGATATGAGGCCTTTATCAGAGATATTTGCTGTAAATACTGTTTCCCAGCTTTTTGTTTTCTTTCTAATCTTGGTTACATTAGTTTTGTTTGTGCAAAACCTTTTTAATTTAATATAATCAAAATTATCCATTTTAATAATACTCTATCTCTTGTTTGGTCATAAATTCTTCCCTTCTCTATAGATCTCACAGGTAAACTATTCCTTGCTTTCCTAATCTGCTTATATTATCACTCTTTATGTCTAAATCATGCACCCATTTTGACTTTATCTTGGTATATGGCATGAGCTGTTGGTCTATATTACTTAGTTTCTTCCAATTTTCCCAGCAGTTTTTGTCAGTTCTTATTCCAGAAGCTGGGGTCTTTGGGTTTATCAAACACTAGATCACTATGGTCACTGTTTTCTACCTATTTTATTCCACTGTATATCTTGATTTCAATAGTTCCAAGGACTCCTACGAATGTAGAATGGCAATTCATCTATAATTTACAGCCTTGGAAAGAGCTCCTTGGCACACGAGGCAAACTTTCTTGTCCATGGCCAGATAATTTCCTGACTTGACTCCAAGGCCAGATCTTCATCACTACCTTTCAAAGAAATTACAAAAGACAAAAAGACAATTTCAGAAAAAAAAAATCACTGCTCAAACTACTAAGGACCTCTTAATTGCCAAATCTGGTGCAGTTTTCCTAGTCCTCATCCTTTTTTACCTCTTTAACACCTGACAGCATTTAGCTACCTTTCTCTCCAGGATAGTCTCCCCCTCTGAATTTTTCAGGATGGTACTTCCTGTTCTCTCATCTAAGTCACTCCTCAGCCTCCTTTGTTGGCTAGTTTTCTAAATCACATTTTCATGAATGTTCCACAAAGCATTGTACTGGGCCCCAGTCTTACTATGTAATTTTACTGACTTTATCAACTACCATTTTTATCCTCTTTTATTATTTAATATCTTTGAATATGTAATTTAACATAACACCTCATATAGTCATCACTTTACATAAATTTGCATTATGCGAATTCTACTTTATGTAAAGAATTCTGAAAAAATCTGCATTCCAAAAGTACCTATGCTAACTTTACTGTAAAGTACAATGTATTTCTCTCAGCTCCTACCCCTCAGACCTCAGCACTCCTTGGCCTCCTGTCCAACAACAAAACCCTCTAAAAGAATAGACATGTAAACAGATCATGGGGGGCTTGGCTTGAGATCTCTGGTGCTAAGAAAGGAGACCTCCCACCCACCAATATATCCAGCCCACATATCTATCTGTGCTCTGCTACCATGTCTTTTCCCAGCTCCCACAACATGTTTCCTGTCCTCCACTGTCTGTACCCAGCCCCCACAACCCCACTCCTGCTTCCACTCTCACTTCTGTCCCCGGTACCCATGTGTCCTTGAAGAATGTGTAGGCCTCCTGCCTCTCTCCCTACCTCACATCCACGGGGGCATTAACATAAAAACTGCTTTACACAAGAGGTCCACTTCCTTGTAAAGTCAGAACTGTCTGTACTGATTCATTTATTCTATACATACTTACATAGATACTTGCTATCTCTTCTGTTACAACATACAGAGTAGACTGATTTTATTGCGTATTTTAAAAGGAAAGCAAACTATACATAATAAGGAGCTGCAGTTTCACATGACAACCCTTTTTTCTATTATATATCTGAAAATACCAATTTTATTTGCTGAGTGCTCAGTTCTAGATAAAAACTAAAAAGGTGAAAGTAGGAAGGAAAAAAAGGCAATTGTCTAGGTGAGAGGGGATAAAGGTCTATATGAGGGAGGTGGCTGTATGAGTAGAGGGAACTGACATCTTATGAAGGTAGAAACAAGAACAGATTTATTATGAGTTAAGTGTTGAGTGATGAGTTGACAATGACAACGGAGGTTCTAAAACCTGAATGCCTAGGACAGTAATAAAGCCCCTATACAAATCATACAGAAGTTAGGAAAAAGGAAAGATCCAGAAGGAATGAGTTCTGTTTTGGACATGTTAAGTTTGAGATGTAGGACCTTGCCAAGGGAGTTATCAAGTCACCAAATGAGATAGTACAGAAGGTGCATTGTTAGTGAGTATGACAAGGATGAAAATTTAGCAAAAGGGACTGAGAAGTGGGTCAGACACATAAGAGAACAACCAGGAGAGAGAAAAAAGAAAAGAAAATACTCAGTAAGAGATGATGATCAATAGTGTCAAAGAGGGTCAGGATTGAAAAAAGGTCACTAGATTTGACTGGTAACTTCACAGAGGACATTTTCAGTTTAATGATGAGGTTGGAAAGCTAAAGTGAACAGGATTTAGAATAGAAAGGAAGTGGAGGCACCTGGTGTAGAAGACAGCTTTCTCACATAGCTGAGAAAGTGAGGACAGAGACTAGAAGATGGTTTATTAGAGATGGAAAGATAAAGTGAGGGTTTTTTAAGGATGGGAGACATCTCTAGTCAGGAAGAAAAAAATTGGTAGGTAGGAAATGACCTAAGATTATAAAGTACAGGAAAAATGTGCTGGAAAAGATGGGAGGAGATGGGATCAGGGGATTCTTATCTTGGGCTAACTCTATCAAAAGATGTCAGGGGACCAATTAACTTGGATGGGAAAATAAAAATTATATCTATTTCAATGTTACCAATTAACTTTGTAATCTTATATTGTGTATTTTTAAAAATTATTCAAATTACTCCATGGGGGGGGGTGATAAGAAAATTATGCTTAACTAACAAAAAGCAAAATAAAACTGAAGTCACATTAAAAAAATTATCTGTAATTCAATATCATCCCCTCCAGAGGCTGTTACAAACCATCTCTTCTCTTCTTAAAACTCCCACACCTCCTATTCCTCCCACTCTCACAGTTGAGGATTTGCCTCATACTTTACTGAGAAAAGAGGGGCCGGCCATTCACCTTAAGTTCCTTCTTCTCCCCTTCTCTACCTCTCAAAACCCCTTGATATCATGCCTCTCACTCTCCTTCTTTAGTCGTGTATCTGAGGAAGAGAGAGCTTTTCTCTTTTCCAAGGTCACCCCGTCTACATATTACCTTGACCTACATTATCCTCCATTTTCTACAGATTATCCCCACAATCATTCTCACCTTTTAATCTTCTGTAGTTTCTTTAGAGCTGGAACTTGGTAGTGAGCAACAGAGCTGCCAACTGGCACCTATTCCCACAGTCTGCACAAGGTCAAGGTCTCCTGAATTGGCCTGAAACCTCTTCTTGCCTTAGTGTTTTTTTCAGTCCTTAGCCACAAGAATGGTCTGCATGTGCACTCTTGGCCATCCCCCGTCCTTGGTGTCTACATACCACTGTCTCCCTATGCTGACCAGAACTAGAAAAATGAATCACTGTGATTTTTCCTTAGTGTTCTACATTTGGACGAGTTGTTCTCTCTTCTCTCACTTGGTGACCTCATTATCTCCCCTAAGTCTCTATGCAGATGACTTCCAGACCTATATGTCTAGTTCTCATTTCTCTACTGAGCTTTAGTTTCCTTATTACCAACTACCTTGTGGACAATTCAAATGGGATATTCCATAGACTAGAAATCGTATTTCAAGAAAAAAAAACTGATTAACTCTAAGAAAGCCAGAGGGCAAAGTGAAAATAGAAATAATCCTCTGGTTATATCATAAAAACCCAAAATGAAAATGCTTAGGAACTATACTATAGCCAAAGTCCAGAGTCGTTAGATCAAAGGAAAAAAATACTACAAATATCAAGAATGAAAGAACTGAAGTAGTAAAGGAACTACTATCAGGATCACACACAACTTAGTAGCTACCACCACAAAGCAGTGGAGACTTCAGAACAGGATATTCCAGGAAGCTAATATATATGCTTACAACCAAGAATAGGTGGCACAGTGGATGAAGTGCACGATTTAGAATCTAGAAAATGCGAGTTCATCTCTTGCCTCAGAAATGTCACCTGGGCAAATCACAATCTCTATCTGCCTTAGTTTCCTCATTAATAAAATGGGAATAACAACACCTACTTCCCAGGTTGTTCTAAGGAGAAAATGAGTTAATGTTAGTAAAGCACACTGCAAACCTTAAAGTGCTACATAAATGTTTGTTATCATTACTATATTATTGGCTGTGCTGGATGACTTTGGGCAAGTCACTTAAATTGATGCCCCAGGCATAAAAGGTGCAGATCTACATAGGCAGAAAAATTTCTTCTCTACCTATAGAGTAGTCCAAGAATACCTACACCAAGAAAATCACAAGCTTGGTCAAAAGAGAAGAAGCCTACAGACACTTCAAATGCAAGATAACAGCAACAGAATTCTTTCCCCTCCATATCCATTCTTGTTCTCAACTTCCTCGTTTCTGTCAAGGGCACCATCATCCTTCCAGTCAGCCACGGTCACAATCTCGACATTATCTTCAACTCAATTTACACTCTTTCTCACCCCACATCAAATCAGTTGCCAAATCTTACATTTTCTATCTCAATTACCCCCTTATCCAGTGTCACATAAGACATTACTCTAACTCAAGCCCTTATCCTCCTCTGGAATACTGCATTATTCTCATACCTTCTTCAAGTCACTTTTCCATTTCGTTCCAAGAGCTGCCAAAGTGATCTCCCCAAAGTTCAAGTATGACCACATTACTTTCCCTACTCAATAAACTCCAGTGGATCCCTATTACCCACTGATGTTTACTGAGTAGAGAAGTAACATGGTCAAATGTAAATCAAATGTGATCAAACTGAAACTCTTCCATTTAGCACTGAAAGCCCTCACAATCTGATCCCAAGCTAACTTTGCAGATCAAGCGTCACTTTTCACATTAAATCACTGCTCATTAATACTCCTTCCCAAATGATCTTTTATCTTATTTTGCATGTATACATACACCCACATGCCATAGTAAAGTTTATGGCACTCTAATCGTTTCATAGTAGTTTGGAATCGTAAGAACACAATAAATTTAACCACTACTCTTTTTTCAAAGACTTGATAAAAAGCTGCAAAAGAAATATGAAGTTTGCTGTTTATTCCTCAAAGGTATTGCCTCAATTTTAATTTTTTAGGTTTTTTTTCTAATTTTTAAATTTCCCACTAGATTTGAAACTAGGCCAAATTAGTAAGATTTTACTGGGGGGAGAAACTCAGAGCAATTAAATAAATGACAATTTCAAAGTGGTATTAAGGTAGCCCTGTTCATCAAAAATGTCTTAGAGATGTCTTAGAACAGAAATGTCAGACTCCCAGAAGCAGTTCAAAAAATTCCTGAGTGAAGACTGGAAGCAGATTAAATTGTAATTAGTAAACGTTTAACAAAATAAAAAAATAAAACAAAGATGATATTGATTTTTGGTTTTCCAAGTCAATATGCAGCCTGCAGGGATATATTTCTATTTTGAGTTTGACATCGCTGCCTTTGAAAACTTTGCATCTTTCCTACAGAAACAATGTTTTAAATTTTATAGTTATTTTGCAAGACAAAGTTCATTTGCAGAACATATTGAAGTGAAGGAATGCAGGTCACTGTACTATATAATGCCTCAAAACCAGCAAAAACAGAGGAAAGGAAAATTAACTTAGGGTTCATTCCAAGGGCAGAATGACAGAACCTCCTGAGTTAGAAGAAACCTCAGAAACTAGTCTTAATTCACATCTGAACATGAATCCCTTCTAACTTCTTTCTGACAAGTGGTAATAAAACCACCAATTTAAGGCTTCTAGCAAGGAAAAACCTGTTAATATATCTAATAGCCCAATTCTACTTCTAGTTAGCTCTAAATGTTAAGTTTTCCTTTTATCAAGCCCAAATATACCTTTTTTATATGCCTTACTTCTTCAATTCCATAAACATCAAACATTCCCAGACAAGGGTCACAAAGACTCCTAATTCTTCCCTCAGAGAGCAAGCAGAAACAGAATTTCTCTTTCATATGCTAATGCTCTTTCACAGATTGGCAATAAGATGCTCTCTCCCTACCCCCAGCCTTCTCTACTCCAGCCAAAATAGCCCTAAAACTGAATCTACAAGGCATAGTTTCCAGTTCCCTCATTACCTTGGTTACTCTCCTCTAAATATATTCTAGCTTGTCAAATTTCTTCCTAAAATGTTGTTCCCAGAATTGAACCTACATTCCATGTGCTCCAACCAGGAGAGAGCAGATCAGGACATGAATCTTCCTAACTCTGGACACCATGCCCCACACCTCCTGTGGTCTAGGATCAATTCAACTTTTTGGGCTATCATGACCTACTCTGAATCTGTAGTCTAAACTGAAATTCCTTCATGTTTTTAACAGAGAAGTACTGTTTTGACATATTTCCCTGCACCTCCTGAGGACAATCTTGTTTGAACCCAAGTATAGGACTATATATTTATTTCTATTATATTCATCCAATTTGATGTGGTCCACAATTTTAGCTTGCTGAAATATTTTTATGTCCTATTATGGAAGATAAAAAAATGTACAGATGAAACTAGAAGGAGGACAAATCAAAGAGAACGGCTCTGACAGTGCTGCTGTAGCGATCTAGTCTAGGCATTGATGAAAATAGAACATCGCCTCTTTCAGGTCTCAGACCTGCGGCGCTCTATAAATAGAAACAACACTCCAAAAGATAAATGTGGAAAATCGAGAGCTAGACTGGCCAAATACACAGGCGCTATCTGCTGGAAGTGACATTTTTAGGGGTACTTTGAAATCCATTTTTTCAAGATATTTATAAGAGGACAAAATTCTAGAAGATGAGGAAACATGACTATCAAGCAAGAAAAAAAAAGAGGAGCTATACGCTCTGTAAAATCTAAAAGAAAAAGGGCTTCTTGATATATGGCTCCAAAAGGCTTCAGCTGATAGAACACTGAATCTGGATTCAGGAAGACCCAAGTTTCAAATCTGATCTCAGACGTTTACTAGCTATGTGACCCTGGGCAAGTCACTTAACATTTGTCTGCCTCAGTTTTCTCAACCATAAAATGAGGATAATAATATGACTAATCTTTCAAGGTTGTTGTGAGGATCAGATGAGATAGTTAAAATCTGTAAAGCATTTAGCATAGTGTCTGGCACACAGTAGGTGGTTTAATAAATGCCTTCCTCTTTCTTTCCTTCCCTCCAATGAGCTGTACTAAATACCAATACTCTTTCCTCAGCTGAGAGCCACTACCACCCAAATGAGATTTTTCTAACAATCTACAAATGAAAAATCAAGTCTTGGACGTGATTTGGATGGGCATTCATTTGTAGACTGCTAGTCATTTTCCAAAAGAAATAAGAACAAAGGATATAGATAGGAGGTTTTCTGAGGAAGAAATCTATAATAGCAATAATCATACTAAAAAAATGCTCTAAATCACTAATAATTAGAGAAATGGAAATTAAAAATTCTGAAGTACCACCTCAGAACCATCAGATTGGCCAAACTGACAAAAAGGAAAATGATAATTGCTACAGGGTTACTATAAAAAAGGTATATCAATTCACTGTTGGTGCAGCTGTAAACTAGTCCAGCCATTATGGAAAGCAATTTGGAACTATTCCCCACAAAATAAATAGTAGTGCGTTTGCGTGCGCACATGCGCACGCACAACCCCCCTCCCCATTTTGATGTAGTAACATACTACTAAGTTTGTACTCCAAAGAGATCAAAGAAAAAGAAAAACAACCTACAGCTATGTCCCAATTAGTGTGAATAATGAATTCCAATGGTCATACATATTTCAATTCACTTTCAAAATTATAATTATATGAAATATGGTAATTGGTTCCAGCCAGAATTATCAAATGCAAACACAAATAATGTGACCACTTCAAAGATTTATTATTCACACTAACCAGGATCTCTGGCTATTTATTGTTGTTCAGTTGTTTCAATTGTGACTGACTCTTCATGATCCCACTTGGAGTTTTCTTGGCAAAGACACTGTGGTCTGCCATTTCCTTCTCTAACATTTTTCAGATGAGGAAACTGAGGCAAACAGGGTTAAGGGACTTGCCCAGGGTCACACAGCTAGTAAATGTCTGAGGCCAGGTCTGAATTCAGGAAGATGAGTCTTTCTGGCTTCAGGCCTGGCACTCACTGTGCTACCTAGCTGCTCAGTGTTGATATATAACGGAAGTTATTTCCTATTTGACCTAATAATCACAAGTCTCTTCACATATACCTGAGGTTACAGTCTCGCCTAGCAGGTTTGAATAGTGAAGTTCTGCCTGTTAGAGCATTTTTAAAAAAAAAATCAGAGTAAGGAAAAATCTAGAAACAAAAATAGACGCCAAACAACTTGGGCACTGCTAAATAATCTGTGGTCCATGAATGAAAAGGAGTAGAACTAGACTAAGGATTAATGAACATGAAGAATTAAAAGAAAACAAGTGTGTGAAAAGGGCAGAGAGACCAAGAATATGTATACTAACTAAAACAACATGAATAAAATCAACACTAAGGGGTAACAAAACTAGTCAAATACTATTCATCATTTTCCAGGAATCTGCTTTGTTTACAATCTGGCTGCCGGTAACAAAGGTGCTCTATCAGACAAAATGGAAAAATTATTTTTAAAAAAAGAAACCCCGGGATTGTTTCTCAGGGTATGCCATCTCAGGTCTACACTTTCCTAGTTCTCCCATTAAAAATGACTGCTTTCCTACTCTTACCAAAACACTAGGTAATGTTGTCATGGCTGCTACTGCAAGTATGTTCTTGTAACTATCATCCATTCTTCCAAATATTTCCCTGTGGCTTCACAGAAAACCAATGAAAGCTCCATCCCTTCAGCCTCCTAAATCAGAGGCTATCCCTCTCTGTGCACATGAATAAATGAATGTTACAACAGTATTCTGACTGAGACAAGAGGATCTACTAAAGATCAAGTCCCATGGAGTACAACAAGTATATGAATCTCTACCAGGGAGGAACAGGATCTTAAGATTATAGATTTAGAGCTGAAAGGAAGGGAGATTAGGGACAATCTGCTGAGGGGACTAGACCAAAGAGCTAACACATGGAAGAGCTGAGACTTCAATTTAAGTCCAAACTCCATATCCAAGCATTCTTCCCATCGTACTGTGCTTAATGCTCTGCTTATAAGGCTGTTCTGATAATAGCTCACATGTATATATTATGACCTTCAAAACACAATATACTAAGTTCATAACGGCATATGGTAGATAAAATAACTCATTTTCTTCATTTAACAAAAGGAAAGTGAGGGGTGAAATTACTTTAAGGTTAGACACAAGTAGTGGGATTCAAACCCCAGTCCTCCAACTCCAAACCTGGTGCTCCAGCAATCCAAACTGAAGCAGCATATGCACAGTACTGCCCAAGCTTCTACTATGGAAACCAAGGCTGGATTCACTGGAACCTAAAAAGTCCCTACATTTTACTGGGCTTCATACTCTAAAGGTTTCTAAGACTTCTGACATTTCAACTGGCTTCCACAAGAAAGTCAGCTGATAGCCATGCACTGGATTAGGCCTAATTCTAGGAGGTAATGGGAGAATGATATGAACCTGAGACAAATTCTACTTTGTAGCAGCAATGGCATAAGAAAGAGAAAAAAGGGTCACAAAAGGAGAGGAAAAAGACAGGAAGGACATGGTGGTAGCAGCAACAAGCATAGGGAAGAACTGGAATCGAAAAAGGGGCAAGAAAGAATTTCTAAGAAGTCTTAAAATTCTATTAATTCAAAATATTGCATAATGGATTTCTACATATCAATTTATAGGACTTTCTTGGATGTTCTGTTTATATTTCTTAAAAAACTTTCTATAAGGAAAAAGTGTAAATGTTCCAAGTTTAGATATAATAATTACGAGTTTTCTGATCATCCTGGTTCTGCTTACTGCTTGTGAGACCCGGGATAAGTCATCTAACCTCTTTGAGCCTTAGTTTTCTTATCTGTAAAATGAGTGAGGGTGGATTAGATTAGGTGATATCTATGATTTTTTTATCTCTAAATCCTATAATCTACAGATGTTAATTCTCCCTGAAGCCTAGAATTAGCTTCTATTTTTCAGGTATAGTAGTGCTTGTATTCCTATTTAAAACTTGTTAGAACATACTGTTACTCAGCTTGCCTTTTCAAGCAAACTAATATTTTATTAACTAATATTTTAATTTAATATTATTATTTTATATAACAATTAATATGAATACATTAACATTAGCTAATATTTTATTTTACTGGATCACTGATATGCCCTGTTCACTGGGAGACATGTTAGGATACATCAATGAAGGAGGTCTAAAAATGGAACTCTGGAAAAGCTATAGGTAATAACCTAGATTTGGGGGCCCAAGATTCATAAACTATTCCAGACCAACTGCTCTAAGACACACCTCATTCTTAGTCCTGCCACTCTAAAATATGTCCCTTTTCTGCAACCTTTCATATCTGAATCTTACATGCTGAAAATTCTGGCCTTATATTGAGAAGGAACATATCATATTAGAAATGAATAACCAATCAGAGTGTACCTAAGCAAGAACCCACCCCTCCCTGTAAAAACCATGGCTCTGGCCCATGGTGGAGCTGTCCTGGGTGTGTGAAGTGACTGAAGAATGATGAAAGCTTGAGGTGACCTGAATGTACCAAATCTGCCAACCAACTCTTGCAGGAGGAGGTCTGAAAATCTGATCACCAAGATCACCAAGCCAGAGAATTCCCTGGCTGTTTTTCTGATTGCCCCAGCTGGTGATGAAGCCCACAGCTTTTAGCTTAACTGGTAGTTCTGAGTCTTTGGTGAAAATCTCCCAAAATGACAAAACAGTCACACTTCTGCTTTAAAACTATTCACACTTCAAGTGAAATTCAGTGTGAGTCAGGCCTGTCTCAGTGCAATCCTGCCAACAGGGCTTATTTACCTTTGGTATCAATTTTTTGTTATGACGATTTTGCAAACTAATTTGGTGATATGCAATATGAAACCATAAAACTCTTTCTGCCTCTTGATCCAGTAATTCCAAAGCTAAGACTTTACCCTTAAAATCACAAAAGAAAAAAACAAAATATAGATATATCATGCATACTCTCAGCTTCAAAAATAAAACAAAACAAAAACTAGAAACACCTTAACTGGAAATGGACTACATAAATTATGTTTTAAATGTAATGCAATATTAGAGTGCCATAAAAAATGTCAAGGATAAGGAAATAAGGAAGATAGACACCAAGGGAAACCTGCAAAACTAAAACTAGACAGACAACAGCTTCAGGTATAAAAATAAAACAAAAACAAGAGAGTAGAATTCAAGATGTATCTGGAAAGGGACCCAGGGCAAAGCTCTTTTTTAATATTTTTATCATCCATTAATTAATTTGAATTCTATTTCATTAAATGCTAAGGAAGTAGTTTTAAAATCTTTTCCCCTTATATACGCTTGCTTATTAATTTTTATTAACAGTTAAGTTTAACAAAAAGTTTCCTTTAAAATATGGCATAAAACTGCTCCTACAGGATAGCCCTCCCAGTTGTCACCATCAAAAAGCTAAAAGCTGTCCATTTTACACATATTAAATCCTGTCCATTTACTGATGGGGACACGCTAATTAAGGCCATTCAAAACTAGTGTCAACATACCTTAAAAGAAGATTTGTAATACAAAGATCAAGTTGCCTTTTTTGACAGCTCGATGGTATAGTGAGAAGAAAATACTGATCTTGATTACTAGCTGTGTAGTCCTGGGCAAAGTCACTTAACCTCTCTCAGGCTCAGTTTCCTCTTCTGTAAAATGAGGATAATAATAGCAACTACCTCATGAGGAAACTCTTGAGGATCAAGTGAGGGAATATGTAAAACACTTTAAAAATCTTACAAGTGAGGTATAAATGTTAAGAGTATTAAAGATAATATAACAGTACCCTATGAGGGCACTAGGCTAGCTAAACTAGTCACTGAGCTCAGATTCTGCAAGGAAGGACAGACACCTATAAAGGACTAGTAACAATCAAAGCGGAAGGGACAGGGAGGTGCTTCTCATAGGAAGACAGAGGGTACTTATTCCCACTGATTCAGAAGGAGCCTCTTCCCCATGCCCCATCAGCTTTGGCTCATTTTATTCTCTCACAGGGGCTTACCAGGAGAGGGGAAACAGGTTTTTTGAATGACTGGCCAGAATTCGGGCCAGGTCTTTTATGGCTAGGGGTGAGGGCCTGGACCATTACTCTAAGGTTTGCTCCCTGCTCAGGTACTTAGGACAACTTCAGGATTTTAAAGCTCTTCTCAATCTGACAGTCAGCCAGTCAATAAACTTTTATCCAGTGCATACTATGGGGTCACTACATAAAGGGCAACTGGGTGGAACAGTAGATAAAAGTACAGGGCCTGGAATCAGGAAGATTCCGCTTTCCAAGTTCAAATCTGGCATCAGACATTTACCAGCTGTATGACCCTGGGTCATACACTTAACCTGGGCAAGTCTTTATCCATGCATGCCTCAGTTTCCTCATTTGTAAAATGAGCTGGAACAGAAAATGGTAAACTACTCCACTGTCTTTGCCAAGAAAACCCCTAATGGTGTGATGAAGAGTCAGAGGCGATTGAAATGACCAAACAGCAACAACAATGTGGTCAACATAGTGCTAAGTACTGAGGATGTGAAGAAAAGTAAGACAGTCTAACCAGGAGACATTTATGTAAACAAATATGTACACAAAAGACATATCCAGTATGAATTGGAAATAGTCAACAGAAGGAAGTTTCTAGAATTAACGAAGAATGGAAAAGGCTTTCTGTAGAAGGTGGGATTTTAGCTGGGACCTGAAGGAAGTCATGGAAGCCAGTAGGTTAAAAGGAGGAGAGAGTCAATCAGAGAATATACTTGGAGTGTCAGTAAGAAGGCCAGTCTAACTAGATTTCAGAGCACATGGCAGAAGGTAAAGTAGACTACCAAAGGGAGAAAGGGGTTAGGCTTTGAACGTCACAAAATTTTGTATCTGAATCTTGAGTTGCTAAGGAGTTCTTTGAGTAGGAGGGTGATATGCTCAGACCTGTACATTAGGAAATCACTTTGATTTTTCAGTAAAGGAAGGACTACAGAGGCTTATGCAGGGAAACCAATCAGTAGGCTATTCCAAGACTATAGGCATGAGGTGATGAGGGTCTGTACAAGGGTGGTGGCAGTATCAAAAGAGAGAAAAGGGGCTATACCTAGAGATGTTACTAAGGTAAAATCTGACAGGCCTTGGAAACAGACTGGATATAGAAGATGACAGTGAAGAGTCAAGAATGACACCTAAATTAGGAGCACAGGTGATTGGGAGGTGGGGGGACCCTTAAACAGTAATTAGGAAATTAGGGAAAAGGAAGGGCTTGGGTGAGGGATGGAAAAATGAATTCAGTTTTTGGACATACTGAGTTTCAGATACCTATGGACACCCAGTTCAAGATAATAGGTAGCTTGAGATGTGACACTAGAAATCAGCAGGAGAGCTTAAAGCAGCCAAACTAACCCTCATTGGGATAAGAGAAAAATACTGATTTGCAGAATTAATGGTCCTGATGGTTCTGAATGGCCCTAAATAGTTTTCTCAGACATAAGACAAGCTCCACTTGGCTATCTGAATGGAGACTATAAATGGCCCATAACATACACTATAAATTTACGTGCATAATATCTACTACTACCACCACCATTTCAGTCTGAAACAGAGGGGAAGGAGAAAAACTATCAAACTTACTGTGTGCAATGCACTGTATAAGAGCCTTGTATTTAAAGTATCTGAATACAGTCCTACCACAACCTCAGGGTCTTTAAACAGGTAATTAGGACAAAGTCCACTTTTATAAAATTATCAGTTCTATGTGCACCAATATATGTGAGAAGGAATGTAGTGGTCAAAACCTACTGTTTACATTTAAAGATGTCCTTTCCTTTCCAGTTTTAGGATTGGTCTGGTTTAGACTTTGGTCTAGATACCAAGAGATTCCTGCGTCCCCAGGAAACTATTTTGGTCTCTTCCAACAGTATAAGGCACCTTTTTTTCCCTCTGTTAATTTTGCTTAGTAGCAATTACTATAGTTCAGTACCAATCAATCTCAATGCCAACAGTCCAAAAGATAGATCAAAAAAGGAAGGAAGGAGACTGCCGAATACTAATTCACTCTGCACTACTTCCACAGTGGTAGTCAGGTGTTTATAACTCCTTTTATTTAAACTGTCTGCTCTGATGAGAAAAGCATTGTTTCCAATTGAGTGCTGGACCAATGTTTTCTAATGGTAGCTATGACTAATGTTTAAAAGGAGAAAAAAAAAAGTTAGGGTCACCAAAATGGGAGAATGTGTAAGAAAAATTTCTTTGTACGTTCTTTCCAAATGAGAACATGCAATGTAGACAAACTTGTGAAACAATTCAAAGATAAAACTGACTCAAATTTAGGGAATGTTCCTTCTCAAAGCTATTCTATGTTAATGAGATGTTTAAATATGGCATTGGATCTGATCTCATGGCCCAAAAAAGCCAGGGTTCCCACAGGTAATACTAATTGACAGAGAAAAGTAAATTTTCCCATCCAAATGTTTTTTTAAAAAAAAGAAAAGTACCTATTTTAAAAGCTAGGCGCTAACATTACCTGCTAATACATGACTAAACTCAAATAGATAATATATAATTCAGACCAGAATGTAAATCAATACAATACAGAGGTGCCTAGAAATAGGCACCTTTTTTCACTAATCCTTACTGTCAATGGTATTGTTAGCAATTATGACACAGCTAACCTAGTTTTCTCCATCAATACCAGGTCTTCTTAAAGTACTGCTTTGAACCCATGTCCTCCCTGATCAAAAACAACAGCTCCCCACTATTAAAGTATAAATTCCTTAGTGTGCTGTTCAAAGTCCATCACAACCTACCATATTTCACTGCATCACCACCACCACTGCACAATTGCTGCACCCTGTTTTTAGTTCAAAAAAATTTGGTTTATAACGTTTTGTCATGCAATCGTTGCATTTCATCATGCAACTGTCTCATGGCATAATTCTTTCCAGCATGCCACTTAAAAGGTAAACAGCGAAACAGTGTATTCAGGGGCATATGGATATGCATCTATCTCTCCTGCATTTCAAGCCTCAACCCTAGAAGTCTCAGCACACCCGCATTGTCAGTATTCAGTTCACGAGTATTCTGTGCATCCTAATCTTGCATCAAAGACAGGTTAGTAATAAATGATTATTAATACTGGCACACATTTTAAAAGCTTCAAATAATGGTTGCATCCCATCTTTTTGCAGTGAAATATGGTCCTTTCCTAGTCTTATTTCCCCACTACTCCCCATAACCACTCCCTGCTCCCTAAACATGATCCTTGAGTTTCTGCTTCAATGCCTTTGTTCCAAGCTATTCTCCTCCACCTGTCAAAATTCTAACCATGTTTCAAAAGCCTCCAATACCATCATCTTCCAACTGGAGGTGATCTCTTCTCTATTCTGAGTCCCTAAAGTATGTTGCATCTCTTAGAGCACTTAACCAACTTGAGTACTTATCCTCTCATACTGGATTGTAACTTTCTGAGGTGAGATACTGTGTCTGATTCATTGTATTGTATCCTCTACCGTATCTAGTAACATTTCCTTACACTTTTATAGAAGGTGTTCAATAACTCTGTTGAATGAACTACTAGATAGGATTAAATGCAAACTGTTAAAGAAAAATCTTCTTTTAAGGGATCACATTCTCCTTCCCAGTTGGAAATAGCTTACTAGAAAATAACTTTTTAAAATGGTTTCACTACAGGGCCCTATGTTGAGGCAACAATGAAAAACTATACGACAAACCAGAAGTATTCATTAAATGCCTATTTGTGTTATATGATGATAGTTACAGAAACACTGTCCTTATTCTCTATTTTTTTTTTACTAAAGTAGATGCAGCCTAATTCAAATGTGGGATTTTTCAATATTAAGAACATATGAAGAGAAGAATGAGAATTGTGAACCCAGTAAGACAGTAAGCTATGTCTAAGATATGTAAAAAATGAAGTATATTTGGAGGATGGGTATATCCCTGGTATATAATTATACTCTTAATCCTAGAAACATTAGCAGAAGGGAGAAATTATAAAGCATACTTCCCTCTAACAGCTTAATTCAGGAACCATAAGAAAGAAATCCAGAGCAAGATGTAGGACCGTTTGCACAGGACTAGACACAATGGCCCCCAGAAACACAGAAGGCTACTTTGTAAAACAAAGCTCTTTCAAAGTCCAAAAGGAATCACAAGTAGGTCAGCTTTTACAGCAATGTGAATTTATTATATATTTTAAAATAAAAGCAAGTTTCATATAACAGAAATCTACATTTTCATGTTATAATCCTCTTTTTTATGTTCTATTAGATATGGAAATGCTCATTTAATGTGGTGTTTAAGTTTTGAATTCTGTTTAAATTAAAAAACAAATAAAAGGAAAATGAGCAGCATTCCAAATAAACTTTTAACACCTGAAAAATGTAAACAAGACCCAACAGCAAAGTGGAAGACCTATGGCTACCCTCAAGTTGTTTCATTAGTAGTATAATGGCTTAGAAAATAGGTTGCCCTCAAAACACAACACCCATTCCTACTGAAAACACTGGAGAGTATAGAAATAAATAGAGCCTTCCATAAAATAATAAGCAGTATCTACCTAAAAACATCAGCAAGCATTATATGTAATGGGGATAAGCTGGATGCATTTCCAATAAGATCAGGGGTGAAACAAGGATGTCTGTCCATTATCACCACTGTTATTCAATGTGGTATTAGAAATGTTAGCTTTAGCAATAAAAGAAAAAGAAATTGAAGGAATTAGAATAGGCAAAGGAGAAACTAAGTTATCACCTTTTGCAGATGATATGATGACATAGAGAATCCCAGAGAATCAAGTAAAAAACTACCTGAAATAATAAACAATTTTGGCAAAGTTGCAGGTTACAAAATAAACTCACATAAATCATCTGCATTTCTATATATCACTACCAAAGCCCAACAGCAAGAGACAGAAAGAAAAATCCCATTTAAAGTTATGGTAGACACTAAAACATCTGGGAGTCTATCTGCCAAAACATACCCAGGGACTACATGAACACAAATAAAATCAGATCTAAGTAAGTGGAAAAACATCAGTTGCTCGTGGGTAGGCCAAGCTAATATAATAAAAATGACAAT
Organism: Notamacropus eugenii; assembly: GCF_028372415.1. Taxonomy (NCBI): domain Eukaryota; kingdom Metazoa; phylum Chordata; class Mammalia; order Diprotodontia; family Macropodidae; genus Notamacropus; species Notamacropus eugenii. Next base: position 92,954,270 of record NC_092873.1, read on the forward strand.
CCTACCTAAATTAATTTACCTATTCAGTGCCATATCAAACTACCAGATAATTATTTTCTAGAGCTAGAAAAAATAATATCAAAATTTATCTGGAAGAACAAAAAGTCTAGAATATCAAGGGAACTAATGAAAAGAAATACTAGAGAAGGTGGCCTAGCCATAGTATATCTCAAATTGTATTATAAAGCAGCAATCATCAAAACCACTTGGTACTGGCTAAGAAATAGAGGGGTAGACCAGTGGAATAAGTTAGATACTCAAGGCACAGTAGTCAATGAATATAGCAATCTACTATTTGATAAACCCAAGGACCCCAGCTTCTGGGATAAGAACTCACTGTTTGACAAAAATTGCTGGGAAAACTGGATAAGTGTGGTGGAGAAACTGGGCATAGACAAATGCCTGACACCATCCACAAGAATAAAATCCAAATGGACACATGATCTAGGTATAAAGACTGATACTACAAACAAATTAGAGGAGCAAGGAATAGTATATGTCAGATTTATGGAGAATGGAGAAATTTTTGACTAAATAAGAGATAGAGAACATTATGAAGTGCAAAACTGGTCATTTTGATTACATTAAATTGAGAAATTTTTGCCCCAAGTCACTACAACCAAAATTAGGAGGGAAGCAGAAAACTGGGAAAGAATTTTTGCAACTAGTGTCCATGACAAAAGCCTCATTTCTAAAATATATAGAGAACTCAGTCAAATTTATAAGAATACAAGCCATTCCCCAATTGATAAATGGTCAAAGAACATGAATAGGGAGTTTTCAGAGGAAGACATTAAAGCTATCTATAGTCATATGAAAAAATGCTCTAAATCACTATTGATTAGAGAGATGCAAATCAAAACATCTGAGGTACCACATCACACCTATCAGATTGGCTAACATGACAAAACAGGAAGATGATAAATGTTGGAGAAGATGTGGAAGAGTTGGAACACTAATTCATTGCTGGTGGAGCTGTGAGCTGACCCAACCATTCTGGAGAGCAATTTGGAACTATGCCTAAAGGGCTACAAAAATATGCATACCCTTTGACCCAATAATATCTAGGACTGCATCTCAAAGAGATCATAAAAATGGGAAAATGTACCACATATACAAAAATATTTATAGCAGCTCTCTTTGTGGTGGCCAAGAACTGGAAATCAAGGGGATGGCCCATCAGTTGGGGAATGGCTGAGCAAGTTGTGGTATATGAATGTAATGGAATACTATTATGCTATAAGAAATGATGAACAGGAAGACTTCAGAGAGGCCTGGAAGAATTTATATGAGCTGATGCTGAGTGAAAGGAGCAGAACCAGGAGAACTTTGCACACAACAACAACCACAGTATGAGAGGAATTTTTCTGGTAGACTCAGTCCTTCACAGCAATGCAATGACCTCAAAAATTTCCAGTGGACTCTTGAGGCAAAACACCTTCCATATCCAGAGAAAGAACTACAGAATTGGATTGCAGAATGAAGCAAACCATTTTCTCTTATGTTTTGTTTTATGATTTCTCCCATTCATTTTAATTCTTCTATGCAATATGACTAAGGTGAAAGTGTATTTAATAAGAATGTATGTGCAGAACCTACATAAGATTGCACACCGTCTCAGGGAGGGAGGGGGGAAAAATCTAAAATATATTGAAGTGATTGTAGAAAACTGAAAACAAATAAATTAATTTTTAAAAAAGAGGTTAAGCTTATACTGGCTCCATTACTGTAATAAAATTATGGTATATCTAAAATTGATCTGTGCCACACTGGATCCTTGCAGATTAAAAAATGAGTATTAAAAATATGAAATACAATCATCACGTACTATTTTTATTTAAAAATTAAAAGCTGAAGCTAAAACTTTCCCCAATGCTGTGTGACCTGGGAGACTTTCTAGAAAATACAGCATTTCTTCAATTCAGAAACTGTCTTCACCACTCTTCCTAGTCCAATCACAGAATGACATAAAGGGATTAAGAGATGAAGTTTTATATCAACTTTACACTGACCCTAAAGCTTTTTAACTGCAAAGTGAATTACTGGTCAAGCTGCTTTCAGGATCTACTTAAAATTTAATTACTATGGGAAACTCCACTTTGAAATTAGATTATAGGGAAATAATTTGAAAGGATGAAATCCTGTTATATCTTAAGATGCTTTGGTAAATGTAAACTGAAAAAGAACTACTATTTTATTATATGCACAAATAAGCAAATATTCAAAGACAAAAGCAAGAAAGGAAATAAGAGCATTTGAGTTTTGAGATATACAGTTTTGACTTAAATAAAAATTATCATAGTATGAAGATAAAGCTTGTCACACCTAGGTTGGCTCTTTTTTAGGTCTCCATCCTGCTTCTAATCTGTCCTAAGAAAAGGACTGGAAGTTACATAAACAGAACAGGGACCCATGTGACTGAAAATTAGAACACATAAACCTGAATTTGATCACTGCTCAAAGATGGATTTATAGAGGCTTCACCCCTACACCAATACTTATTCACAACCTTTCTACATTCTCCATAGATGGCTTTCATTAGATTCAGTAGCCAAAAACAGTCAGCCAAGGACAAACTTCTCCACATTTTGCTAATTTGGTTCTCAGGTATAGTATTACCAATTGCTATACTTGCACTCAGTGCACAATACTGACATAACTTCAAGGACACAGGGTCACCCACCCATCACTACATGAGGTCCTGAATAGCAGAACTTTCATTGACTCTAATTTCTCACTTCCAGTTCTCAAACACTTGAAATTTGGCTTCTAACCTCATCAATCAAATGGAAATACCCTCTCCAAAAGTTATCAATGATTTCCTATCACTTCCAATGACCATTTCTCAGTCCCTGTATTTCTTAACCTTGTTTGATCACAGTTTGCTTTCTGCATATTCATTTCCTCCCCTGATTTTCAGGATACTGCTCTCACATGGTTCTCTTCCAGCATATCATACTTCCTAGCCTTTATGGATTTATCATCCATGACCTATTTTGATATGTTTGGTTATACTGTAGGGCTCAATCTCTCCTCTCTTGGTGATCTCATCACCTTCCTTGGATTCAACTATCATCTCTAAGCAGATGACTCCCAAAACAAAAATACAGCTCTCATTTCTGGACTCCAGAACAACATCTTTAACAGACTGCTTGACATCTGCACTTGGATGTCTCAAAGGCATCTCAAACAGAAAACTATCTTTACTCCTAAGTTCGTCCTTCCTAATATCTCTATTTCTGTCAAAAGCACTGTCAATCTATTACTCAGGTTTGCAAGCTCAACATGACCCTTGACTTCATTCTCCTTTACTCTCCCTGACCCCAAACCCAATGAGTTGCTAAGTCTTGTCAATTACAGCTCTTCAACATGGTTCAAACCTGTTCTCTCTATGCATACCCAAACCAACCTAGTTGGGGAATCAATCTGGACTATTCCAATAGCCTCCTAATTAGTTTCACTGAATCCAGTCTCCCTCCTCTCCAATTCATTCTCCACATTATTGCCAAGCTAACAGTCTTAAAGCATAAGTCAATCAATCAACAAAAATTTAATAATTGTCTATTATTGTCAGACACTGTGTAAGGTGCAAGACATACAAGAATGAAACCACCCCATTCACTAGGCATTTATATTTTAATGAGACAATCACATATACAAATATATACAGCATAAAGTTAATAAATAAATACACAACACAGTAAAATACAAGGTAGTTGGGCGAAAAGGATAGTAGCAGTTCAGGAGAAAAAGGATTCAGTAAAAGCTTCAAGCAGAAGATGGTGCTTGAGCCAAATCTTAAAAAAAGAAAGAGACTCTGTGCAGCAGAGTGAAGGAGGGAGTACATCCCAGGAATATGAACAGAAAGTGCAAGGACACAGAACCAGGAGATGGGGCATCATATGTGAAAAACAAAGAGAATGTCAGTTTTGTTGAATCACAGAGTGCTAGAGGAGTCAATGGAGAGTGCCTCCATTGAGGCTGGTAAGAGGTAATAAAGAGCTTTAACAGCTAAACAGGAACTTATATTTGTTTCTGGAGGCAGAGGAAGCTACCAGAGTAGGAGAGTTACATGATCAGAGCTATACTTAAGGAAATTCATTTTTGTAGCAGTCTGGAGGATGAACTGAGAAGAGAGAATTTTAAGAGGCTGTTGCAATAATCTAGGTCACAAGGGATGAAAATCTCAAATGAGATCATAACTGTGAGTAAAGAGGCTAGGAACAAGAGATGTAGTGAAGGTAAAAACAGCAAGATATGGCAACTCATTGGCTACTGAGGGTGAGGGAGAGTAGAGGAGTCTTGGATAATGCTATGGTTATGATACTGAAACAATGTTAGCATGGTGACAACTTTAACAGAAATAAGGAAATGTGGAAGAAGAGAAGATTTAGAGAGAAAGAGGAGTTCAGTTATAGACATGCCAAGTATAAGATGGCTTTGGAACAGCCAGCTGGAAATAGCTAAAAGAATTGGTGATGCAGGAGTGAAACTAAGGAGAGAGACTGGAGTTGGATATATAGATCTAGGAGTCTGATCATGCCACACTCCTCAGTTACTGAAGTTTAAGTGCCTCTCCAAAGCCTTTAAGATAAATTTCCAAGGCTTCTGTCTTATCTATCAAGTCCATCACAATGTGGCTCTAGTCTTTTTAACTTATTACATATTACTCCACCCCCTCCAAAGCACACTACCCTCTAGCCAAAATAGCCTACTAGCATCTTCTCTGTATATAACATTCTATCTCTGACCTCTTTATCTCTGAACAGGCCATCCTGCATGCCTGGAATGCTCTCCCTCTTCATCTCTCCCTCATGGAACCCCTAACTCCATTTGAGGTTCAGTCTCTTTCAAGATGATTCAGTTATTACTGCCTCCCTGCACTACCATCTATTTTTAAAAAATATGTCCTATATTTTATTTATCTGCAAACGTGTTTTCTCCCCTTAGTAGAACATAAGCTCCTGAAAGGTAGAGACTGTTGGGATAGGACCATCATCTACCAAGGATGCACCCCACCAAGGCATCACTAACACAGAGGGAAAAGGGACAGGATGCTCACCAGCACCTTTTACGTAAGGTAATGACAGTAGTAGTGGTGATAATAGCTAATGTTCACATAGTGCTTTAAGGTTACAAAGCTCTGTACAATTACACACACAATCTCATGGTCCTCTCAACTACCCTTGGCCTGGAAGATATTCTCCCCATTTAAGAAATGAGGAAACAGATATAAAGCAGTTAAAAGCATCTGAAGATTTCAAACTCAGGTCATCTTCCAGACTCCCAAGTCTAGACCTCTATCCACTATATTATCCAGCTAATAATGTAGTTCCATTACCCACAAAGTCCAACCATAGACCGCAGCTTCTTTCCAAATATAGTTTCCACAAAACCTGATTACTAGTCTATTATCAATGTTACTTTGAAGTATATGCTTTTAAAGATCTCAATTTAGGAGTAGTTTTACTTTTCAGACCAACTGGAATTTAGTCCAAAGATTTCCTGTTTAATTGTACTCATTTTCAAACAAGTAAAAGATGTATTTTAAAGCCAAATACATGTGCTGCTGTTATTCAAACTTAAAAATGTTTATAAGTTATGGTGAGTCATATTTACCCTCATTTTACAGAGAAGGAAATTAAGATCTCAAGAAATGAAGTAACTTGCATAAGGTCACACAAGTAGTGTGGCACAGATGGAATTAGGACCAGGGTCTCCTGATTCCAAATCCAGTTTTCTTTCCATTGCACAATACTAACACACAATTATTGTCTATACTATCAAGAGTTTTTAGTTTTACAAAACTGATCTCCAAAGGATTCCTTTAAATGTTTTTTTAAAAAATGATATGGGGAGATGGTGAACAAGAGGCAGAAGAGTGAAGCTTTGAGTTGTCAGATATTCACATATCCATTTATTTTCTTTTCCCCTGATCCTACCAAACCTTTGCATACATGTAGCCTGTAGAATAGAGCTGGAGGGAGCCAAGAATGCAGACCAAATACCAATATCACTACTTAGAAAAACTGAGGAAACAAAAACGTAAAGCTTAACTGATAGGAATATCTAGCAAGTAAAGAGAAATTACAAATGAAAATTTTCAAAATTTTCTGACACTAAATTAAATCAGTAAGTGATGGCACTTATACACACCTTTTTATAAAACAAAGTACCAAAATAATTACTGGATTAACTATACTACTTTTTCCCCCATAGATTCAACTTAACTGACTACTGTATACTCTTTTATTAGGGCACTATGTAGGCTTCGAGAAGCTACAAAGGTAAGACAGGGCCTCTGACTTGAAGGAATTTACGGTCCTGTATCAAAAGCAAATAATTGCTATCTATGTAGAATTAACCCTAGAGTTTGCCTATACCAATATACAACAATGAGATAACTATATAAGAAGACAATACCAAGATAATACATATTAGCATGTGGAATATATATTAAATTACATTTCTTTCAGGCTGATATTAAAATTAGTCTGTAACTCAGGACCATATATCAACTGAGAGAGAAGTTCAAGCCCAGAACTGACCTGTATGAAGTTATTTGGACTTGAATGTATTTAAAGAGTAAGCAAAAAATAAATGAATTCAAATAAATATTGAAGCTCGGGTGTACACATATGGTCTGGGTAGAAAGGGGAATAACAATACCAGAATGTTATAACTACTACATGTCTTCTAACTTGCAAAAATAACATAAGCTCCTCGACGGCTGAGGCTGGTTTTATTTTTCCTTGGTATCTCCAGCACAGAGTCCTGGCAAATAGTAAGCACTTAATAAATGCTTGGTGAATTGATTAATTCATAGGTATCATATTCTCTTTACCTCATAACTCGTTAGTATCTATGATGGCTATTATCATCCCCATTTAGATTTTGGAAAACTAACACATGGAATGGTTAAATGCTTTGCCTACTCATACTGCAGCAGCTAGTGCCAGCAACCTTATTCTATTCAATTTGATTAAAAAAATAGTTTCTGATAATTCATTTGTGGATCAAATTTAAATGCATGTATACAATGTGTTAATAAGTTAAAGCACTTCACAAAGGAAAATGAAAATACTCCTTAAGTTGAGTACTTAAAGCCAAGCAAAACAAAGAGATTAAGATTACTATCATTATGACCCAGCTACACCAAATTAAAAAGTGGAAGTTGCTGCTTGCTTCCAAAAAGAAAAAAATGGGGGGGAGGGAGGGGGCTTCTGAAGGCATCTTTGTGCTCCTGTTATTAAAGAAGGCAATGAGACAAGTTTTCGAATACGTTCTCAGCACATCATCTAAAAACCAGAGTCTACAAAAAACAAAACAAAACAAAAAACCTCAAACCCCAAAACTACTAATGAAAAGAAACAACAAAAACCCAAATGAAAACAAGATGATAAACGTAGAAAATAATAAGGCCTACAATTAATATTGAAGAATTTATCTACACCATGATAAAGAGCTAATTTTCTGAATACACATTGTTTAAAACCTGATTTTTATGGATCTTCACGTTGAAGTATTAGTACAAAGCAATTCATTAATAAGCCTCTTCTGTAGGCACTATACCAGAAGCAGCCCTTCTATTCTAGGTTTCCCATGTCAAATTTAAACTAGGATTATCTATTCCAGTGTGTGTGTGGGGGGAATTATCATCTAAAGCGGTATCACAAATTTGTCATTAATAACTTTCCTATTTGATCCTCTTCCATAACTGACCTATTTAGAGTGATTTGTTCTTGTTTGTATTTGAGGAATAAGTTAAAAAAAAATCTAAACAAATACTTAATTTCTACTACAAACTGCAAGATAAGCCACAAAAAGGGTGAGGGGAGGGGCCCCATTAAAGCCAAAGATGGTCCCTGCCCTCAAGATGCTTACAAAATATGTACCCAGCACCGAAGGGTGCTCCAAAAGGTTAATTTCCCATCCTCTACAACTTTGTAGACCCTGCAAAAAGGGATGAATCCCATCTTCCCGCTTGCAATTCACCCTAAAAATATCGCAGGGGCCGCCTACTCCACCAAGGCACTGCGCAAAATGATGGGGAAGACTAGCTGGCCAGGGCAGGCCCGCTGGGAAGCAGCCCGACCCACGCAGGTTCGCAGAGATTTCGGTGCCCGAGAAATGAATGACTAAGGACCAGTTCCCGGCGGGAGGTCAAAGTTAGGGAAGAGATCCCGTCTGCCCCAGCCTGGCTCCCACAGCCGCCGGCGCTCCCTAAGAAGGCAGCCCGCAGCCCGGCCCCGGAGCTAGGCCATGTGCGGCAGCCTGCCGCCCGGCCGCAGGCGCACGGCATTTCAGGTCGCTGGCGAGAGAGAAAGAAGCGGGGAGGGGCAGAGTGTTTACAGGACTCACTTCCTTTGGGCTTTGTCCTTCTTGGCCTTGGTCCGCTTCTTTCGGGCCTGGAGCGCAAGCACTGCGGGAGAGAGGAGTTCGTGAAAGGGGAGCGCGGTGCAAGGGTGGGGACCCAGGTGACGTGGAGCGCGGTCTCGGGTGGGGAAGGGCGGCCAGGTGAGGGCACCGCACCGGCAGTAGAGTGGCCGCGGCCCCCCACAGCCAGAAGCGGAGCCCACGGGGAACACGAGGGGGCCCCCGGCTGGAGGAAGGGTCTTAGGCCGGGTTGGTGCATGTGGGAGATGCAGGGCACGGGACTGGGGAGGGCAGGGACCCGGGGCCGGGCTGAGGGTAGAGAGCGGGGGAGGGGGACCGGACCCCGCCGAGCGGATTGGGAGGCCGGCGTGGGGGGATGAGGGGGTGCCGCCAGCTCAAGGAACCCGGGAGAGGTGGGGGGTGGGTGTGCACGCCCCGAGACAGGGCCTTCGGGGGTCCGATGAGAGCTCGGGGTCTCCGACCTGCCCTCGCCCCACCCTGGGCCAGCGAGGCGGCCGTTGCCCTCCCCCCACCCCGCTCCCCGCGTGGCCCCGGCAGTCGGAGGCCGCTCCGCAGCTCACCTTTCCGCTCCATAGCGAGACCGGTAACCGCCAAGCGCCTGCGCACTCCACGGGCGACTGGCGGCTACTCCTGCTCCCGCCGTAGCCCGAAATCGATGCCGCGCACGCCCCGCCTCCGCGTCTTGCGCCTGCGCGCTCGGCGCGGGCCCTACCACCTGCTCCTTATCTGGGGGGGAGGGGAAAAAAAGGCTGGGAAAGCATGAGAATGAGGGTTAGGAGAGGGGTGGTCTTGGTCGTGTACTGCCACCTCCCAGGCCACCAACCCGCGAGCGAGCAAGCATCTTGGGTTCGATGCGAATGTGGGGATGCGGGATGAAAGACCGGGGTGCAACATAATGCTGAGTCAGGCCGTGGGGCTCTTTTCCTGCCAAAGGCGGCCGTGCCTCAGTTTCCACGTCTGTAACCAGGAAACAATATCGGCCCTACCTACCTCAAAGGGTGAGGATAAAATGAGAAAAGACGTCACTGCGTTTAGAAAAAGTAAGGCATGCTACGGAAAGGCCAGTTCTTATTTTATCAGGAGAGGAGAATAGAAAAGAAAAAGGGAGCCTGACTCAGCATTATGGAGCAAGCCCTAGATCTAGTCAGAATGAGGGCAGTAACTTGGTGCACGTGTGGCTTGGGTAAGCAGGGGCAAAACTAAAACACAGAAGTCCGGCCGGGCTTCACCTGGCAGAATACTGGCCACACCTGAGGGATTTGGCAACCTTTTATAGGTGGGACTTGATGGAGAGTGCTGACCCACACGTCTTCTGTTACTAATTAAGGTTTCAGCCTGGAAGCCTTTGACATCCATTTTCCTTTAAGGTAAGGTGGGATTGGAGAGACAACAGCAAGGACAAACATTGCCTGTTTCACCATTTTGCCCAAGGCTGGCGTGCCTGAGATATTTGGTAGACGTGACAATAGAGACTGAAAATAGCTGAGCCGATGAGGATGATAACACCTCCCGTTTGTGCAAGGCTGCGGTCACGTCCTTTATCTGATTTGACCCTCAGTACAATTCAGGGAAGCAAGTTTTCTTCTTCAGACTAGAAAGAGGAAGAAAATGAGGTTTTGAAGATGAAGCACTCTTGTTTGGGGGGTAGGGAGAGGGAAGATGTCAGACCTGTAATTTCATTGGTTAAGATGTTTCCCTGTGAGAAAATTCCCTCTCCTGATACAAGTAGCAATGGTTCTGCAATTGACAATTTTGGAGAACTGACTAGGGCGCAATAGGGTTGTGATTAGCTAGTCAGACTGTATTCGTATGTGGCAGAGGAAGGAGCTAAATCTAAGAAATCACCATACTACTTTGGAGTCCCATTCTGGAGCAGGATAAGTGAACTCCGCTTTTTTTTACAGAAATTTAAACCTCCACACTTGTTAAAGTAAGGTAAAAGTCCTCCATCTGTAAAATAAGGCTAACAATACTTGTACCATCAAACTCACAGGACCATTTATGAGGAAAGTGCTTTGGAAACCTTCACATGCTATATAGAAACTATTCCTGTGTCGACCTGAAAGTTTGGTTAAAGGAGGCAAACAGGCCAGGTGATATGTAAATTCATATCGTTTATTCCTTTAAAGCTAGCCAAAGATAGTGAACTTGTATGTACAAGGAGCCAAAATGTGAATTCTGACTGTCTGAAAAAGAATGACCAGCTTTAAATATATTTTAGAACAATCCCAACTCAGAGTGCCTATGTCACTCAAATTTATGATCTCCATATATGTTTAACCATATTATGAGAAAGGAATTTTCTTAATTGAATACATGGTAAATGCAATAAAATAAGAGAGTTGACAAAGTTTCAATTGAAATTATGATCCAGGATATCTGTGTTTTCTTTACCATTTACATGCTATAACATAGTATATGTCCATAAAACATTAAGATATAGAAAAGTCCCATTATTTAAGAGAGTGTCTTGGGTTAAGGGTCTCATCCTTACTGGCCATAAATAGAAAAAAAAAAATGTTCTTAAGTCAGCCCCATCTGGTCTTGTTGACATCAGAAGAGGTATTCTCTGAGTTTACTCAGAGAAGGAAATATTTGTTGGGTGGAGGTGCTTCTTCTGATTAGTTCAGGCTCTGGCCCTTATTGGCCCTTACTGAAGTTCAAATGAGATTAATTCATGAATCGAATGAAATTAAACAGATTATCAACTGTTTTAGAGACTTCTTCAGATTTGAGGTAGCTAGATGTTGCAGAGGATAGAGTGCAAGTCCTGGAGTCAGGAAGACCGGAGTTCAAATCCAGCCTTAAACAGTTAGTAGCTGTTTGACCCTGGGCAAGTCAGGTAACTTCTGTCTGACTCAGTTTCCTCAAATATAAAATGAGGATAATAATGGCATCTACCTCCCGGGATTACTGTGAGGACTAAATGGGATGATAATTGTAAAGTACTTAGTTCAGTGTCTTGTCACATAGTAAACACTGTATAAAAGTTAACTATTATTATTTTCATTGTGGAAGCCCTTATGAGACTGTAATGGAAAGAATACTAGACTTAGACTTAGGAATGGCAGGTTCAAGTCCCCATTCTGCCGCTTGTTAAATGGGGGCCATCATTTAGCTTCTCTAACCTCAGTTTATTCATCTGTAAAATGGGAATAAGCCTATATGGTTAGAGTACTGTGAGAGAAAAGTAGTACAAAAAAAGTGGAGTTCACTTACCTTGATGCAGAATGGACTAGCTAAGTCCCAAAGTAGTCAGAAGGCCTGGCTAGCAACCAGTCTATTGATACTAAGAAAACACCTATATTCCTGAGTACCAGATCATGCTGGATCCCCAGTCCAATTGGATCCTAAATTCTACAGCTCCTCTGATAGAGAGAAAAATGGTATCAGCAGATGTCTTTCCCTCCTTTACTCCAACTACTGACCTCCCTGGCTTCCTTTAAGTCCCAACTGGACTTCAACGATTCTGGTAGAGAATGAGGCAACCCTGTCTCCCTTAAGCCCAATTCAGAGTCAAGTGAAGACACCACCTTGTGATGTCATTGGTCCTCTTGGAAAATAAAGGATGAACAAGAACAAGCCCCTATTGAAATCCCATCTTCTACACAAAGCATTTCCCAGCCTCTCTTAATTCCAGTGCTTTTCCTCTTTTAATAATTTCCTGTTTATCCTGTACATAATTTGCTTTGTATTGATTTGTTCGCATGTTGTCTGCCCCTTTAGATTGTAAGTCCTTCAGGGCAGGGGCTGGCTTTTGCCTCTTTTTGTTTCCTCAACGCTTATTACAGTTCCTGGCACATAGTAAGTATTTAATAATTGTTGCTTTATTGATTGGATCATGTCTTGGTGCCGACCATCCAACCAGGACACCAAGGCCCAGCCAGTCTGTCTATTTTGCCATGTTCTGTACCTCCGCCTACCACTCTCCATCATGACCTGGACCCCTTCCCCACCCCAGAGTATTTAACGCGATACATTTGGGGACTGGCTCTGGGAGGAGTTGCCCCAGAAATGTCAAGCTGTGTTTCGTTCCATCCAGCCCTTTCCTAGCACACTAGGACCTAGTGAGCATCAGCATCAAGTTATCTGGCCTGCCTCTGTGTGTGAATCCAACCACCCCCCCATTCTCATCCTCACACACAAACCAACAAACAGCAGTTTTTCATCTTTTGCTCAGGAAACAGTAATCAAATTATTATTACCAATGTTGCAAAAAAAAAAATATGAGAATCTACTGCCACATGGTTCTCTGCATGACGGCCTGGGCTTAAATTCACTTCCATGATCACTCCCTCATACAGGCTCTGTCCCTTCATAGAATGTATAAACTCTCTGAGGGCAACAACTGTCTCACTTTTGTATTGTTCCCCTCAATTAGCAGTGTTTTTTACATATTGGGTGCTTAATAAATGCTCATTGATTGACTGATCAAGTGTATATATGAATGATATATATTGAAGTGTATGTGAGCCATGAATGTTAAAATGCTTCATAACTTGGATTAGCATGTGCACATATACAGTGTCCCAAAAGTCTTAGTGCAGCTTTAAGAAGGCTTTTGGGATGATCCCTTATGTAACATGTAACCTATTGTTATGTGAGGTGATAGCACCTGAAAGGGAGGGAGGGCTGTAGTGCAGAGTCAGGAGATTTCTAGAACAGAGAAATGTCTATAGTAAATTCTTTTAAAACCTAGCTGATTCCTTCCACTGCCTCCCCTCTCCTCTCCTCCAACCCTCACTGGCTATTCAACACTTAACTTTCACTTATCTTGTATCTGTATACGTGTCATGTTTCCTCATAGGACTGTAATCGGCATATGAAGGCAGGGCCTGGTCATTTCTTGAGGACCTAGAACTCTGAAATCACAACTCCAGTGGACTGGTCAAGTTGTTCAAATGCAAAACATTCCCTTGCCAAAAAGACTTAATTTATGGAGAACTCAGAAGTCAGAAGAAGTGATACAAGGACATTCCCATGGTCTCAAGAACTTTGGAATTGATTTGTGACATGGGAGACAATGGCACAGGACTGCTCAGCATGGTGTGCCCACATCAGAGAAGGTACTATAGGTGCTCTATGAGCAAAGCAGAATTGAAATAGGTCAAAAGAAATGCAGGATGTGCATATTCAGAGAATCCACCCCAAATGTTCACACAGACTATTTATGTCCAACCTGTGGTAGAACATTCTGAGCTTGTACTGGTCTGATCCACCACAGTGGGATGCATTGTAACTTGACTCTAACATAGTGATGTCCTTTTGGTCCTCTTTGAGAACGAAGAACAACCAGCCAACCAAGGACAGTGCTCTTCATTAGACAAATGCTTAATAAATATTTAATGAATGAATGAATAAATGTTGGAAGGCCATGAGGAATAGCCCTATAAAGACCCCAGAAACTGAGAAGGTACAAATAAAAATGGGTCATGTGCTTTCGTGTTATAGGGTTGGTCAAGGCAAGGCAATTAAGTATTGCTCCATGCCCAGGCACTTGCTAAACTCTGGGCGTAAGAGTACAAACAAAAAGGAAGACTGATCCTGCCTTTAAGAAGCTTACATTCCCTACACACTGCACACAAAAGGGAGCTGAAAGGCTGGGAGAGGGAAAGGAACAAGCATTTATTTAGTGCCCACTGTGTGCCAGGCACAGTGCTAAGCACCACAAATATTACCTCATATGGTCCTCACAACAATCCTAGAAGGTCAGTGCTATTATTATTATTCTCATTTTACAGTTGAAGAAATTGAGGTAGATGAGGTAAAGTGATGCCCAGGGTCCCATGGTAAATGTCAGAGGTTGTATTTGAACTCAGGTCTTCCTAACTTCAGGACCAAGGATGGGGGTGAGGTTGGGAGGAAGGGAGCCTTAGGGGCAAGGGTGAAGTTCAGGTGGGAAGGGAATAAAGAGTGGCTGGCTTGAATCTCTCCCCAACATGGAGGTCCCAGGAAAATCTCACCAATAGGAAATGGGAGCTTGTATGGCAGAAGGCTATTCCTAGGTGAGTAGGCTATAGGAAAAGTCAGATATTGCAGGGTGAGGAGATCCCAGATGCTGAGGGACCTTCCAAAGGGAAACCAAAACTGGTGTTCAAGTCCAGGGAGCCAGAAGCCTAGCCAGGAGGGGAATGGGAACTATCGTCATAAAAAAAATCTTCAACTTAGTATATTGGGGGGAGGAGGAGGAGAGAAATCTTTTCATGGAACTTTGTATCCCAATTTATAATAGAAAACAATGCAAAAACAGGACATTTAATTAGCTGTGCAACCGTGGGCATATCCCCTAATCTCTCTGAGCCTCAGTTTCCTTATCTGTGTACTTGCTTCATGGAGTTGCAAGACTCAGCTGAGCTAATGGATGTTAGAGATTTTCTTTCAGACTTTAGAGTTTAGCTTAACAAACATCATGGGGTCTGTGTTGTTTTTGAAAATTGCTTTAGAATATCTCTTGAGAAGTACAGCCATTCCATGGCCAAGGGATATCTTCCTAATAAGAAGACCAAGGGTGAAATAATGGGAGACTCCTGGGGTTAACAAGGTGACTTGATCTGGAGCTGCTGAAGGAGATATAGCAACAGGCAGAGAACTGCCATTTAGGAAATAGATCTGTGTAGAGGAGGTTAAGGAAGGAACAGCATCTCCTAGGTGGAAATATGCTGAAGTTGGGGGGCTGAGCTTAACCAATTCACGTCTCAGTGCTATCTGTCACTGGTATTTTCCATAATAGAAGGATACTGAGGAGGCATTGTGGTGCAATGAGTGCTAAACGTGAAGGACTGTACTTGACACCACCAAATCTGAGTTCACACCCTAGGAGGTGACCTCAGTAACTTACTGGGCTTTAGTTGCCTCATCTGTAAAATAAATGGGGGGAGAGGAGGGCCTGGACTCAGTGACCTCTAAGATCTGTCCAGCTCTAAATCTATGATCCTTTAAAGGAGGATTATGTTATGGTCTGTTGCATGAAAAGAAATGGAAAGGTTAAGGGAGTAAAGATCCAGAATTATTCTTTAGACTTGGTAGCAAGTCTTAGGTGACCTTAATAAATTCAGTGAGGCAGTTAGGCCTCTTCTAAGAGGGAGGAGACTAGGGAGGAGATGTGGGTACAACCAGGGTAACTGATGAATAAATAGGTGTAACCACTAAGCCCCAAAGGAATTGTACCCACCCTTGAGTCATTGTCAATCAATCATCCATCAACAAACATTTAATAAGCCCAACCTAGGTACCTATCACTGGGTACACAAAGGCAGAGGGAATGGCTTTTGATCTCAAAAAGTTGTGTGAGGAGGTAGAAGATAAGAGTTGGGGGTGATGATACCATGTACACAGATAAATAAATACAAAATATACGTAAACACAAAGTAATGGGGGGGTGGGGGCGAGGAATGAACTTTAGTTGGTAAAATCAGGAAAGACCTACACAGAGGTGGCTCTAATCCAGTCTCAGACACTCAGTAGCTGTGTAACCCTAGGCAAATCATTCAAACCTCTCTGTCTCTCTGGATCTCTGTCTCTGCCTGTGTATCTATCCCTGTTGAGCTGAGCTATCTTGCTCCCAGTGGAGAACTCATTCACTCTGTGTATTATCTGTTATTTTCTGATCTGTATCACTTTTCTGATTTCTGTTTGCTATTAGCTTGGATAAATGAGTTGGCTTGCTATTCAGTATTTGCAATGGTCTTTGAGACCATTGGTAGACAGGGAATGAAGCAATGAACAATATGGTCTGTGGGGTCAAGAGAGTTGGACAAGATCAAACCACAACAACCATAACAAGAGTTTCTAAGGGGTGGAGTTGATTAGGGAGTGTATTTCAGAAATGGAGATCAGACTATGCAAATAAAAGGAGTCTGGAAATGGGATGTCATATATGGGTAATCGAAAGTAGGCCAGTTTGGCTGAAAGGCAGAGTGGGTGAAGAGTACTAAGGTGTGCAAAAATGTTTAGTTATCCTAGTATGGTATGTTTGTGAAGAGCCCCAGTGCTCTTTGTTTACTCCTTAGTATAAAACAATGTGTAACCCAGTGTTCAAATGACTGGACATTTATATGAGACTCTGGTCATTGGTGGAGAGTGGTGTTGGCAAGAATTCATGAGAAGAGATGTCTTTGGGCTTCTTTCTTTGAGAAAGGACAAGCATAGCTTGAGACTTTCTTGACAGAGAGGTAGTTGAAGGGAGACTTTGGGAAGAAATTGACATGTTCATAAGCACAACCCTTTTACCAGCTTACCTCACTAGAGGTTTCAGGGAATTTCCTCTTGGGATGAGAGACTGGGTCTCTGTCTCTCTGGATCTCCATCTCTGCCTGTGTATCTATCCCTGTTGAGCTGAGCTATCTTGCTCCCAGTGGAGAACTCGTTCACTCTGTGTATTATCTGTTATTTTCTGATCTGTATCACTTTTCTGATTTCTGTTTGCTATTAGCTTGGATAAATGAGTTGGCTTGCTATTCAGTATTTGCAATGGTCTTTGAGACCATTGGTAGACAGGGAGTGAAACAATAGTTCATGACTATAGTAATCTACTGTTTGATAAACCTAAAGACTCCAGCTTCTAGGATAAGAACTCACTATTTAACAAAAACTACTGGGAAAACTGGAAAATAGCATGGCAGAAAGTAGGCATAGACCAACATCTTACACCATGTACCAAGATAAAGTCAAAATGAGTACACAATTTAGATATAAAGGCTAACACTATAAGCAAACTAGGAGAGCAAGGAATAGTTTACCTGTCAGATTTATGAAGAACAGAAAAATTTATGACCAAACAAGATAGAGAACATCATGAAATGCAAAACAGACAATTCTGATTACATTAAATTGAAAAGCTTTTGCGTATACAAAGCCAATGAAATCAAGATAATAAGGGAAACAGAAAGCTGGGAAATAATATTTATAGGCAGCTATAGCAGCAGCAGGGGCAGCAGCTATTTCTGGAGCTCTAGGCCCACAGATAGTGGGAGAATCGAGTGTCTGACAGTCCCTGCCCCACCTCCACTGGAAGCAGAGAACTACCTTGACAAAGAGCTCAAATGTCAAGTAAATGGCTGGGGAAATTATCAAAAACTGGAAAAAGAATCAGACTACAGAATCTTACTTTGGTGACAAGGAAGACCAAAACATGCAAACAGAAGACAACAAAATCAAAGCTCCTCCATCCAAAGCCTTCAAGAAAAATATGAATTGGTCTCTGGCCATGGAAGAGATGAAAAAGAATTTTGAAAATCAAGTAAAGAAGTAGAGTAAAAATTGGGAAGAGAAATGAGAATGATGCAAGAAAATCATGAAAAATGAGTCAACTGCTTGCTAAAAGAGACCCCCCAAAAATGCTGAAGAAAATAACACTTTAAAAAATAGACTAACCCAAATGACAAAAGAGATCCAAAAAGCCAATGAGAAGAATGCCCTAAAAAGCAGAATTGGCCAGATGGAAAAGGAGGTCCAAAGACTCACTGAAGAAAACAATTCCTTAAAGATTAGAATGGAGCAGATGGAAGCTAATGACTTTATGAGAAATCAAGAAATTATAAAACAAAACCAAAGGAATGAAATAATAGCAAATAATGTGAATTATCTCATTGGAATTATAACTAACCTGGAAAATAGATCCAGGAGAGACCATTTAAAAATTATTGGACTACCTGAAAGCCTTAATCAAAAAAAGAGCCTAGATGTCATCTTTCAAGAAATTATCAAGGAAAATCGCCCTGATATTCTAGAACCAGAGAGTAAAATAGATATTGAAAGAATACACTGATCACCTCCTGAGAGCAATACCAAAAGGAAAACTATTAGGAATATTGCAACCAAATCCCAGAACTCTCCAATCAAGGAGAAACTATTGCAAGAAGCCAGAAAGAAAAAAATTCAAGTATTGTGGAAATATAATCAAGATAACACAAGATCTAGCAGCTTCTACATTAGGGGTCAAAAGGCTTGGAATAAAATATTGGTCATTCAGTGAAACAGAGGACTTTTAGACATTTTTGATGAAAAGATCAGAGCTGAATAGAAAATTTGCCTTTCAAACCCAAGAATCAAGAGAAGCATGAAAAAGGTAAACAGGAAAGAGAAAGCATAAGGGACTTACTAAAGTTAAACTGTTTACATTCCTACACAGAAAGATAATATTTATAACTTCTGAGACTTTTCTCAGTATTAGGGTAGTTGGAGGGATTATGTACATATAGACAGAGGGCACAGGGGTGAGTTCAATATGAAGGGAAGGTATCTAAAAAAACAAAATTAAGGGGCGAGAGGAATATATTGGGAAAAAGAGAGAGAAATAGAATGGGGCAAATTATCTCTCACATTAAAGAGGCAAGAAAAAGCTTTTTCAATCAGTGGAAAATGGGGGGAGATGAGAGTGAAAGAGTGAACCTTACTCTCATAGGATTTGGTTTAAGGAGGGAATAATATGCACACTCAGTTTGGTATAATAACCTATCTTACACTACAGGAAAGTAGGGGGGAAGAGATTAAGGGAGGTGATAGAAGGGAGGGCAAATGAGAGGAAGGGGTAATTAGAAGTAAACACTTTTGAGGAGGGATAGGGTCAAAAGAGGGAATAGAATAAATGGAGGGGGGCAGGATAGGATGGAGGGAAATATAGTTAGTCTTTCATAACATAACTGTTATTATGACTATATATTATAATCTATATCAAATTGCTTGCCTTCTCAATGGGGGTGGGTGGGGAGGGAAGAAGGGAGAGAAGTTGGAACTCAAAGTTATAAAAACAAGTGTTAAAAATTGTTTTTACCTGCAACTGGGAAATTAGACATATAGGCAAAGGTGTATAAAAATCTATCTTGCCCTACAACAGAGGGGAAGGTTATAAGAGAAAGGAGGGCAGATTGTGGGAAGGGGTAATCAGAATGCATGCTATCTTGGGGTGGGCCAAAGGGGAGAAAATTTGGAACTCAAAATCTTGTGGAGGTGAATGTTGAAAACTAAAAATAAATTAATTAATGAAAAAATAATATTTACAGCCAGTGTCTCTTACAAAGGCCTCATTTCTAAAATATATAGAAATTGAGTGAAATTGATAAGAATCCACATCATTCCTCAATTGATAAATGGTCAAAGGGTATGAACAGGCAGTTTTTAGATGAAGAAATCAAAGCTATCTATAGTCATATAAAAAAATGCTCTAAATCACTATTGATTAGAGAACTGCAAATCAAAACAACTCTGAGGCACCACATCATACCTCTCAGATTGGCTAACATGACAAAACAGGAAAATGATAAATGTTGGAGAGGATGTGGGAGAGTTGGAACACTAATGCCTTGTTGGTGGAGTTCTGAACTGATTCAACCATTCTGGAGAACAATTTGGAACTATGCCCAAAGAGCTATAAAACTGTGCATACCCTTTGACCCAGCAATACCATTTCTAGGTCTGTATCCCAAAGAGATCATAAAAATGGGGAAAGGACCCACATGTGCAAAATATTTATAGCAACTCTTTTTGTAGTGGCCAAGAATTGGAAACTGAGGGGATACCCATTAACTGGGGAATGGCTGAACAAGTTGTAGTATATGAATGTACTGGAATACTATTATTCCATAAAAAATGATGAACAGGCAGATTTCAGACAAACTGGAAAGACTTACATGAACTGATGCTGAATGAAGTTAGCAGAACCAGGAGAACATTTTACCGAGAAACAGCAACATTGTGCGATGACTAAATATGATAAGCTTACCTCTTCTTAGCAGTGCAAGGATCTAAGAGAACTCTAAAAGACTTATGATGAAAAATGCTATCCACATCCAGAAAAAGAACTATGGAGTCTGAATGCAAATCAAAGCATATTATTTTTCTCTCTCTCTCTTTTTTTTGTTTCTTCTTTCTCAAGGTTCCTCTCATTGGTTGTAATTCTTCTTTACAACATGACTAATATGAAAATAAGTTTAATATGAATGTATATGTGTATTAAATTGCATACTATCTTGGGATAGAGGGAGGGGAGGGCAGGAGAGAAAATTTGGAACTCAAAATCTTATGTAAATGAATGCTGAAAACTAAAAATAAAATAAATTTTTACATTTTTAAAAAAAGAAAAGAAGTGAAGTCTTTAGATACAGCTTGGGATGCTTCTTCTCAGCTAAGGGAGAGTGATCAGGAAAACAATGTGAACCTAAAAAAAAAATTTTCCCGAGACTAATAATATTTAGAGGGACAGATTGATGTAATTTTATACTAGAAGAGCTGAGCAGGTCAGTCAAACAGCTCTAATCTCCTGTCCTCCTTCAAACAAGGAATCATAATCTCCCTTAGAGAGGGGTGGGTTAGATTCCAGAGAGATTTATTTATGGCTTACAGCAATCTGCATTTAGACAAACCTATACAGACATACGCGTAGGCTACATGGGTAAACATAAATTCTACAGATCTAGAAGGACTAAACAGCTACTGAATAGACATCATATGGTATGGCATTTCCCAAATCAGTTGCTGTGCCATTGGCTATCCTTTGTTTTAACATCAATAAATTAAAATTGAGTAAATTCTCAACATGAATTGTGTCTCTCTTAGATCTATGAATGGATCTTTATAGGCACACAGGAGGAAGAAGGCAGATTGGGGAGGGTTCAGAAGTCCATTTTCTATTAACAAACTCAAAGAGTCAATATAGACAATCTGCTTCAAGAGCAAAGAAAGTGGTCTTCAAACTTTTTTCATCATATGTCCTTATTTATAAAACATTTTGAGCACATGCCAACAATATATTTATATTTGTTGGGCTGTTCAGTCATTTCAGTTGTGTCTAACTCTTTGTGATTCCTGTAGGGGTTTTGTTCGCAAAGATACTGGAGTGGCTTGCTATTTCCTTTTCCAACTCAGTTTACAGATGAGGAAACTGAGGCAAACAGGATGAAGTGACTTCCCTGGGGTGACACAGCCAGAAAATGTCTGAGGCTGGACTAGAACTCATGAAAATGAGTCTTCTTGATTCTAAGCCCACAGTTCTACCTATTGCACTATTACATTGCACAACTAGCTCTATTCTACTAAACATTGCACAACTAGCAATATTTATATTTACTTATTTATAAATTATACATGTTCTATTGTACTAATAATAAAGTACATTATAAAACTTACATAAAATAAGGAGTTTTTAAAAGGATATGCTAAAACTGAGAAATAGTTGATCTTGTAGTCAAAAGGGAACCAGAGGAGTTTATTGAGTAGGATAGTGACATGATCACACCTGCACTTTTAGGAGAATCACTTTGGTAGTTGTAAGGAATGGGTTGTAATGGGGAGAGACTTGAGGGAGGAAAATCAGTGAGAAGGCTACTACCGTGGTTCAGTGGAGAAGTAATCAGGCTTTTAATTGGGGAAATGGTTGCAATACTGGTTGTGCAGGTAGAAACAAAAAGATTTGACAACTGATTGGATACTGGGATGAGTGTGAGTGGGGAGCTGATGACAACACCATGGTTGTGAGCCTCTGTGACTGGAAAGATGATGGTGCCCTTAATTGAGCTCAGGTGGGAGGTGGGGAGAGGAGAAGGATAACATAGTGAGATGCATCTTCAATCCTGAAAACCATTCCCGTTCATTATATAAAGAGGAGAATTGGGGCTCTTATTTCCAATCCCTTAGTCACTTGGTCTCTAACGCTGAGCAAAGAACCATCCTCCAAAGAGTGATCTGGGAGGCAGAGGGTGGATATGCTGGGAGGCAGGACAGGGAATGTAGAAGTTGCTGACCAGTACCAGGCAATGGAGAAAAGGGAATGCTCCACCTAACCACCTGAGGAGTAATCAGTTGGTAGAACAGAGCAAAACCTGGCCCAGACTTGGCCTCCTCCCTCAGTATGGCCAGAAGAGCCTTATGAACTTCAAAGGATCCACGGGATTTAGACTTTTTCCTTGGTGTTCTAGCAGTGTCCCCAGAATAGCTGACTGACAATGGTGTCTGTTTTAGGAACCAAGTTCAGAATGAATGTGATGACAGCAGGTTAAAGACTTTATAAAGAACCCAGAACAAAAGGTGATTTTTCTATCAGAGGACATTTTGAAGGTTCTGGCAAAAAGACTTCCAGAGGCTGTGAGTTTTTCTGCTTGTACTCTATACATTTGAGCCCATTTCCTCCCTGAACTCTATATGTACTTCCCTATTTGACCCCTATTTGGGAGAGGGCATAAGACTCAGGCATATATGGAGAGACATAATTGATTAGGTCAAATAGGAAATAAAATATATCAACACTGGGCAGCTGGAAAGGATAGAGAGCCAGGTCTGGAGTCAGGAAGACTCATCTTCCTGAGTTCAAATCTGGCCTCCGATACTTACTGTGTGACCCTGCACAAGTCACTTAATCCTGTTTTTCTCATTTCCTCATCTGAAAAACTAGTTGGAGAAGGAAATGGCAAACCACTTCTGTATCTTTGTCAAGAAAACCAGAGTCAGACAACTGAACAACAAAATACAGATTTCTTTTTTTTTTAATTAAATTTATTTATTTAACTTTTAACATTCATTTTCACAAAATTTTGGGTTACAAATTTTCTCTCC